>NC_064856.1:83711348-84311348 GCF_024139225.1 Suncus etruscus | reverse complement strand
ATTTAGTAAGCACTTGAATTGGCCTGGGCAAAAGACTCATCTCCTGAGATTCCATTTTTTGGTGTGTGTTTTGGTTTGGTTTTTGGGTCAAATCCAGCTGTGCTTAGGATTTATGTCTAAATCTGTGCTCAGAGACCACTCTTGGTAGGGCTCAAGGAACCATATACAGTGCTCAAAGGGACCATATGTGGCTGGGGATCAAACCCATGTGCAAGACAAGCACCTTACTCTCAGAACTATCTCTCTGACCCCTGGTGTCAGGTTTTAAATGTCGATGTTAAGGGAAGCTGATGAAATTTCCCCCTGACTCAGAGGTGGTAGAACGGACAAGCAGGTCCTACCAGACCTAACAGTGCATTTTGTGTCAGCTTAGCTCTTGCCATCCTTGTCAGAACTTGACGGATCATGGGTTTCTGTCACTGACCCACTTTCTTTAAGGGCAGAGCAAAGGTTCCAGGCAGTGGTTATGACAGAATTGGAAAAGCAAGTTTCCTTTTATCCAGTGTGACCTTGGTGAAAATGTCCACATTGCCAGTTTTCCACCTGAGAGAAGGGATCAGGGAGTAGGGGTAGGGGGATGTGATGTAATAAATAACCCCAGAGGGACAATGACTGACAGCCACTGCTGATGTTATGACCAGATGCAAGTGTGCCCAGAACAGGGTTGAGCTTCAAGTAAGGACAATGAAGCTAAGTATTTCCAAAGATATTCTGCTCCAGCCCCTCCCTGTATCTTCCTTGTGCACCAGGGAATGATTTCTGCAGCAAGACAGAAGCCTGGCTTTAGGGGAGTGACCTTGGAAACGCTGAGGATCGTCCTTCATTGTCATCCTCTGTGGACCTGTGAGCTCCCTAGCTACCCCCTCCTAGCCCACTCTCCCTAGAGACTGATTGAAAAGACTAATGAGTCCATGGAAAATCACCTGGTGCTTCATCCTTTCTGTTCCGCTCTTTCAGGACCCAGCTATTGGAAATCTTTGATTATTCTTGCACTTAGCAGAGCTTCAACACACCATTTCCTTCTCTGGCTTACTTCCTTTATATTTTCTTTTTTTTTTTTTTTTTTTTTTTTTTTTTTTGTGGTTTTTGGGTCACACCCGGCAGTGCTCAGGGGTTATTCCTGGCTCCATGCTCAGAAATTGCTCCTGGCAGGCACGGGGGACCATATGGGACGCCGGGATTTGAACCGATGACCTTCTGCATGAAAGGCAAACGCCTTACCTCCATGCTATCTCTCCGGCCCCTCCTTTATATTTTCAATCTGTGTACTTTATTTATTTTTTAATGTTATGGAGGGCCTGGGGAGTGAACCTAAGGCCTCATAGGTGCAAGATGGGTGCTCTACCCCTTGAGCCTCATACCCTGTTGGTTTATGTCATATTTTCAAATGATTCTATGGAAATTGGTGGAGACAAAAGGTCAGTGGATAAAGGATAGACAGAAGTACAGCAGACCTGATAGACATGTGATAAACAGGTATAGGAAAATGCAAATCTTTGTGGAAAGCTCTGGCCTCCATGGTGGCTGTGTAGCTTTACAATGTATTCATCTTCAAAGGACAACATTGAGATCTATGGGCAAGCTGAAATACATTTGGGGGGGGGGCATCACAGAAAACTGCAATTGAGGGCACACAAATGTAGGCAGAAACCTAAAGAATGTTCCAAGGAAGGACCCAGGTGAGAGTATTTGTAAGGAGGGAAAAGAAAAATGAAGTTATTGAGAGTGAGGTTTAATGGCAGATGGAGTCACAAGGTAGAGTGGTCAGACGGGATGGAGGTGGCGATCTACCAGATGCAAGCTCTTTATTTTGTTTTTTTTTTTGTTGTTTTTTTTTTTTTTAGTCAAAATAAAGCATCATCATTCTGTTTGGTTTCTTGAATTCTGGGCAATTTGGCATAGTTCAAGGATTAGGTTTAAAGGGAGGTACTAGTAAAGTGCCCTTTTCTGTCATGACTTTCTCCTGCTCTTTTTATGTTTTTTGTTTGCTTGTTTGTTTGTTTTGGTTTGGTTTTTGGGTCACACCCGGCAGCGCTCAGGGGTTATTCTTGGCTCTATGCTCAGAAACCATTCCTGGCAGGCTCAGGGGACCACATGGGATGTGGGGATTCAAACCATTGACCTTCTGCATGAAAGGTAAATGCCTTACCTCCATGCTATCTCTTCGGCCCCTGTTTTTTTTTTTTTTTTTTTTTTTTTTTTTTTTTTTTTTTTTGGTTTTTGGGTCACACCCGGCAGTGCTCAGGGGTTACTCCTGGCTCTATGCTCAGAAATCGCTCCTGGCAGGCACGGGGGACCATATGGGACGCCGGGATTTGAACCACGGACCTTCTGCATGAAAGGCAAACACCTTACCTCCATGCTATCTCTCCGGCCCCATCGGCCCCTGTTTTGTTTTGTTTTGTTTTTGTTTTGGGGGGACCACACCCAGCGACACTCAGGGGTTACTACTGGCTATGCACTCAGAAATTACTCCTGACTCCGAGGACCATATGGGATGCCAGGGATCAAACCAAGGTCCGTGCTGGATTGGCCACATGCAAAGCAAATGCATGTGCTATTACTTTGGCCCCTCTTCTGCCCTTTTTCATATGGCCCCATTGATGTCAACTTTCCACAGTGTTTTCAACATCACTAGATGTTTGAAAAAAATTTGACAATAACATATTAGGTTATGAGTTAATATGTAGGTGTAAGCAAAGTAGAAAATGACAAGAAACTTTATGATTATGACTTCTCCCAGCCCCTGGTTTGCCTATTGTGTTCAAATTCTGCCTCTCATCACTGTGACTGCTTTGGACACATCCTCAGTAATGTGGATAGAATAGAGGATGAGGTGCTTCTCTGGCTGTGGAACTCACATTTCTTTCCTCTTTGGGAGAAAGATCAAGAGATAGGGCAGTATTCCTTAGAAGTTAGGAAAAGCAAATAAACAAGGAAATCCAGAATGAGCTAGAGGTTTCAGTAGGCTCAGAGAAGGCCTCTCCATAGAAGAGATAAGATAGATAGCTGATTCCAGGTAACCATAAGGCCCTGGTTATGCAAGGAGAGGGGTGGGTGAGGGCTCCCATCAGGCCCAGACTTGATATTTGGGAAGGGAGAGAAGGCTAGCATGCCAAAGAGGAAAGGAATGGCCAGGACACAATCAGGAAGATAATCAAAGGCTCACAAAGGTAGATCTAGAATATTCCTCTTATTGCAGGAGGCTGCCCTCGAGGAGAAAGGGCATCCACCCCCTCAGCAAATCTCTGGATACCATTTATAAAGATATCCTCAAAATTAAGAGAATTCTGAAGTGGCTTTATTTAATGATTAGCTTCAATCGATCATTTATAATTGCAGAAGTGCCCCCTCCTCCATCCCAGGAGGGGATCATTTCTGCTGGGACATTTATGTATTTTTAATTACCAAACACTAAAATTGACTGTTGATGATGTGTACAGAGACCGACAAGTATACGTGTCACCACCATCTCAGTCAAGACAGAACAGCCCCATCACCCCAGAAAGCTCCTTGATGCTCTGTTTTATAGTCACTCCCTCCCCTCTGTGCCCTGACAGCCCCTGGTTTGTTTTGTTGTCCGGCACAATTCTGCCATTGGAGAATGTGCTACATATGGAACCCTGCTGCCTGCAACCTTTAGAGGCTGGCCGCTGGCATGCACCTGAATGCCCCTGTCTACATCTCCAGCCTCCAGGGGACATGTAGGAAATAATGATTAAAGGACTTTTGCTGTAAGTGAGGAAAGGGGAAGAAGCAATGTGAAAACGGCGAGGGCTGAGGAGAGGCGAAAAAGAGAAGGCGCTCTGGAGGGAAGGTTCCCCAGGAAAGGATTGCTAGGAGGGAACAGAGGCAAATAAAGGATGAGCTTGAGAGTTGCTTTCTTAGAAACTCTAGAAAGTATAAAATCTCCGCTCACTTTTTCAGGAAGTCTTCAGCGCTGTGGGGTTGTGGAGTGAAGTTTGGGCGGGGGGGGTGGGGTGGGGTGGGGGGAGGATATGTTTGAAGGTTCCCTCCTTGCATTGCACATAGGCTGAGGACAGAAGCTATCCCAACTACAAGCTGCAAGGGACAATTTTTGGTTTAATTAAATAGGAAACAGTAGGATAAAATGGCTCAAGAGATATGTTGCTTTCTTCTGACCTAGCTGGGTTCATTCCTATCCCTGGAAAGCACCAGGTCTAGTCCTGACAGAGGCCGGAGTTGGGGCTGGGAGAGGAGCTAGGAAGCTCTGTCCAGCTCTCTCTTGCTCCCTGAGTAAAGCTAGAAGGAGCCTTTGCCCATGTGTGTCAGCCCCAAAGGGATGTGGAGCCCCTGCCTTCCAGTCTCTGCTACCCAACTCTTCTTCTGGCTCCCTGAGACCACATGGACAAAATGGTAATCAACAAGCTTATAATGGCATTTCTGTTACTGTCCATTTCTGCACTTCCATGGCTTAAGAGAACATTAAAAGCAAGGTGGTGCAGTCGGGTGAGGACCAACCTGTTTTTCTATTGGCAAGGACGGTTACCAATGCTCCTCTGGTTACCAAAACACACTCCAGGTCCGGCTGCATAATGACGCTTCCCCCCCAGAGACCCCCGATAGTGATCGATAGTACCCCTAGCTCTGGGGCTCGCATAATGAGCTGTGCAGCCCAGCCAGAGTCACCAGCTAGCCTCAGGGAAGCCTCCCCTCCCCCATCGTCCACATTGACGACAAATGGATAAATGCCTTGCCCACCCCCCCATTCCCCAGCCAGCACCTCGGTTGGGTTTCCCTTTGATTGGCAGAGGCCCTGTTATTTCCGCCTGGGTTATCCTACAGCCCCTCCACCCACTCTCATTATGCCAGGCCTATTCTTAGGCCACAGCGACCCCAGGAAGGCTTTATCAGATTGTCCAACTGACCGTGACCAGATCGCCAGCACCTGCCTCCCTGGCTAAAGAGAGGATGGAAGGTGCTTATCCACAGCAGAGCCAGCGCCCCATCTGATTGACTGGCCAGGCTCCGGGGTGCACACCGCCCAGCTGAGTGTCAGCGATGAAAAATGGAGCCGCCCTCCACCCTGGCTCATTAAGGCTCCTCCGAGTGCGGACGGTATCAGGAGAGTGGGCGGTAGATGAGCTGCCATTGTTTGGGGTCTGGGGGCAGGTTTCTGACTGCAGCCGAACTCCCTGAGTCCCTCTGAGATTATATTCATTGTCTCCTGTACTCTGTCCACCTGTCCTGTTATAATTACTCTGCTTCCTTCTCTAGTTCGCCCTCCATGTAATCACTTTATCTTTATCTGCACCCCCTCTTCTATGTCTGTCTTCTTAGCAACTCAACAGCCAGCAAAGACTGTTTGGACAGGAGTGATTTATTCAAGCGCTAACTGTTCTGTTTCTGCATGCAATCTTTGGGATCCAACTACTCTTTTCTCACACCCTGGGAAGTTTTCGGTTTTACAGAAAGTTCCTAGAAGTCATTCTGGGGCTTCAGCAACTTCTAGAAATGGTGGTTAATGGCCCATTTTGATAAGAGTATCAAATCATGCTGACTAAAGATGTCAGTGGAATGAATACTCATGGCTTGGCCAGGTAAAAAGTTCCTTAAGGCAGAGCCTTTCTTTTTTGGATTTGGATCACATCTGCTGTACTCAGGTCTTACTCCTGACTCTGTGCTCAGGAATCACTCTTGGAGTGTTCAAGGGAACTCTGTATGTGGTGCAGGGGATTAAACACAGGTTTTAGCCATTGGGCTTGTCACTGTAAGACAAGCACCCTACCTTTGTGCTATCTCTGGCTCTAGTAGAGCTATTTCAGTCTGTTTGCTTGAATGAAGAGGTTTGATAATTGTCTTCTTTATACTCAGACTCTCTGGAGACTCCCTGACAGGCCCTTACTGCCCAGTGAACCCTCAACATCAGCTGGGAGCTTATAGAAAATACAGTCTTGGGGCCTACCCCGCTCTATTCTGATAGATTCTAGTGGATGTGGGCACAACTTGAGAAGCTCTGTGTCAGGACATTGTAAGTCTGGGAAGTTCTTTGGTTTTATCAGGAAACAAAAGAACTTATAACTTATTTTCTTAATACTGACCAGTAAAGACCTTATTTCCTTCTGCTACGGAGGCTGAAATCTTTTTAGAAGACAAAAAGACTAGAGTGAAGCATGTTTGCTGAAAGTAACCAAAGGTGGGTCCTTGGGGGATATGTTTCCTGGCAGCAGCAGGAACTGCTTTGGTGTTGAAAATTCACCTTAAAACATGAACCTTTGGGACCAGAGAAATAGCATGGAGGTAAGGTGTTTGCCTTGCATGCAGAAGGACAGTGGTTCGAATACCAGCATCCCATATGGTCCCCTGAGCCTGCCAGGAGCGATTTCTGAGCTTAGAGCCAGGAGTAACCCCTAAGCACTGCCGGGTGTAACCCAAAAACCAAAAAAAAAAGAACCTTGTAACACTATCTTAGATGATACTTTTTAGCCTGGTGGGCACTTAGTGATTGTTTCCTGTCTCCATTCATGCTCTAGATTAATGTTCTGCACTCTTTGTCCCCCTCCCCCCTCCCATTTCCTTCCTTATAGCCCCCTACTGTACAGATTGGCTCAATGTGGTCCCCAATTATGATTTTCACCTGTGAACCCTTGAAATATTTGTGGGGCTGTATAAGGCCATATGGCCTCCTGCTTGAGGAACCTTCAGTCATCTTTGTTAAAGATGATGTGAAATCTTAGTTATGGTTCTCCTTCAGATAGAATATATTTAGGTCTCTAGCCTCAGTCTGAAAAAAATCATACAATTAAATATTTTACTTCTACAATACTAATGGCACTTTTTAAAAGTTAGGTGTAGATTAGAGCTACTCATGTGCCAACTGGTACCAGTCAGTGCCAATCTGTGCCAGCCAGTTCTAGTCCATATCTGCCTGTGCAGTTGGGACCAATTAATTACCACCTTGGGCATTGACAAGTATGGTAGAAATAAAGTTGTTTCAAGCCCCTGAAGAGCTGGTAATCAAGGTTCAAGAGTGGAATGGGGTCAACTAACTCATTAAGAAATTATTGGGGTGTTCGAAAAATAGTATGCCAGATAAAGTGCTTGCCTTTTATGTGGCCGATGCAAGTTGTTTCCTAGTACCTCATGTAATCCCTGGAGCACCACCAGGAGCAATTTCTGAGTGTAGAGCCAGAGTAACACCTGAGTATTGCCATGTATGGCCAAAAATAGCCCCAATTTCTTAAATTAAAAATATTGTTAAGATAAATGGATGAAGAGATAGTACAGGAGTTAAGGCACTTGTCTTGCATGCTGTAGTCCCTGATTTAATCCCTGTTTCTCTGCCATTAGTGACCCCTGAGCACAGAGCCAAGTGTAGCCTAACTTAGTACTATGTGCAGTGGCCCATAAACCCATAAGGAAAACGAAAACAAAATATTCAAGTGGCTTCGAGGTAGAGCCACTTGCCTAGTGTTTGATCCTTGACTCTGAAAAACAAAGAATTGTTGCTAGTACAGGAAAGAAGGCAGATTTTGCTCACAGAAGCAGATGCTATCAGGTATACTGCAGAGTTTGGGGTGGAGACTCGCCTTCCTGGGGTACTTAGAACCTAGCTGCTCAGTTCCCGTGTCAGGCAACTCCAGCCTCTTCCAATGTCATCCTTTCTCTTGACTGGACACAACCTCTCCTCTTTTGCTTTCTCAGTGTCACAATTAGGCTGCTTCTCCTGCCCTTTTTCCTGCTAAGTAGTTAGGCACCTGGGTGGGAAATGCACCCAGGGGCTCTGGACCTACCAGCTCTGCACTTACCTGCTGCCCACCATGGGCTCATTGGATAAGATACTTCACTGTTCTGAGTGTCTCCATTATTAAAACAGGGTGGTTCTAAGGATTAGAAGTAATCACTTAAGTCTCTCTGTCTCTGTCTCTGTCTCCCTCTGTGTCTCTCTGTCTCTCTGTCTCTGTCTGTCTGTCTGTCTGTCTGTCTGTCTGTCTGTCTCTCTCTCTCTCTCTCTGTCTCACACACACACACACCCCTTTGCCCAGTGCCTGGCTGGATAGGGTAGTGATTTTTAAATTGTCCTTTATTATTGAGGGTTTCATGCAGTCTAAGATGGGTGGGGTTTAGATCATTATCTATATGCACACCCCATTAGGCATACCTGTTAGCTTAGTAATGGGGGACTTGAGGTCAAAGGACTTAGAGCCACAGCTCCCAACCACCCAGACTGAGTAAGAAAGTCTATCACTGACACCAGAGGAGAGGGCTGTGTGCCCTTTTGGTATAGCTATAAGAGAGAAGAGGGAAAAAGAGGTCAGGGCAGCTGTAGAGCTTGGACAGCTCTGGGTATCAGAGCCAGCCTTGCAGGGATGTAATATGTGATACCAGCCACGTGTTGTGATCAGAACAGTGGGCTGGAGCAGAAGTTATAGCTTCTACACTTGGACTGGACCCACTGTCCCCATTCTAGATCATCTCTGTCCTTCTTTTGCAGCTCTGGAGTGTACCTCAAGGCTGCTCTCAAGGGTTTCAACCACCTTCCCCCACCCCTTCCTGAATATTGCTGACCCTCCTGTGACACTGTATGGCTGGGAGAATAGTGCCCACTGCAAAGGGTTCTCATGAGGATCAAATGAGTTTCTCAGTGCTAATTGGTGTCTTCTGGTTGAATCACCCAGGCTTTTCCTTTGAACATCTCATCTCATCCAGTTCAAGCAATCTAATTCCTGACTGTATTCTGAACAAGGAATCCTATGAGTTGGACATATATGTGGAGGGAACAAAAGCCGTGATAGCCAATACATGGGGGTTCAAGACCTGATTTTATCCTTCATAGTATCTGGACTCTTGGATATTCTAAGGGGCTATGGGAGAAAATTAGAGTAATTAGGGAATCCATGGCACAAGATTGGGGATCAATAGATAGGATATGGGGGCAAGGAGGGGAACCGCAAGAAGGAACACAGACAGAAGTTATGACCAAAAGACAAGTGAGAAATGAAGTGGCCTAGCATAAGCCCCCCAAAAGATGTTTAACTTAGTTCCTATGTCTAAAATACTTGCTAGGGGACTGGAGCAATAGTATAGTAAGTAGGTCTTTTGCCTTGCACATGGATGACCTGGGTTTGATCCTCAGCATCCCTTATGGTCCCCCAACCACCACTGCCAGGCGTCAACCCTGAGAACTTTCAGGTGTGGCCCCAAAATAAATATCAACAAATATCACACCTGTTAGGCTGACTGTCCTTGCTACTACCATCAGCTGTGCCCCAGGCCCCATTGTCACTCTGCTCTGTCACTCACTTCCTAGAAACGGCCCAACCACTCTCCTTTCAGGATTGGCTCAAATTATTTTATATACATCTCACTCCCGTCTCATAATTCTATATACATTTTATATACAACTTATTCCTGTTTACCCACCTGCCAGAAAGAACTCATCTATAAACAGAAACTTTCCACCTAATCAGCCCAGAGACAATGGATAAAAGACTCAAGATTATGCTAAGCAGGTCTTTCTTTGAAGGTCTCCACATTATGAGTCTGACCAATGCACACCAGGTGTGGCCCAAAAACAAACAAATAAGTAAAATCTTAAAAAAAAATTTTTTTTAATTCAGTCACTGTGAAATTACAAAGTTATTTATTATTGGTTCAGGCATACAATATTTCAACACCAGTACCTTCAAAAATAGTCCACTTTCCTTTTAGAAAATTTTTCTTGTTTCTTTGTTTGTAGTTTGTGGGCCATACTTGGTGATGCTCAGGGGTTATTCCTGGTAGTGCTCAGGTGACCACATATAATGCTGAGGATCAAGCCCAGATTGGCTGCATGCAAGGCAAGCACTCTACTTGTACTATTCAAAGCCCCATCCAGAAAATCTTTTTGAGAGGAGTTTGGACCATACCTGATGGTGTCAAGGGGGCTATTCCTGGTGTTCTCTCTCTCTCTCTCTCTCTCTCTCTCTCTCTCTCTCTCTCTCTCTCTCTTTCTCTTTCTCCTGGCATATTGGGAAACCATATACAGTGCATGGGATTAAAGCAGAGTTAGGCACATGCAAGGCAAACACCTTAATTCCTTATGTATTATCTCTTCAGCCCAAGAAAAGAGAATCTAAAAAAAACCAATTTAATAATTGTGTGTGTGTGGGGTGGAGTTGATGCTACATTTAACATTCACTTTTAGACTTTGTCATAAAATATCCAGTGTTTCACCAGCTCACTGCACTTTTGAAACCCTAGAGTCCTTGACATTCTAGAAGATGCTTTCTTGGGAATAAGACTTAAACTTGAGACCTGGAAAGATAGCTCAGGGATCAGACACTTGGATTTTACAAGTATAAGATTCTGAGTTTTAGCATTCTCCTCCCCGTTCCATCACTGTGTACTACCCTGTTCACCTTTTTTTTTTTTTTTTTAATTTCACCCTGTTCACTTTTAAGATCTGGGCAATTGTCGAGCAATAGGAAAGAACCAGGGTGCTGAATTTATCCTGAAAAATGTTATTCGTGTATTGTGCATTCTTGGGAGAGAATTCTCACCCATAAGCTTGCCTTTCAGTGGAATTGTTTTGATAAGGATATTGAGGAGATGGACATCCTCCTAACACTCACTGATAAATCACATCAAATTACCAAGCCCCTAAGAGCTTCATGGCTTTCTTTCCTAGACTGGTCTGCTCAAGAGTGGGAACGTAGATCTCCAGGCCAATCTTTTCCTGAGCCTGGGAGTCACTGGGTCACTTCTGAAGCCTGTGTGTGTGTGTGTGTGTGTGTGTGTGTGTGTGTGTGTGTGTGTGTGTGTGTGTGTGTGTGTGCGCGCGCGCAATTGATCATCCACCACAAAGCTCTTGTTTATGACTCTAGTTGTCTATTCAACTGCCCCTCTTGCCCTTTTGCTTCTGCGCCTGGTCAGGCTAATTTGATCCGACATACTGGCATTTGAGATTTGTCAAGTATTGTTACCCTAAGTGGTACTAATATTGAAAACCATACTTGAAATTTATGTAATCCAGATGTGCATGAAAATAAAACAGAGATGAAATGGCAGGCTTGGAGTGAGGAAAGGGGCTAGGGGGTCGGCTGTGTGCATGTAGTATGTATGTATTTGTGTGTGTATAAGAATCCTGTTGCCACATATTGTTTCCACATGGCATATAGAGTCAAGAAGGATTTTATATATTAATATTTTCCCTTAAGAGTAGTAACTGGGGGGCCGGGCGGTGGCGCTAAAGGTAAGGTGCCTGCCTTGCCTGCGCTAGCCTCGGACGGACCGCGGTTCGATTCCCCCGGCGTCCCATATGGTCCCCCAAGCCAGGAGCGACTTCTGAGCGCATAGCCAGGAGTAACCCCTGAGCATTACCGGGTGTGGCCCAAAAACCAAAAAAAAAAAAAAAAAAAAAGAGTAGTAACTGGATTATGAAGTAGAGCTTTAACTGAGTACCTGCATCAGTTTAATTTTCAGCCAAGAATAACTGATTAAGTCTGGGGGGGGGGCAGCAAACTGATCCATTTAAAATGCTTTTTACATTTTTTAGTTGCTCAGGACTCTTCCACTGTGAAGCCTTGGGAATTATTAGTCACACGTACTTGGGATTTTTGACAGGGCAAGGCTCTTTATCTCTCTCTTTATATATATATATATATATATATATATATATATATATATATATATATATATATGTACATATATATATATATATATACCACTCTCTCCCTTTCTATATATAACTTCAATTTAAACATGCTTTTTATCTAGTTTGAGGACTTATGATGTCATATAGAAAATATATGATGTCATATAAAAATTGCCCCAAGAAATAAAGCCTCTGCTCCCTGCTCAGCTAGTCCAAAGAAAGCTCTTCATGCTGGCAGAGCCCACATGCCATGTGTGTTTCCCAGGAGTCCCATGGTGAGGTCAGCTGCTCCCTGCTTCAGGTGTTCACTGCCAGCTTAGCTCCAAGTACAGGCTGAGTGTCTGCTCACCCCACACACACACACCCTGCAGTAGCCTATAAGCCATGCCCCTGGCCTACACCTCTGCCTTAAGGAAAACCTCAGGCTTCATTCCTGGCACTGACCAGGCAGGGAGTTCAGGGTGGAAAATTTGGGTGTTCTTGACATGAAAGCATGGCAGAATGTATCATTATTCCAGAGCATGCTGTCCATAATTAACCGCTGTCTTTAACTGGAACCCAGTAGCCCAGGGAGAACTTGTCCCACTAGCTCATAAAAGCCGATGTAAAAATGATACAGAAAGGGACACTCAGCCATATCAGTGTCCTTTAGGTACTGGACAGTTCACAAAACCATGGTACCAATGTTGCTGGGGCTGTCCTGAACAAGGAATCCAGGACCAGGGGAAGCCGTGCCATGGGCGTCCCACCGTTGTCTCTAAGCTGGCTCTGAGTAAAAGTCTCAAGTGTGCCAGGATGGAGCATTCTTCACTGGGGTACATCAATCAGCTTCCCCTTTGTGGTGATTTACAGCAGGGGTTTCCAGATGGTGCAGGCAGACCTGCCTCCTTAGCTGGGCCCCTGCTCCTGGGCTGCTGCTCTGCTCCTCATCCAGGTCTGGAGGAGGCAAGGCTGGCAGGTGTTCAAGCCAGATAGATTGCAAACTATGGCATCTGAATTTCTTTCCGTGGAATTCTGAGGGTCAGGGCTTACCTATTAGAACCCTGGGTGTAGGGTACAGAAGCAGGATCTCTGGCTGTCTTGGGCAATGAGGAGGAAGCATCAAGTGAGTAGGCCCGCCTGAGCTGTCTGTTCCCTCCAAGGGGCCCCAGGCCACTCAGACGGTCAAGGTTCTCTGTTGATGTCATTCCTGAGTTGTCTGGAATGATCTGGCCTCTTCTGCCTGAGGAGGAAGACAGGTCTGAAGTGGAATAGCAGGAAACGTTTCCCAGGAACTCGTCATGTTTGGATAGAATTGCGCCAGGCCCAGCCAGGGCAGGTGGATCTGATAGGATCCCAGGGCTCAGTATTGTGTTCTGCCAAGGACCTGGTCCTTACTAAGCAGAACTAGGAGACCTATTGGATACTCCCCATCTTGAATGATTTCTTCATTCCTTTTTTTCCTTTTCTTCTTCCTGTCTCTCCTTCCTCTTGATCTTCTTTCTTTCTCTCTCCTTTTCTTTCTTTCTTTCTTTCTTTCTTTCTTTCTTTCTTTCTTTCTTTCTTTCTTTCTTTCTTTCTTTCTTTCTTTCTTTCTTCTCTTTTCTTTCTTTCTTTCTTCTTTCTTTCTTTCTCTTTCTTTTCTTTCTCTCTCCTTTTCTCTCCCTTTCTTTCTTTCTCTCTCCCTTTCTTTCTCTCTCTTTCTTTTTCTTTCGCTTTCTTTTTCTCTCTTTCTCTTTCTTTTTCTCTTTTTCTCTTTCTCTCTTTCTCTCTTTCTCTCTCTCTTTCTCTCTTTCTCTCTTTCTTTCTTTCTTTCTTTCTTTCTTTCCTTCCTTCATTCTTTCTTTCTTTCTTTCTTTCTTTCTTTCTTTCTTTCTTTCTTTCTTTCTTTCTTTCTTTCTTTCTTTCTTTCTTTCTTCCTTCCTTCCTTCCTTCCTTGCTTGCTTCCTTTCTTTCTTTCTTCCTCTCTCTCTTCCCCTTTGAGTGATCCAGCAGTACTCAGAGGATTATGTGATGGTGGGGGGTCAGCTCCTGCCTGCAAAGCATAAGTTTCAGAACTATCTCCCTAGGCTTTCCCCTTTTTTTTTCTCTCCCACTATTATCTGGCCAAGGTACATGTTTTCTTTGGGTATTCATGACCTACCGCAGTTTCACTGAGCAAAAATGATGCCTCTACATCCCATCAGAAGAACTCCAAGTGTGTGGGTCACAGCAAGAATAAAGCTTAGAATGAGAACGCAGCTCAGGAAAATGGCAGGCAACATGGTGCCTCATCCATCAGAAACAAGTCTGAGGATTGAGTATTGAGCACAAAGCAAATGCTCAATAGCAGCAAACTGTCAGCGTAACCTTGGTCATCCCCACTCCCATAGCAACAGCCTGTATGGGGTGAGGTCCTCTGTGCAGCAGAATGTCTGAGTTCCTTCCTCTTTTCTCCAACCTCCCCCAGATTCTAGTGCCTAGAGGCTAAGTTTTTGGAACTTTGACCTTAAAGTCAGACCTGTGGCCTCCATCTGTTCTCCCCTGGGTGCATAGTCAGGATCTGCCCTTTTCCTCTCTCTCCTTCTTGCCTAGTGAAGCTTTGCCAGAGGGCCCAGCTGGGAAACCCCTGCAGGGGCCTCCCCTCAGCTGCTTGCACTAGTCTTTCAGAGAAAGCTGGGCTGCTGCTCAGGGGTCAAGTACAGCCCTTGCCAGCTGACTCTCCAAAGCCAGGAGCCAGCAGACAGCTTGCGCCTTCCAGAAGTCGGCAAAGCCTGACACCTTGGGTTTTCTCTCCACCAGCGCATGGGTTAATTCCAAAGCAACAACAACTATGATTCCATTGCTTGCTTCTGTAAAACACCATGACCATAATAAAAGACCAAACTGAAGTTTTCTGGCCACAGAAGTCAGGCCAGAATTGTGCCTTCACTTGGATTTCAGAAATAGTAAAAAGAGGGAACCTGATATTAATAGCAAACAAACAAACAAAATAAAACAAAAACCATGAAGTTAGGGGCTGGAGCAATAGCAGTGTGTAGAGCATTTGCCTTGTATGCTGTTGACCAGGTTCGATCCCCAGCATCTCATATGGTCTTTTGAGCCAGCCAGGAGAAATGTTTGAGCACAGAGCCAGGAGTGATATTGGGTGTGGCCCCCAAACAAAAACAAAACAAAATACAAATAAATAAACATGAAGTTAGTGCCCTCCTGATACAGTTTAAACCAAACATTTTACCTTTTTTCCTTTAAGGTTTTGGGACCACACTCAGTGGTGCTCAGGAGCTATTTCTGACTACTCGGGAGTGACCCTGGTGTGGTTCTCAGGGAACCATATGGGGTGCTGAGGTTTTGAACCAGGGGCAGAAATAACAGAGCCCATGCAAGGCAACTGCTTTACCTCCTGTACTGTCTCCCCTCATGTTTTACTTATGTAAAATGATTTGATCTTTCTAACAACCCCGTCAACGAAGCACAGTTTTTGTCTTGCCCTTTTAACCGCAAAGGTTCGCGGAGCGAGTTCAGTAGCTTACACAGCAAGTAATGGGAAAACCTGTTTGAGAACCCAGTCAGTCTCGAATTAAAGGTGGCATGCTCACCACAGTCCAGTGTTGCCTTTCATGATGTTTATACATCCTAAGGGAGTGATAATTATGAAAAAATAAATCATTTCCCAAGGTGCCCAAACTGGCAGATCGCTAATAAATACACACTGTTGCCTTATCAGTTCCATAGCTTCACTTGGGGATTTAGGTGACAGGAACACAGAACCTTTCTGTATGATATTTGTAGCTCCTTGTGAATCTAATTATTGTTTCAAAATAGAAGGTCCCAACAAACTGTGACCAACATTGTACTGAATTCTAATTATGTGTCAGACCTCAAGCACCTGACATTTGTTATTTTATTTAGAGCTGCAAGCAGCTCAAAGGTTTGTCTGCTTTATTATCTTTAGTTCTAGATGAGGAAATTGAGCCCAACAAGGTCAAATATACTGTATGCAGTCCATGTGGCGGGGATGCTGCTCCATCTCTTTGATTCCAGAGTAGGAACTAATAATACTGCTGGCAAATTAGAGTATTCAAGAACATGCAGGTGGGGTGTAGGCTCAATGGCATAGTGAATGCTTTGCATAGGGTTTGTTCCTTATCATTGCAAAAAAGGAAAAATTAAGTGTGATGGTATGATTTGGGGCCTGGCAATGCTATGCAAACATGCTGAATTCTTGGGAAACTCCTCTGTAGACCTGTCTTCCTCCTAAGGCAGAAGAGGCCAAATCATTCCAGACCACACAGGAATGACAACAATAGCAGAGTCTTCACCATCTGAATGGCTTGGAGCCCCTGGGAGAAGGGACAGTGATAGGAAGTTTTTGGAGACAGTACTAGAACTTGAAAGTCTGGAGTTTATCTGTGGGTCTAAATGCCAAATATATCTTAGATCTCATAAGATGGAGCTGACTTGAAGGTTGGAACTGGATTCCAATCTTGGCTTTTTTTTCCCTCAAATTTTCAATTCCAATCTCAAGCCTTTTTTCACTTTGACAAAGTTCCTTAAACTCACATCTCACATCCGTATAATAGGAATAATAGCACTTGCCTCCATTCTGACTTTATTAGATACATTCCAAGAGAAGAAGTTCCTACATAGTACCTGTGTTCATGTTCTTGGGCATGTGACCTGAGAGTACTGATCCCTATTAAGTGCTGCCCATGGTATTGCACTCATCAGTGACACCCCATCTGAGATTTGCTCATGGACTGTCAGGAGAGCAGGGAATGGCCTGAGGTTGCAGGCATTAGAGGACTATGCACCTGCCCAGACCTCCTGTTTCTGTATCCAGAACCCAAATTCTGGGTCCAAGCCAGGCATCTTCCTGGGCCTCAAGGATGCCATTGGGATGGAAGAGGCAACATTATCAGTCAGAAAGCTGAATAGCATTAGTAATTATCGCCTTTATTTCCATCAGAGGTGTCTTATGACTGGGTGTCGTCAAGTCCAATTTTGTCTGAATCAGGACACAGCAAGGACTTATTCTTCTATTTCTGCCCTGGGCTGAACCTGTCTTGAATAATTTAGTCTTGATCTATTTGCAAACATGGAGTCTTTTCTGCTTGTTCTGCTTTTCCTTCAGGGTCATGGATTTGCTTATTCCTCCCTATCTGCTCTCTAAAACCCCAGTATCCCCATTTTCTCACTCCCAACCCTACCCCCCTACTCTGATTACTCTGGTTTTAGAAAAAAGAATTAACTTTGTGCGCATGTTACAAGGATGATAGCAGCTCCTAACAATCTACAGCTGAACCTTAGGGCAGAAGCATGTGGCCTGTGCAAATCTTTTTAACCTAACACTCTTAAATATCTTGGGGATTGGGGATGATGTGGAGATAGTTCCAATGGCTGAATGCATGCTTTGCAAACAAGAGACCCAATTTTTTTTTGTTTGTTTGTTTTTGGGCCACACCCGGTAATGCTCAGGGGTTACTCCTGGCTATGTGCTCAGAAGTTGCTCCTGGCTTGGGGGACCATATGGGACGCCGGGGGATCGAACCGCGGTCCATCCAAGGCTAGCGCAGGCAAGGCAGGCACCTTACCTTTAGCGCCACCACCTGGCCCCTAGAGACCCAATTTTGATCCTCAGTACTGAATAGTACTCTAAGCAACATCAAGTATGGTCCAAGCATTCAAAAACAGGGAGCAGAGAGGTTTGATCCCTGGTACCACAAATGGCCCCCTGAGCCCCACCCAAAGTGATAGAGCCAGGAATAAACCATGAGCACTGCTGGGTATCCTCCTCCCAAAAAACTCTGTCACCTTTGAAGTTGTTAAGTGCTCAACAATTTGCTGTAGTCCCCACCCCCAAACTTAACTCATTCACTTGGCATGTCTGGTTCCTGCAAGCATCTTGTCATCATTTTGACATGCAAAAAGGAACTATCTCAAGAAACTTAGCCATAGCTGTTTTAGGAGTAAATACAGTTGTTTGTGCTGGCAACTGCTGGGTATTTGAATGCAGATGCCACAGGAGGCTACTTCCTTCTCTTGGGTCATGTTAATCCTGCTCCTCCAGATTTGAGAACTGAGATCCCAGAGATTCTCAACTCTGGACCAACACTCCCATTGTGGCAGGATTTTAAAATAACTGATGATGCTTTGGGAGATGTAAGAAAAGGTGTGTATATGGAGAATAAGTTGGCTTACACTGGTTTTGGGTGAGGTTGAGAGTTAGTATAGACACCTCAAAGCTGTCAGAAACCTACGTGGTACTTTCACTTGCCCCTTGGTTTGGGACCTTGGTTTTCTTGCCTGTAAAATGTAACTAATGTCTAGTATGTCAACCAACAGGATCATGAACTGAGAAGTAACTCAGAGGAGTGGAATATATTTCCTGTATGTGAAGATTTTGAATTCAACCCTCAACTCCACATGGTCCTTTATGCACTGCTAAGTATGGCCCTGGTGGCCTGCAAGCAGCATTGAGCCATCAGGCCTACATAACAAAAAGTAGCCTTCAAGCTCCCTAAGTACTGTTTGGGAGCATCCCACCACCACCACCACTAACAAACTAAAAAGAGGATCAGGTTATTCGATACCATGGGGTTATGCTATGACACATATTGTATTGAAAACTCAGAGTTCAAGGGGTCAGAGCAATAGCACACTGTTGTTTGCCTTGCACACGGTTGGCCCAGGATAGATCCAGGTTCGATCCCCAGCATCCAATATGGTTCCCAAAGCTTGCTAGGAGCGATTTTTGAATTTCTGAGCACAGAGCCAGGAGCAACTTCCTGAGCGCAGACGGGGTGCCCCCTCCCAAAGAAAAAAAAGAAAGGAAATCTTAGAGTTCGAGACCAGAGTGATATCACAGTGGGTAGGGTGTTTGCCTTGCATATGGCTGACCCAGGTTCAATCTCCAGCATCCCATATGGTCCCCTGAGCTCACCAGGAGTGATTCCTGAGCATAGAGCCAGAAGTAACCCCTGAGCACTCTGATAGGTGTGGCCCAAAAGCCAATAAAAGAAAAAAAAGAAAACAGAAAACTCATGTTCAAGCTCTGCAAGCAGAAGCTCCAGGTTGATTCCCAGCACTTCACCCTGAATCACCACTGGCTTGGTTCAACAACAAAAGCAAAGAACACTAGGGTCTTTGACTCCAAAGGAAATACATATCAGGTGTGGAGATCACAGCTAGTTCTCTGGGCTCTCGTGGCACAGATCCTGTTTTCCAAGCCTGATTTTTACATTTTGAAATGGGTGGAGGGAAAAACTAAAGTTCTGCATCATGTAGGTTTTGTTTGATGATCTAATTCTAGTGTCCAGCAGGTGCCATCAGCGTCAGCCACACCTATCATCTGCAGTGTCTTTTGTGGTACAGGAGCAGCTCAGGAGTGGCCTAAAGACACTGTTTGCCACCTGACTCTACAGAAAACATCTGCCAGCTGTTTAGCTAGATCATGGAGGGACAGTCACCCAGTCCCCTCACTTTTTTCTGGTTCCTCAATACAGACTAGGTGTCTGTGTCTTGTAGATACTACAAGGACTCTGTTGGGGGATAATCAGATGTCAAAGCCAGTCCTGGGTCTGCAATGGCTGTGTCTGTAACACAACCAGGCATTTGTCTCTGTCCACTCCCGCAGAGCAGTGCTTCCTGGGCTCTAGCCACTGGCACTTCCTCATGAAAACCACAGTGTGTTTTGCAAAACCAGGCCTCCTTTTAGCAATAACCACAAGAAAGAGAGGAGGCAGTTCCAGTTACAGTGAGCATTTCTCCAACATCTTCACTGCTGAATAGGTCTTGGTGGGCAGTGCATCTTTCCTGCAGCCAAGACTCACAGGAGGCACAGCATGACCTCTGATTCCATCAGTCCATGAGGGTATATCTGGGATGAAGTGCCCCACAAAAGATGTGGCAAAATCTTGGCCTCAAGCTCCTTGGGGGTGACCTTGGTTGGAAATGACTCAGTGAAGATTTAATGAGTTAAGTGAGTTAAGTTAACCTGGCAGAGTAGGCTGAGCCCCCAAACCAGCAGGACTGGGGTCCCCCAGAGTGGAAGACCTGGGGAAGACCAGGAATGTGGCACATTTATCACCAATAAATTATTATCCTGGGCTCTGGCCACCACTGAAAGTTCCAACAAGGCCAGAGAGGGTTGAGTTAGAGTCCAAGGGCACCTGACCCCACCAATACCTTGGCCTCAAAAGTCTAAGGTGTTTGAACTGCCCAGCATGTGGTAATAGTTTCTAGGGCCCTGGGAAACTCAGGTGGGCAACTCAGGGCTGCCTCCTATGGCCTTCTGAGGGATTGGCCTCATCCTCTGTATCCATACATGGCCATGGAAGTTCAGTACCTCCCACCTTTGATTATAGCAGAGAACAATTCAAACCCAGTTCTTCTATAGGGGCATTCTGTATTTATATGCATTGCACAAATTTTATGGGTTTTTTTCTTATCAAAAAATAGTGAGCACCATCATAATGTGAAGCTTTTTACTTATTTATTTGTATTTTGGGGATTACATCCAGCAATGTTCAGGGGTTTCACCTGGATCTGAGCTCAGAAATTAAGGGAGTTTCAAGGATGCTGGTGATCAGACTGGGTCAGTCACATGTAAGAAGGTTATCTCTCGTTAGGCCCCAAGTGAGGCTTTTTAAAACTAGCATAAACCCCCCTGGAAGAGACTGTAGTGTTGGAATGTTGTATGCACAAAACCCTAACAGTATAGGAAAAATCAAGGTGCTTCAGTATAATACATAAACTAAAAAAAATATTAGTTATGGGGCCAGAGAGATAGCATGGAGGTAAGGTGTTTGCCTTGCATGCAGAAGGTCAGTGGTTCAATTCCTGGCATCCCATATGGACCCCGTGCCTGCCAGGAGCGATTTCTGAGTGTAGAGCCAGGAAAAAACCCTGAGCATTCCCGGGTGTGACCCAAAAACAAACAAAAAAAAGTTAAAAAAATGCAAGTTTTAAGAATAAGAGATGATAGAGGCCTGAGAGATAGCACAGTGGTAGGGCATTTGTCTTGTGTACAGCCAATTCAGGATGGATAGTGGTTCGAATCCCCATGCCTGCCAGGAGCGACTTCTGAGTGCAGAGCCAGAAGTAACTTCTGAGAGCCACTGGGGGTGACCCAAAAACCAAAAAATAAAATAAAATAAAAATAAGAGATGATAAACTGTTTTTGTATTGAATAAAACAGGATGCATAGAGCTTCCTTAAAAAGTTGGGGGGGGGAGTTACTGAGGCCAGAAAGATAGAATAGCAAGGTAAGGCACTTGCCTTGCATGTGACCAACCCAACAACAACAACAACAACAACAACAACAAAAATAGAGCCGCTGTATCATCCAGCATTCCCTTGTCTGAGTATACATGTATCTAAAGACTATGAAAACATTGGCACAAAAAGTTATATCCGCCCCACTGTTTATTGCAGCATTATTTACAACTGCAAAGCTTTGGAATCAACCAAGGCTCCTGTTGATAGATGATTGGCTAAAGAAGATATACATTTAAGTAATGGAATACTATTTATATTAAAAGATGATCTTTTGCCATTCACAGCAAAATGGGATGAATTCCAGGGAATTAAGTGAAGCGAAACAAGTCTGAAGGAAAAAAGACAATTAGTGAGGATCTCACCCTTGTGGGCAATAGAAGGATATAAAATTGATGGACACATCAAATGAATAAAAATTAATTGGTGGCTCAGGTTAGCAATAGACCTCAGCAGTAGAGCACTTGGCCTTGCTTCTATGAGATCCTGGGATCCAATCCCAGCACCAGAAAAATATAAAAACCATAAAATTGTGGATTCAGAAAGGTACCTAAAGGGAAGGGATGTGAATGAAAGAAATGGTGGAGGGGATATAAAAATCAAAAATGAAGGCCAGAGAGATAGTACGGAGGTAGGCATTTGCCTTGCATGCAGAAGGATGGTGCCTCATATCTGGGCACCCCATATGGTCTCCCGAGCCTGCCAGGAACAATTTCTGAGCATAGAGCCAGGAGTAACCCCTGAGCGCTGCCAGGTGTGACCCAAAAACCAATAAATAAATAAATAAATAAATAAATAAATAAATAAATAAATAAATAAATAAATAAATAAATAATGAATTGGTTAATCATAATGCCAAGCCTGGGACCAGAAAAAATAATACGTTTAGTGGATCAGGCACCTTCATTACATGCAGCAGACCTACATGCCCTCCTGACACCGGATATGGTTGCCTGAATACAGCTAGATGTGGTACAAAAAAACAAAACACCAAGTCTGTCACTGGGAGCTGCTGCTGGGGCCCGTCCCTCTGACTAAGTGAGGAAAGGAAGTTCTTAGACCACTTGTTCCTCATGTGGCTCATTCCTGGAGTTCTGCACAGACTATTTCTTAACTGTGCACTTGTTTGCTTGGACTTTCAGATGTGTAAGAAGAGAAATCTGTCACTAAGTCTTAAAAAAAGCCCACACATAACAGAGAGGATGAATGTGCTTGGGTTGTATGTTATTCAGAGTTGTGAACTCTGGAGAGATTTCTAAATTCATTTCATTAACCACTTAGTGTGTCTACTGGACAATGTCCCTGAGACATGCATTAGGAGATGGAAGAGCCTCTAATGAGGACAGTCTCCCTGTGTTCTTCCTTTCTTCTCAGGTAACACCTGAGAGCCAGAATCTTGGGTAACACATAAAATCAGTGAGCCAGAGAGATAGTATACCATGTACTATCAGTTCGATCTCTTGAACCTCCCATAGTTCTCTGAGCACTGCTAGGAGTGGTCCCTGACCCTATAGTCAGGGTTAAACCCTGAGAGTCCTGCTGGGTATGTCCCCAAATTAAAAAATGGGGCTGGAGCAATGGTACAAAAGTCAACACACTTACTTTGGGCCTAGTTGTTCTAAATTTAATCCCAGTACCCCATATGATCCATTGAACACTGTTGAGTGATCCCAAAACTCAGAACATAAAAGCACAGGGCCAGAGAGCTAGCATGGAGGTAGTGCATTTGCCTTGCATGCAGAAGGACAGTGGTTCAAATCCCAACATCCCATATGGTCCCCCAAGCGTGCCAGGAGCGATTTCTGAGTGTAGAGCCAGGAGTAATTCTTGAGCACTGGCGGGTGTGACCCAAAACAAACAAACAAACAAAAAAAAAAGAACATAAAAGAACAAATGAAATCAGCACCCAGGATCCCGAGATGCTGTATTTCCAACTGATGGCTTTCATATGTTCAACTCACACCCAGTAAAGGAATTTAGCAGGCTTCCTGTTCAGAGGCTGGGGTCTTCAAGTGACTTTTTTCTTTATTCAGGATTCTTTCTAACATATTGACGAAAGGTAAAGATCAGAGAGGGCTAGAAAGGTAGTACAGCAGGAGGAGCACTTGACTTGCATGTGGCCAACTTGGGTTCAATCCCTCAAGCACCGCCAAGAGTAATCCCTGAGTGCAGAACTGAGAGTAAGCCCTGAACACCTCTGAATGTGTCATGTGAGAGTGTCATGAGTAACCCTTATCTACCTCCCTTCAGGATTCCAACATTGTCTGCCATGACTACATGATGCTACCCCATGGTACCAATCACTTTGGCTTTGTGATCGCTAAAGTCTGCAAGTGCCAGAACAGGAGAGAGATGTGGACTATGTGCTGGGGTGATGATTGGCAGGGAGTTCGAGCAGAGAATTGGGTCATGGGTGGATGAGAGAGGTTGGTCTTTGGGTGTGTCCATGAAATGAGGCATGGGGGCAACATGGGGGTTTCAGAAAGCTTTGCTGAGCTGTTTTACCCTTGGCTACAGTGACCCATGTTTCTCCATGGCTTTCCAATGGGCCTCCCAAGGACTGCAGCCTCATGGATGGTGAAGACTTGGCTGCATGGCCTCTGTGATGGCTATTCAGAATCCATGTCCTGTGGCTGGCAGCAACTGGTGGGCACTTCTGGTTGCTGCCAAAAGAGGAGAACTGTTTCAGTGTTGGTTCACAGAGAGAAAACTTTCCTCTTCGACCTTCATCCTACCCATGCACACACATCCCCCACCCTCCAACCCCCCAATAAAAAAAGGCAAGGCAGGACCTGGGGAAAGCTTTTTCAGAATTTGTTTCAGTGTGTTCACTCTAAAGGAGCTTTCTGTTTATTTTCTGAGTGGCCCTTTGCACTGCTGCATCCATCCATCAAGCCATGGTACCAGCCCTGCTCCGGCCCTCCTTGGCGCTGCCGACCCAAACTTCATCAGGCAGCTCTAATGACTACCACATGGCCACAGAGGACACAGGGGAGGGTGGGCCAGGGGAGCTGCACAAGGAAAGAATCCTCCAAGGAGCACAGTAGCATGTTAAAATTCAATGGCTTAGTCATCAGAGTTTTTAGCCCAGGCACCGAAGGAAAATAAATGAATGTTCTGTAATAGTCGTGAATCGTGAGGAAGGGGGTGGCAGGCTGAAACGGAGGGAGGGAAGAGGTTGTGGTTTTTAGATAGAGGAGCTCATGCTGTCGAGAACAATTAGGGCCTTTGCTCAGAAATAACAAGACTTGGTACTGTTTGCCTGGTGGATAGAGGAGTACAGTGTCAGGGTTTGAAGGAGTCATTCGCAGCAGCTCTTTCAGATTGACAGAGAAGGAAACTGAGGCCTAGGCAAGAGATATGACCTTGGGGGGGGCACTTGGGAAGCCATGCTTGGCAGTGTTTAGGGCTTACTCCTGGCTCTGCACTCAGGGGATCATTCCTGGTGGGGCTTGGGAGACTATGTGGGATGCCTGGATCAAGACTGGTTGGTTTTATGCAAGACAAGCGCCCCACCTACTGTACTAGTGCTCCAGCCCAGAGGCACAATTTCTCCCCAGTCCCATATGACATGATAAAGGTGAGACCAGATTCCAGGGCTCAGCAGCTCTCTGTCCTTGTATTCTCCTTTGGCCCTTGTGGCTGCTTTGAATTTCCTGGCAGGGGGGACATGCCTCTGGTTGTCCTGTGAGCTTTTGTTTTTTTAGGCCATACCTGGAGGTGCTCAGGACTTAGTTCTGGCTTTGTGCTCAGGGGTCACTCTTAGTGATGCTTGGGGGGTCCCGATGCAATGCAGAGGATCAAATTAGGGTCAGCCACTTGCCAAATAAGCACCTTACCCGCTGTACTCTGTCTCCATCCCTATCCTCTGAGTTTTAAGAATGTCTTTTTTCTGGACTGAGAACTGGCATGGTGTCCTGGAAAGGTAAATCCTTGTGGCTCTGAGATTTTGTGGAGATGCTGCTGGCATGGGTCGCATCCATCTCCTCTGTCTAATGCGGTGGAACTTGAATGCAGGTTCCAAGGACTAGGAACAGTCTGCCGGTTCCTAGTGATGGCATATCACCATCACTCTGTTCTCTTCCCTTCTAGACCCTCACATCTTCCTGAAAGAACAGGCTTGTTCTTAACTTTAGCACTGGCCAGGATGAAAGTCTTGGTGGATCCCCAGTTGACCATGGGAAGGGTGGGCTGTTAGCCTCATCTTTCCAGACTCATGATCAAGATCCTGCCTTGGAAGCTGCTAGACTGGGAAGGATGCTGGGGTTGCCAAACCTTTCACCACAAATTTTTAGACAGAAACAGGCTCCTTATTCAGAGGCCGAGGGAGTGGAGACAGAAAGACAAGGCCTGAGCCAGGCTCTCCCTAGCAGTACTGAGTCACGAAGGACAGTAACTCTGGGACATACTTTACACCATCAGTGTCTTTAGGGCACTAAAGAGTGTCCTGACCTTTGGCCTTTACCTCCAGGTCTTTTCTAGGGGAACACCACAGATGGGTTGCTTTGCTAAACTTTTCAGAGAAAACACAAAGAAATTGATAATGGGTCAGAGAGCTAGTATAAGAACTTAGCTTCCATGCCATCAATGCCAACTCAGTCCCTACCACTGTCCAAGCCCAACCAAGGGTCACTCCTGAGCCAGAGCCAGGAACAGATACTGAACAACACCCTTCCACACCCCATGACCCCCCCCAAAAAAAAAACTTGGGGAACCCGGAGAGATAGCACAGCAGTGTTTGCCTTGCAAGCAGCCGATCCAGGACCAAAGGTGGTTGGTTCAAATCCCGGTGTCCCATATGGTCCCCCGTGCCTGCCAGGAGCTATTTTTGAGCAGACAGCCAGGAGTAACCCCTGAGCAATGCCGGGTGTGGCCCAAAAAACAAACAAACAAAAAAAAATACTAGGTAAAGAAAGTGACAAACCAATTCTGAGCAAATCTGAAGATGCCCCCTGAGTAGCTGGGCAGATGCCTTTGAATTTGAACATGCTGGTATACACTTGGGTTTGTCCCCCATCCAACCTGGAGAACCTAATGAGAGTCTATGTGACAAGGTATGGAGACCAGTGCTGGGCCCTAAGGCCCTAGACAGCTTGGGGTTCACAGGTGGAAACCACCATGGAAAAGCAGCAGGAAGTAGGAAGGCATTGGTCTTGGCAAGGCCTTGGAGAGGCCCTTGAAAAAACAATATGGCATTATTATCATCATTAATAATGGCCTTTTATGTGAGCCTGGCTGGGATGGGGCTGTAAACAAAGCTGAGAGGAAGAAATAGTCCCCGCCGGGGCCTTGCAATGTAGCAATGCAAATAGAGGAGAAAGAGTCCACCCGGAGAGGCGAGGCCGGAAGAAGCTGAATGAGTGCTGGAGGTGTCCTTGAAGGTACCCTCAGCCAGCTCCAGTCTGCATCCCAGTTGGCTTTGTTGCGAGAACTACATGTTTCTGTTTACTACTTTGTCTGATCTGTTCCACAATCTAAGCCCCTCACTCAAAGGCAAGAAGAGAGAGTGTGTCAGGCCAACTGTGTAGAAAGAAATCTAGCTCTGACAAGACTCATGACCTTTGGCAGATGCCTCAGGTTCTTTTTTTTTTTTTTTTTTTTAAACAGGACTGTCAGCAGTCCTAGGGCTTACTCCTGACCCTGTGCTCAGAGATCACTCCTGACAGTGCTCAGAGGACCATATATGGTGCCAGGAAATTACTCCAGTTCAGCTATGTGCAAGGAAAACTTCCCACACACTGTATCACTCCGATCCTCAATGAACATCTATCTACAGGGAGGACCAATCAGAGACCATGAAGTGCTTGTAAGAAAGAAAGAAAAGGGCCTGGAGAGATAGCACAGTGGTGTTTGCCTTGCAAGCAGCTGATCCAGGACCTAAGGTGATTGGTTCGAATCCTGGTGTCCTATATGGTCCCCGTGCCTGCCAGGAGCTATTTCTGAGCAGACAGCCGGGAGGGAGGGAGGGAGGGAGGGAGGGAGGGAGGGAGGGAGGGAGGAAGGAAGGAAGGAAGGAAGGAAGGAAGGAAGGAAGGAAGGAAGGAAGGAAGGAAGGAAGGAAGGAAGGAAGGAAGGAAGGAAAGAGATGGCAAGCATCTTAAGGAAAGAGGCCTGGCTGGAAGCTTCTCATCATCTCAAGAGAGAAGGGCTGTATGTGATTCCTGGTCCTATCCTATGCCAGATATGTGCTAGGAACAATACATGTGGCATCTTGGAGCCTCATGAAGAAAGAATCTTTAATGTACTTGTCCCCCAAGCTTTAGAGGATATTCTGAGTCTTGTGAGACTTTGGATTTGGTGTTGAGCTCATTATGCTGGGGTGATAGTGGCATTTGGGGGGGGTGGCTGGAGGGCTCTGTAAAGACCAACAGTCTACTCTTCCCCATCGGAAGTCATGCTGCCATCCAGAAATCTGGCAGCCAGTAGCTTGCAGCTGTGTTGCAATAAGTCTGATTTAATTTAGGGGGTGGTACCAATAGCACTGGGTAGTATTTGTTCAAAGCTAGAAGAATGGATCCTATTCACCAAAACCTGCAAGTAAGTGGGGGGGGGGCAATGGAGGGGAGAGGCAGTTGGTCCAAGAGTATATGATCACATTTTAAAGGAGTGAAATGTGGGGCCGGAGAGATAGCATGGAGGTAAGGTGTTTGCCTTTCATGCAGGAGGTCATCGGTTCGAATCCCGGCGTCCCATATGGTCCCCCGTGCCTGCCAGGAGCAATTTCTGAGCATGGAGCCAGGAGTAACCCCTGAGCACTGCTGGGTGTGACCCAAAAACCACAAAAAAAAAAAAAGAATCACGTGCATTGAAAAAAAAAATAAAGGAGTGAAATGCTAGTAATTAGAAATTGATCAGAATGTCCATAATGCATGAGGTCTAAGTGGATTAATTCAATATAGCCAAGCAAGCACTAGGTTTTCTTCAGGTGTCTTCTCTGGCACAGTTTACAATTCTATTCTGGCACCTCTAATCTTTAAAATGAGGAATCCAATCATTGTCAGTATCCATTATCACCCTTCCAGTCCTTCCATCAGTGCCTTAGCTTCTCAGAAGTGAAAAAAACTGACCACATAAACACATACAAATGCACAAAAATACATTTTTTATACAATGCAATTGATATAAACCAAAAATGTTGGTAAGGGTTTTTGGAGTTTTGTAAGTTAAATCCCCTCCAATGCACATGAGAAACAGTCATTTACAGGAAACCCACAGTCAATAGTTTTATAGAGCAAAGAAGTGTCTGGTTGTTCATCTCTTTGGCAGACCTAAGATTTTTATATCTGCCCTCTGACACTGTGTATGCAGGGAGAGGATATGACAACCATTCTGCAGTATTTCTGTTTTCACAGCTAGACAATTTTTGGGGTTATTGAACCAAGGTGAGAATGACGGAGACAGGAGGTTTAAACTGTGTCTTGTGGAGCTTCTTTTTGACCCCAAACAGGAGAGGAAAAGGCATTTAGAGATTTAGAGGATATCTCATGTTAGATGCAAGGATGCTGGGATCCCTTTATCCTCACCTTTTGGATGACCTTAGACCAGACACCTAGTCTCCATGAGTTGAAATAAGTAATGATTATGGAAATCTTTCAAGGAAGCCCTACTGGGCTAGGCATATATTTAGAAAAATTGTGACTTTCGGGGCCAGAGTCATAGTACAATGGGTAAGATGCTTGCCTTGCACATGGCTGACCAGGGTTCAAATCTCTGGAACCCCATATGGCTACACAAATGAACCAGGAGTGGTCTCTGAGCACAGCCCAGTGTGGACTGCTGCCCCCCCCCACCAAAAAAAAGGAAGGAAAGAAAAATTATGACTTTCTTGTATCAATAGAAATTTATCCCTGGAAAGGTGGAGGAGTGTTTCTGGATGACTTGCTGGGGAGAAACTTGACCTGGGAACTCTTGTGCCTTCTGAAAGCCCTGAAATTCGACATGCCTGTGTCCTCTTTGGAGCCCCCTCCTTGAATTACACCATCCTGGGTGATGAGGCCTCACATCTGTATTATTCAGGAGGCAGCACACCATGCTGCTGGAACAGGGACTCAATCGGCTGGTGTCCAGATGGGTTATTGAATTCAGAGAATCCTCAGCTTGAGCTCAGTCAGCTTCTCCATGTTTTACTGGACTGTAGGCCAACCTCATTGGGGCTCTGAGGTATTGACAGGGTCAGCTCCAATGCCCTAAATGGTCTGATCAGGCAAGGCACATCATGAAATACAATTGCTCTAAAGCCTTGACCTTAAACAAAATTCTTGGTTTGCTGGCAGGTCTTCGAAACTTGGGGGCGCTGTTTTTGAGGATAGTAGTGAACATGACTTAGTGTTCAATTCCAAAAAGCAACTGAAGATTTGCCCCTGTCTTCTGCTGGGTCATTTAACGCCTCCATGGAACATCCTGGACAAATGTGCTTGTCATTTCTAAAGCAGGTGTCAATGTGCCTCCCTTGGCCTCTGGCAGATGCTTCAATGAAAAAATAATCACGAAGCTGAAGAGAAATTTATCTAGTTCTTCCCAGTCAAATGAACTATGGGGAAAATATGTGAGGGACATAAACTCAAGAAAAATGAGGGATAAAAGGCTGATAGGAAGGCCTGTGGGTAGGCCATGGGATTTGTCTCTTGACATTTTTATGGGGACAAAGCAGGTTGAATTGTTTGAATGGGGACTATAGGGGCACTTCTGGGGTCATTAGTGCACATGCTCTGGAGGCCCCAATAGGGAGCTGAGGGGTACTGTCTGTTTGACTTCCTCTCCCAGGACTCTGGGCTAAATGGGAACAGGAGGATGATTAGGGACTTTGTGAATCTGAGACAGAGAGAGAGAGAGAGAGAGAGAGAGAGAGAGAGAGAGAGAGAGAGAGAGAGAGAGAGAGAGAGAGAGAGAGAGAGAGGAGAGAGAGAGAGAGAGAGAGAGAGAGAGAGAGAGAGAGAGAGAGGAGAGCTGCTCACATTTCCTGGGCTCTGTGGCCATGTATCTTGATAGCAGAAATGTATTTCAATTGGGGGCCTTACACATGGGCAATCCTAGTTCCAGTTCTAGTACTGCCAAGAATGACTCCTGAGCACAGAGTCTAAAGTAAGCCCTGAGCACCACTGCAAAGAGTGATCCCAAGGAAATGTATTTCACTGAGTGAGAAGGAAAAAAAAAGTGAGAGAGCTTGGCTGGAGGTAGTTTTGGAGCTTGTTTAGAAACAGTGATTTAGGGAACCAGAGCAATATCACAGTGGAAGGACGTTTGCCTTGCACAAGGCTGACCCAAGACAACCCCGGTTTGATTCCCGGCATCCCATATGGTCCTCTGAGCCTTCCAGGAGTGTTTTTTTGAACACAGAGCTAGGAGTAACACCTGAGTGCTGCCAGGTGTGGCCAAACCCCCCCTCCCAAAAAACAAATAAACAGTGATTTGAGCTTTGATCTGTCCAATACAGCCTCAAGTGACTCTTTTTTAATTTTTTTTCCAGCCTACTCAAGGCTTATTCCTGGCCCTAAGCTCAAGGATTACTTCAGGTAGGGTTTGGGGACCATATATGGAGCCTGGGTTTGGTTTGCAAGGCAAGCACCCTACTCTCTGTACTATCTCTTGGCCCCTTCCTACTAACCTTTGAGGAATAATAAAATTCCAGTGTAGATTTAGAAACTTTAGACTTGTTGCATTGGTCTGTGTTTAAATTATTGAGAAGGCATTTGCCTGCTATGGGCAAGTGGTGTTAAGGGAGCCACTCAGAGTGCACTTCAGTGACTCTCATAGCTGCCGAGGCCCATTCATCAAGCTAACAGAATTGCCCAGTAGATTTTCAGGAGCTGATTCTCCATTTGGGGATACCTTGGTTCCTTCCATATTCTCACTTCCAGAGCAAGTATGTGTATATGTGGATGTTGAGGTAACAGCCTGGGAAAATAGGCTTTATGAATAGTATTCACCTGGGAAAGTAAAAAAACAATCACTGGTGATTTGGTCTTTAGTGTTGGGATCCTGATACCAGGCTCCTTTCTTCTACACTCTCAGGGAGAGGGTCCTGGCACCCCACCTCTGTCCTCTTGAGATTCTACTCCATACTCTCCTCCTACCCACCTTCCTTTCCCCCAAACAAACCCCTTAGATGGTGCAGGTCAGAACCCCGTACAGCTTTTTACACAGTTACCATATGGTGTTTGCTTTAGCATAGGCCCACAGATGATGTGTTGTTATAGTGGAGGTGCAGAAAATTGTATGACAAAACCGGGCTTGTTCTTTCTCTAGAAAGCGAAGGCTGAAATGCTGCAGTATTCCCTTGAGTCTGACTGAAAACTCGAAAGGAAGCCTTTCCCAGAATTAGGGGGCATTCACCAGAGACCCCTGGGAGGGAAAAACAACATTGCTCTGGTCACTCGTGGCCAGGCTGGTGGTTTATTTTGTCTGTGTTTTTATTAATTTCACGTTTTCCATTTGACTGTTCCTCATGTGATTTATTTCTGCCTCTCTGTGTCCTCTTGCCCACCAGGAGATGACAGGTTGACTACAGTATCTGGGCATCCCAATTGGATTTTATGCGGGAGCTGGGAAGGGAATGAATGTTGGGTTGATGCCAGAGAGTTGTGTAATAACTTAATTTCCACCCAGTGGATTATGCCAGATTGGGCTAAATGTTGATATTCTGAGGATTAGGTTAATTCTAAAGGAAATGATCCAAACTGGGTTTCATTTTAGGAGGTTTGTCCTTGAAGTCAGTGTGGGATTACACCTCCTCTTCTCGAGGATCTTTGGACAGGGCTGCCTGGAGGGGTGGGGTAGAGATGGATTCATCTCTTTTTTGGCCTCACTTTCTTTGTTTTCAGAAAAGTAACTTGGAACTGAGTCCCAGCATCTTAGAGCATCTGGGACTCTTGAGCAGCTTAATCTGTGCCTTTTATCTGAGGAGACCATGCCCAGACTCTAGAATCCTTCTCCTGTGCCTTTCATCTCCTTCTCAGACTTACATGAGGGGACATTAGGAGGTAATGAGTTGGGACCATCTGTCCTGACCCTCAATGGTCACATTCAGGTAAAAGTCAGAAAACATAATTAGTTTAGGAGCTTCAGAGGTGAGAGTTTAAGCCCAATTCAGTTTGAGCACATCTCTGGGCTTAAGTTTTCTCATCAGTCCACGGAGTTAATTTTGTTGGCCTGGCCTGAAAACTAAATGATAAGTTGTGGATGGAAGGACAAGAGCAATAGTACAGTGGGTAGGGTTCTTGCCCTGCATGTGGTCAAACAGGTTTGATCCCCGGGTTCCCATATAGTCCCCTGAACCTGCCAGGAATAACCCCTAAGCATAGAGTTAAGAGTAACCACTGCGTACCATAGATGATGCCCCCAAACCAAAACAAAACAACTTTTTACAAACTATGATTGTAGTCCTGTATTGTTTCTCCATTTTTTCCATTGTTTCCTGAGAGCATTGATGCTCCCAGACTGGAAGGAAGGCAAGGTATTGATTAGCTACTGGCTGTCATCTGGGAAGAATGGTACAGTGCTAAAATTGGGTCCTGTCAGGGTACAAAGGAAATTCAGTGAAAGAAGTTGGCACCCAGAGATCCTCTTAGATAATAGCCACAAAACCAACTTATTTCCTTGCCAATGGACAAAATATTTAAATGTTGATTTAAATATAAACTATTTCTAAGTACTTAAAAACAGAGGACCAAGAATGTGGCTCAGTGTTAGAGCATGTCTTTATAGGTATGAGGCTGTAAGTTTGGTCCCTAGCTCCATCATTATATGTGTTGCATGCATGTTTATGTCTGTGAGAGAGAATGAGAGAGAAAGATTGTAAAATTTTGTTCCCATAATTCACTGGCTTTATGTGCTTAGGAGCATACAAAACCAGGGGTTACCTGCTTAGATGTGAAGAGGTAGCTGGTAATAGATGGACACCTCTCTTCTTGGAAACAGTATGGGCTTGGGAGCTGGTCAGGAAAGAAAGCTCAGCATGGGAGATGAGAGTTCAATTCCTGGTTTTGTTAGTTGCCAACCATTGGACCCAAGAGATGATCTTATTTTCCAGAGCTTCAGCTCTTTCATCTGTAATAGAAAAAAATGTAATGCCACTCTATAAGAGGGTGGCACTGAGACTTTACTGAAATCACACCTGCTAAGAAGATAGCTCAGTTCTTGGCATTTAGTGATTGCTAAGATGACTGGTTTTTCACCTCCCAAGCTCAGGAGACCTGCAGGCCTTTCTCAGCCATTTTTGGCAGACCAGTTGCTATTTCAAGGCCAGAGGTTACATACTTGATCCCACCACCACTATCGTTCTCATTTGGTTTCAGTGCACTGAAAATCACATACTTTGTTGTCACATAGAAAGTCCCCAAAATCAGGGTATAGGGAGAGGCCACATTTAGTGCATGTTGTGAGGTACTAGTGCCCTCACACTTGGAAGGGAGGCATTTCTCCACTCTCTTCTTCAGCCTTGCTGAAGTCATGCTTTATCTAGTTCTGGGTGCCACTGCTATGCCATATGGGAAAATACAGAATTGCCTAGCCTGTGCCCTTAACTGTTCACCTAGGGAAGAAAGACAGATTTTACAAAAGAAAAGGAGGAACTTGGTAGTAGTTCTCAGCCCATGGGGGTGATTGCCAAACAAGGCAGTTTTGCCTCAGGCACCCTGGATCCCAAACAAAGTGGCCTTCTTGGGTCTGGGGAATATTTGGTGGCCTCCCGGGGCTGGCATAGAGTAGGATACTGCTTCCAGACAGGAAGACATGGAGAGGCCTGTGGCTACCTTTGCGGTTGCTGGGAAAGGGGGAGGCTTTGGAAGGCAGGGCTGGCCTCTGCACTGGACTGGACTGGGGCCAGCACAAAGCCATGACCTGAGCCTTGGTCCCTGTCCTCAGAAAAACAAGTGGAAACCCTTTGGGCTCGGATGCATTTTCCTGTCTCAGTAAGAACTTGAGGGCCCCAGGTACCTTGGAGGCAAGTGCTGAGATGGAAGGGTGGTACTGATGCTCTCAGGCTAGAAGGAGGGTGGGGTGTTGATTACCTGCTAACTGTCATCTGGGAAGAATGGTACAGTGCTAAAACTTGGTCCTATTGAGGTACAAAGGGGATCCATTGAAGGAACTTGGCACCCAGAGGTCCTCTTAGAAGGCAGCCACAAAACCAGTTCATCCCTTTCCCAATGGAATAATGTGTATGGGCAGGTGGCAGCCACCTGGAGTGAGGTCAGGGAGACTGGGGATTAGGCCACCCACATTTTCTGACCCACCAGGGTGTCTCTGGGATGGGTGTGTGTGTGTGTGTGTGTGTGTGTGTGCGCGCGCGCGCTTCCATACTTGTGTACGTGCATCCTACACCTTCTGTGCACTTGATATCATCTTCCCTAAAGAAGGAGAATACGGTCCTCTAAAGCCACTTGACCCAACATCCCCTCCTTGCTGGAAGAGGGGGTGGGGCTTGCTGTGCACTTTCCTTTCCAGAGAGCCCCACCCTCAGCGGAGTAGAAAATAGTCAGCAGCTTGAGCTGGCACCTTACTCACCCTTCTCAGGCATGATTCATGCAGGTGTGAAGCCTTCTGAAGTCAGAGGTGAGCCCAGCCCAGGTGGCCTCTCTGCCTCCTCTTTGGTCTTGGTTTCTTAGAAGAACAGTAGAGCTCCTACCCTGGTCTCCCCAGCAATTCCTACTCAATTTTGGGAAAAGTCCTCCACTGGCCTTCAGTTACTCAGAGCTTCTCAAACTTAATTCCCGTGTTCACCGCTTTCAGAAAAATATCACTCGGGGTTCAGAGAGATGGTACAGCAACTAAGGTACTTGCCTTGCATGCGGTCAACTGAGGCTCCATTCTTGGCACCCTATACAGTTCCCTGAGCACTGCCAGAGTAAGCCAGGAGTGAGCCCTGAGCTCAGTCCAGTATGGCTCAAAAACAAACAAACATAAAAAAGAATATGAATATCACTCAGAACCCCTGGAAATCAACATTTTTAAGGAGACACAGAAAAGGCATGGACCACCACCACCGCCCTATGCACACACCCCCATGGTTCCTTAGCTGCTACCTTCCCCACCCCCATATCAGGTCTGTCCTGTGCATCCCAGACACCGCCCTCTTTGGGAAATTCCAGTCTGTGGAAATCACCTGTGCAAAGAAGCTTACAGCTGCTCCTTTTGCTTTGGTTTTGCTTGGGGGCCACACCTGGCTCTTGTGTTTTGGTGCTGGGAAGTGAGGTGGCTCCTGGCAGTTATGGAAGGTTTGGGGGTACCAAAGGTTGACACCCCTGTGTTCTCACATCTGAAGTGTGCACAGGAACCTTTTGGGTCTCATGGCCCCCATTCTGCATCATGAAAACAAGCAGAGGTATAGCCCTGAGTTCAGATCTGTGCTAGCCACAGCAGGGCTGCCTGTGGATCCCCCTGCACCCCCACTGCAGTTTCATCTTCTGCACTCTGTTAATTCCTGACCTGTCCCTAAAAATGTGAGAGGGAAGTAGAATGGTAATTAGCATGAGTGAGGATTTTTTTTTTTAAGAAACTTGCAATTAACCCCTTAAGAAACAAACCATGGCTTCTTGGGTTTGTATCTCTATGTAAATAGGACCTCAGAGTTTTCTGTCCCGCACAGCTCCCATGATGCAACTCTGCTATCTCCCACTGCATCTGTGAAGTTTATAGCTTTTGCACCTAGCAGAAAGCCTAGGGTGTTAGAGTTGAACTTTCTTTCATTTGCATCCTTGTCTACCTGTGTGAAGTCAGGCCAATAAAAACTTTGCTCCTAAAGGGACCCAGAGGGGAAAGGGGATTAAAGTTGGGAGATGCTCAGCAGAGGCTCAGTTGAGGCTGAGTGGACTGTCTGTTTTACAAAGAAACTAGGGATGTTCTGGGACCAGAGTAATAGTACAGCAGTAGGGCATTTGCCTTGCACTCTGCTGACCTGGGACAGACCCGGGTTCGATCCCCAGCATTCCATATGGTTCCCTGTGCCTGCCAGGAGCGATTTCTGAGCGCAGAGCCAGTAGTAACCCCTGAGTACCACCGGGTGTGCCCCCCTCAAAAAAGAAAGGGACTACAAGCCAAACCACAGACCAAAGTGATGCACTGGATTTAACACCCCCCAACTATTTCAGAGACATAAAAGGGACATATATATATATATATATATATGTATATATGTGTATGTGTGTGTATGTGTGTGTGTGTATATATATATATATATGTGGTGTACCCCAAGACCCACCCATATCTGGGAGGAGTTTTGGGAACCGGATAATAGGTGTAACTACCTGCAAGACCTCCCATTTCTGGGAGGGGTCTGGAAAAGGATAGATAAACCTCTGAGCCAGGGGATTCGGCCCTTTTGCCGTTTCTCTTTTGGCCCGGCTTGGTTTCCTGGCTTTTGGATCTTTGGGCCGCATGGAGCCCAAAGGGAAGATGGCTAACAGGAGATAAGATGCAGGGCTAGCAAAATATAGCTGTGCTTAAAAGGTTGACATAGGCCACACACCTGTGGTGGCAAGGGCATGAATAAAGATGATTCTTCCTGATGGCTGCGTGTGAGTGAGTAATTTCACCTGGGCCTGGAACTCGCCGGCTGCATGGAGGTTGCAGAGCCACGTGGGCTGGATGGCATCCTTCACCATCCAGCCCCATCCTTATTTATTTAACACAACATATATATATACCCTGAATATCTTGTATGTATCCCCTTAACAGCTATAACCCTTATTGAATATTCTCTCTCTCTCTTTTTTTTTTTTTTTTGGTTTTTGGGCCACACCCAGCATTGCTCAGGGGTTACTCCTGGCTGTCTGCTCAGAAATAGCTCCTGGCAGGCACGGGGGACCATATGGGACACCGGGATTCGAACCAACCACCTTTGGTCCTGAATTGGCTGCTTGCAAGGCAAACACCGCTGTGCTATCTCTCCGGGCCCTCTCTCTCTTTTTTGTGGTTTTTGGGTCACACCCGGCAGTGCTCAGGGATTATTCCTGGCTCCAGGCTCAGAAATTGTTCCTGGAAGGCACGGGGGACCATATGGGACGCCGGGATTCGAACCGATGACCTCCTGCATGAAAGGCAAACGCCTTACCTCCATGCTATCTCTCCGGCCCCGTCTCTCTTTTTTTTAATTTTATTTGGTTTTTGGGTCACACCCAGCAGCACTCAGGGGTTACTCCTGACTATGCTCAGAAATCGCCCCTGGCAGGCTTGGGAGACCATATGGGATGTCCTTCTGCATGAAAGGCAAGCGCCTTACCTCCATGCTATCTCTCCAGCCCCTTGAATATTCTCTTATACAGTGACAATTCCCCCCTTCCCCAAAAAAGAAAGGGACTAGGGATGATCACTCTGGGTTGGAAATACGGGCGTGGGGTGATTGTACAATGGACTATGCATCCACATATCAGATCTAAGGTGTGGTATTCTGCATGCTTCTCTGAGCTGGGAGAAGAGTGTTGCCACCCCCTCAGAAAATGGCTCCTTAGCTTCTGCAGCCATTGAGGGGAATAGAGGCCATGGTGGGGTGAGAGGCTACCAGCCCCATTGGTGCCCAGGGCCTGCTCCTGACTTTCTATCAGAAGTACTCTAAGAATGCAGTGCAGAGGGGCCGGGCGGTGGCGCTGGAGGTAAGGTGCCTGCCTTACCTGCGCTAGCCTTGGAAGGACCGCGGTTCGATCCCCCGGCATCCCATATGGTCCCCCAAGCCAGGAGCGACTTCTGAGCGCATAGCCAGGAGTAACCCCTGAGCGTCACCGGGTGTGGCCCAAAAACAAAAACAAAAAAAAAAAAAAAAAAAAGAATGCAGTGCAGAACTTTCCTCCAGTCTTTAGGGCCACCTCTCCAGAATCCTATTTCAGATTTTTTTTTTTTAAGAAATTGAACTTCTGGGGCCGGGCGGTGGCGCTGGAGGTAAGGTGCCTGCCTTGCCTGCGCTAGACTAGGACGGACCTCGGTTCGATCCCCCGGCATCCCATATGGTCCCCCAAGAAGCCAGGAGCAACTTCTGAGCGCATAGCCAGGAGTAACCCCTGAGCGTCACAGGGTGTGGCCCAAAAACCAAAAAAAAAAAAAAAAAAAAAAAGAAATTGAACTTCTGATCATGGGTGACTTGTTACGATTCTGAAGCTCACTCAGTATAAGAGAAGCCCTGCGATCATATTTAGGGATTTTTCTAGACCTAAAGGCAAGAGAGCAGGAAGGGACAAAAAGGAACAATGCTACAGGGAATAGCATTACCTTGCAAGCAGCTGACCAGGGTTCAATCTTCTGTACCCCATCTGGTTCCGTGAGCCAGGAGTAAGCCTTGAGGACTGCTTGGTATGGTCAAAAAATAAAAATAATTGGAATCAGATGGTTTCTATTGCTAAGGACATCGAACTTCTTGGGGGTCAGAGCACTATCACAGCTGGTAGGACATTGCATGTGGCTATCTGAGTTTAATCCTATCCTTTATGGTTCCCCAAATACTGTCAGCAGTGATCCTTGAGCAAAGAGCCAGAAATAACTACTGAGCACCCACAGGTGTGGACCAAAAACAGGAGGGAAGGAAAAATAGAAAGGAGGGAGGAAAGAAGAAAAAAGGAAGGGAGGTAGGGAGGAAAGAAAGAAGAAAGGGAGGGTGAGAGGTGGGGAGGGAGGAAAGAAGGAAAGAAAAGAGTGAGGCAAGGAGTGAGGGAAGAGGTAAGATGGAAAAAAGGGAGAAAGGAAGGAAAGAGGTAGAAAGGAAGGGTTGGGAGAGAGGGAAGAAAAGAAGGAGGGAAGAAGGAAGCAAGAAAGGAAAGAATAGAGGGGGTAGAGGGGGCGGTGAGGTGGCACTAGAGGTAAGGTGTTTGCCTTGCAAGCGCTGGCCAAGGAAGGACCGCAGTTCGATCCCCTGGCGTCCCGTATGGTCCCCCCAAGCCAGGGGCAGTTTCTGAGCGCTTAGCCAGGAGTAACCCCTGAGCTTCAAACGGGTGTGCCCCCCCCCCAAAAAAAAAAGAAAGGAGAAAGGAAGGGAGGAAGGAAGGAAGAGAGGATGCAAGCCTATGAAAAATTCACTGGATCTATCACTTGGCCTAGGATCAGAGAAAACCCCATCTGACTGCAGTCACCTTCTCCCCAGGTTGCCTTAGATTCCCCTCCCAGTTAGTGTATTTTTTTAACTGCCACAGGGTCTCCTCCAGTGTGTCCTCCCCCACCTGGCTTCCCACAAAGAAAAGTGTGGGGATCCTTGTTGGGTGTTGTATGGGACAGAGCTGGGTGCAAAACTATGGCTGCCTGTCTAATGCTATGGGCTAAACCCCTGACAATACCTGCTGAAAGACCAGACATAGAACAGAGACAGTACAGTGGGGTCAGGCATTTGACTTGCACACGGCGCACTCTGGTCCCTGCCACAGCATATGGTCCTCTGAGCCCTGCTAGACGTGATCCCTAGCACTGTCAAAGGTGACCCCCAACCCTAAGAAAACCAAAATAAAAACCAGATCACATGCTTGCAGACACCAAGGGCATCCTGTAAGTTCCAGGCAAGGAGAAGCTGACCTTGGGCCTGACTCAGTAATAAAAGCAGAGATGAGGAGGGCAGGGCAGGGTCTGACTCAGGGGTGACACCCAGGTGCTCTAAACATCTGTGATCCTACCAAGAAAACAGAGTCCTGGTGTCCCTAACCAATGGCAAAAGTCCAACCCCAGTGTATTATACTAAAGGGGTTATGAAGTTGGGGAAGCCCAGACACAGTGGAGATAGACAGTGACTGTGGAGAGATTCCAGGTGGACCAGGACCAGTGCCTCTGCTTTTCCATTGTCTCAGTCGCATGCAGGACTATAGACAATTCTGTCTCTGTAGAGCACTCACAAGACCCTCTGAGGTGTGGCTTCATAGCAGCCTATTGGGTGTACTGCCTGTTGTCGACTTCCCCACAGGCTGGGATTTTGGAAGTCTGCCATTGTGTAGTCATGATGAAGAACTGCTCCCATATTAAAAGGGAAAATCCCATTTCACATCAATATAACACGACCTCACAGAAATCATCAGGGGCCAAAGAGTTAATTCAGGGATTGGGTGCAATGCCTGGATCCCAGCACCACTTCTCACATCCCCACCCACACCCATACCCCTAGTATTACTGGGTCTAACCCACTGGCTCCAGCCAACATTACTAGAACTGAGCTCTCACATCTAGCATGACCGAGTATCACCAGAACCTGAACCGAGTATCACCTGAACCTCCAATCGCTGATCTATACCACAATCCAGGAAAGAGCCACTGTTTGTCACTGGACTGATGAAAATGCGGAAGCATAGAGAGATGACATGAGTTGTTCAAAAATCACACAGTCGACCTCCTTACCATTATACTGCCTTCTAAGAAGGAAGGCATCTTGAGCCTAAGACCTACCAACTTCCCCAAACCCTGAGAAGTTGGCCTTCCGGGAGATTTCTGCCCTGCCTTTAAGAACAGCGCTGGCCCCAGGAGATGAGTCCAGTACATCTGGGAAGCCAGATCTCTTTATTCCTAGGAGCTCTATCCTGTCCAATCTCCTGAGGCTGTCAAGGAAGGAAGCAAAAGCTCATTCCTTGGACCCCTCTAATGGGGTTAGAGGCGCCTCAGCAAGAGGGCTCATGGAGGCCCTGGAGCACTGGCTTCAGCCTGGGAGCTGTTCCTGTCAGTAGGATGGCCATACGGCTGCCAGCCAGAATCAGCTCATCAATGGGAAAGTTTCTAACACACACTCACCATCTTCTGTTCTCAGAAGTCCAGAGGAAAATTGGGTTTTCCTGAGTAGCAATTGAGGTAATGATGATTTCTCTATGAATTGTGAAGTCTTCCGTGTCCATTAACTGTCTTTGTGGTGAGAAAATTGACTATGCAACTGAAATAAGAAACCACCTTACTATTAAATGATCATTCAGTCCCTAGGCTTCAACCTCTTTTCTAGCTAATGTGGGTTGCTTTTTTTTTTTTTTTTAAGCCCCACAACCCCTGTGGGAAAATAGACACTTCTCTGAGATATCTGTTCCTCCAACTGAGATGTCTTCCTGCCTCTGGCTCCTGGTAGGCCTCTGGCTGATGATGCTTGCCCCCATGGGGGGAGATGAGCTGAGGGCAGGGCTGGGGAGAAAGACAGCTGTAGTCCCCCCCTCCCCCCCGCCCCAAGGTGCTTCTGCTGTCCACCCAGAGTCATATCTTTCTACCTTAGGAGGCAGTTCCTGGAAAAGGCTTGTCTTGCCGGCTGTGTGGGTAGTTGCTGTTGGTTGGCAGAGAGCCCAGGAAGGGAGGAGGATGGAAGAGGAAGGAGAAGCCTAGGAGTGAATTCTTGGTTGATTGAACCTTAGGGTAAACCTCTTTATTTGCTTTTTATAGAAAAGCTCTATAGATGGGAGCTAAACCCTAGGAAGAAAGCAAATCCTCCACCCCACATTGAATCCTCCTTGCTTGCACCCTGAATCTTCTCTCCTTTTGGAAGCCAAACCCAGCGATGTTCAAGGCTTACTCCTGGTTCTGTGCTCTGAGGTCAGTCCTACTGAGCTCAGAGGACTATTTGGGGGTGCTAGGGATCAAATCCAGGCCAGCTGTGTGTAAGACAAACTCCTCCATATTTGTTGAGCACCTGGAGCCAGCCCTGCCCTGATCACCAAGTCATAGGGAGGCAGGGAAGTGGGAATGCATAGCCCTACCCTTTGGAAGCCAGCAGAGAAAATTGATGCCAAATGATAACAACAGGAAGTGATGAATCATGAAACCAATATGGAGAGTATAGACCAGCTCAAGCCATCATACTACTCCTCATCTTCATTATTTATAGAGGGTGGGGGTGGGTCATAGCAAAGAAGGTGGCCACACTTCCCCTTATAGGCACTTTGTTGTAAGGCTTAATGAAGTGAATATTTTAAGTATTTGACCTAAAGGTGTTAGATTAATATTTGTTCTCACGCATGGATGACTATATATGAATGAAGAGCGTATCTCCATTCACTTAACAACTGTTTCTTAAGCAACCACTCACTCCTGGCACTCTTTGAGAGGCTCAGAATAGAGCCATGAGTGAGACAGAGAAGGAGCCCTGCCTCCTGGAGATGACACAACATTCCCGGAAGACGGGAAAGCAGTAATAAAGTAGGATGCATAGAATATGCTCTAGTGATCAGAGAGAGAAATTATGCAGAAGGGCGGGACTGCAGATATGGTCAGGGAAGTCCCAGCTGGCAGAGTGCTGAAGGAAGGGTGGGAGCTGGCTATGCTGGGGTGGGGCAGGGGAGCCTTTTCTCAGGAAGGGGAAAAGCAAGTTCCGAGGCATATGGCAACAGTACATGTCTAGCATGCTTGGAAATAGCAAAGGGGTCCATGTGGTATGTGGCTGGAGAGAGAGAGAGAGAGAGAGAGAGAGAGAGACAGAGACAGAGACAGAGACAGAGAGAGACAGAGAGAGACAGAGAGAGAGACAGAGAGACAGAGACAGACAGACAGACACAGAGAGAGAGATACAATGCTTTAAAACCAAATGCAGGATTGGGTGGAGGGTGGTCATGTAGGAGGGTGAGGCACAGGAGGGCAAGACATCGTCAGCCTGGTTTCTTGGTTTGACCAGGACAAAGGCACCCAAAGAGAACAGCTGTTCTTGCTGAAAGCCATACATGGAGATGGTATCCAGGAAGATGGATGTTAGAGGACTGATTATTTCTGGGAAGCCATGGCCTGACTATCCTTCTCAGATGTAAAGATAGTGAGGGGTCACCCCATATACCATAGCTCTCTGCCACTTAAGGAAACCATCAGGATTCCCAGTGTCAAGGCCAGGTATTCTCTGTCCAAGCAGAAATCTAGAAGCTGCAGAAGCACATTCAGGCTGGATGTGGCATGTCTGTGTGAATGGGGTGATGCATGGTGTTTTTTCTTCATCTAAGAATTTATTTTTCTCTGGGCGCCTTAGAACCTTCCTGGTAGTGTATACCTGTGGTTATGATCTTTCCATTATGGTGGTAGTAGCTTAGGGAAGGAGTTGGAATGTCTAAATGACCTCAGACAAGTCCTATTCTGACTAGCCTGAGCTGCTTCATGATGGGCCCCCACTGAAAACAATCTGAATGGGGCTACTAGGGATTTGCACAAATGATCACTCAGAAAGAGACAATGCCTTTTTCCAAAGAGCTGTTTGATCCCCCTAATAATCCTCAGTAATCTGCAAAGGAATTTAGAGGTTACAGGAAAGTCATTTGAAATCTGAATATCCCAAACTGGTAGTTATTCTGAGGATAGATTTGTGGTAATCATTATAAAAACTGCCAATATTTTGAATTTAACGCAGCAAATCTTCATGACCTCCTGAAGGAGATGATGATGTGGATTCTGTTTTACTGATGGGATATACACAAACATGGACTCACACACAAACACAGCTTGCATGTGTGAACGCGTGTACACACATACACATACTCAAATTCACACAGTAACGTGCCCAGAATGATTCAGCAGTATGATCTGTCCTCAAAACCCCTGCTCTTGGCCACAGCTTCCAAAGATATCTCTAAACAGCTGGCTTCTCTCATCCAATTTAAATGATTTTATGTCTTTATGTTTAGAGTCAACTTTCTCATAAACTTGAGAATCACAGATATTAGCTGCCAAAACTTCTCTGTGGAACCAAGAGAGAGTCAAATCCCAGAGCAGCCCCAGCTGAGGTAGCAGATGGGTTGCAAGCATCTCAATCACTTGTTCTTCTCCTGAGATCGTGGCCTCCTAAATCACAGTTACATTCATCACTTTGGGGGACTGTGAGATAATACAGTGGGTAAAGTACTTGCCTTACACACACCCAACCAGAGTTCTATCCCCAGCACCTCATGTGGTTTACTGAGTCAGAAGTTATCCCTGAATGCAGAGCCTAAGCACTGAGCACTGCGAGGTATGGCCCAAAAATAAATCCCAAAAGAATAACACTTTTCCCAATAAATTTTTTTATTTTTTAATGGCAAAGCAGAGTATGACATTTATAATAGAGAAAACCCAAAACATATAAGGACACAGAGGAAGCAATAAACAAATTGTAGGAGAGCAAAGAAGGCAATAGTGATTTTTTAGATAATCTAAAAAAAGTTGAGTTGACCAAAAACAAAGAGACCAAGAAATAGACCTATGTCAAAGCTTAGAGGCAAGGCAAATCTCAACAGGCTTGGGGGACATAAAAGGGAAATGAATCCAAGTGAAAGGAGCATGCTATTAGTTGTGTGTATGTGGTAAGCTGCATAGGGAGATGACAACAAGCCCTGGAGAACCATCTTAGCTTTACTGTTTGAGTTTTGGTGGGGCCAACACAAATCCCCAAAAACTCTTTTATCTAATTATTTTACCTTCCTTTCTCTTCCACACTCATCACTTGTGTGAAACCTTGGATTCAATTTCCAGTGCACAAAATAAAACCTCATGCTTTATCCAGACACAAGTTACCCAAGAAGAAATCTGTAGAGACAGATTGTAGTTCTCAGAGACTTAGAAAGCACCAGGCAAACAGCATTTTCCTGGACATGGCCAAGCCCAGTTAGGTCCCTGGCACTAAATAAATATGTTCCCTCAGGCACTTCCAGGAATAGTCCCATAACACCAGTAGGTGAGACCCCAAACCTGAAGTCAAAATAAAACAAGCTACATTAAACAGAATATAGAACAAATGAAATTTAAAAAGACTCTAAGTAGAATCCTGTTTCCCATAAAGCCAGAGGTGGAAGATAAGTGTAAATTCATTAAATTTGGCTCAAGAGAAGAAGGAGAACATTTTCATTCTCAGCTATTTCGAGCTGCACTTTTAAATTTTCAGATGAAGAGACCATTCCAAATGACCTCTTCTTTCAAGGGAAATAACTCATTCTATTTGGATTCTTTCCTCCCTCCATACCCCCATGTTCCAGGGACTGTCTCTTTTTCCACTCTCCAACAGCATCTTTAGGGATCTAAAAACTCATTCAAAGTCTCTTCTATCTTCCTCACAAAACTCTCCCCTAGTCCTGGTCCAGCTGCACCTTTTCCCATCCAGTAGCTGGCCTGTTTGTGGCCCTTCAAACCCATCCACTGCTCTTGGAAAGGCTCTGCTACCTGGCAGAATCACACTAGGCTGTATGGTGCCACTCTAACACCCTGGCTTGCTCTGTTTTTTGAGACACAAAGACTATTCACTTAGCTAAGGACTGACCTCCTGGAGCTAATTAGTGCCTTTAGCTGGACCCAACAGCCTGGATCAGGAACAGCTTTGCAAAAATGCAATTAGTGATGGATTGCTGGTCACTGCTTCCTAGGAGTGCTGCCAGTGGCTAGCGGCCACTGTTGTCTTGTAGCCAATCAAACTGTGATCCCCACCCTGAGGGTTCCATAGGACTCTGATAGACAAATCCTCTTTGGGAAAGAGGGGGGTTCTCTAGGTCAAGTTTTTTCTGACATTCTTGTGAGGTTGGCTGAACAAAGGCTAAGTCATTCTGTGCTTGGGATGTGACCCTTGTACTGCCAGATCTAGCATCCTCCTCACCTGATAACAGAGCCTTTCAACGTGCCCATCTTTAGCCTTTATGTGCATTTCATCTTTGAATTCTCATCATAGCCACCAACATGAGGAAATCAGCTATTTTACAAATGATGCATCTGAGCTCTCCATGTCAAATACTTTACCTAGTGTTGTGGTCCTATAGTTCATAGATAGCATTCACACACACACACACACACACACACACACACACACACACACACCCCTCACTCAAGATAGCTGTTGAGCAGCTTACTGTATTCTTGGACTGCTCAGACAAACCCTGGCACAGAAGCCTCTATGGGGAGAGGGGGAGGTAAGGTACTTGCTTTGTACATGGCCAACCCCAGTTGTATCCCCTGACTACTTACTATCCCCTGAGCACTGCAAGACGTGATCCCTGAGAATAAAAATAAGAGCCAAGGGAGAGGGGGGTAAAAAAAAAAAAAAAGAGCCAAGAATAAGCCTTGAGCACCAATGAGTATAGTAGCCCTCCCCACATACCCCCTCCAAAAAAAAAAAAAAACCTCCTCAATAAATAAACAGCTGACTGTATAAATGCTTTAGGGGAACAGAAAGGGCTCTCTATCCCTCAACTCCTGCCCTGGCAGAGCCAATGTACCCAGAACTCTGAGGCTGGCAGGAGGCGGTGGCATTGCCCTGTAACCTGGGCAGAGTGAGTCACCAGCTCCGGAGCCCAGCGAGAAGCCTGGCTTTTCCATTAGGGAATGAAAGTGGGCAAAGCCCTTGGCCTCATTTCAGGAGAGGCTGACCCAATCAATGCTGGCACAACAGGGGTTCCCACGGGGAGGCACAAGAGAGGATAGTTGCGCCTCTCCTCCCCATGAGGGACTCCACCCTGGCACCTCCCTTTCCTGTCCTCATTCAAGGTATATTTAGTCCATCTTGTTACCTGTGAAAGTGGCCCAGGAGTTTCCCTTTTGGGGAACTCTGAGGGGAATTTACCTTCGTGTCAACATTTGGGTGCCGCAACTGCTCTAAGACAGAGAGAACCCCCAGTTCTCAAGACCAGCTATGGCTCCTCCTACTTGCAACATCCCTTCTTCTAGCCTCCCTGAGTCAGAGCTCTACTTGCCCTTCCTATGGTGGTGCATACAAATAGCAGCCCCACCCGATTTCTCTCCGAAAGCATCTCTGCCTGCTGTGCTTTAGTACCTCCTGCCCCAGTGCCTACACCCTCCCCAGAATGGCAGAGGCAGGAGAAGGGGAAATCCCTTCCTCTCTTGGGAGAAGGCCAAGACACTGGGTGGAAGACTTCTGGAACTGACGCCAGGCGCCTGAGGTGTAAGCCTCTCAGGTACACACTTCTCAGGTACATATTGTTTAGTATATTCCACTCAGGTACATGCCAATCAGGTATTTGCCACTCAGGTACACACCTCAGGTACTTCCCTTTTGGGTACACATGAGCTCTGTTCACACACCACTTTGGTACATGTCACTCAGGTGAAACTGTATCAGGTACATGCCACTCAGATATACAACACTAAGGTACATACCACTCAAGTACATGCCTCTCCAGTTTATTCCTCTCAGATGCATGCTTCTTGGGCACACATTAAGCCAACCACTTTGAACCGCTTTGAACATGTGACTACTTGGCTCAGATTCCCTGTCATAAAACAGTGAATAGTGTGAGTTCCTCTGTGTTATCTTTAGCAAGAAGTTTAACCTCTCAATGCATCTCTTTTCTTATAGTAAAATGCAAGTGCGATTAAATTATATCTTGGTGGGTGGGCGGAGTGGTAGCACAGTCCGAAGGTGTCTGTCTTGCAAGCAGCCGACCCAGCTTGATCCTATATGGTCCCTTGAGCACCACCAGGAGTAATTTCTGATCACAGAGCCAAAATTAACCCCTGAGAGCTTTCAGATGTGGCTCAAAAACAAAACAAAACAAAAAGTTATATCTTGCTGGTCTTAGGACACTTATTGTTTTGTTTTAATGTTTTTATTAAATCACCTTGAGATAGTGTTAAAAGATTGTTGATACGGGGCCGGAGAGATAGCACGGAGGTAAGGCATTTGCCTTTCATACAGAAAGTCATTGGTTCAAATCCCGGCACCCTATATGGTCCCTCGAGCCTGCCAGGAGCAATTTCTGAGCATGGAGCCAGGAGTAACCCCTGAACGCTGCCAGGTGTGACCCAAAAACCCCCCAAAAAATTGTTGATAGTTGAGTTTAGGTCATATAATGTTCTAATACCCTCTCTTCACCAGTTTATTTTCTATCTCCTATGTCCTCAATTATCCTCCTATCCCCCTACTCCCACCCCCAGACTGCCTCAATGAGAGGCACTTCTCTCTCTCTCTCTCTCTCTCTCTCTCTCTCTCTCTGTCTCTCTCTCTCTCTCTCTCATATTTTCCTTGTAGGCACCATGGTTTGGAACACTGAAGGTGTATCATGCATATCACTTTATTTCCTTCCAATTGGCAGCTCTTGTTCAGAGTGATCATTTCCAACTATTATTGTGATTGTGATTCCTTCTCTATCTTAACTGCACTCTCCACCCATAATTTCTATTGTCTATTATTTTTATACTATGGGTTTTTAGGGTTTTTATCTTCATATCCTGCAGATGAGTGCAATGTCTGTCCCTCTCCCTCTGACTCATTTTATTTAGCATGATACCATTTGTATTCATTTATAAACAACTTTCATGATTTCATTGTTTCTAACAGCTGAATGGTATTCCATTGTGTATATGTACCACAATTTCTTTATCCATTCAGTATTCTTGGGCAATTGTTGTTTCCAGGTTCTGGCTACTGTGAATAGTGCTGCAATGAATATAGAATTGCAGATGCCTTTTCTACGTTGTGTGTTTGAGCCCTGGGGTATCTTCCTAGGAGCAGTATTGCTAGATTGAACGGAAGCTCAATTTCTATTTTTCTGAGATAAATATCCAAAAGAACAAGAATAAGCAGTGCTTATGTGATTGCAGGGAGAAAGGAACTCTGATTCACGGTTTGTGAGAATGTCATTCCTTTTTGGGAAACAATGGGCCATTTGGTTTGACCTCAGTAACCACTCATTGTCTCCCTTGTCCCCCTGATCTGCAGATGCTAACCAAGGTGGCGGATCTGTGATACGGGTTGGGGATCTTGGTTTTGCTTTCTGTTCCCTTAGGAGACTCCTTCCATTCCACTGTCCTCCCCATTCCAAGATATGGGGGCTGGGGAAGGGGGCAGAGTGACAGCTCATCCTGCCAAGCTATTTCCAGTGTTTATTTGAAGAAATCAAAGCCAGGCAGGCAACGGCTTCTTCTAAAACGTGCCTTTGGGGGGAGTGTCGGGCTTCTTTGCTCAGCGCTCATGTGGAGCTCATGTATTTATTTTTCAAACACACTTTCTTCCCTCACTCAATCTCCCGCTTCCCTCCTTTTCTCTCTTTCTTTCCCTCTTCTCTTCCCTTATAAGAGAAAGGAGCAGGAGGTCTCTACAACCTTTATATTCAATGCATTCATTGCAAACTACACAGGCTTGAGTATTCCACCAGCCCCTCCACCCTAGACTTTTGCTCCCCTGGAGCCTCGCTTGTGTTTGTTTTTGTTTTGGGGGTACTTCTGTCTTAGCACTCAGGGGTCACTCTGGTCATTCTAGCAGTGTGGGACAGCCATGCAATGCTGGGCAGCTAAGCATAAGTTCAGGCCATTGGGTCAGCTCTCTGGTCTAAGGAGCTATTTGTTTGGATGGTGTCCAGAGTTGGGAGGGTGCAGTGGAGGCCAGACAGACATGCTCTCTCTTTCCATTCACTCTCATGCCTGGGCCTGAGCAGTGGCACCCACAGGCCCCCGCAGCCTGGTGGACTTGTCTGTGCACTGTAAGAAGACTGGTATTCTGATACTTCTTCTCCAAGCTTGTATTGTATTGGCATCTGAAGTCCAGGCCATTATTTTAGATCACTTTAATATTTTAGAAAGTATCTCATTTTCTACAGAGGCTTAAGTATGAAATATTCGGTAGATTTTCAGAATGTGAGTTTTTCCTTCTTATTAAGCATCTACCATGTTCTTCGAACTGTTGGGATGGCAGAGAGGCTAGAGGAGAGTGAGAAATAGAGCTTGTGCTCCACCTGAGTTGGCCAGCTAGTCCAGGGTTATGCAGACCACAGCAAACTCCTGCCTAAGGCCTGAAACCTGGGAGAGGAGGGAGCAAGATTACATTGAGTCTCCAGGGACAGTGACATGGACAAAGCCACCTCGTTTGTGGGGTGCTAACTTCTGACTTGCACAGCACTGAATACACATTTGAGTTGTCCTGCTGGATCATCCCTCCTGCTCAAAGAGAGTTAGTACCCATTTTATTGCTAGGAAAACTGAAGTCCAGAGATAATGTCTCTTGACCAAGACCACACCAGAAGTGGTGGAGCCTAACTGTGCTCTCAGGGCTGGCAGAGGTGGTGGTCAGTCTCTGGATGAAAGAAAATGGACTGAGTTAAAGAGTTGAAGTACTGGAAGTGAAATACTTGCTTGGCATATGATTGATCCCAGTTCCTCCATCTCCAGTACCAGTTGGTCAACCGAGTATCACTGAGGTGGCCCGGGTGATCCTTGACCCCATGAACCCAAGCAGCACTGTATCCTCAGGCACTCAGATTAATGGCCAGTCTGATTGGCCAAGAATTACCAAGAGGGACCCCCCTGACCTCTTGAGCCTCATTTGGGCTCAAATCAAAGAAAACTACTGGACCAACCTGGGGAACTTTGCTGAGGCAAAGTGAGCAATTTAGGATGGGGAAGGAACTGTCTCTTAGCTTGGGAATGAAGGTCACAGGGCAGATTTCTTCATGGGGTCTCTGACTATGCCCTTCCAGATTAAGGGAAGGTCCAAGAGGCACCAGAGCCAGAATTGGTGCCACCACAACCACACAAGGGAAGAAGCTTACATTTGCCAGTGTGGGACCAGGGAGTGGATGATAGGATCACGCCATATTAAAAGTTGTTGGTAGTTGGAACTCATCTTAGCTCAACTGGGAAAACTGGGTTCATGTTCACTGGGATGGTTTGTGTCTGCAGATGGCCAGACTGGTGTTGTATGGTAATGTCCAGCGTCCAAGCCTGTGTCATGTATTGGGGAGTAAAACAGGAGAGGTGAAGGCTAAGTTCTGTGCCCATTCCAGCTTTGACTATTTGAATCTAGGGAGGGTCCCATTTCTTTGGGGATACAGAGTAGGAGAGGATATATGTGTTTTTGTAGCGTTCTTGGACATGGAAGGAACTTTATGAAACCAGGTTCAGAGGTGAGCATATTTCAAATCTCTCACTTTCACCATTTGGTAGATAGTTTGGGGGTCTGGTGTGGGGGTAGAACATGAGCTCTCTGGTGACCGTATTTCTGTGACCTCTGTAATTCAGGGCATGTTGACTGGAACTAAGAAAGGAGATGGAAATGGCCTGTCCATGGGCAAGAGTTTCAAAACAAGAGTAGCAGATCTTCAAGTGGAGGCAACCTAGGCAGGACATGCCACACACACCTCTCCCCCGCCCCAAAGTTAAGATCAAGATGAAGGAGAATGAAAGGCCATGTTGTGTTGGCAGCAGACCCAGCTTATAATGACCATTGCAGAGAGGTGTCTGATAATAAATAAATAAATAAATAAATAGATAAATAAATAAATAGAGCTGGGCACTTTAAATAGAGAAGGAAGAAAAGCCTTGTGTGGGAGATGGGGAGGGGTGCAGGGGGGGGCAAGAAAGAGCCTGTCCCACCTGTCCTGGAGGCTTCTAACATCCTCCCAGTTCTGACCTGTTCCTCCACTTTGAAGCCTGGGGAAGGGGCTTCTCAGTCAGACCCAATGATTCTCTTTCCACTGCGTCCTGCAGGGGTACTGGGCAGTTCACACGCCAGCCCCATAAACTCACTCTCTGCTGGTCCACGTGACGTTTATGGCCCCATGGGGAGCTGGCTTTTTAATGAGCCTAATTTGAGACCATAAGTAGGAGTTTGTAAAACAAACAGTGAGGGAACCGAGCCAAAAAGCCCAGAATTGCTGCTTAAGAGTGCACTGTCAGAGACATCTCCACCATGTGCCTAGAGCCATGGGAAAACCCAAGGAACCTCTGTACCTCTCCCAGGGAGGCTGTGCACAGGCACTGTCTGGGTGCAAGTCCCAGGCTCAGGGGCAGAATGTGAAGGTGCCCAGTGAACCCCGATTCCCAAAGACATCTGACAACCAGAGTGTGTGATCCAGAGACACCCATGGGAAATCTACTCCAGTTTTCAGTTTTTCACTGTGACAAGATCTGGTTTCAAGTTAAGAAATGAGTCACAGGGAAAGGGATAGGCATAGGATGATTGCACTCATTTGTGGTATATAAAAGTAAGAAAAAGATAATATGGTACTAATGCCCAAAGACAATAGAGAGGAGGGTCAGGAAGACCAGTCCTTGGTAGGAAGCTTGCCACAAAGAGCAAGGGAGTGCAATTAGGACAGAGAGGAAACAACTATGACAATGATAGATGAAAATGATCACCCTGGACAAGATCTGGATGCTGAAAGGAGGTAAAATGATATGCATGATACCCCAGTCAGTAACAATATTGCAAGCCACAGTGTCTAAATGGAAAATAAAACAGGAAGACAGAAAGAAGAAGAAAAATGTCTGTCATAGAGGCAGGCAGAGGAAAGGACAGTGGGAAACATAAATGGAAACATTTATGGCAGGAAATGTGCACTGATGAGGGATGGGTGTTGGATAGACATTGTATGACCAAAACTCAATCATAAAGACTTGGTTTTTTTGTTTTGTTTTGTTTTGTTTTGTTTTTGGGGCCACACCCGTTTGATGCTCAAGGGTTACTCCTGGCTAAGCGCTCAGAAATTGCCCTTGGCTTGGGGAGACCATATGAGACTCGGGGGATCGAACTGCAGTCGCGATCTTTCCTTGCTAGCGCTTGCAAGGCAGACACCTTACCTCTAGCGCCACCTCGCCGGCCCCGAAAACTTGTAATGGTGTATCTCACAGTGATTGAATTTTTAAAAGTATTTTAGAAAAAGAATGAGATGAAGGAGGTTGGTGGGTATGAGCAAGCCTCCTTACACCCTCTCAGAGACCCCATAATGAAGTCCTTTACCTATGGGTGCAGACAGACTGTTGAGTGCTGGATTGCTGGGATCTGAGGTGACTCAGAATGGAGCTCTGAGAATCATAGGAGGGAAGTAGGTCCCCATACACCGCCACAAGTGATGCAAAGAGGGCGAGAGTGATAATATAGCGAGTATGGCTTTGCCTTGCTTGCATAGAGCTGAGCTAGGTTCCATCCTTGGCACCCCAAGTGAGCCCTAAGCCAGGATTTCTACACTATGGAGAGTGTCTCCCCTCAAAAAAAAAAAAAACTAGCAAAAATAAAACAAACCCTATAAAGTAATGAAGAGAGATGTGTCCAGAGAAGTTTGCTAAGTGGAAAAGTCTACACCCATATGAGGAGAGGGTCTTGCTTATTTATTCATTGGACTTTGATTTGATTTGATTTGATTTGTTTTAGTGTTCAGGAGCCATAACTGGTGAGGCTCTAGGTACCAGTGCTAGGTTTGAAACCTGGGATTCCCATATGCCTTTCATGCACCTTAGTTCTTTGCAGTGTCTCTCCAGGGATCAAACTCAGGTCTCATGCATGTAAGGCATGCACTTTGCCACAGAGCCACCTTTGGCCCTGCTTGTTTAAAATGGAAAGTATATAGGGGCCAGAGAGATAGCATGAAGGTCAGGCATTTGCCTAGCATGAAGAAGAACAGTGGTTCGAATCCCGGCGTCCCATATGATCCCCCAAGCCTGCCCAGGGGCGATTTCTGAGCTCAGAGCCAGGAGTAATTTCTGAGAGCTGCCAGGTGTGACTCCCCAAAAATACATAAATAAATAAACCAAAAAAAATGGAAAGTATAGATCCATTCTCCAAAGCTTAAGTGTATATTCCAAGTCTAAAAAGCTGTTAACCATCGTAATAGTAAAGATCAAGTGGGTCAAATGATGGTAGATTTGATCTCCATCTTTCTGCTGATCTACAGTTTAGTAAGTTAACACAGAGAGTGGAATTCCACAGTTGCTCCTGGGGCTATACCTGTACACCTGGCTATGGTGTGTCCAGAAATCACTTAAGGTGCTGGGCATCACAGTCAGCAGGGCTGTCAGCATTGCAACTTGACTATGTGTTGTCACTGGGAATCAAACTCATGACCTGACATTTGCTAAGCACATGTTCTTAGCCACTGAGCTATCACTCTGAGACCAGGTTTCTGTTATTTCTGCCCCCCAGTCTGCAGGCCTTAAAAAAAATGAGTGACTACACCAACCAAAAGGAGGGTTTTCTCTCCTCTAACAATACAGGGACTTGTAGTTCCTTGTGGTACCCAGTGAGACAACCAGAGTAGCAGCTTCTTTCTGCTCTCTGCTCTGCCATCCCACAGCAGGTGTGTCTTGGATGTGCTCAGGCCTTTTCAGCAGACCCTTGCTCTACAGTGCCATGAGGCCCCTGTTGTGGCTTCTACAGCATGTGGCCTCCAAGTCACTACTCCTGCCCCCTTCTTACAGGGCTGCTTGCCCTCTTTGATCAAGAAAAGCAATTTTTGGATCAAAAGTTTAGAATTTTTTTCTCTAGCTATGCAGACCTGTGTTGCACAGCTACAAGGGAGGGCAGGAAGGGATTCTCAGGGTCCAGTTTGCATAGTCCTTCCTGAATTAGGGTTTTGTTAGCCAGGTAAAAAGAGAGATAGTGTTGGCTGCCTCCAAGAGGCCCAATAGCTTCCAGGTCCTAGTTACCATTTTCTTACACAGCCGAGAGCGTGGTTTTGGTCTGTATCCTGGGAATGACAGAGTAGGGTTTGGGACACCTGCATCAGAGAAAAGAATGGCCTGCAGGATTTTTTTTTCATAAATGCTGTCCCACCACTGTCTGCAAGTTGGTTGTGTCATGTGTCATCTGTCACTTTTTTTTTTAATTTGGACCACACCCAAGGATTCTTCCTGGCCAGTCTCTGTGATCCATACTTGGTGCCAGGAAACTCAGGTTTGATCTCTCTCTCTCTCTCTCTCTCTCTCTCTCTCTCTCTCTCTCTCTCTCTCTCTCTCTCTCTCTCTCACTCTCTCTCTCTCTCTCTCTCTCTTACACACACACACACACACGACAAATGCTCAATCCACTATGCTATCTCCAGAGCTTCATTGTCACTTTTTTGATTAATGTTTCTAGAAAACAAGTAGGTTTTTTTCTCCTTTTACTTACTTTTTTTTTAAAAAATCCCTCACAGTAGGTTTGATAATGGTTTTGTATTTATTAAAATTTATTAAAATACATAATGGTTTTGTATTTATTAAAATACATTGTTTTGTTAGTCAGTTCACAAAATTTAAAAAATAATAATGAAAAGGTGGCCAGGAATGTAGCTCAGATGGTTGGAGCATGTACCTTTGATGTACTAGGTTCTGTCTACATTCAATCCACTGCCAGGTAGGACCCTGGTGGCCCTGAGCCCCCATGTGCTACTCTAATACAAATCACCTAAACTTCTATTCTGGGCTCTTTATTAGTTATTGGATTGTAAGAAACTTTTTTTTTTTTTTTTTGGTTTTTGGGCCACACCCTGTGATGCTCAGGGGTTACTCCTGGCTATGCGCTCAGAAGTTGTTCCTGGCTTCTTGGGGGACCATATGGGACGCCGGGGGATCGAACCGAGGTCCGTCCTAGTCTAGCGCAGGCAAGGCAGGCACCTTACCTCCAGCGCCACCGCCCAGCCCCGTAAGAAACTTTTTTAAAATATATATATATTCACTTGTTTTCTTGCACAAGCATTTAATCGATAACTAATCTTCCATCACATCAATAATTATTTGCTTACAAGAAACAGTCTCTCTCTTCTCCACATAAAAACTTCCTGCTTCCCCCTATCCACTGAGACTTCCCTAACAGTCATTTCTGTGTGTGTGTGCTGAGGACTGAACTCAGGGTCTCACAAAAGCAAGACAAATGCTCCACCTCTGAACCACCACCTCCAGCTCCCACGTGCAGTTACTGTTTACTACCCTAGTAAATCATAACCACTGGAAGATGTTCAGAAAACAGTTTGTTCAGATGTTTGTTTAATTTTTGCCAGAGAGATATTCTCTTGGTGGTCATATATGTCAATTTTGGAAAAGTTTATTATCTAAGGTGTTAACTTTACCAGCTAGTCCTGTTTTGTTTCAATCCACAAATTCTGAGTTCTGTGTGGATATGTATGTGATTGTGTGAACATGCATGAATGTGAGAATGATGTAAGGGTGTATATGAGTGATGAGTAAATATGTTTTGTAAATATGTTTGTGATTGTGTGAATCAATGTATATATGTGAGTGTATTTGAGCATGTGAATGGTGTGTGTGAGTGAATGTGTGTGCATATTTGCATGTGTGTATGTGAGTTTATGTTTGTGTGTGTATATGAGCATGGATGTCTGTGTGACTGTGTAGGTTATTAAATATGAATTGTGTCTGAGAGAGAAAGAGAGAGTGAGAGAGATGTACTGCCCTTCCTACCACAGTGGCCTCCACTATCTTGGGCTCCCAAGTGGGTGTGTCACCCATCCAGACTCAGAGGTGAAATGTTACCAAGGCTATGGTCAGATGGAATCTCTCTTTCTTCTTCCAGCCTTAGATTTCGTGCTTCACCCAGGCTGGTGGTGTGTTACATCTTCTTTGGGAAGAGGCCACCCAGATTCTCTTCCCAGGTTATCTTAACATTGCAGAGATCTTTTTCTACCGGAAAAAAAAAAATCAGTCCATCATTTGTATGTGAGATTTCTGATCCATACCAGCCATTGTGGTGACTTTTGCTGTTTTTTTTTTTTTCCACAGTTCACCTTTAGGTTTAATTTCCTGAAATGGATCTGCTTGGCAACTTTGACTTTATTTTACTGTCCTGCAAAAAGGGGAAATGGCAGAGCATAGATTGCAGCTGTTTAGATTTTCCAGCCCCCCGGTTAATGCACAATGCAATAATGCAATTGCTCTCTGGTAGTTTGTTCTTTCTTCAGTGCAGGACTTACCCTTTTTTTTTTAATAATTTTTTTTATTATGAATTATGAGAACAAAAGATGCAAAGAAAGAGGATAAGGTAAAGTTACAGTGGAAGGACAATCACCCATAACATAATTATCAGAAGAAGTCCCCTTGCTGATATCTTAACTTTGACCTTTCACCAAAGAAAGTTAAGATAAATAAAACAGAATCCATGTGCAATTACTTTGTCCCTCAAGTCCCCAGATTGTAGCACATTATAATATTTCTTAACAGCACACAAGGCAATCTAAAGCCATCAAACTTACGTAACTCCTTAAACATTAGAGGCATAGTATTTTTTACATTTCCATGTACATGCATATTAGCTTAAGTTAACCTCAAATTTTAAGTGGGTGCGTTTTAAGGATTAGAGTCAAAGGAGCACAGTAAAAACGGTGTTAGAGTGGCAATTGTTGTTTGCATAGGCCCACCAAAATATGAGAGGCATGGAAAGGAATAACCTTGGCCTAAATACAAAGAGATCCTACCCCTGAAGTTTCCTGGCATAAGACCAGCTCTAGGCCTCAGGAAAGTTATCGTTCGCTCCAAGACATTGTCCGTAGCGCCAACACACTTATCACACAGTCTCTGTTGTTGGTCTCATATTTCTGTATTAAAGATTCTGGAATCTGCATGTCCTACATTGAAGTCATGATGTGGAGTGCCTTCTCGTTTCACCTCACCATGAAAGGGCAATGTAGGAAGCCCTGTCCTGTAAGCAGGTTGTTGTTGTTAAGTCTTCTCAGTGTTAAGGGAAGTCTCTTTTGAGCAGGACGATGTCTGAGCAGTGGTAGGGTCTTCCGTGGTAGAGGATTTCTTCCAGGTGATGTTATAGACAAACCTCACCATAAAGGGGCAATACAGCAAGCCCTGTCCAGTAAGCAGGTCATTGTTCTTGTTGTCTTCTCAGTGTTAAGGGGTGTCTCTTTTGAGTAGATCGATGTCAGAGCAGCTGTAGGGTCGTCCCTGGTACAGGAATGCCTGCAGGACTTAACTCTTACTTTCCAAGATAGTCCTCATTAAAGCAGTCAAAAAGCCAGGGAGGCAGCCATCTTGATGGACATCCTGAGGCCACCCTCATTGCTTTCTTAGGCTATTGGTGTTTTATAGAGAATCCTCTTTATCTCTTAAATCCTCACCCTACCTGGATTCTAAATAATTGAGTTGATCTGATGTAAAGACTGAGATCAGAGGATAGAGGGAAAGAAATCAGCCCCAAGACCAACTCCCCAGCCAGGGCCTCCACCAGCAGGCCCAAGATAGTCAAGAACCCCAACGGGAGATGAGCTCTTGCCAAGGAAATTGGCAGTATTGTCAAAGAGTGTGTTGTCCTTTAGCTGCTTTTCATCTCACTATAGCAGTTCTGGCTCCTGGCTCCCAATGTGCCTTAGGATCTTACTGTAGAGTACTCAGCTCTTTATAAGATTGGGTGAAAGTATGCTGTACTCCACTCTTGGTTCCCCAGTCTGACTTCACACAAGACCACCTTTGGCTTGGTTCTGATAACTTCACCAGCATGAATCATTAGCCAGAGCATAGGCAGAGTCTAGCTGTGTTTGCTTTTAATTTCCTGACCTCTAAGAAGAAAGGGGACAGGAGCCGGAGTGATAGCACAGCAGGTATGGTGTTTGCCTTGCACGGCCAACCAAGGTTCAATCCCCTGCATCCTATATGGTCCCCTGAGCCTGATGAGAGTGATTTCTGAGCACAGAGCCAGAAGTAACCTGTGACACACTAGGTGTGGTCCAAAAACAAACAATACCAAAAAAAATGAAGGGGATGTAAATGAAGGTGTAGTGTAAATGGATTTAAGCAGTAGGGGAAGAGATTCTGTCCCAGGGCTAGAGTGCAAAGACAGGTGTGAATGGCAGTGAGGAGTGGTCATTTATCCTGTTGGGCCCAGGCCTGGTAGGGTGGGTCTGTAGCCCAGGCCAATCTCCATTAAGCTTTACGGCAAGCAAGGCACTCAGGTCATCTAAACCTTGGCTTCCTCATTGGTAAGTGGGGCTGGTAATGGAACTAACTCTTTACCTAGCATTGTAAGTTAGTGTTAGTAAGATAAATGCTAGGGTCTTTGGGTGGGTTCAAATATTAATGCACCCTATTCTCATTCCACAATTCAGGATAAGATCTTCATTCATTATTCCTCCAAGCATTTTGTTTTGTTTTGTTTTGATTTTAGTGGCTACTCCTACTGGTGCTTAGGGGATCTTATGGGGTTCCAGGGATTGAACCCAGCCATGTGCACAGCAAGTTTCCTTCCTGCCTGATGTACTATCATGCATCACTAAACACAAGTTAAACACCCTTCCCAGCTCAGGGCACTTCTCACTCTTCTCCCAACATTTTCTCCTTATACTGCAGCTTATCATTCACTCTCTGCTTCTCCACCTTATCACCTTCATTTTCCCTAGTCTCAGCACCTACCCCATAACCTCTATCAAGTTAGAATGTCAGGAGAAATTGCTGTTAATGAGATCTTAGGGCTGACTCTCCTTAGGCACTAGTTGGGACTCCCTGAGAATGAAATATTCCTGCTTCAATTTTTCAGCACTTTGAATATGACTAACATACAGCAACTGAGCATTTTCACATACTATATATAAAATTCCAGATTAGAGAATGGAAACACTTTAAAGGAAAAAAAAAAATATATATATATATATATAAAAGCTCTGGATGATGTGGGCGATTTGGAAACTGTTCAGTTGGGGCAGTATAATTTTTATTTTGAGAATCATATGGATTGAACCCCACCCAAGCTTCCAGCTCCAAAGAAAATTGGCATCAAGCCCTCTGCCAAGTTTCCTCACAGGGCAGTAAAAGTAAAACCCTGGGTTTGATTTTAAAGAGACAGGGTCTGGGTAGGGGGGTCTGCCATCTTCACAAGCAACTTTCCCTTCCAGGCATGAGAAGGCAAGAGCCCCCCTCCTTACCCTGCAAAGGAAACAGGGCCCACTTAGCCAGAGTTTTCCCTATAAAGAACATTTACAAGTGTGGGGAGAGCACTGAGAATAGGCTATTGAACTAGAAAGACAATGATAGCACCATCTTTTTCTTGTTTGTTTGTTTGTTTTTGGTTTTGGGGTCACACCCGGCAGCGCTCACAGGTTACTCCTGACTCAGAAATCACTCCTAGCAGGCTCAGGGGACCATATGGGATGCCGAGATTCGAACCACCAACCTTCTGCATGAAAGGCAAATGCCTTACCTCCATGCTATCTCTCTGACCCCGATGGCACCATCTTGAGAGCTTTTGTAATGACTGATTATAAAAAGAGAACTATAGGACAGGAAAAATAGCACCATGGATAGGTGGGTAAGGCACTTGCCTGGAATGCAGCCAACCTGTTTGATCCCCAAACACACAGTCGGGTTATCCTGCACAGAGCCAGGAATAATTCCTGAGTATCACAATATGTGGCCCAAACACCAAAAACAAAGAAAAAGCACTATCAATTCATTCTATTTTCACCCACAAAAGATATCTTCTTTGCATTTAAAATGGGGAGGAGAGGTAGGCATTGCTGTGTGTAAAATTAAACCCAGGAAATAGTCATTCCAGAATCTACTAGTTTCCACTGTTGACAGTTCAGGAGGAAAATAGTGGAAGAAAAGAGGAGGTTTTGAGGGCTACACTTTAGGACTTCAGCTAGGGGCCAGCCAGCAGGACCTGGGGCTGGTGAATCCAGAAGCCATGGTGGTTTGCAGAAAAGAGAATGCCACCCCCTCCTCTTGGCTCTTGTCCCAGACCTGCTTCTGAAATGCCTTCGCACGGAAAATCTGGTTTTGCAGCCCAGACACTGCGAGCCTGGTGTTGGTTTAGAGGAGGGCACCTCTGGGAGCTGCAGCCCAGGTCGGCATCGGTCCTGCTTAGCCACCCCACCTCCAGAAGTGAAGATTCCCCCGCCCTCCCATGACTCACGGTCACCATCTCTGGGCACCGGGAGAATCACCAGAGAGGGAACAGCGTTCCTTCTCCAAACACCAGGGTGCAAACAAGGATCAGGTGTGTGTAACGGGGCAGAATTATTTTCCCTTGTGCAACATTTCAGGAAAAACAAAAGCAAAACGTTTAGCATTACCTATAGGAAGAATTTTAAGTTTCTTTGAAAAGCAGAGACTCCAAAGAGTACAGAGCCAGAGTACTAGGGTAGATTCAGAGTGGGGATATGGGGGCAGGCAGAGAGTACAGAGGGTGGGACATTTTCCTTGCATACTCCTGACCCGGGTTCGATTCCTGGCATCTCATATGGTCTCCCAAGCACCGCCAGGAGTGATTCCTGGAAGCAGAGCCGGGAGTAACCCCTGAGCATTGCCCAGGTCTAGCCCCTCAAACAAACAAAGGAACAAAAAAGACTGGAGGGGGGCGTTGCAGGGGGTCGCCCCAATGCCAGAGTTTGGAGATATTTAGCTGTCACGTCAGCAGGGCTTGGAGGTGGGGAAGGAGAAAGGAAGTTGATAAAGATGATTCAAGTCTCCTTGGGTAACAAGATGAGCGTTTGGACTTGGTGCTGGGCTCAGAGAGGAGATGGAAGAGGAAGAAACTTGGGGATCTGAGATAATGAGTTCTGAGATTCAAGGGTTGGGCAACCCGATTGAGAAAAAAAAATTGCATGATGGAAAACTAGGCTCTTGCATTCAACTTGAGACACAGGCAGACTTCAAACAGTTCAAACACACATCTGAGCACATGCACATACAAGGCGGTTTCAGCAGTTATGCTGATTTTACAGCCCAGGGGACCGGGTTCTGCTTCATACTCGTCTCCAGTTCCCAGGAAAATGTGAGCGAGGCACGTGGGGTTTTCTTTGTAACTTTAACGGAGTTCTACCGGGATTGACTTGGGGTGTCCTCATTAACTTAATAAAGGGATTAAGGGGAACATTCCCAGCAGGCTTTCTTTTTTGTCTGCCAGAAGAAACCATTTACTTTTTACCCCACTCCAGGATTTTACTAAATGGCAAAGAGAGGACTGGAGTTTCAGGAGCATCTTGCCCTGTGCCAGATCCCAAAAAATAAGAATTTTTGTGTGGGGGGTTAAAGAGGACGTCAAGACAATAAAAGGCAAATATTCCCCCATCTCCTCCAAGTGCTGAGGAACGAGCTGAAGTAGAAAATTTTCACACAGACTCTCTGGTGGGCAGGTTTGGAAGTGGAGATGTGGAAGTTGCAGTCTAGGGAGATGGAGGGAAGGAGAGAGGCAGCCTCCAGCTGCAAGGCGTCAGCAAGGGTCAGGGACCTGGGGCTCTCAGGAGTGCCTGGAAACCCAATCAATGAAAAATATTTTCTGGGTCATGCTGTTTCCTCCTATAAAATCCCAGGCCCCAACAGAATAGAGTGCCTTCTCTTCCACATCTCCTAGTGCTGGTTAAACAGAGGACAAAGTTAGGCCTTGGTTTTTTGGGGTGTTTTTACTACTACTACTACTACTACTACTACTACTACTACTACTACTACTACTACTACTACTATTATTATTATTATTATTAATTTCTTTATTTAAACGCTGTGGTTACAAAAATTTTCATACGTGGGTTTCAGTTATAGAATGTACACCAACCTTCACCAGTGTGATCTTTCCACCACCAACATCCTCCATTTCCCATCCCCACCCTAACCCCCTGTTTATCTCTAGACTGGTTTTCTCCCACACTATCATAGTCATGGTAGTTGTCATTGTGGTTAGCGCTATAGCTACACTCACCGCTCTTCGTGGCAAGCTTCATGTCATGAGCTGGTCCTCCCTGTGTTCAGTTCTATTGTCTCTGAATATTATTGCTATATTGCCTTTTATTTGTCTTATATCTCACAAATGAGTAAGACTATTCTATATTTATCCCTCTCCTCTGGCTCATTTCACTCAGCACAGTTGTCTCCATGTCCATCCATGTATAGGCAGATTTCATCTGTCTATCTAGGTTCAGTCCTGAAAGAGAGTCAGAGAGAAGAGAAAGAAAAATTAAAATTCTATCCCATGGGCCAGAGCAATAGTATAGAGGGTAGGGCACTTGCTTTGCACATGGCCAACCCAGCATCTCAATTGGTCCCCGAAAACACTGCCAGTAGTAATCCCTGAGAACAGAGTTGGGAATAACTCCTAAGCTCCACCAGGTATGGCCCCCAAACAAACAAAAAAATTCTATTCCAGGGGACAGAGCAGTGGCGCAAGTGGTAGGACATTTGCCTTGCACGAGGCTAACTTTGGTTGGACCGCAATTCAATCCCCTGGTGTCCCATGTGGTTCCCCAAACCAGAAGCGATTTCTGAGCACTTAGCCAGGAGTAACCTCTAAGCGTCACTGGGTTTGCCCAAAAACAAACAAAAATAAATAAAGCAGAAAAAAAACTTCTATAGGGAGATAAATCAGTGTTATGCTTTGCATGCAGTAGCCTCCGATTTGATTTCCAATGTTATTGGGTGTGCCACACACACAAAGAGTGAGTATTGTGAGTTCAGTCTCTGGCACCCACTCCCTCACCTCCAACCACACCCCCCAAATATACAAATGTATAATGCAAGAAAAGAAATAAATAAATTAACTGTCCTTAAGGTAGTGGAGTGGATAACTAATGCATGATTTGTTCTCATTTTTGTTTGGGGGCCACCCGAGGCAATGCTTGATGTTTACTCTTGGTTCTGTACTCAGGGATCAATCCTGGTGGAGCAATTGGGGTCCTGAGATTGAACCCGGGTCAGCCACATGGAAGCCTAGTGCTCTACCTACTGTATTATATGTCCAGATACAATATGGCTTATTCATAATGTGGACTGATAACACAGCAGTTAAAATGTGCATTATAAATATAATATATATATATATCATATTATATTATATTATATAGGGCCTGGAGCCATAGCAGAGCAGTAGGCCAACCTAAGATGGACCCAAATTCAATCCCAGCATCCCATAAGATCCCCCAAGCCTGCCAGGAACTATTTCTGAGCACAGAGCCAGAAGTAACCCCTGAGCACTGCCGGATATGGCCCAACCCCCCAAAAAAATTAATAAAAAGGAGGGCCAGAACCATAGCACAGCAGGTAGGGCATTTGCCTTGCACGTGGCCAAGCCGACATTAAATAGCGTCCAGCCAGGAGTGATTTCTGAGTAGAGCCAGAACCTCTGAGCACTGTCAGATTTACCCCCCAAAATCTATAAGTACATTATAACCAAATTTATGTATATAAATGAATCAAAGAAAGTTGCAAGACTAAAAATAAAACAAAATGAAATAAAATTCTAGCCCCAGTTAACTACTCTCTATAATAGCCTTGGGCACGTTGCTTAAATCTAGGGGAAGGCGGCTTGGTTTTCTCTTCTATCAGAGGGTGTGACCAGTTCCTTCTGTCGTTGGGGGAAGGGTAGAGGTGACCTTGCCTGTAAGCACCTCATGCATAGAAACCTACAATAAGCCTCTCTGATGGCCATTGATCGGGATATCTCTCCTCCTCTCCCCCACTCCCAAGAATAAATGACTCCTCCACGTAAAGTAAAAAGTCTCGTAAAAGCCAAAGGGCCTCTGGAAAAGCTGCAATGCTATCAATCGCTATTATTAACAATAGGCTCATAATTACTTTTGGCACAGTATTAAGTGAAGGCCCCTTTGGGTGGTTGAAGCCAGGGAAATGAGCGCTGTTAACTACAGCACTGCCGGCTCCTGATAGGAGATCTGTTGACATATTTTCCCCGGGAATCTTTGGACAAATCAGCTGAATTTCCTATTCTTTGCTCCCAAGCACGTTAAATTTGATCCACATGGCCCCAGTGTTGTAACTTCATGACAGAGAAGAGGGGTGGAGACTGCCTAGCTCTGGGCCTCTCTTGTCTAGTCTGAGTTGAGACACCCCAACCCCCACTAGGCCTTCTGTGGGTTCCAGCATGGAATGGGCAGTTAAGAAGGACGGGAAGATTTCTCCAATTGCTATGTTTCTGGTTCACTAGCAGTTCTTTCTACTGTGCTTGAATACTCAGCTGCTGGGGAGGATTTCTGCTGGGGGAAGTTGGGGGGGTGCCTAGAGGTGCCCTCCTCCACCTCTCCCTGGAAACGGAGCTTTGAGGAAGTGTTTTGATGAGGTGCTTTACCAAGTCAGCACAGGATGTGGTGGGAGGAGTTGTGCCACCCCAGGGGCAGAGTGGAGGAGGGCAGGGAGGCTGGGTTCAGGAGAAGGGCAGTTTGACCATCAGCTGAGCCAATTGAGGCTACAATCTGGGCAGTAGGACTGCCTAGGGCTTTGCCCTAAGAAAGATCTCAGTCAGTAGGCTGAGATACTGACAGTGGCTGTGGGGGCCCAGACACTCATCTCCAAACCAGGAGGTTTTAGTGAGTTTAGGCAGTGAGACCCTGGTTCTGGGCTTGGGGTGGACAGATGGGAGCATTCCCGAGCCAGAGATGTGCATTCCACTCTTGTTCTTTTCTCCCCCTTTTTCATTTTTGGTGGAGAATTGTTTGATTGTCATAACAATGGTTTCAAGCCATACCAGATTGTTTTGGTGTTCTTGACAGACTGTATTCTCTGCGTTTTTATTTTTCTGTTTTTGGCTTTAGGACCAAACTTGGAAGTGTTCTGGGCTTCCTCCTGGCTCTCTGCTTAGGGGTTACTATTAATGAGGCTTGAGGGATTATTATATGGTGCTGGGGTTCAAACCAGAATGATTTTCATGCAAGGCAAGAGCCTTAACCTCTGTCCTTTCTCTCTAGTCCACTTAGTTGAGTCTTTGAAATTCTCGGTACTGGCTCTGCAGTGTCTTGGAGATTGTGGTGCCCACAATGTTAATAGTTGATGAAATAGTGTACATATGACCCGCTTCTCAGTACACAGTGAATATCATAATAACAACATCCCCGAGAGCACTGCTTTAAGTCACACCAGTCCAAGCATTGATTTACACCAGCTCAGTGCAACAACTTGGTTCCAGTCCAAATGAGCACTTTTGTTATAACTCATGGCCCACGAGGAATCTGAGGCACAGAGAAGAGAAATCACTTACCCATGCCACTGAGGACACCGACTTGCTGGCTCCTAGTTTGTCTTCACTGCTTTGTGCAGGGCCTGCTGCTGAGGAGTGCCTCTGTCCAATTCCATATCCAGGACAGGGAATTCTGTCCCAGTTGGCCACATCCCACGGGCTCTCCCATTATCTCAAAGAATGTAGGTTTTTACAAGGATAGCAGATTAAATTCCTGTGGATATTTTTCTTCAGAAAAAATAGTGGCTGAAGGGGACTGAAGGAAACTATGTTGATAATCAGTGGCCACAGGCTCTTAAGCTCTTAAGAAGTACAGCCAGCACGCCTTGCACTGCCAGCACTGCCTTGAACGCAGAAGGACAGTGGTTTGAATCCCGGCATCCCTTATGGTCCCCAGAGCCTGCTAGGAGTGAATTCTGAGCATAGAGCCAGGAGTAATTCCTGAGTGCTTCCAGGTGAACCCCTGCCCCAAAGGGGAAAAAAAAAAAAGAATCCACATATCAAAGCTGGAGTAGATAAGGCACTTGATTTGCATGATTCCTAGCACCCCATACAATCCCCTGAACTGCCAGGAGCATTGCCTGAGCACAGACCCATTAGTCAACCCTGAGCACTGCCAAATGTCCCCCCACCAAAAAGGGCACTCATAGGGGCCAGAGTACAGATGTAGAGCATTTGCCTTACATGCAGACTACCCTGATTTGAACCTTGGTATCCCATATGGTACCCAGAGTTTGCCAGGAGTTTTTCTGAAGCACAGAGTCAGGAATAGCCCCTGAGCATCGCTGGGTATAGCCGAAAACTAACACCCACCACCAACAACAACAACAAAAACACATGTCATTTAAGCCCACCTACTTGTGCCTTTCTGGTGCTTTCTAGGAAGCCACACAGAGCGTGGAAGAAATGTGCAGGCTGGCCCCCACCCCCAGGCTGGGATCTGACAGCCCAGCTCACCACTAAACAAGTGCTAATGAGAAACATCAATTGTGCTGGGCAGAGTCCCAGCCCCCTTCTCTTGGAGGCTGCTTCCATCCTCTTCTTGAAGGAACAAAAAAGGGCAGCTTGGGGACTTGAGAGGACTCTGGAGCAATGCTGTCCTTTGGGTGGGCAGGACTGATATTATGTCCCCCAAGCTCACCCCCAGAGACATAGCAGGTCACCCTGTGACACACCAATATGCTCTCCTGAAGCCAGTTGCTCTGTTTATATTCTCTGTATGAAGAAGAGAAGGGGCAGGTAGAGAGTGCAGGAGTGAGGGTGTCTACCTTGCATGCAGCTCATTCTCATTCAATCCTCAGCACCACATGGTCCCCCACACATCTCCAGGTGTAGCCCTGAAGGCTCTTAATTAAGCATCACTGAAGAGGCTCACCACGATCTGAGAACTACTATATCCTTGGGCCCTGGCCTTGAACCGTGATGGTCAAGTGACACCCTCCCACCCTCCTAAAAATAAAACTCCATAAGAGAAGGATTGAGTGAATCCTTCTATAGTTGAGTTGAATAGTCTGGTTCCTTGTTTGTCTCCACTTGCTCAAAACCACAATGTTGGACTGTAGAGACAATACTGGGGTTCAGGCATTTACCTTTCATGCTTATAACTCTGTTTTGATTCCTTGGTTTGGCCCCTTTGCACTACTATGATCTCTGAACAGAGTCAGGAGTGATGGACCTGAGGACCACCGGATGTGGCAAAAACAATAAATATAACTTCTTGGTGGGTCCTCCCTCATTTTTGACTTGAGGTGAGGTACCTTCTCCTTCTCTGTCATCTACCCTGAGGGGAACTTTTAGATCTATGAAACAGGGTTGGACTGAGCTTTGCTGAGAGTTCTGTGTGCTTCTTTTGTGACCTGTTGGCTCTGTTTCCCCCACAGGCGTCCTCTCCCTCCCTGCCTACTTCAGTCCCTACAATGGAGGATCCCTGGGCCATGATGAGCGGGCAGATGCTTATGCCCAGCTGGAGCTGAGGACCCTGGAACAGTCCCTCCTGGCTACCTGCGTGGGCAGCATCTCGGAGCTGAGTAAGTGTGACACCTCTGGGTTTCTCATCTGCTGGTCCTTGCCCTCTAGGGAAGCCAGAGCTCTCTTGGGGAGAGGGAAAGGGGGATAAGACAAAGGTAACACCCTCCAAACATGGAAGTCGGGGTCATACATGGACTTACCACACTGAAATCGTGAGTTCCGGTTTCTCTTGGGAAATTTGATCATTTGATCATCATTGGGACTTTTGGAAGCACTACATGGTCCTCATCGCCCAAGTGTTGGGCCCTCCCTCGTATCCTCTTACCTGCCTGTCTCAACAGGTCTGATTGTACCAATAGTTAGATAGAAGAGCCCACATTCTCTCTTGAGTACTTCCAGATGATAGATAGATAGGAAGGAAGGAAGGAAGGAAGGAAGGAAGGAAGGAAGGAAGGAAGGAAGGAAGGAAGGAAGGAAGGAAGGAAGGAAGGAAGGAAGGAAGGAAGGAAGGAAGGAAGGAAGGAAGGAAGGAAGGAAGGAAGGAAGAAGACCCCACATTCTCTTTTGAGTGCTTCCTCAAGACAGAAAAATAATATATTTCTGGTCAGCCTTTGAATGCAGACAAGTAGAGAAAGTGGCCTCTGTCCTAAAATGGCTCTGTGCAATGCACTAGGAAGCCCCTTAGCTAGAGCAGAGGATCTCAAATGTATTTGTTTCACTGTTTCCTCTCCCCTGAAGATCTGCTTTTTCTTTTTCTTGTGTGTGTGTGTGTGTGTGTGTGTGTGTGTGTGTGTGTGTGTGTGTGTGTGTGTGTTGGAAGGGGGTCACACCCGGCAGTACTCAGGGATTACTCCTGGCTCTACGCTCAGAAATCACTCCTGGCAGGCTTGGAGACCATGTGGGATGCTGGGATTCAAACCACTGTTCTGCATGCAAGGCAAAGGCGCTACCTCCATGCTATCTCTCCAACCCTGAGATCTGCTTTTTCTTTTTTTGTGTGTGTGTTTTTTTTGGGGGGGGTCACACCTGGCAGTGCTCGGGTGTTACTCCTGGCTCCATGCTCAGAAATTACTCCTGGCAGGCACGGGGGACCATATGGGACGCCGGGATTTGAACCGATGACCTTCTGCATGAAAGGCAAAGGCCTTACCTCCATGCTATCTCTCCGGCCCCGAGATCTGCTTTTTCAAGGGAATAAACAGCACAGGCTCTCCCCAGTTGCTTACAGTTCCACTGGGACAAAGCCCCCTCTTAAGGACAATTTTACCCACCTTGGGGGACACTGGTTAAGGTCATTCCCCTTTGACATCTGCCTCTGAAGGGCAGTTGGGGGCAGCAGGTCCTCCAGCAGTCTCTTCACTGCTTCTTTCCCTCTCCCTACCTAATGATGTCTATTCTCTAACAATAGAGAGAGAGACACACACACACACACACACTCACACACACACACGCACACACGCACACATGCACACATGCACACGCTCTGAGTTTACCCTCAGGAGCAGGGGCCAGTGACACCCCCTGAGAGGTGTCACAAGTAGTATGGAAACAGGGAAACATCCCTCAGCCCTTCCTATTCTTTGCTTTTTTGTTTTCAGCCACAACCTGGTGATGCTCAGGGGTTACTCCTGGCTCTAGGTTCACTAATTGCATACAAGGAATCCTGTATGTCCCAGAGGATCATTAGACTGAACTCGGGATTGACCCTGGATTGAACTCAGGATGGTCACATACAATGCAAACACTTTACCCACTGTACTGCTGGTCCAGCCCTTGCCCTGTCTTTTCTGTTCATCATTTCTCCTGAGTTTTCTTACCTCTAGACAAAGAAGAACAAACCCTTGGTGGTTTCTTCAGGAACTACTTCCTCTCTTTCTTCTGCTTCCCAGGGACAGGAAAGGAAAACTGCCTGGTTCAAGGTCACAGAGCAGCCAAGGATAGAGCTCATGGGAGAGCTCGGGTTTCACATTTCTGAGACCCTGGGCCAATCCTGGCCATAGAATCAATCACCACCACCAGAAACGCGCACACACACACACACACACACACAGAGAGTCTCAGAGCAAAGTGGTAATACAGAGAGGACCTTTCTCTTTGTGGTACAGGGACACTACCAGTGTCGGGCACCATGGAAGTGGCTTTGCTCTATGAAACCCCAAGGAATGGGTCTCTGGAGATTTAGGGATTGGCCACCCACTGGCAGTTGAGAGCTCAGTTGGGGACATACAACAAAAGCCCCTGAGCTTCTTTTCCCACCATTTCTTTTGCATTTGTTCTGCATATGCAAAGGCATCACTTTCTTCCTTAAGAGAAGGAAAGTGATTAGGGAAAGGGGGTGGGTTGGGGGGTGGGGAAGGAAAGGGGCAAGGGGAGAGAAAGAAACAGACAATCCCACAGCTCATATGGTCATATGGCCCCCTATGCACTGCCAGGAGTGATTTCTGAGTGCAGAGCCTGGAATAAACCATCACACCAGGACAAAGGACACTTCCCTAAGGGAAGTACTGTGCTTTGATCCTGGACCAAGCCCAGGAGCTTCTCCCTTCTGAACATCCTAGGTCATCCTGCTCCCAACCAGGGCCACAAACTGCCCTGTGTCTCTCAGCTCCTTAGTGTCTCCCAACTCCTCACAACTTCCTAGATTAGTTAGTAAAGTCTCACCAGGGAGAGGGCACATGCATTGTATGCCACTGACCTAGGTGCCATCTGTGGCCTCCAGAGCACTGCTGTGCTGGCCCTGGAGGTCTTTAGCAGCAAATACTTTTCTAAACTCTAACGATAAACTACTGGCTTAGGGCCAGAGTCTTCCACACTCTCAATCCAGATTTAATCTCTTGTACACCATGTGATCCCCTGTGCACTTCCAGGTGTAATTTTTGAGTGCAGAGCCAGGAGTAACCTCTGAGAACCACCAGGTGTGGCTCAAACAAACAAAATAAACCACGAGCTTGGTTGGCCAAGTCGTGACCCATCCCCAGAACCTCTGAGTTCTACTTGGGAGGCCTCCCCCTGACCCCAATATAAATAAATAAAATCTGATATAGGGCCTAGCCTCATTGCCTGCCAATCTTCTCTGCTGACCACATTCCAGACACCCAGCTTGCTGACCTAGTAACTCCAGCCCACCCATCTGTGTACTAGCTCTTGTCCCTGTGCCCCTGAGTACTCCCTCCCCTTGTTCCTCTGTCTCCCCTCTTCCAGCTTTGGTTGGTTCAAAGCACAGATGCCATATACTTGTACAGTTTGCCTCACTTCTCTAACTGGAATGTCAGCTTTCTGTTGCACCGACATTGTGCATACGTCAGAAGGTGCAAATTCTACGCAGTCACGGTTGCACTTAAGATCCGCCTAGGATTGGTGCACTGTCTGGTCCAGCTACTCAGAGAACCAAGGTCAAGAAGCAGCCTTAGGCACTGTCTCACCCAAGACCAAACAGGCTTTGCCCCCTCACCTGAAACCAGGGCTATGCTAACCCACTGCTAGAAGGGAGGAGACCAAGGTGGGGACTGATAGTGCAATCTTTTGTCCCTTCGACTAAAGAGCTTAATAAGACTAGTGATACTTGGCACTGAGCTCCTTGCAACTGAGAGTTTCCCCTGGGTTTTACCTGCATGAACTCTCCGCAACTCATCACGACCAGCCTGGCTAGTCAGTTCTGAGGTTCCCTTTTTTTCTGCCTCAGGTTCAACTGCCCTGGGAGCTGGGCCTTTCTCTTTATACACCCCTGGTCTTTCTTACACATGAAAATGCAAAAGGCAGGGAATAAGAAATAAACAAAACCCAAACATGGCTTTTTCAAAAGACAGCCAGATGGCCCCGACCTCCTTGTGGAGACGTCGGTGCTAAATTCCAGGCTCTCGCCTGCTGTTTTTATTGGAAGTCTCATAATGAGGGTTGGACAGACCAGAGTGAAACTTGTGGTACCGCTCATCAGGCTCCCAGGATTAACAAGCAGAGAGGACCTGTTTTTCCATGCCTCGTGGGTGTTTCTGGGCTTCAGATGAGTTTCATGGAGTTTGAGATCAACTGATTCTCAAGGACAAGAGTCAGTACTGTCGGCCCTGTGTTAAGCCAAGTGAGTGGCCCAGTTTGAGTCACACAGTGTTTCAGACTGTGGTGGGTTGGAGAGATGGTACAGAGGGAACATGCTTGCTTTGCATGCAGTTGACCTGGGTTCAGTCCTAAGAGTGGTACATGGAGCCAGGAGTAAGTTCCGAGCAAAGCGAGATATGGCTCTCCCCAAACAAGATAAACAAGAACAAAAACAAAACAAAATAAACTGTAGGACACCTGGAGATTACCCCACACATAATTTACTGAAGACTGAAGCTCTTTTTTGGGGTGGGGGGATTGTAACATCTGGCAGTGTTGGCTGAGTTAGTCCTATGCTCAGAAATATGCAGTGTTAGGAATCAGACCCAAGGCCTCACATATGCAAGGCAAATGATCTAATACTGAGTCACATCCCCAACGTAAGGCTGAAATGTTTGTATAATACAATAAGGAGTAGAAATCGGAGATTTAGCTCAGTGGGACAGTGCATGCTCTGCAGGTGTGAGGCCCTGGATCCATCTCCAGCATCACAAAACAAACAAAAGCTCCAATAAAAATAAATGTCTAGGACCATATGTGGCCAGAGAGATAATAAGGCGCTTGCTTGCCTTGCTAAACACACCTGACCTGCGCTTAATACCACATATGATCACCCAAGCCCTGGCAGGAGTGATCCCTGAGTGTAGAGCCATGAGTAAAGCCATGAGCACCACTGAGCTGGGAGGAGGGAGGAGGCGTGTCTAAGAACTCAAGGGATACCTCAACAAACTGAGGAAGTGTTCTGCATTGCATGGAAGAGACCCAGGTTTGGTCCTCCAGGTACCATTGGGAACAACTGCCCAGCATAGAACTGGCAATAACTCCCAAGCATTGTTGAGGTTAACCCCAAAACAAAACAAAGCAAGAATACCTAGAAAAATAAAATAAATAATATGTGAGAGGCAAGCCACTTGTTTATTATTATTAGATTGAATAGTCATGAACTCCCTCTCAGAAGTGCTTTTCAGCTCTCTGTTCTGGATGAGCCTATGAAAGTGGGCAGGCCTGTCCCTGCCACAAGCCCTGCTCCCAGCAGCAGAGGCACTGTGGTCAGACATTCGGGACACATGGTTTCCACTCGAACCCTGTCAGGCTCGATGACAATTGTGCAACTGGAGCAAGCAAATCCTTTAACTTCTGTGAGCCCATTTCTTCTCTGCACCACAAACCCTCTCCCTTCTTACAATAGGACTATAAAGATTAAAAGAAATTCCACCATCGTTCCTTGTCTGTTGCAAAGCTCAGATGATCTAAAGTGGCAGCAGGGAAAATACCCACCCTGGGAGAATCTCCAATGAGAGAGACTTGCTACAGAGCCCTGCAGAGTTGCTACAAACACCTAGGGGCTGATCAGAGCGGGCTAATCAGCTGAATTCTGTCTGTCCTTTTGGTCTTTGAGAGAGACTGATGGGGCACAGCTGTGTGTGGAAAGAAGCATACAAGACCTCCATATGCCTTTATGGTGGTCCTTACCTTTGAAAGGCTTCACTCTGCTCCTGTATTCTCTGTTGGAAACCCAGAAGAGGTTCTTCCAGCTCTGCTTTTAGTTGGTTTGTTTTTGTTTGTTTGTTTGTTTGTTTTGGTGTTTTTAGGGTTTGGGGTCACACCCAGCAGTGCTCAGGGGTTACTCCTGGCTCTGCTCTCAGAAATCACACCAGGCAGGCTCAGGGGACCATATGGGATGCCAGAAATCGAATTGACATCCATCCTGAGTTGACCGCATGTAAGGCAAACGTCCTAATGCTGTGCTATTGCTCCAACCCAGTTTGTTTGTTTTTTTGTTTGGGCCACACCCAATGGTGCTTACTCCTGGCTCTTTGCTCAGGGCTCTGTCCTGATGGGATAGGATGCTAAGAATTGAACCCAGATCAGCCACAGGCAAGACAAGTTTTCTATCTGCTGTGCTGTTGCTCTGGCACCCCATCTCTGAAGTCTTCTCGTTTCTGCATCTTGCCTGGAGGCCACACCCCTGGTGCTCAAGAGCTACTCCTTGGGGAAGGAGGGTGAACTGTGCAGTGCCAGGATCTAACCCAGGGCCTCACACATGCAAGTCTCTATGTGGCTCTAGCACTGAGCAACTCCAGCCAGACCTTTCATTTTTTTTCCTGGCTCTTCCTTCCTGCATTAGGGCTGGAAATGTGCTGCCAAAGGGTTCTACACCAAGAACAATAAAACTATCATAAATGCAATTAATGATAATGGCTTCAACCTTGTCAAGCCTTTGAAATGAGATTTCAACAGAATTTCTCTTTGATGCTATCTTGGCTTCTGTGAATTCTCCTCCTTGTAGTCCTGTGGCCCTGCCAAAAGTTATGACACTTAGCCGAGGAGAAGTAGGAGCCAGGTTTCTACTCCTAAAGGCCCACAGAGCTGCACCAAACTAATGAATGGGAGGCAGGCAGCTAGTCTGGGAGGTGTGGAGGCCAGTTTCTACCACCCATCGGCTTGAGGGCAGGGATGGGAGCAGGTGTTTCAGGACCTAGACTGTGCTCATCCTAGGAAATGTGGGACAAAGTCTCCAGCAGGGAAAGCATCACAGGAGGTGGCCCTTCAGATAGAAGAAATCATGGTAGAACCAGTGTTAAGTGCTTTCTTTACATAGACAGTTTCTTTGTCTCTGCCACAGGGTCAAATTATAGAAGGTTATTTCCACTGTCCAGATGTGAAGTTTGTGGCTCTGGGGAGTGACTTATCTAAGACCCAGGGTTGAAAGGAACAGAGCTGAGCACATAGGGATCAGGAAGCCAGAGAAGTCTGGGTACCAGACTCACAGCCTCTCTCTCGGTAATACCACAGAATCTAAGAAAAATATGATCCTAACCAGACACTGTGGGGGCACATCCCTGGTCTGACTAACTCCACTCCAAAGCTAGAGCAATACTCCAGTGGAGAAAACATTTGCTTTGCATGTGGCTGACCAACTTCCTTCAGTCCCCAGTACCACATTTGGTCCTCAGTCCCCTCCAGGAGTGACCCTTAAGAGCAAAGCCAGGAATAATTATTGAGCACCACCAGGTATGACTCCCAAACCAAAGTCTTCTCTGGGAAGACTGCCCCTCCCCCATGGCCCCCTGAGTTCTCAGATCTGAGGAGAATGGAAGGCACCTCTTTTCCCAGGAGGAGGACCTGCAGGTGCCTGGCTGCTTCCCCATCCTGTCTCAGTATTGTGATCGTATACAATGATGGGCCATTTCCTATGGGTTCAGGGCAATGCTGAGCCTTGAGACCCAGACCAGGAATTCACCAAGCCCCCACCTTTGCCCATACTCCTGACTTTCAGCACATACTGAAGGACTAGCTGCAGGCCTGGTGGCTCAGAGGTTCATTGAATCTTCCATTAAACAGGCCTAGATTTGGAACCAGAGCAATATAGTACAGTGGGTAGGGTACTTGCCTTGCACATGGGCAACCTCAAGTCCAATACCCAGCATGGTCCCTGAGCTTAGCAGGAGTGATCTCTGAGCACAGAGCCAAGATTAAGCCCTGAGCATCACTGGGTATGGCCCAAACCAAAGAAAAATATCTACCCCACACTGCCCCCAAACACTTCAGGAATCCTCTTCAGTCCTCTTCAGGGATCTCACAGTGAGCAATCTGCAAGGGGTGTGGGGGTGTGGGAGCCCTCTCTTTGGGGTTACTGGTCTCTGCTCCTGCACAGCCTGATTATGAGAAGCTGAGAGGAGGCACAGGGACACTCCCGTGGAGAGAGTGGGGATGTCGAAAAAGAAACCACATTAGCATAAGTTCTGAAGGAGCCAAGTGTTGCATTGGGCGCCAAGGTGCAGGCAGGCAGGACGGGCAGTGAAAGGGAAGCTGCAAGGCTATTGTGCTCCCACCTCCGCCTGCCTGCCTGGACCTAGGGGAAAACAGTAATTATGTGCCCAGGCTTGGTGAGCTGGTTCCCTGGAGGATGTGGGTGAGAGTCAGACCTTGTTTTCCTTTCTCCCCTCCAGGTGACCTGGTCTCCCGTGCCATGCACCACATGCAGGGCCGCCGGCCCCTGTGCCCCGGCTCCAGTCCCGCACGCCAGGCTCGCCAGCCACCGCAGCCCATCACCTGGTCCCCTGACGCCCTGCACACGCTCTACTACTTCCTGCGCTGTCCACAGATGGAGTCCATGGAGAACCCCAACCTGGATCCCCCAAGAATGGCCCTGAATAACGAACGGTAGGGGTCCTTCTGGGGCTGGCTGACCCCAAAATGCAGAGTGAGGAATTCTACAACGGTTCAGACTTCAAACACAAAATGCCTATGTACCCTACCTCTATTGAGAAGGTTTTTTTCCACTGGGCATGTGACATCAAACATGGTCGTGGAAGGTGGAAGGTGGACTTTGGGGTCAAGAATTTATGGCTCAGGGGTCAGGGCCTTACATATGCAAAGTTCCAAGTTCAATCCCTGTTGCTCCTGGCCTGACACCCACTATTGAGTATAGCTATGATGGCATTTGGCTTCTATGGGCCCCAGCATTGAACCATTGGACTCACTGTCAAATGTCACTGGGCACTGTTTGGGAGTCCATCCCCAAAAACTGTGGGCTGTAGTCTCTGGATTTGATTTGATTTGTAGTCTCTGGATTTGGATTTGATGGCTCTCTGCTCATCAGCTGGGCTCTGGAAATGCCAATGGTGTCTAATATAAACTGAGTTGTTTGAAACTCCTTAGATAAACATGAGTGGGTGCTCTGGGGGAAAGCAGGTCAGTATCTACATAGCTACTGGCCCTCCACGAGCTGTCACCTCTTTTATTGGGGGAGGGGGTTGGTTTTGGGGACATACCCAGCAGCGCTCAGAGGTTACTCCTGGCTTTGCACTCAGAAATTACTCCTGGCAGGCTCAGGGGACCATATGGGATGCTAGAGATCAAACCCAGATTGACCATGTGCAAGGCAAACACCCTACCAGCTATGCTATTGCTACTGCCCTGTCACCTCTTTTAAAGACTATTATGCCACTGTTGTCATTCCTATAAGGGATAACCAGTATGTTTTGCCTTGCACACAGCTGGTCTGGGTTCGATCCCCAGCATCCCATACGGTCCCCTGAACCTGCCAGGAATAGACAGGTGGAAACAGCATGGCTGAATCAGAACCCCAGGGAACCAGGACAACTATCAGATGAAAAAGACCTCAATCGTTCAGGTTTAGGGAGACCTCACAGTACTACAGTGATGCCTCTGAGTCACTCTGCCAGATTTGGGTACTAAAAGGCCACAGCCTGGCAAGCCCCAGGTGGGCACACAGCTGGAGCTCACTGCAGGCCCAGGGCTGTCAATCTCAGAGAGAGAGAGAGAGAGAGAGAGAGAGAGAGAGAGAGACTTGGGTACTAAAAGGCCACAGCCTGGCAAGCGAGAGAGAGAGAGAGAGAGAGAGAGAGAGAGAGAGAGAGAGAGAGAGAGAGAGAGAGAGAGAGAGAGAGAGAGAGAGAGAGTCACCAGCCAGAGGGGGCCAGGGGAGACCTGTAGATCCAGGTTTGAGAGAGAATAGAATATGAAGGGTATATACAGAGCAGGCAGCATCCAGATGCTTTATCTCCAGACCTCCATGAATCAGCAGGCACTGCTCTGATCACTAGCTTGGACCCCCCCACCCAACTGTCCAAGTGTTTTGTTTTTTTTTTAAATACCCAGTGTAGCATGACAGGGGTGTTTGTCTAAGGGGCATGTCCAGGTCCAATTGTCATTACATCAACTGGGAGCTGAGCTCTTGTGCCTCACATGCGAGGCTGCATGTCCCCCATAAGAGAACAGTGCCGAACTGCCCTGGACCAAGCACTGTCCCTTACCCTCAGAGAAAACTGGCGGGCTGCTCTGTGGCCATCACTGCTTTGTTTTTATTTTTGTTTTGAAGTCTTACCTGTAGATACTCAGGGCTTACTCACTGATGGTGCTCAAGAAATTGCCCTGGGGTTGGTGTCTAGGATTGAACTGGGTCAGTTACATGCAAGTCAAGTGCTTTAATCTTTCCATTATCTCTCTGGTCCTTCACTCTCAAACCCTTTTTTATAAGTTATTGCAGTGTGGGGCCAGAGAGATAGAAGATCAAGTAAGGCATTAGTCTTCACGTGGCCAGCCCAGGTTCAATCCCTAAATCACATATGGTTCTTTGAGCACTTCCAGGACTGAATCCTGAGCACAAAGCCAGGAATAACCAGTTGAATCAGTATTTGAGTTCTGTGCATAATGTAAGTATAGTGTAAACAGAGTTTTTGGAGTCACAGTCCAGGGCCGCTTAGAGGACGCTGAACACTCACTGTGCAGCCACAGAGATGGGGAGAGGAGGGCAAAATGATGGTGACCATTCAGCACAGAGGTACTTGGCGTTTTTCCTGATGCATTGGCAAGTCCCCTTTTACTGGTTGGCTGCTGTCTCTGAAGAATGCTCCAGCCACTTTCTAGGGGAAACCTGCCCCCTCTACCTCACCCCAGCCCAGAACAGCATCTGAGAGACCCTGTGAGGAGGAGTAAGTCCTCATGTGGCCTCGCCAGAAAAGGCAAGATCTCAGCAGTGCCTATTCCAAGAGGGGTGCCTCCAGTTCTGGGAAATGCCCCACAGTGAGGAGAGGCCCTCTTTGTTCCTCCCCAGATGCAGAAGGGGGCATGTTTCCCCTCCGCAGCACACTTGCAATCTGTACAAAGAAGTGGGCTCGTTAATCTTTTGCTCAGCTTGCGAAAGTGTTTTCTTAGCAGATAATAGAGATGATGGCTGTGGTGGCTCTGTGCTCTGACTTGTGTTTCCCTTAACTACCATTTCAAGAGGATTTGCAATGTTAAGCTCTTTTCTCTCTTTTCCTCTCTCCCTTTCCGTGCATTACATTTCCATCTGTTTGCCCAAAATGGAAGTAGGAGAAGTCAGAATAGCTGTAGGGTGAATTAAGTGCTTGTTTCAAGGACTCCCTGACTGGGTGCAGGGGTAACCTTGTGTGGGCTCCTTTTGGATCCACATATACCCAGGGGTTGTCCCTGACCTTTCTGTCCCTGTTCTCAAGCTCTTATCCTTTTCATTTTCTCACTGCACATTTCTCTGCCCTCTCTTGCTCCTGTTTTAGTTTTCTTACTTGCCTGCCCCAGTCCTCTCCCCTTTTAGACTGTAAGCCCCATATCCCCAGCACATGCAACAGTTTTCTACCACAGAACAGGCACTTGGATGTTGGTTGCCAGCCAGGGATAGGGCTGCAGAGCACATGCCTCACACGTGTGAGGCCCTAGATTCAATCCCTGTACATAGTCACACAAAAGAACAGACACATTTTGTTCAGATCATAAAATAGACAGCAGAGCCTAAAGGTTGGAGGTGCAAAGTCAGAAAGCTATGCGATGAAGACTCTGCTCTATTTACAAAATAGACTTTCTGCATGACATTTCATTTCTCAGTTTCCTCAGTTTTATAGATGTTTTATTTCCAGAAAATGACCTGATCTGCTTTCTAAGGTTCTGTAGGGAACAAATGAGGCACCATATTTAAAGGAATTAATATGGGACTGGACAAATAGTACATGACAGACCTTGATTCAATTTCTGGTACCACCAAAACACATCCTGAGCTGTGCTGGGCAAACCTTCCAAACCCAAAACAAACAAAAATAATAAAGAACTTAATGTAAATGACAATGGTGAAGTCAGATTCCAGGATGTAGAAGTCACGAGTAAGGTTGGAGTTGCTGGTAAGGTTAGATCCTGGGCTAGTATAGAGTACTCACAAAAAAGCATCTACCAGCCACTTCTGAAGAATAACTCAGTTTATTTCAGGTAAGAAAGGGATATTTATTTATATTAGGGGAGAATAAGATGTGGACTCTGGGTCTGCCAATCAGGTAGGATGTAAGAGGGAACTACAACAGGGTGTGTGCTTTTGTGTTTAGGAAAAACAGGGTTAAGGGGATTAGGGAAAGCAGGGGTGTACTCTGGGTGTTAAAGCAGGGTGTGTGCTTAAGGTGATTTGCTACACTTAGCACAAAATTTGAAGAAAGAGAAAGAGGAAGGAAGTCTGAGGTGAAGAAGGAAGAGAAAGGAAGGAAGGAGAGAGCAAAAATAACAGCAAAAATAAAGAACCAAGGATATAGTATAAAGTAAGCTCTTCACATATGGTAGCTATTATCAGTACAATTGCTATGATCACACACTTGTAGAAGAGCTAAGCTAAATCACATTTAACGCATAATTAATCCCAAAACAATGTTAAATTAGAAATCATATGTCCCAGAATGTCTTCTCTCTCTCTTTCTCTCTCTCTGTCTCCTCTCTCTCTGTCTCTCTCTCTTTTTCTCTCTTTTTCTCTCTCTCTTTCTCTCTCTCTCTCTCTCTCTCTCTCTCTCTCTCTCTCTCTCTCTCTCTCTCTGTCATACATTTCCTTCAAACCTAGGATTACTTGACCTTGCAGTAGTAGCAGCATACCAAATAGGTGAAAAAGAAGATGAGATAGACCAGGTGTCACGGAGAATTAAGTATATGAGAGCTGTTTTGAACAAAGCTGTGTACAAAATTCAGATTTATCACAATCTATTGTCAGAGGATTTCAAAGAACTCTAAAAACTAAGTATTAGGGGCTGGAGAGATACTACAACAGATACGGTACTGCCTTTCACATGAGTTTCAGCCCAAATTCAGTTACTGGCACACTATATGGTCCCCTATGCCCACCAGGAGTAATCCTGAGCACAGAGCTAGGAGTAGGCCTGGAGGAATTTTAGGTAAAACACTAATCAAACAAAGAAAATTTACCCTCCTAATTGGTTCAAAAATTCAAAGTGTAAAACATTCTGTAAATTAGGGTCAGAGGTTAGGAAGGGTTGAAAAATAGTACAATTGGTAGGGCCTACCATGCTGCCGACCTGGGTTTGATCCCCAGCATCCCATATGGTCCCCCAAGCCCACTAAGTGCACTCTTTGAGTGCAGAGCCAGGAGTAAGCCCTAAGCATCTCTGCTTCTGGCCCCAAAAGAAGAGTTAGAACCAGAGGTGAGATGTCTGGTAAATAAATGGTAAAATACATGCTTTGTGAGTCCCTATATTCAGTCCCCAGCACTGCAATCAATTAGTCAATCAAATTAAAAGCATAGGCCTATCCCTGCCTCTTACTTGCTGGTTTTACCATGGCTCCTATCATTCAGCATGATACTGATATAATTTGCTTTGGGTTTTTGTTTTGTTTTGTTTCTGTATTTGGAGTTTGGTTATTTTTTTTATTTTTTGTTTTACAGCCACATCTGGCAGTGTTCGGGCTTACTCCTGGCTCTGTACTCAAAAGTCACTCCTGGCAGGGCTTGGGGGACCATAATGGGTATTGTGAATTGAACCCACGTTGGCCGTGTTCAAAGCAAACACCCTGCCCACTGTACTATTACTTTAATTCCTGATGTTCTTTGTTTTTAGCTGGATTAGAAGAACCTGAACATAGCAGTTTATGAAGCATATTAAATATACTATTTTTAGAGGTTAGAGAAAGAGTCCAATGTGGTAAGGCACTTGCTTTGCATTTGGCCAACCCAGATTCAGTACCTAGCATCACCCCAATCCCTGCCAGGAGTGCCAAGCCAAGAGTAAACCCTGAGCATCAACAGGTCTGGCCCCAAAGCCAATGAATGAATGAATGAATGAGTAGCTTCCTAATAGAATCTCAAACCAGCTCTTGGGGAAGGTGTTATCACTTCCTGTTACTGATGGGTAGACTAAGGTCTGGCAGAGGTCAGTGTAAGGTCACAGTGTGAAGAGGCAGATCTGGGCACAAACAGGGAAGTGAGATTGTACTAAGCAGTGAATCTCCATTGTTGGGGTGATGCCCCTGTAGGTGCCTGGCTCTTGTGACTTAGGTAGCTGCTCACATATTCTTCAGGCCTCTCCCTGGTCCTGGGTGGCCAACCAAAGGTGGGCACAGGTGGCACCTCCCCAAGAAGGTGTGAGCCAGGGCTTAGCAGCAGCCAGGGAAGTGGTGGGTAGCAGACAGTGGAGACAGGACAGGATCTGGGTCCAGCTGTTGACATGTGCCCCCAGGGCTGCTGTGTCTTCCTGTCCCATTGTTGGGCCCACTAATCCTTGTGAAAGAGGGGAAGACTGGAAGGGCCAGGCTGGGGCCCCCAAGCTTTAGCAGTGTTTTTATAACACAGCAACAACAATCCCCTTTGTCTGTTGTATTTCCAGGGTCCCCCAAAGGGCTGGGGCTGGGGAAATCCCATCTCCAAGGTCAATTGAACTTTCTTAAAGGAGACAGCTTGGGAGGCTCAGCTGTTGACTTTGCAGACACTGTGGAGGGGGGCAGGATGGAGCTCAAGGATACCTGGAGGTGAGCCTTGTTGGGCCCTGGCCTGCTCCTACTTGCCTGCCCAGCAGCTTCTCAGATTTCATCCTCCCACAGGACCAACTGCCTCCCATAGCTGTCTATTATTGGGATGAGAGGCTGGGGTGCACCCTTGGGGGCAGTGGATATAAAAGCTTGAGGCAGTGGATATATAGAGAGTGGGCCCCCTGCAAGGTACACTGCATGGTGCCAGCCATCATTACTATCTTCTCTTCTCTGCATGCCAGCTAGCTCAAAGTACTTTCTGCATGGCAGTTTGGTCTCCAGAAAGTTCCCAGAGGACCCCCAGCACCAGTTCTTACCAGGGCCCTTCAATTCACCATTGGCCAAGTCTCTGTTTCTACATTTGTAAAATGCAGGCCAATATTTATGTCTCCCTTGCAGCATGGCAGCAATGAGGGTAAAGTGTACAGTTGGGCCTCACACATACTCAGGAGGCCTCAGCAGTCCAGAGTGAGGATTTGCTCAGTTATGGCTCCTCTGAGACTAAAAGGAATCTCTCTAGTCTCTCCTGAGGCTGCAGCTGAGACTTGAGTATAGAGAATAGGATGAGATCCAATTGGAGTGGACTGCAACCTGTTTATACCTCAGCCCCCTTACACATTTGGGTCTCTGTCAGACCTTAGGAGTGCCATGCTTCTACCTCCATAGAGAACCTTCTGGAATATTTTCAACAGACTCAAGAGATCATTTTTCTGCCTTTGTCTGTGGAGAGCAGGGAATGTGGGTGCTCTGCGAACAAATTCCATTGGCTCTATCTAAAACAATCTGAGTCACAAGACCCCCCCAGCCTTGTTCCCTGCAAGCAGGAAGCACCCCGAATTATCTAGTCCTCCTCATTCGAGCCTGCCTAGATGGTAGAGGCTGATGGATGGTGGATGGTGGCCCCAGGAGGGGCAGGTTGGTGGAGAGACATGGCCCAAGTCAGCCTCCACAGATGCCAGGTTGGGTTAAGAAATCAGCTCTCCTACTCTTGGCACGTTGAGCTCTATCAGTGTAGTACTGCATGGTGGCCCAAAGTCAGTCACTCCCTATGTGGGCAGCAGTGATATTGACTGGCTTTGCCAGCAGCTCACCCATCAGGCTGCCCTGCTGAGAAATGGGCCAGAATCCCTCAGCCTTGATTGAGAGTCCAGAGTCCACCCTGGCTGTGAGAAAGGGTGGTGGCCCTTATTGAAGTTGCTACCCTCTCACCCACGTCCTCGCCACCTTGGTGTGACCCAGTTACCCAGCTGAATGTATGCCCTACCTAAATGCATGGCCACCTGTACAGCCACAGTTCCATCTCTGAGATGTCTTCATCTCTACTGTCCAACTCCAGAACACTGGAGTGGAAAATCCACCCCCTTTAAATGTTTGTCTTTGTTTGGGGGCCACACCTGGTGACACTCAGAGGTTACTCCTGGCTATGTGCTCAGGAATTGCTCCTGGCTTGGGGGACCATATGGGATGCTGGGGATCAAACCATGATTTGTCCTAGGATAGCGCATGCAAGGCTGACGCCATACTGGTTGCGCTAATGCTCCTGCCCCTAAATGTTTGTCTTTTTTTACCTGGGAAATCTTTTCTCTCTTTACTGCCACCCCAGAAGAATCATTTACTTATAGCCAATGGGAACCTCCCAGAATAGGTAGGTGTTCAACAGCTCATGCCAGAGCTCTTCTGCCAGCTTAGAATCCTGAGCCCTGTGAGAGCAGGGGTTCAGGAGTAAGAGGAAGGGCAGGGGATTTGAAAGCAGATGGCTTTGCCTCCAGACTGAGAATTGTGCTTTATGTTTATAAATTTCAGCCCAGGCTCCTAGAATTTATAAACAGGAGGGTCTGTAGCTCACTGTCTGTAACTTTCTAAAAAAATTTTTATGTGAAGGTTTTCAAGCCACACCCAGTCATGCTCAGGCTTTATCCTAGCTCTGTAGTAAGGAATCACTCATGGCAAGATTAGGGTACCAGGCATAGAAACTGGGTCAGCTTTGTGCTGGACAAGCGCCTTATATTCTATACTACTGCTCTGTCCCTGTCTTTGACTTTAGAGGAAGAGAATCTGGAAGAAAAACTGGACCAGTGTCATCCCCTACACCCCCTGCCTTGAATAGTATAATCAACCACCCAAGTGGGGGTGAGTGCTGTGAGGGACTATGCTAGAGTACAGAGTGGAGATTCTGGGGAAGGCAGGAGTGGGGCTCACACTGGAACCTGGAGGGGACAGCATAACCCAGAGCAAGACAGAAAACTTTCATCCAACACTAGGGTGATCAGATGTCCCAGCTTGCAGAGTCCCTTTTTACTTAAGCCCGCATTGCAGGTAAAATGTATTCACTCCGTTTCCTTCTCTAAAGTGGTCTAATTTGGATGGCAGATCATACGGGGGTTACCATGTCCATCATTCAACATCCTTCAGGTGAAGGAACTGGAACAGATAGCAGCCTGGGTCAGTCTCCTGTGTTGAGTGGCACTGGTGTATATTATCTAGAAGCTTGCCCTGTGGGGTTCACTACCTGTGACCATGCATGCCCCTTCTGAGGTACATGAGGTAGGGCAAGTTAGTTCTCTTTCTGCCTCAGTTCCCCAAATCATAACTTGGGGATAATAACAGTATCTGCCTCATAAAGCAGACTGGAGCAGTAGATGTGTTGCTATCTGTCAAAGTTTGAAGCAGTGCCAAATACTTGGCTTACATGCCTTCAGTGTTTGTATTACTGGTGTTTTTCTAGTGTCTCCTGCTATCTCCCAGATAGATACACGTTGAACCTTGATTCCACTGCTAACTCTTAGGTTCCTGTGCAGCCTGAATGCCCATCCCCCACCCCCCCGCCGAGTCCCCCCACACCGAGATGTCGGAAACCACTCACAGCTAATCATGGTGTGGTTGTGCTCAAAATTTATCTCCTTATGCATGTCTGGGCCTGTGGAGGTGTATCTCGACCTCTAATCTGTACCAGATGAGGCTTAATAAGAAAAAAGCAAAGAGCCCTAAGCCCCACCTCCATCCAAGTCACCTGGTTCCTGCACTGAGATTCAGGGAAAGGGGGGGGGGGTCAGTCCAGGTTTGGGGGCAGCTTAGAAAGGTAACCCCAGGGGGTCCGAAGAGAGACGTGCCTGCCCAGCTCTGACTCCAAACTGCGCCAAACCATTCTGGTTTACCAAGGCAATCCTAGAAAAATAATTAGTCCAAGATGTGAGTGGGACTAGAATTGCTTCCTTTGTGCCGGGAGTGGAGTCTGACTTCTGAGGGACAATGTGGGTCTTATTCTCTGGGCACGTTCTGGCTTGGTGATTGGCCGCAGAGCACTCCGGAAATCTCAGGGAACTTGAGGCCAGGACCTCGCAGCTGGCCCAATTCAGCTGACTTGATTTTCCTAAAGATGTCCCTGCGTGCCCAGCCTCAGCCTACAGGAAGGACATAGCGTCTTCTAGGTTCTGAGGATGTCAGTGGGCAGCCCCAGTCCCCCAATGTTATAGGAGGGGTACAGGAGCCCCATATACTCCAATGCCTGATTATAAGAAAGAGGAATTCAGGGGACCCCCCAGTTTAACCCCACTATTAGATAGAACCAAGCTAGGGGGAGAATACAGGGCCAAGTGGGGGCATTCTGGCCACGCCCTCCCCTGACTGTTTCTGTAAAGTGTGGGCTGCTTTAGATTCCTTTGGAATTCCTTCAGCTTCCTTCCCTGGAGGCCGAGCATGGAGGGTACTGGGAAACCTTTTTCCGGGCCAGCCTGAGGCAAGATGCCGTTTTAGTCCTTCCAACCCTGAGATGCAGAACTCCAAGCTTGCTTGTCACCAGAGTTCAGGTTACCCTGTCTCTCTACTTCCAAACCTGTATGTGCTCCATCTGCCAACCTGCCTCTATCCCTGAGGCCCTCTGGATGAACAGATCCTGCTGGCAATGGGAGGCATTTCCTGTCCTGCATTGTTAAGGCACCACTTATAGGGCTATCATCCCAATAAATCATATGCTTGCCGAGCGGACAGAGGTTTTTGTTTTGTTTTATTTTCCTAGCTGCTGGGACCTCTTAAAACCAGGGCTTTAAAAGTTTATTCTCTTTTTCATTTTGACAGGGAAACGATGGCTTTTGCAAGCATGGTTTCCGGGGAGGGTCTTATGAGACCCTGCACTTGATAGACTCAGGCCCATCTCTGTGAGTACTTGAAAAAGAACAGATGAGATGCCGAGTCATGGTGCATAGGTCTGAGCTCTGTTACTCCTGCCCTGGCTCTGAGAGCTGGAGCCAGACCCTTGGCTCTCCATTTCCTCCAGCGAATGAGGGGAGTTGGTCAGGAAGTCTCCACCCTCGCCCTGCACAAGGCCCGTTTCATTCACGTCTTTCATGGGCTCTCCTTCCTGGCATTAGCTCCTGGCACTTCCAGTGGCTTTGTTTGTCAGGCAGCACCTCAGTTGTGTGGGGGTCTGTGGGAAGGGTTTTTAGGTGAGGCCAAACATAGCCTTTGGGGTCCAGGTCTCTCACACTATTTTCATTGCCCACCACACACGTCCATGACCCCTGATACCCACCCACCCCATGCTCTTTGCTGGTGCCCCTCCCACTTCAGGGCCCTGGACTGGCAAGGCCACCCGCCTGCACTGCCAGGAACAGTTTCCAGATCACACTCGACATAGTGGTTGCATTTGTTTTCTCTGTTTTATGAGCTGGGGTGGAGTGGGTGGTGGGCAGCTTGCTGGCTGCTTTTTGCAAACTTTACATGTTTATACTTGCTGGAGGGCCAGAGGGGAGAATTGGCTGGACTTGAAGCAGGCCAGAGCTGAAGCATTAAATAGGACCAGATTCCTATAGCCTTTTCTATAGCTATTAGTATATTTTTTCTATCAGTAGATACTAAAATAGTCATCCTGGTAAATTGTCCTAGAAAACCTGCCTGTACCCACTGCTTTCACCAAGCACTCTACCCAGTACCTGCTCCTTGCTAACTTGTGGTGGGACGTGAGTTTTGACAGCTGTGTTGTTGATGGGCAGGCGAGGCTGGGGGAGGTCAGGTCATGGACGCAGGATAACAGCATGAGCCTCGGGTTTACTGCATTCCAACCTGTGGTCTCCTCCCATCTTGTACTCTTGTCTCTGGCAGTAGGCACCATTATTGTCATGTGAAGTCTGAGATAGAAGCAGATGGCATCTCCCAAAGGGAAATGCTTAGAAATGACTGACAGGAAGATGAATCTGTCTAAAGTCATGGTTCATGCTCAGTTGTTTCAATTGACATCTAAGTTCCCTAGGCCAAGATTGTGGTTATATACCTTGGGCCACTCAAGAACAGGTAGAAGCCTAGACTGCCAGGAATAATTCCTGAGTGCAGAGCCAGGAGTGACCCCTGAGCATCACTGCGTGTGGTACCCCGTAAAAAAAGGATGGTCTAGGAAGCACAGAGATTGCAGAGACTTTTCAGGGCCAGTGGGGCCTAAATTGTTCTCATCATTGTAAGATGGTACCTGGTACCTATTTTTTCAGTTGCATCTTCTCGCCCGTGTTCAAGAGGGTTTCTAGAAGCCTGGACATTATTCTAGTCGCGTTTTCTCAGTTTTACATTTCTGAGTGTCCTTTTATTTATTTTTTATTGACATTTTATTTGTTTGTATCTATTATTTTGGGCCACACCTTGTGGTACACAAGAAATCTTGCAGTGCAGGAGATGGGACTTGGGGCTCCATGAAAAACCTGCCTTTAGCCCTTTGTACTAACTCCAAGGCCTAAAGAATTTTTTTTTAAAATATGGAACGCTTCACAAATTTGCATTTCATCCTTGCGCAGGGGCCATGCTAATCTCTGTAGCATTCCAATTTTAGTATATGTGCTGCCGAAGCGAGCACAGGAATTCATTTTAAAACTTCAAACTCAGGCAACAAAGACAAAGAGATTGCATAGTGGGCAAGGTGCTTGTGTTGCACACTGCCTACCAGGGTTCAATATGACTCCCCAGTGATCCCTAAGTGTAGACAGATCTAGGAATAAATCCTGAGCATAGCTGGGTGTCACACACAAACACACAAACACATTCACACACACACACACACACACACACACACACACACACACACACACACACTGGAGAGAGAATTCCAACACCTGGAATATAGACTTAGCATGCCAGAGTCCCAAGTGTTTTTTGTTGTTGTTGTTGAAGTTGTTGTTGTTGTTGTTGTTTGGTTTTTGGGCCACACCCATTTGACGCTCAGGGGTTACTCCTGGCTATGTGCTCAGAAATCGCCCCTGGCTTGGGGGGACCATATGGGACGCTGGGGGATCGAACCACGGTCCGTTCCTAGGCTAGCGCTTGCAAGGCAGACACCTTACCTCTAGCGCCACCTTCCCAGCCCCCAGAGGCCCAAGTTTAATTCTTGACACCCCACGATTAATTCTTGAGCACTTCCAAGAATCACTCTAGGTTCAGGAATAGTCCTAAATACTGCTAGGTATGGCCCCCCAAACTTTTAAAAAGTACAAATGCATTAGACTGCATTCTAGTTTCTCCACTTAATCAAGTTTTTATTTTAGCTCACATGTCAGACATAGATAGCAATGGTGAGATGGACTAAGTACCATCATATCATTTCACATACAAAGTGTTATGGCACTTTTGTAGAAGGAGGCAAATAACTTTAATAGAAATTAACTATTGTGAGGTGAGAGGACCAAACTCAGAAGTGCTCCACAAGTGTAAAATCACCCCACATGCCATATCTCCAAATCCAGGTGAATGAGTCTGAATCAGAGTCTCTGAAGAAATAATCCAGATCAGGCTGAGGGTGAAACACGAATAGTTTTTTAGCCGTCTTCTACCTAGTATGGAGACCCTGCTGCCTGCCAAAACTAGTTTTTTTTGTTTGTTTTGTTTTGTTTTGTTTTTCAGGCCACACCCATTTGATGCTCAAGGGTTACTCCTGGCTAAGCGCTCAGAAATTGCCCCTGGCTTGGGGGGACCATATAGGACGCTGGGGGATCGAACCGAGGTCCTTCCTTGACTAGCGCTTCCAAGGCAGACACCTTACTTCTAGCGCCACCTCGCCGGCCTCTAGAACTACAGTTTTTATTGAGTATAGAGACCCCAAATTCTGAGTCGTTCTGCCCAGGTTTACATTATAAGACAATCTTTGTTTTGGATGAAACCAAGTTGTAAACAAATAGATACAAAGAAACCAGGTATGAACTTTGATTTAGGTAAAATAAAATGTAACCCTTTTTATTCAAAAAATTGAGGGGTACATAAGCCGTGTTCTATTATTCTTTGCTTGAGGCAGGAACCCCAGATCAGAATTTACAAAAGTGGTTTTTATTTTGCATAGGCACAGTACAAGTTGGCTGTAATAGCATCAAAATATAAAGTGTATATACATCATTCTCAAAACAATTAGCTTTTTTCATATCTTTGTCTTATACGTCTCACAATGCTTTTTCATAGATTTCTGAACAAACAGTAGAACCTTTCTGCAGATACACTTAATTAGAAAAATCTTAAACATTCCTTTTTTTGGGGGGGGGGGTTCACACCCGGCAGTGCTCAGGGGTTACTCCTAGTTCTGTGCTTAGAAATGGCTCCTGGCAGGCTCAGGATACCATATAGGATGCCAGGAATCGAACCAGGGTCCATCTGGGGTTGGCTATGTGCAAGGCAAATGCCCTACCACTGTGCTATTGTTCTGGCCCCTCTTAAACATTCTTACTCAAGTACCAGGGGAGCAGGGGCAAGTGGTGTGAGTCAAATTTAAGATCTTGTACCATGGGCCCGGAGAGATAGCACAGCGGTGTTTGCCTTGCAAGCAGCCGATCCAGGACCAAAGGTGGTTGGTTCGAATCCCAGTGTCCCATATGGTCCCTCGTGCCTGCCAGGAGCTATTTCTGAGCAGAGAGCCAGGAGTAACCCCTGAGCACCGCTGGGTGTGGCCCAAAAACAAACAAACGAAAAAAGATCTTGTACCTGCTGTATCATTTGTGCTATCTTCCTGGTACAAAGGGACAATGAGGTGGCAAAGGGCTTCAAACGAAAGGGTCCCCAGCCCTGCACAATTGGGCCACCTGTGCTCAGACACTGAGGCTTGAACTTGAGCCTGAACTAGCCATTTTCTCAGGGGTTCAGCACACACAGTCACTCAGTACCCATCCCCACCCTGCCCCACTTCTTTCTCCCTTCAGTTATGACCCTGAGTGGTCAATGCAGATGGGAGTTTTTTTTTAGGGGTTTTCCAGAATGCTCAGCAGTATAGTCAGCTTCTCAGCATAGCCAGTGGGCCAGAGGAAATGACCAGAAAGGAAATACTAGCTTGGGGGCACAAAGGCCATAAGAAGACTTTCTGAGAAAGCCCATGGATGGATTGCACCTCACTTTTTTGTTTGATTGTTTGGGGGCCTTACCTGCTGGTACTCAAGGGTTATTTCTGGCTCTGTGCTCAGGAACTACTCCTGGCAGTACTTGGAAGACTGTATGGGATGTCGGGGATCAAATCTATTCAGCTAGTTCAGCCATGTGCAAGACAAATACCCTACATATTGTATTATCTTTTTGGCCCTAATTGCACTTCATTTTACCTTCCTGTGGCCTTACCAAAAAACCTGGGAGTCAAGTGGGCCTTGGAAAGAGGAGTGAGAAGGGTTAGATACCTTCATTTATGGACATAAGCACCCTGAGCACCTCTGCAGAAGTAGAGGGTCTTTCCACCTGGGTAGAGAGAGAGCAGTGTTTTCTTTATGTTGAAGCTATTAATCCTAGTTCGGTGCTTACTCAGAAAGCTAGTCCAGGTTTTTTCAAAAGGAAGGATCTGAATACTGGGACAAGTAACGGGTCTCCAAAGATGATTGTGAGAACAACACAGAACTTGTCCAAGGGTTGGGATATGGGGGCTACTGCTGCCCCCAGAGGCAGCCCTGGGATAGAATAAAGCAGAAAGCAAGGGATATTCATTCCTGTTCTCAACAGGCCTCTGGATGTGAAGCTCTTGGGAAGGTTGGAAGGATGCCTTGAGGTGGGAGGAACCAGCTGGTCCCCTTAACACTGGTAGGAACAACCCCTAAAGGTCAGGAGTACCTCTAAGTAACTAACAGGTGTGGCCCCAAAATGAAAACCTAGAGGCTAACTCTGGTTTTGTCCCTGGCACCACATATGATGCCCAAACCCCACCAGGAGTGAACTCTGAGTACAGAGCCAGGAGTAAGCCCTAAGCACAGCTGGGATTATTCATTCTCTTTTCAAGAAAAATAAAAAATTTTGCTTTGCATGCAGCTGACCTAGGATGGACCGAGGTTCAATCCCCAGGCATCCCGTATGATCTCCCAAGCCAGGAGTGATTTCGGAGCGCATAGCCAGGAGTAACCCCTGAGCGTCACTAGGTGTGGCCCCAAAATAAACAAACAAGCACAGAAAACAAAACTAGTCTAATAATGAAAAGTAAGCTAGAACCCATGTTCCATCACCTGACTTTCTAGGCTGAGACAGAAGGGATCTTTGTCTCACATCCTTTTGTCACGGCTCAGATAGCTGTCTTTAATGGTGAAATCTATTTGTCTCCAGACCCCAGTACAAAGGCATCTGGGAAGTGTGTTCGGCCAGGCCAATAAAATGAAGAGTGAACGGGCTTCTCCTCAGTGTCTGTCTCAATATCTGCCTCAATATCTCTCATGCTCAAGAAGCGAGAGGGTGGATGCAGCCTTCTAAGGGGACTGCCTGGATGGGCCCCCTCTTTTAGTTCCCCTGGAGCAGCTGGAGAGGCTGCTGAGAGGCTCAGCTCTTGGCTCTTTGTCTTAACTATGGGCCCCAGCAGGCAGTACTAGCTGGCAAATCCCCCATCTGTCTGTTTACACTCCAGTCTCCAATTGTGGTGGTTGAGCTAAAGCCTTCCCCTTGATCACAAGGACTAATGGATGGATAGAAGAGGGCCCTTGAGCTTGCTTTCTAGAACAGTAAAAATTGTAAAAATTTTCAAGCCAGAGAGAGTACAGAGGTAAGGCACTAGCCTTGAATACAGCTGACCTGGTTCTATCTTAAGTACCTCATATGGTTCCCCTGAGAATCACCAGAGATCACTTCTGAGCACAGAGCCAAGACTAGCTCCTAAGCTTCATCAGGAGTCATTTACCCCCACCACCATCAAGAACAATATATATATATATATATATATATATATATATATATATATATATATATATATAATCAATTGGTTCTGGAGAGAATTCCAGTGGTCATTTATCATCCTGGATCATCTTGTAAAACAGAGGGCAATTCAGACTGGATTATTTTCCTTCCTGGAGTCTACAAGTCCCACCGTTGAATCCTGGCTTCTCAGTTGAATGAGTCAACTATGTTCTTCCTCTCTGGATAGAAGCAGGACTTGGTCCAGACCTGACCACGTGAGCATTCCCAAAACTCAGGCTCTGACTGGTAGCCATGCTCCCACACAGCCAGAGGTTGCTGAGGCCCTGCTGTGTGGAGGCCAGGTGCTGACATAGTTGGATGCAGAGGGAGAGAGAGGAGGAGGAAGAGGAAGGACTCATTCCTGCCTAAGGAGGATGTGAAGGATAGAGCTGGAAGAGAGAGCTTAAAGGGAATTGGGAGAAAGAAATTATTTGCTCAAGACAGAGACTTCTGTAAGGAGGAGGACTTATCACTGAGCTGTGAAAGATAAAGAGGACCTAGACAGGCAGTGAAAGAGATGGTGGATCCTCTTGAGGAAGAGGGACAGGAGGGCAGGCCTGGTCACCCTGAGGGCAGTGTTCACTGACTTGTGTGTTGGGGAAAGGACCATCGGACCCAAGCCAGGAACTGCAAAGTGGCTCAGAAAGAAGTTCTGGCCTCCTGGATTAGCACAATTAGCCAAGCTCTCCCAGCCGAAGCATTTCAGCCCCCACACTAAGGGGTACACTACTGGCATCAGTGAGGTTGCTCAGATGTAGAGGCACAGTCTGAAATAACAGTATACAAATATCAGAATGACTTGCAAATGGCCCTCTATCAAAATGAGGATCTGCTACATGCAAGGCAAATGTCCTATCCACTATACTGTCATTGAAGTCCTCCATTTAAATTTTTGGCATGTTTTGGGGGGCCAAACTGGCAATGCTCAGAAGTTAGTCCAAGCTCTGTGCTCAAGGGACCATGTCAAGCCAGGAATCAGTCTTAGGCTTGCTATATGTAAAACATAAGAGCCATCTCATTGCCCTCCATCTGCTTATTTAGTTTTTTTTTTTTTTTAACTTTATTGATTGATTGGTTTGGGGGCCACATCCAGCGGCTCTCAGAGGTTAATCCTGGCTTTGCATTCAGAAATCATCCCTGGAAGGCTGGGGGACCATATGGGATGTTGGGAATTGAACCAGGTTCCTCCTGGATTGGCCGCATGCAAGGCAAATATTCTACCGCTGTGCTATCTCTCCAGCCCCTGCTTATTTAGTTTTAAAAAGTAGAGGCCAGGGCCCAGAGAGATAGCACAGCGGCGTTTGCCTTGCAAGCAGCCGATCCAGGACCAAAGGTGGTTGGTTCAAATCCCGGTGTCCCATATGGTCCCCGCGTGCCTGCCAGGAGCTATTTCTGAGCAGATAGCCAGGAGTAACCCCTGAGCATCGCCGGGTGTGGCCACCCCCCCAAAAAAAAAGTAGAGGCCAGGGTGTGGAGCAATAATACATAAATAGGGCATTTAACTTGCGTGCAGCCAACCGGGGTTTGATCCTCAGCATCCAATATGGTCCCCTGTGTCATTGTCTGAGAATGTTCAGAAGGGAGGGAACACTGTACTGACTGTCTCTGTCTGCCCCGCAGGCCCTTCATGCTGCTGCCACCGCTGATGGAATGGATGCGTGTGGCCATCACCTACGCTGAGCACCGCCGCAGCCTCACCGTGGACAGTGGTGACATAAGGCAGGCGGCCCGCCTGTTGCTGCCCGGCCTGGACTGCGAGCCCCGGCAACTCAAGTACGTGGTCAGAGATCCCATATCCAGGCCCAGCCCTGCTTTTAGGAGAGGGTAAGAGGACAGTGAGCAGGGATAGCAGTGCCCTCAAGCCACTCAGTGGGTCTCAGTCATACTGTCCACACATATCTTCTGCGACACTGGCTGGTGCTTGCGCAGACACACCCGAATTTGGTGAGAGACCTCACAGTCTGTAGCTCGGGGTGCTTGGGGGCAATTGTGACCCTTCTCACCTCTTCTCCTGCCCTTGGCCACTCTTGTCTACTTCCTTATACAGCTATGCCAAGCTCTATTGTTTGAAGTGCATTGTTTGTTTGGGGGCTACACCCAATAGTGCTCAGGGGTTACTCCTGACTCTGCACTCAGGAATGATTTCTGGTGGTGCTCTGGAGAACATATGGGATATAACCCAGGCCTGCTGCATGAAAAGCGAATGCTCTACTCCTGTACTAACATTCCAACCCCAATAAGTACATTATCTTGTCTGCATTGCAATGAGGAGTGGAAAAATTAAAAAAAAAAAAAAAAACACAACTGATGGGCATTTTGAGGGTCAGGAAGGCTTGAGGATAGGCCTCCAACTGTGTGCGCATTTGAATCTGAGTCCACAGACAGCCCTAACCTCAGCTTGTTTCTTCCTTCCAACATGCCTCTCACATTGAACTGTCTCACCTCTGCAGGTTCTTTCTGGTCTGCCTTGACAGACTCCTGGGGCAGTCCTGCATCTTTTTATATAGATCCTCTGTCCAAACCCCACTTATGGTCTCCTCTGTGCCCACAGAAAATAGTGTCCCAAGTAGGACACTTGCTTGCCTTGTACATGGTTATCCAGTTCCATTCCTGCACCAAATGGTTCCCAAAGCAAGGGCAGGAGTGACCTTTAAGCACTGCAAGAGTTGTGGGAAACCCCTTTACATCTCCCCAAAATGGAATATCTTTCTGGGACATCAACATCCCTCCACCTTTTTTGTTAGTTGGGGGCCACACCTACTGGTGCTCAGGTCTTACTCCTGGATCTGCACTCAGGAACCACTCCTGGCAGAACTCGGGGACCGTACATGGTGCCAGGGTTAGAACCCGGGTCATTTTTAACCCCAAGGCAAGAGTTTTCTCTGCTGTACTATCTCCTCAGCCCTGGACACTGGTCCCTTGAGTCCCTCCAGACAATAGATAAAGACAACATTTCAGAATTCACAGCTCCCTGATTATACATATGCTCATAGAACGGAAGTGTGTGTTCTACCTACCACTCAGCACATCCAGTACTTCTAGGACAAGACTAGGACTGCCACTCCATCCCCATGCAACATTCCAGCTAGCACAACTATCACAGGGTATCCTGCAGAGAGAGGCCCTGCTTGGCAACATTCACTCATCTTGATCTCTCCTCCAGACCCGAGTGCTGTTTCAGTTCCTTCCGGAGGATGGATGCCCGTGCAGCAACAGAGAAGTTCAACCAGGACCTGGGCTTCCGCATGCTCAACTGTGGGAGAACGGACCTCATCAGCCAAGCCATTGAGGCCCTGGGCCCTGATGGTGTGAACACTATGGATGATCAGGTGCGTACTGGGCACAATTTGGCCTAGCTTGGGAACATGTTCATCGGCATTTGCCATCGCCATGTTGATGGCATTGTCCATCCTGGCCCAATGTGAGGGCTGTGAGCTGCATATTCTAGGAGCTGAGTGTTATGAATGGTGGTCTGTCTGTGCCATTTGAGAGCCATTTAGAGAAAATGTTTCCAGTGGAACATATGCTTCCCTGTAGTAGGAGGCTGCAGGATGCTCAGGTTCTAAGGAGGAAACAATACACACATACTCTCTCACACACACCTTTGCTTTCATGGATTTAGCATACTAGAGGGGATTGATGCTGAGAAATCCAAGCACTTTGAACTCAGAGCATGTCAGTGAAGCATGCAGTGGACTAAACTAAACCAGCAAAGGCAGTGAGAGTGGTTGGAGGTGGTTTAACCATGTCAGAGAGACTGACTGGAATTGGTATTAACTTTGCACTTTGAATGGCTCACATGTGAGGCTGTGGTCCCTACATCATTTCCTACACTTGCTTCAGATTAAGTCCTTAATCTGAAGTCCTTAATGTGAAGTATCCTATGGTGATGGTGCAGCCCATTTCCCCACTTCACAGATGAGGAAACTGAGATGTAGTGTGATGCCCCCACAAGGCACCCAACTAGGAAGGAGCAGAGCTGGGTCAAAGGCTGCAAGCAGTTGCACTCCAGGCTCTTGGCCCTTTTAGAAGAGTCCAAATGTGGGGCTGGAGAGATAGCATGGAGGTAAGGTGTTTGCCTTGCATGCAGAAGGACGGTGGTTCAAATCCCGGCATCCCATATGGTCCCCTGAGCCTGCTAGGAATGATTTCTGAGTGTACAGCAAGGAGTGACCCCTGAGTGCTGCTTGGTGTGACCCAAAAAACAAAAAACAAAAAAAAAAAGAAAAGAAAAGAAAAAGAAGAGTCCAAATGTTTCTTTATTGGTTGTTTACTTTTTTTGTGGGAGGGGGTCACATCAGCAATACTCAGGGGTTACTCCTAGCTCTGCATTGAGTTATTCCAGGCAGTGCTCAGGGGACCATACAGGATGCTGGGGATTGAACTCAGGTCAGCTGAGTACAAAACAAACACCCTACCCACTATATCATCACTCTGGCTCCTATTGGCTATTTTCTGACCCCTCCAGGACTATGTGGTGCTAGGAACTGAACTCAGGGCCTTGCCCTGCAAAGAACATGCTCCCTTCCTTTGAGTCTTCTTCCAGCCTTATGGGTTTCCTGGGCACTATTCTGTGAGCACTCGCAATACAGGGCGGTGGGGCAGGTGATGTGGAAGCCAGGGGAGGCAGTATGCTCTGAGGTGAGGTGGCAGCACCATTCGAGCCTGGCGAAGCACCCTCCTGAGGCCAGGGTGGGTATGACAATGGGTGTAGCCTATGAAGGCTTCCTGAGTGAATGAGCTTGGGTTATGGGGGGATTAGAATGAAGCAGAGAGGAGGGGCAGGTGTTCAGAGGTGAAGATGAGGCAGCAAAATGGTGAAGAGATGCCAGGCTGGGCATCTGGTTTACCCGCTTTACTGTTGCTCCAGTTATCAATGCCAGTTGCAGTTATCCCTGGAACTTGCATACTGGGTGCTGCAGTGAGGGAGTCCATGGGCTTTGACTGCAGACACTCCTGGGTTGGAGCAAATCCCTTCACAGTTCAAGCACAAGAGGGGGTTGCTCAGGACACTGGTCCAAAAGCTGATGATGATCCATGGATTCAGTTGCCAGACATTTTGATTTTTAATTTTTGGGCCACATCTGACAGTGCTCAGGACTTACACCTGGCTCTGCACTGAGCTTACTCCAAATGAGACTCTGGAATCCCTATGGAAACCCAGGTCAGCCTCATGCAAAGCAAGTGCCTTACCCTCTGTGCTATCACTCTGGCTTTTGTTTAGCAACTTTTGGTGGAGTGTCTCAAGGGTACAAGGAGTGTTCAGTGGTCAAATGCCTGCCTGGCAGGTAGAAGCCTCTGGTTCCATCCCAGCTCATTCTTCATGCCAGCTACCACCAAGTCCCACTGCCATGTGAGACTCTCAGCACCATAATGAAATGCACTTGCTGGCACAATTCCCATCATCACAATAACAAAAAGAAGGGATTAGGGAAATAGAGTTAAGTTTGTTATTGGTACTGGAGTTAAGTTTGTTATTGGTACTGGATAACACAGTGGTAAGGCATTTGCCTTGCATGCAGCCAACTTGAGTTCTATTCCCGGCATCCCATATGGTTCCCCAAGCCTGCCAGGGCAATTTCTGAGCACAGAGCCAAGAGTAACTCCTGTGCGCCACTGAATACCCCCCCCCCCCAAAAAAAAAAGGTTTGTTATCTCTGGGGCTGGAGTGATAGCACAACAATAGAGCATTTGCCTTGCTTGTAGCCGAGCTGGGACAGACCGGAGTAATGCCAGAGCACCGCTGGGTGTGGCCCCAAAACCAAATAAACAAATAAAGTTTGTCATCTCTGCTCACTCAAAAGGCTGTTTTATGTGCTTGTCCCTGCCCGCACCTTGAATCTTGCCATATACCGAGTGATCTGCACTTAGCTGTCCTCTGCCCTGTGATGATGCTTGGGCCATTTCTTTATCTCTGGGCAAGGATTTATGAGGCACAAGATCTTGTCTACATACAAACAACCTAATAAATAACATCATAGGCTGCAGACAAATGCTGGCCCACATCAGGTTGTGGACCAACACGTCATATAGCTGAACTTCAAGAGCGAATCCCTTGGGAATCATTGTCTACTGCCCACTAAACCCAGGGCACAATGTGGTCTCAGCTTTTGAAAGCTGTCCCCTAATTTACCTACTACAGGGTGCTGCTGTCCCCTACTTTCTGAGATTGGCTGAGGTAGCCCTGCCTTCTGGTGGGTTCCCTTCTGTGCTCTTCTGGGGACATAGGGAGATAATGACAGAGCCTCCTAGTTGACTTGTGGTGCCCATTTACACATCAACACTGATGCATATCACCAGCAGCTCACACTCAACTGTGTTTTTTTCTTTTTTCTTTTTTTGGGTTTTTTGTTTTTGGGTCATACTCTGTGGCACTCAGAGATTACTCCTGTCAGGCACGGGGGACCATATGGGATGCCGGAATTTGAAACACCATCTGTCTAGATCAGCTGCATGCAAGGCAATGCCCTGCTGCTGTGCTAACTCTCTGGCCCCTCAACTGTGGTTTCTTGAACAGAAATGCCAGTGTTGGCATTGGTTTGTTAGATAAGATCATCATGTCCATCTCTGCTCAGAGAAGATTGGATAAGTAGAAGGTGTTAGAAGTGATCTCTCTGTTTTTTTAGTGTTTGGTTTGGGCTAGCCACACTCAGCAGTGCTCAGGGCTTACTCCTGACTCTGTGCTCAGGAGTCATTCCAGGTGGTGTTTGGGGAATAATATGGAGTGCTAGAGATTCAAACCTGAGTCTGCCAAGATGGCTGAGTTCTAACTTTGACTCACACAGGGTATGACACCGCTGATGTACGCCTGTGCTGCTGGGGACGAGGCCATGGTCCAGATGTTGATCGATGCTGGAGCAAACTTGGACATCCAGGTGGGCAAGCCCCAAAGAACTGCATCTAGGTCCCAGATTCCTCAGTAGGATACTCCCAGATCCTCAGCTTGGCATGTTGGGTTTGATGTTCTGGACAATTGAATGGATGAATCTGGAGAGAGCAGAAATAGAAGATGTGCAGAGGTCACACTTAGCAACAACCACCATCATCCCTCCAAATTTGAGATTTCTTTTAGAGGGGATAAGTTGAATGCAAAGTATGACCATGATTCTGTTTTTATTTTGTTCTGTTTTGCAGCCATTTCTGGCCATGGTCAGAGGTATTCCTGGCTGACAGTGCTCGGGGAAACATGGAATGCAGGGGATCGAACCTGGGTTGGCCACATACAAGACAAGCGCCCTACCCTCTATACTATCTCTTCAGCCCTTGTCCACAGTTCTGCTCTGTGACACTTTTATCCATCTAATCCTCCAGCACTGAGTGCTGCCTCTTGCTCAAGTCAGACATTGTTTGGCCAACATCCATTTATCCCTGTCCAGTGTAGGAGCACCTAGGTCCTTTCTGAACTCAGACATGTGTTGCCTGCCCAGTATGTCTCTCCCCCACTAACTCTAGTCATCTGCTATTTTCTAGGTTCCAAGCAACTCTCCTAAACACCCCTCCATCCACCCTGACAGCCGACATTGGACATCGCTGACCTTTGCTGTGCTGCATGGACACATCTCTGTGGTGCAGGTGAGCTCCTGTCCCAGCTTGCCAAAGGATGGGGTGCTGAACCCCAAGTGTTACATCCAGGCTCACGAGCAATCAGACATGCCAGTGGCACTGCTGAGAGTGCTGAGTGGATCATCAGGACAGACCCACTCAGTCCTCCTAGGGTGAGGTTGTCATTGTAAGAGGTGGGACCCTGGGTCTCTCAGTTGTATTCTCAAATTCCTGTACCCCACCCATTGCTCCCACAATCATGAGGTACTCTCAGCTCACACCCTATGAAACAGGCTACATTCCTTTGTTTCCCCATTCCTGAGAGAGGATCAGATGGGCACAGCTGACCTGTGCAGCCAGGCTGCCTGTGGCCACCTGGGCCCAGGCATCTGTGGCTGGTGTGAATTCACACCCACACATGGAAACTGTGGGCAGAGCAGGGCCCAAACCCAGCTGGGACTACAGCCATGTGGCCACTTGGTGCCCAGCTGCTCTGCACCTCAGGTCCAGGGCCTCTGGGGCTAGGTCCCTGCCCCTTGGGAGCTGCATTATGTGGATAGCAATCACCCCAGCCTGGAAAGGCTGTTAGTGAAGAGGGGTCTCTAGGAAGGGAACCAGCCAGCCTGATATGGTGACCGCCCTCCTAAAGGACCTAGCAGAGCTAAGCTGCAGGGCTGTGCCTGGGGCCTGCCTGGCCTGGTGCCCAGTTTCATCCCAATGGGTGGGGCTCCACCTCTGCATTCTTGGCACAGCTGTTGGCACAGCCCCCGCACCTCACAACACTGGCAGATGAGAGATGAACCCAAGTCCTCACACCAGGTCTCAGGTGAGAGGGGAGAAGCTGTTGGGCTTCTCCTAAATGACGAAGTTTATAAAACCCAGGAAGAAGGGAAGCTAGAAAGGCAACAGCTGACCGCCACCTGCTGGAGCAGCATAGACCCCACTGGGCTCCTGGCCAACCTGCCATCACTGGGCCGGCCTTGTCTCAGCCCCGCCTGTCTCTCTTGCTAGCGCAGGAAGGGATCCCATGTCCCAGACAACGAGGTCCCATGGCAGTACCCAAGGCAGGCCTGAGTATCTTCCTGTGCCTTGATGATGAACATCCAAAGAGCCCATTGTGGGGCCCCCAGGAAGAGGTGGGCAGTCATTTTATTCCCCTAAATGCTGCAAAGGGGCATCTCTCTCCACCTTCTAGATGAAACTCCAAGTTGAGCTTCTGCCACCAGGGAGCCTTACTGGTGCTCAGCAGCTTCAGATTCTTGTTTGTTTGTTTGTTTTGGGTCACACCCAGCATCGCTCAGGGGTTACTCCTGGCTCTATGCTCAGAAGTCCCTCCTGGCAGGCACAGGAGATCATATGGGATGCCAGGATTCGAAGCACTGTCCTTCTGCATCTAAGGCAAACGCCTTACCGCTGTGCTATCTCTCCAGCCCCAGCTTCATATTCTTAACACAAAGCCTTCTCCATTGAGCTTCAGTTTCCCCCAGTGGGTAGAATGGAACACTTTGCATGTGACTTTACAAAGGTCACTGCAAATTCTCACATAGTCTATTCTCATAGTCCGTCTCAATGTAATTCATTTTGGGGAAGAAGTTAAAGGAGAGAAAGTGCTCAGAGAGTCCCACAGCCTAGGAACTTGGTCATAACTCCTAGCACAGAGATCTTAGAAATTTGGAATCCTGCAGGGTAACCTGGAGCTCTAGCTTGGTTTCATGGCTGGCTGCCTTGAGTGAATTAGGTCTAGGTCATAGGCCTGGAGAGAACAGAGATTTGTTCCCTCAAACCTCCCAACATTCCTCCACCCTAAAGTGTCTCCCTCTTAGCAACAAATGCCCATGCACAGCAAAACTGGAGATCTTGGTTTGATCTTAGTTTACTGAGTGAGGCTGGGACCTTTGGGATTTTGATGAAAGTTGATCCACTGCTGGTCCCTGTGTTGGAACTATTTAGGCAGTTGACCACCATTAATAGTACTTAGTCATCTCACTGGGTTTTTTATTGTTTTGTTTTGTTTTTTGCTTTTTGGGCCACACCTGGTGATGCTCAAAGGTTACTCCTGGCTATGCCACTCAGAAATCACTCCTGGCTTGGGGGACCATATGGGATGCCGGGTATCAATCAGTGGTCCGTCCTACGTTAGTGTGCAAGGCAAATACCCTACCACTTGTGCCACAGCTCTGGCACCTTCTTTTGGTATTTTGGGGCCATACACAGTGGTGCTTAGGTGGTTCTTTACTCAGGAATCACTCCTGGCGGGCTTGGGAACCATATAATATGAGGTACAAGAAATGAAACCAGAACTAGCAAACACCAGAGCCACTGTATTATCACTCCAGTCCCAAAGATATTTTTTAAAATTAAAGAACATTGATGAAAAAAAGAACATTGATGGGCATAATCAAGTACCCCCTTTTTACCCCAACAGTTACTGCTGGATGCAGGGGCCAATGTGGAGGGCTCAGCAGTGAATGGCGGAGAGGACAGCTATGCGGAGACACCCCTGCAGCTCGCCTCTGCGGCTGGTAGGTGTCCCACCGTCTGCCCATGGAAGAATCCCGATTGGCACCAAGATTACCTGGAGTGTCTGATAGAGATGCTCCTTGGCTCATGGGGCTGGTTAGCTGGGGTCAGAGACCTGAATGGGAGCTCCATCCACTTGCCTTCCAGGGAACTACGAGTTGGTCAGCTTGTTGCTAAGCCGTGGCGCCGACCCTCTCCTCAGCATGCTGGAAGCCAACGGCATGGCCTCCTCCCTCCACGAGGATATGAACTGCTTCAGCCACTCAGCTGCCCACGGTCACAGGTACCTGGACTGCCCTCAGTCAGCAGGCACAACCTTGGCTGGCACCCTGGAACTGTGGGGTGGGCTGAAGGGCTCACACACATGCCAGCCAGAGAGAAGCTTCAGGTTTTCTGTCAGCTCCAGGTCCTGTGTATGAGCCCAAATGATTACTTAGAGCTCCCAGAGCTGGGTGGTTTTGTTTGTTTTGTTTGTTTTGGGGTTACTCCTGGCTCTGCATTCAGAAATCACTCTTGGCAGGCAAGGGGGACCATATGGGGTGCCGGGATTCAAACCACTGTCCATCCTGGATCGGCTGCACACAAAGCAAACTCCCTATCACTGTGCTATCTCTCTTTGCACACACACTCCCCACCCAGCTGGTTTCTTAACCCTGTAGTGCTCACCCCAAGCCTCGACCCTTTGCATGCCTGTTACCATGTGGCACATTGTGATTCCACAAGAAAGTGCATCTCAGAGGTTCCAGGAGCATGTGGTAGCCAAGCCTGCCTAGGAATAGGGCTGAGGGCAGAGCCAGGGGCACCTGGAGTGGTGGGAGAAACAAAGGAGTTCCAGGTGATGGCGGAGGGTGGCAGACCCCTGTTTTCCCTCAGAACCCAATGGAACCTCCCCTTCTTGAACTCGGGCTTCACATGGTCTACCCATTCCTGTTCCTCTGGGCTATTCCCCACACAGTACATCTCCCATTTCAGCTTTCTGCAGCAAGAGGCTCCAAGCTCCCCCACCTCAGGCATGACCCAATCCCTCAAGAATATATCAGGGCCCTGAGTTTGGACTCTGTGTGAGGAGGTACAGGGAGCAGGGCTTTAACAAAGAGGCTCAGTCCAAAGGTGATTTTGGAAGTGACTCAGGCATACTGGCCAGAGCCTCAAGCTATGTCCCGCCCAGTGTGACCTGAGCATGATGGACAGTGAAGGAATCTCCAAGGGTTAATAGGGTGACTCTCCGGGGACATTAGCGTGATGGATGATTTTGTTGTTTTTGTTTTGGGGTCACACCCAACCAGTATTCTGCCTGAGGGCTGTGATCAGTCCTCCCAACACTGCTCAGGGGACCTTGTGGGACCTGAGATAGAACCCTAAGTCTCCTGCATTGCAAAATAGGCCCTCCTGCTCGGCCTATTGAGTATTCTCTGGCCCAGTGGATGAGTTCATATAGATGCATTTTAATACCTGTCTTTATTTTATTTTATTTTATTTTAGGCTACACCTGGTGGCATTCAGGGGTTACTCCTGACTCTGCACTCAGAAATTACTCCTGGCAGGCTTGGGGGACCATAAGGGATGCCGGGGATTGAACCTGAGTTGGCCACATGCAAGGCAAACACCCCACCCACTGTGCTATTGTTCCAACCCTGATATCTTTCTTTGTTTTGATTTTCAAGACATGGTATTTAGAGGCTACTCCCAGTTCAGTACTCAGGGGTCCTTTTAGCAGTTCCAGGGCTATGCAGTGCTAGAGAATGAACCTGGGGCTCCTGCATGCAAAGCCTGCTCTCAGTATCTGGGCTGTGTCCTTCAGTCCTCATGTCATTGTTCTCAAGGGCCAGAAGGAAACAGACCATTATAGACCTGGCTGGAGACCCACACAGCCCCAAATGGTACTGGTCAGCTCTAAATTGGATGCAGCCATATTGGTTTTGCTTTATCCCAGAAGAGGATAATGTTGGTGCCTTCCCTGCATGGGACCATGAGGAAAGGGACCCAAAGAGGGAGGACAGCTACTTTGCATTCACAGTGCAACTGGCAGAAGTAGGAAACCTTTCCACCCCGGTATTCAGAGTCAGTGCCAGAACAGAGCGAGCTCAGCCTTCCTGGGAGGGGCAGGCAAGAGCATTTGGTGGGTGCTATCCCTGGAGTGCAGAGGGGAGAACTTGGCCATAACCATCTCTGTCCTCTTTCCCATGGCCACAGGAATGTTCTGCGGAAGCTCCTGACGCAGCCTCAGCAGGCCAAGGGGGATGTGCTGTCCCTGGAGGAGATACTGGCGGAGGGCGTGGAGGAAAGCGACACCTCGAGCCAGGGTGGTGGCAGTGAGGGCCCTGTACGGCTGAGCCGGACCCGTACCAAAGCACTGCAGGAGGCCATGTACTACAGTGCCGAGCATGGCTATGTGGACATCACCATGGAGCTTCGGGCACTGGGTGAGAGGCCCCGGGCTGCACGGATGCCAACCAGAACAGAGGGGCCTAGAGGCCAATGATTGCAGGGTAGGAGCAGGTGCCTGGCCTAGAGGGGACACATCTGCATCTCAGGGCTCCAGGCCCTAGCTTTCAAGGTCCCTTTTCCCCTCCAAGGCAGAAATCACAGCCCCATCCTGGTCATGCCCCAAGGTGCTGCAAGCCTTGGAAGCACCTGGGTCAACATTTCTTTTCTGGGTCACACTCGGCAGCACTCGGCTCTGTACTCAGAAATCACCCTGGCAGGCTTGGGGGACCATATGGGTTGACAGGAATCAAACTGAGGTCTGTCGGTGCAAGGCAAGGCAAACACCCTAACGCTGTGCTATCTTTCTGGTCCCTGGATCAACATTTTATTCAGCTCTGTGTGCTCAGCTCCTTACCACCTCAGCGCTTCAAGTCCAGGAAGGCCAGCCAGACAGGCAGACCACCAGATAAATAATTAGGCATTCAGAAAAACAGTTGCAGAAGACAACTTGCCACGCAGACACACAGACAAACTAGACAGACACTGCCCACACCATCCTGTCACAATGCAAGGTCACATGAATATCATTGTCAAAGGGGCCCATTTGTATCCTAAAGTCATGGCACAGACACTTTACAATTCCGCCTCAGCTATTCCCTGAGTATTGTCACCCTCCTCTATTGGGGCCTCCTGTGTCCTCCAGCCCAGGGACTGTGGAACACCATGAGGCACCATGAGGCAGCTTGGGCAGTATTGCTGGTCCTTGTCCTGCCCTTCAGAGCAGTTATACACCAGCCCTGTGGGTCCTTCAGGATGCAGGGACCCCCTCTCTGTGTCCTGAACCTTGGTCAGATGGGCTTGTGTCAGACAGGTGTGGGGGCATTTGTCTCAAGTATCCTTCTTTCTTCTGGGTACCTGCATCCACCTGGCCACTCATCCTAGTTAGTGGGTCCTTCTCGATGAGTAATCACAGGGTCCCAAACAGTATAGGGTGGATATTAGGCTGTCTACACTACCCATTCCCCGGAAGTCCCTTTCCGCTTGGCAGGCCTGGCAGGCCAACATAAAGGGGAGCCAGGAGTTGTACAGGGTGATCCCTGCCCTGCACACTGGGTGCATCCCATGACGGCTGTTGGGCATACTGCAGGGCTGACACCTGCCTGTCCCGTGGTACAGGGGTCCCCTGGAAGCTGCACGTGTGGATCGAGTCCCTGCGCACCTCCTTCTCTCAGTCACGGAACTCGGTGATGCAGAGTCTGCTTCGGGACTTCAGCTCCATCCGGGAGGAGGAGTACAACGAGGAGCTGGTCACTGAAGGCCTGCAACTCCTCTTCGACATCCTCAAGACCAGCAAGGTGAGTGGAATGGCGCCCACCCCAGAGAGCCTCGACTGCCACAGGGAAGGTATGGAGCTGATGCACATGGACACAGTCAGGAGGCAGGCGTGCACTTTCCACACTTAAACTCAGACTCAGTCACACATATAAACTCACACTCATGCGTGTTAATCTTTTTTATTTTTTAATTTGGGCCACACCAGCCTGTGCTGAAGAGTTACTCCTGGCTCTACACTCAGAAATTACTCCTGGCAGGCTCAGGAGACCATATGGGATGCCAGGAATCAAACCCGGATTGGACGCATGCAAACGCCCTACCTACTGTACTATTTATTGATCTTGCCCCTCATGTACTTTACTCTTGTACGAACTCACATATCATCGCACTCCCATGCTCCACTCACTCATGCACGAGCCAACACTGCCCACTGCCCAGAGCCATTACTGGGGATGTTGTCTGTTCTGGATTCTGGCTAGAAAAGCTCCATAGGGATCACTGAGGAGCGCACAGACCTCTCTCTCCAAGTCAGATCCAGTAGGCCCTGCAGACAGGGGGCTTCTTTCTCAGATCTTGCCTTCTGAAAGGTGTCCCCATGTCTGTGAATCAGCTGTGAACCCCCCAACATTCTGTGTCTACCCCACAGAATGACTCCGTCACTCAGCAGCTGGCGGCCGTCTTCACACACTGCTATGGCAGCAGCCCCATCCCCAGCATCCCTGAGCTCCGCAAGACACTGCCGGCCAGACTAGGTGAGGGTCGTGGCCTCTCTTCCTGCCCCCCACCTGGCCCCCAATCCCCCTCTCCTTCACTTGGGAATCCACCATCCCTCAACATGTCGAGAAACTCTTGAACCCCAGACACGTGCCCTCTCCCCAACCCTCCTAGACCCTCACTTCCTGAACAACAAGGAGATGTCGGACGTGACGTTCCTGGTGGAGGGGAAACTCTTCTACGCTCACAAGGTGCTGCTGGTGACAGCTTCCAACAGGTAGGGCCCAGGCATGGGTGGGTGGGGAGAGCCCAGCCCTGCCAGCAGGCTGGATGGACTGATAGAGGGACACAGAGAAGACAGTATGTCCCTCTTGTCTGAAGAGTGATAACACTGCTACGCATGGAACACTTGATAGCAGCGGGTGGCTATCTAGTATGTGTCTAATATGTGGCTGACCTGGGTTTGATCCCTGACACTCCATATGGTTCCCTAAGCCCTGTCAAGAGTATCCCTGAGCACGTAGGTAGGGGTTCCTAAAAAGAAAGGGAACAGGAGGGACTGAGTGGGCTCAACCAGTACAATACGTTTTGCCCCTCTCAGACATTTGGGGGTGGCATCACTTTTTTTGTTTTTGTCTTAGTTTGGGGGCTAAACTCAGCTATGTTTAGGGGGTATTCCTGGCTCTGCACTCAGGAATTATTCCTGGCAGGGCCTGAGTGATAGCACAGTGGGTAGGTCATTTGCCTTGCATGGTGGTCGACCCAGGGTTGATTCCCATTATCTTATATGGTCCCCTAAGCCTGCTTTGAATGATTTCTGAGTGCAGAGCCAGGAGTAACCTGAGTGCCACCATATATGGCCCAAAAACCAAAAAAATATATATTACTCCTGGCAGTGCTCAGGACCATATGGGATGCCAGGGATTGAACCCAGGTCGACTACATGCAAAGCAACTGCCCTACCCACTGAATTATTGCATTAGCCAGTGCAACTGTATTTAATTGCCTGAGCCCTAAGCTGTCAGTGACAGCCCATACAGTGACTTTCTCAGAGATGCCTTCAGGTCCCGTCTCCCTCACTCCTTTGCTGCAGGTTCAAGACACTAATGACCAACAAATCAGAGCAGGATGGTGAAAGCAGCAAGACCATTGAGATCAGCGACATGAAGTACCACATTTTCTGGGTGCGTGTGGATGTCTACGTTGGGCCCTTGCTCTGTTGGGCCTCTCACTTCCTTGCTCTTGGCAGGGGAGGAGCAAGAGACAGAGAGGTGGTCTGTGGCCATTGAGTTAGGAAGGGCTCAACCAGGATCCAATACTCTGAGTAGGCGGGATTTTGTTCCCAAAGTTTCCTCTAGAGGGTGAGGCAGGTATGGGGAGGGCGGTCCTGACTGCAACAGGGGTGGAGACTGGGGGCTCCAGTTGAGGGAAAGTAAGCAGGAAAGTGGCTGATGGGGCAATGGGATCATAGGGAGGACTGAGGAGTTGGAGTGAACCTGGGCTGGCATTTTTTTCTCTTCCACGCATTGCTCAGTTCCCACTCACTAGCTGCAGGAATATTCTAGAGCAGGGGTCTCAAACTTGCGGCCCGCCATACAACATTTTGTGGCCCACGGCCGGCCTTCTAATATTGCAGTATTCACGATTATTCGCTTACTTTTTTTTTTGTGAAATCCCTTATGCGGCCCTGCCTCACCCCGACTTTGCCTCCTGCGGCTCCCAGGTAAATTGAGTTTGAGACCCCTGTTCTAGAGTTTGCTCATCCATCTGAGCCCAACCCCTGGATTGGGGATGGGGACAGCGTGTACCATGGACACATGGATAATTGCAGCCAACTAGCATAGCCCCTCCAACCCCCATGACTTCTCAGGTTGTATGCAGGGGTTCAGGGGCTGCAGCTGGAAGCCACACAGCACCCCTTCCCTTAGCTCTCTATCATGAGCCCTGGCCTGGCCCGGTACCCATCTGGGCATAGAACTGAGTCAGGCTGGGGCCCTTTCCAGGGTCTCTCTCCCTGGCTCCACAGGGGCCAGAGAGGCTACTTCTCAGGCCCCAGTGCTGAGAGGGAGCGGATCATGCTGCCTTTGGTTTTCTAGAACAGAAAACTTAGGTCTGTGGGGTTCCAGCTGGGCCATTCACTGGAAGACAATGCAGGTCAGCTACACATCCCCTTCCTGGCAGGCACCAAGAAATAAAACAGAACACGTAGAACTGATTTGTTTGGTTTAGGGCCACCCCTGACTGCACTCAGGGAACACATCTGGAGGTGCTCAGGGGACCTTACAGGGTTCGAAAGCTCAAACCTGAGTCAGTCTCATGCAAGGCAAAAGCCCTACTCACTGTACTATCACTTTGTCCAAGTGGAACTGACTTTTAATCTGCTTGTTAGTCTGAATATTGTTTCCTCACTTGAACAACAGAAATGTTATTTTTTTTGTTTGGTTGGTTTTTGTTTTGGGGCTACACCTGGCTGTACTTCAGGGGTTACTCCTGGCTCTGCACTCGGGAATCACTCCTGGCAGGCTTGCGTGACCATATGAGTTGCCAGGGATCAAACCTGGGTCGGCCCCATGCCAGGCAAATGCTCTACCCTCTGTGCTATTGCTCTAGCCCCACAACTTAGATTTTATGTGCTTTGTTTCCACCTGTTCTCAAAATCCCATGTCTTTCATACAATAGGTCTCCATTTAGGACACCACACTGCTGGTGTTAATTGGTATTAGGGATCAAACCTGGGGCCTCTAGAGTATAAGATAATGTAGTCCCCAGTTGGCCACATTTGAACTGCTCCAAAGGCCCTCATGACCCAGAGAGAAAACAGCTCTGCCATCTTGTCCCCTTAGGTTCTATCACAACTGCAGAAAAATGCTCCCCTCTGTGGCCAGGCTTGCCCAAAAGCTTTATTCTAAGCAGTCCTATAGACCCCATAGGCCACTTGCTCAGTGGCCTATGAAATCTTGTTCAGGGCTGCCAAACTGGGCAAAAATTACTCACCTCTGTCAGTGAATGCTCAGCTACCTCTGCTTACACACACACACACACACACACACACACACACACACACACACACACACACACACACACGTTTCATGGTGACCTGGGGAGCTCTGCACCATACAGCTGAGCCCTCCCAAAATCTGGTCCAGAGGTGCCAGGTCTGAGCTGAGGGCCATATCCTCTACCACCCACTCCTCGCCTCTTCCTTTCCCAAGATTTAGGCACAGCATGAGTGTTCTAAAAGTAAGTGATGTTCTTAAATAAAATTTTTAATTGAATCACCATGAGATACATGGTTACAAAGTTGTTCATGTTTGAGTTCCAGTCATACAGTGTCCAACACCCTTCACCAGTGCACATTTCCCACTACCAATGTCCCCAGCTTCCCTTCTGTCCCCACCCCCATCTCTATGGCAGATATTTTTCTTCTTCTTTTTTTTTTTTTTTTGGTTTTTGGGCCACACCCGTCGTTGCTCAGGGGTTACTCCTGGCTGTCTGCTCAGAAATAGCTCCTGGCAGGCACGGGGAACCATATGGGACACCGGGATTCGAACCAACCACCTTTGGTCCTGGATTGGCTGCTTGCAAGGCAAACGCCACTGTGCTATCTCTCCGGGCCCGATATCTTTTCTTCTTTCTCTCTCACTGTCTCTTGTTCTTTTCCTTTTATAGTTTTACTTTTTTTTTTCTTTTTACAACTAAAAACCTCCCCATATTCCAGAGTGATGACAGCTTGTAACTTAAACCTCAGCAGAGTAAACATAGTCCCTGCCCCCCATACCCACACCCACACCCCTGCCTCCTGACCCTAAATAAAACTAGGCTAACCTTGGCTGTTGCTTTCTGTGGAGTGAGCACAGCCCAGAGTTGGGTCTGCCATTCCATAAAACCCTGGCTGAGCAGAGGCAGGAGTCTGAGGGCCAAGCCCTGGATCAGCACAACCAGATAAAGGGGGCATGAGGACCTAGAATGCCCTCAGGCTCTGTACTAAGTTCCAAGAAGCCAGGCTCTGACCTTCCTGAGCACATGTATGAGACGTGTGAGGACCCCATTAACTGGTCTTCCTCAGGATGGAAGCTGATCAGACACACGTGGGCTTGCATTGGTTGGGGATGACAGACATGTGCAGAGCTGCAGACCTCAGCAAGCAGAGAAATGGGGAGCTCAGCTGGGTACCAAGCCCACAGGAGGAGTGTGGGGCTCACTCAGGGTCTCTCTCTCACAGATGATGATGCAGTACCTGTACTATGGGGGCACAGAGTCTATGGAGATCCCCACAGCCGACATCCTGGAGGTGAGGTGCTGCTCTGGGGGTATGAGGGGTGGTGCCTGCCCTTCCGTCCATCGCTCCCCTCTGACCCACTCAGCAGGAGGAGGAGATGGCATGTGGGGAAAGTACACCCAGCTTCAGCCCCAGGGGCTTTCCAGAGATAGGCAGCTGTGTCATACATTTGGCATCCTGGGATTGCTCAGGGACTAGAGGGACACCTGAGGGAGGGGTGGGCCCAGGTGGCTCAGAAATTTGGGCCACTGCTCCACCCATGCTTGCTGGCATGAGGCCTGTCAAAGGGTTTGTGGGCCAGCACTTCTGAAGCTTCTCCACTCCTCACCCTGCTTCTCTGGGAAATGCTACACTGACAGTGTCTTGGACTCAAGACAAAATTGATTTTGAATCTGTCTTTGATCATTGTGTGTTTGTATCATTGCCTTTTACTGCTTTACACATTCTTCACAACCCCCATATTCAGTTAGAGGGTCATGACCCATAGTTTAAGAAATGAGGGTGTAAGGCCACAGAGAGTGCAGGTTTGAGGAACTTTGTCCTGCCCACAGCCAACTCTGATCTGCACTGCATACAGTTTCCCCCAACTTGTGCGGTTCCCCCTCCAAAGATAAAATAAATAAGACACAATCCACTGGTGGAAGGCAGGCAACTATGCTCACCACCATAACACCAACACACACAAAAATGCAAGTGTGTCACTGACCCTCAGGCAGGCCAGTGTTCCCAGAAGCCTGGGCCACTAATCTGGCCCCCACACCAACCCAAGTCCCGTTTGCCTCCCTTGTAGCTGCTGTCCGCCGCCAGCCTGTTCCAGCTGGATGCACTGCAGAGGCACTGTGAGATCCTGTGCTCGCAGACCCTCAGCGTGGAGAGCGCCGTCAACACCTACAAGTATGCCAAGGTGAGGCCCTGCCTTCTCCAACCTCTGCCTCTGTTTTGCAGAGAGGTACCTAGTTCTTGCATGGTGGGCTGGGAGCTGAGGGTGACCTCTGCATAACCTGGGATTATTGCTGCCCTGTGGCCCAACAGGGACTGCCCTTTTACTCCCGCAGCCATGTGGCCAAGGGCAGCTGGCCAAGCCTCCCTGAGTCCTAAGTTTGGGGCTCTGATTCACTAGTCCTCTTCCCATTAGCAGATGACAGTGCTTTAGCCAAAGACCTTGACATCTTTGGCCAGGGGCACTCCCCTGGGGCGGGGAAGAATTGTGGGTGCCAGTGGTGGGTTTCACACTTTCCATTGCCCCCATAGATCCACAACGCCCCCGAGTTGGCCCTGTTCTGCGAGGGTTTCTTCCTGAAGCACATGAAGGCGCTGCTTGAGCAGGACTGCTTCCGGCAGCTCATCTACGGCCGCAGCAGCAAAGTGCAGGGCCTGGACCCCCTGCATGAGCTGCAGAGCACCCTGGCCGCACGCCTGCACTCTGTCTACGTCACCTCCCGCGTGTGAGGGCAGCTGGGAAAAGCCAGGAGCTCCCCCACTCCCTCCAGGCAGGTGTCAGTACAGGTGTCCACAGAATTCTGTTCCCCTTGCTGCTCAGTTGTGAGGCTGGCCTGGAGCAACAGATGTGCCCACCTTGTCACCAGGCGGCCTCACCCTCCAACCCCTGCCCAGAGTGGCTGTGCTGTAGGCAGCTGCACTCCGCAGGCTTCCCCTTGTCCCCACACCCTTCTCCCCTCCTGGAGTACAGCAGCTGAATGGGATTAGGGAAGTGTGGGCACAGGTGGCAACCTTGTGGCCTCCACTTCTGTTGTTGCTGCTGATTTGAGAGGCCAAAGAGGTGGATGCCGAACCCCCAGGCCTAGATGGAATAGCCCTCGGTGTCCCCAAGTTTAGACTACCAAGGACCCTTTCGTCTGGAGTGATGAGGACCCTCTTCATGCCAGCCCCACCCTCACCTCTTGATTTTTTTGTGGGCTGGAAACACAGAGTAGGGCCTGGTCACTTGTATTTATGGGCCAGATTCTGGGAGGCATCCCGGCAGCTTGCTTGGGGTGCAGCCTTCTTCAGCCATCTGGCCGTACCTTAGAAACTATTTATTCACCAAAAGCCCCAGGGGTTCAGAGGTGTCACTTAGGTCACCTTTAAAAGAAAAACCCTGAGGCTTGCAATCCTGGAAAATATTTTCAACTGGCTACTGGAGCTGGATGTACAAAGGAACAGGCATTATTTTATTGCTGTAATATTGTATGATACTGTAACTATACATTAATGTTGTCACTCACTGTAAATGTATGATTTTATTAACAATAAACACTTGTTAACAATCAGTGTTGGCCTCACCCAGGCTCCCAGGGTGGTTCAGAGTTCAGAGCAGACAAAGAGTCCACTGAGGTTTGAGGAGAGCAGATATCCAGGCCCTGGGACTTACCACCTACCAAAGCTATCCTGAGGGCCTTTGGCTTCCCTCACTAGCCTTTTCCAGGATCTGACCTGAGACAAGGGCAGGCAGAAACCCCGGCTGGCCACTGTGCCCCTCTGAGGAGGTGACTGGCCCCTAGGAGCTTCCCTTAGTTCCCAGTCCCTGATCCTCCAGACCAGCTGACTCGACCCAGTTCTTGAGCAGACTGAAAAACTTCTCAGGGCCAAAGCCCCAGGGTCCAGGGTGCTGGGTGGAGCCCAGGACCAACAGATCAGCCTGGGGCCCTGCATGGAGCCAAGGCGCCCTCTGCAGGCCTCAAATGGGACATGCACCCCAGGCACCATCTTCCAGGCCCCAGAAAGGTAGCGCACACCCCCCCCTCCCCCAGTACCTCTACCCTTCTAAGCCCACCCATCCAGCCAGCAGGACTTGGACAGGGCAAATCTAGCCAGCCAACCAGACCTAAAACAAGATCTATTCCCAAAATGGCTCAAGATTCAATTCATAGGTTTTCTTGGTGCCAATGACCCAGCCTCACATGTGCTCCAGCACTGAAGATATCTTGTCCTCAGCTGGGCCGCTGTGGGCAGGGGAAAGGCAGAAGGATGGTTGCTCCTGGGCTTGTGTAGTACAGGGACATACTCAATCACTTTTTTAGTTTGGTTGTTTGGATTCACCCAGAGGAGCTCAAGGGGTCATGTGGTGCTGGGATAGAAACTGTGCATACACCCCCATGCATAGAATCCACTCCAGTCGTTTCTATCTCCCCAGCTCATGCTGAGATACTTCAGGAATAAAATCCAGTCAGATAGTACAGCAAGTAGGGCAAGCATGTATGCACGCATGCACAGAAACACAGAGTTACATGGTCCCCTCCACTAGTAACACACACGCAAAGCCTGGTCCATTCTCGTGTGAGCAATACCAGTTCAGGCACAAGGACCCGGCTGCCCATCCCCACCCCTGGCCCCTCCTCAGCTGAGTCAGGAGGCGACCAGTCACATGCCCCGTCCCCTCCCCCAGCTGCCTCCCTTTGTATCCATCCGTCTGCTGGCCACTGGCATCCACAGGGACTGCTGGGCCAGATGAGCAGTGGAAGCCCCTAGCTGGCCAGCATCAACCCCCTCCGGCTCCGAGAGCTGGAGACTTGGGAACCTTCTTTGTTCCATTCTTTCAGCCTGTCTGAATGCTTCTTACCAATGAGGTGACACAGCTGAGCTGTGCAGACATCACTGTCTAGGGGCCAGATGGTGGGGTCCAGGGGGGCCAGGTTCTTTTTGGTTGGGAGAACCGAGGCACATCCATGATGGACAGTTCTGCCCAGAAAACCAGAAGCATGAGCCACCCCAAGAAACATGCCCTCACTCAAAATGCCCCCCCCCCACCCCACATAATATGGGACCAGCAGAGGGTAAGGGGTCACAGCAAGAGTCAGGGCAGCACCAAATGAAGTAGAGCAAGAGCTTGGCCAGGTTATTCCATACCCACAGTCTGTGCTGGACAATAGCAAATACCATCCACTTTCGACTGCTTGGAAGAATTGTTTTTTGTTTTTTTGAGAGGGCAGCAACTTTAAGGAAATTCAAAAGGATTCACCTGAGAAAACTAGAAACTATCATCCTTTCAGCGAACTATTATTGTGTGCTTTGGGACCCAGTCCAGGCAATATTCAAAGACTACTCTTGGCTCTGTACTGGGGGGCACCCTTAATTCTCAGGGACTCCATGAAACTCTGGGGATCAATCCTGAGCCTCCTGCATGCCAGGCCTGAAGCCAGCTGATGGTCAAGCTCTCTTCCACCTTCAGCAGTGTCTCAAGATCTTCCCTGAGCTAGAAGTTTCCCTTTCCCCCATCCTTGTGAGACTACAGTTGAGGGCAGACAAGAGGTTCTGACTGGACCAAAGAGACCACCAAACCTTTTTTTTTTTTTTTTTTTTTTGGCTTTTGGCTTTTGGGTCACACCCGGCAGCACTTAGGGGTTACTCCTGGCTCTACGCTCAGAAGTCGCTCCTGGCAGGCTCAGGGGACCACATGGGACGTCGGGATTCGAACCACTATTCTTCAGCGTCTGAGGCAAACGTCCTACCACTGCGAATCTCTCTGGCCCCCACCAAACCTTTTAAAAGCCTACAAAGAACCAGGGAAGATCAGCCATCAGGTCGCCGTGAGAGTTCTCCAAACCACAAAGAAATAAGAGCAGATGCTGTGACGCGGCCAGGGAGTCAGAGGCCCCCTACTCCTCCATCGCAGGAGAGGCACACAGAAATAAGACAGGGACGTGAGGCTGTCCTCTTGTTTGGGGGGATGGGGAGGGGCCGGAGAGATAGCACAGTGGTAGGGTGTTTGCCTTGCACGCCTCAAACACAGAACAGACCCTGGTTCAATTTCCGGCATCCCATATGGTCTGAGCGCAGAGTTAGGAGTAATCCCTGAGCGACATTGGGTGTGACCCAAAAACAAAATAAAAATTTAAAAAAATGGGGGGATGGGGAAAGTGACTGTAGCAGACAGCAGCAGAGGATCTGTAAGGCACACAGGATGGAGTCTGTCCAAAAAATGAGCACAAGCTCAAGACGGTGTGCAAACACCAGATCATTCAGTTCCCAGTGACCTAACAGGAGCCTGGAGGAAAAGGGCAGGCAGAGCCACTAGCAGGGGTCCTCAAACTTTTTAAACAGGGGGCCAGTTCACTGTCCTTCAGACTGTTGGAGGGCCAGATTATAGTAAAAACAAAAATTATGAACAAATTTCTATGCACACTGCATATATCTTATTTAGAAGTGAAGAAACAAAATGGGAATACAATATGTGGCTGTAGTTTGAGGACCATTGCAAAGCTTCTCAAAGGCTCTCAGAGCCCCAGGGTGAGCTCACTTAATATTTGCACCATCATGCTAATGCTGCACCATCCAGGCCATACTGGCTGCTCCAAGATGTCCTTGATACCAAGCTCCCCCACTCCAGAAGAGACTGGGCAAGGAACCACTTACACCTCCAAGGTGTGAGGGAAGCAATGAGCACCCCACAGGTAGCTTGACTTTCTAGGAGGTTATTTATTAAAAATAGTCTCTAGCCCTCTTTATCCGAGCCAACAGATTGGTCTTTCCCATCATTTGGTTCCAAATTTGGATGAGCTGATATGCCTGGGCGAGTCCCATCAGCTCCTGCCTAGTTCCTGATACAGGTTTTCTGTGTCCATGAGCAGCAAAACCTCAAGGAGGCAGGAGTGGATTGGGCACAGCGGTGGGTGCCACCTCCAGGCATCATGCATGGACAGGAACATGAGAATTGCCCGAAAGTCGGGGAGTGAAGACCTGAGAAGAAACAAGAGCTGGTGTGTGAAAGACACTCCAAGTCTCTGGGCTGGAGGAGGAGACAGACCCTCAGCAGGGCCAGCAGTCAGCCCAGCTCTCGATTCCGAAACAGACTGAAGCCAAGCGTTGGCCTGCAGGCCATGTCTGCTGAGTCTGACGATGCCAGTGCTGGTTTGAACAGTCCAGGCCTCTGCCCAGCTCAGCCAGAAGTTGCAGGTCACGAGCTCCTTAAAAAGCCAGCTGCCAAGGCCCAAGTGCCACTATTTCTTCCGCTTCTGTTTCAGATCTTTTTTGTTCCTTGCGTCTCTGTTTTTCTTCAGCTTTTTGTTCTCTTTGGGTTCAGTTTTGGCTTCCGACTTCCTTTTCTTATCACTGAAAGAGAAAAAAAGAAAATAAGCAGAGCTCTGCAGCTTCCCTCTGAGAAGGTACCTTGCTTTTAGGCCTTGCTTTGCTGTCTGACAGGCATCCCCAACATCTGAACCCTGACAAGAACAGCCGTCAGCTGCTGCTCTTCTGGAGGGCGGGCCTTGCGAAGGAAGCAGGGACCCTGCTGTACTCTCTCCGGCCCCTGGCTCTGCTTCTTACCCGCTCTATACTGAAACCCTTGCAGTCTTGTTTATTCCATCTTCAAAGCAGTGATGGCCACAGAGTAGCTCCAGGTTGTGGAGTGCTTGGTCCAAGGTAGCCCTGAGCTGTGCTCTCAGGACTGATTCTCATACATCTCAGGGGGACTGAGGAATGCAGAGCAGAGCCCTGTGGGGGTGGCCCCACTGGTGGGAGCAGAAGTAAAGTCTAGGAGTGCAGTTCCTCTCAGAGGAACACATGTGCTCACTCACTCTTTCTTCCTCTCTTCTTTCTCACGTGATTACTTACTCTTTGTCTCTCCCTCTCTCACATGTACTTACTCCCATTCATATTCTCTTGCACACATGTGCTTACCCACTCTCTCACTCACTTGATCACTTGTCATCTACTCCCCCCTTTCCTCAATGAGGACAGATCTCTGCCCTGTCTCGTGCATACTACTCAGTCCCTCACCTTTTGAGACTGACGATGGAAGCATTCTGCCCAGCTTTGTTTAAAACTTCATTCCACTCTTCGTCGTCCCCACGAATTACATACCTAAAAACAAAGACACATGGGTGGTGCACAAGAATTATCCAAGGGGCCAGAGAGATAGCATGGAGGAAAGGCGTTTGCCTTGCATGCAGAAGGTTGGTGGTTCGAATCCCGGCATCCCATATGGTCCCCTGAGCCTGCCAGGAGTGATTTCTGAGTATAGAGCCAGGAGTAAACCCTGAGCAGTGCTGGGTGTGACCCAAAAACCAAAAACTGAAAAAAAAAAAAATTACCCAAGATTGCAGGCAAAGATTCCATCAAGAGAAAATAGCCAGGACCAATATTACTGGCCACATTCTATGATGAACTGCACAAAGAAACATCAGGAGACACAGCCAGAGCCTCTGGGAATACCACTGGAAAGTCAGAGTGGCAGGCTCATTTGAGAAACCCAAATCCTCCAAGATTATGCAGTGATGGGCTAGAGAAATAGTACAAAGAGCCTGCTGGGTATATGGCTGAACCTAGTTGATTCCCAGCACCACAGGTGTGGACCCTTGAACTCTCCCAGAAGTAACCCCTGAGTACCTCCAGGTATGGCCCCCCACCACCAAAACACAAAGTACGCAATGACTTTTTAGCTGTTGGTGCTTTTAATGACAGTCTAAAACAGCATTTCTCAGCCAGTGTTCCCTCCATCTCTCTGGAGTGGACCCCGGGGATAATCTAAAGGGGCCACGATACAAGACTGAGGGACTAATCAGTAGGACTGGGGGCCATAGGAGGGAGCAAGATCAAAGGGGACCATGGTGGAAAAAGGTGAAGCCTGTGTGCCCCAGAGAATAGTGGTGGCCTTACTCAGAGAGGTCCAGAGCCTTCAGCTTTCCCACTTCTAGCTTGTGTTTCTCCTGGAATTCCTTGGCTGCTTCATCCTAGGGGTGGAGGAGGGCAAAGTTAAGCAAGGGACAGACCACCAGAAACAGTGAGGAAAAGGATTATCATCATCCCATAGGAGACACCTCCTTTTCCTGAGCCACCACTACATCTAGAAGCAATTGACTCAAAAAGATGAACACAGTGTCTGTCGTCACAAGCAAAAGGGGTAAATGAAACATTCAGAATCGAAGCTGCCTGATCTTAGTGGTATGTAGCATGGGGGGGGGGGGAAGAGGGGGGCACAAGATTTGTAGGAGTACTGGCTGGAGAAGCCAAAGTGCATGGCTGTGTGCAGGAGGCAGAGGGTATTCACAGAGCACAGGGAGCACAGGGTGTGGTTACCAGGTCGTCACTCAGGTTCTTTATGGTGGGCTCCATGACCACGTCCTTCACTGCCGCCATCTGTGCCTCAATAGCCTTTTCTTGTACCTCATTAAACAGCTACAAAACAGCAAAAGACAGAAGTGAGATTAGCAGCATGTATGTGGTTTTCAGACACAAACATTCCCTGAAAAGGGATCAGCGAATACCGTGTCTGTGTGTGTCATCCACATGTACCACACGTTACCATCTACCCACCTCCAAGCTCGTTCACTCATTCCAGCCCATGGCTGAGTTTTACCTTCACGACTTTGCGGATGATCCGGTTGAAAAGTCCCATCAGCTGGCCTGAGGGCAGCTCGATCTCTTTTTCTAGCTGGTCCACTGATTTATGTTGCAAGCCAAGTCCCAAAAGAAGAGCCTGGAGGGTAGAAAGCCACTAGAGTAACCCCATGCAAGGGGCCTTGGAGCAAGTCTGGCTCGGTCAGAAGCACTGTTGATTCTGGACTCTTTTCTCTCATCCTGTTGCAGACGTTCCCTCTTCCTTAAGTCTCCAGTCCCTGGCTACTCTGGGTGCTTCTGGACCTTGACTAGGAGGCCCCGGCATTACGGGGGGGGTGGGGGTGGGGGGGTGGGGGGGGGGGGGGGTTGTCACAGTGAAGCTCAAGACTACACAGCTGTCATACATCTGACTTGGAACCCAGCAACCTCCTCTGTGAAATGGAGAGAGGCCACTACCTGCCTCTAGGTCACGTTTTGTTCAATTCCATCCATTCTGGCCAAACCCCCAGCAATGTCAGTGGCCCCTACATCCACCTCTCCTCAACCTGGTCCTCCCCTTCTACCCCCGTATATGAGCAGAAAGTGACCTACTGACTGGGCAGCGGACAAGGCCAGGTCCCCTAGTTGGTTGAGGAAGTACATGCGAGAGATGGAGGGGACCAGGTCCATGATGAGGTGGTAGTCGACCATGTTCCTCGAGTACATCTCCAGCCTCTTTAGGTCGTAGGGGAGGAAGAGGGCCTCCAGCTCGTCCCGGCGCAGCACTGCATGGCCAGAGAGCGGCATGGGTCAGGACTGCCACTGAACCACTCAGAGCCCCACCACCACCAAACACAGCGGGCCAAGGCCAGGGTCCCTGAGCCACGGGTGAGCAAACCTGACACTGCTTCCCTCTAAGAACTGCTCATGACCCAACTGCCTGCCCAACAGGTAGGTTCACCTCATGGGATGATTGGAGAGAAATTCACGCTCGCTCAACAGATAAGCAGCAGAGAACGCCCATAACCATTGGCTTCAATGAGCCCATTTCAAACAGTCATAGAGAATTCTTAGCCCCAAACACCCATAAGTGGAGCCAGTTGGCAGCGCATTTCAACCACCAGTTCACTAATGAGGGGCTTTAGGGTTCCAATCAGTCCCGTTCTTAGCCAGCTCTGTGACCTGATCTGACACAACCCTCCCCAGTCCCAGTCTGGTTGGGATGATGAAGGTGCTAAGCATGCCAGCCCCTTGGGCAGAGCAGAGCCTACTAAGCAAGAGGCAGTGGGGAGACGGGGCCTGACACAGCCCTCCGGTGCCCACCTCTCCACACCCAACCCAACCCCCCTCCCCCCCCATCAGCATCCAGGCACCCTGCTCACCCGGCTGGGCCAGCGCCCTGATGTTCCTGTTCTGAATGATGTTCAGAGCCAGGGAAGGAGAGAAGGTGCTGAACTGGTAGGACAGCAAAGCCAGGAAGCGCCTCCGGAAATCTGGGGGTACAAAGTCTTAGCGTTCTGGAAGGTGCATCCACCCAACTTGCTGCCTCCCCTCCATGCCGATCTACCTTTCCAAAAGGCCTTGAGCCAGGAGCCCTGGTCGGCCGCATCCTCTTCGCTCAGGGTCTTCAGCATGATGCACGAGTGCTCCCCAGTCAGGTCATTCTGGGACACACAAAGGCAACAGCACTCAGCAGCCCGTTTCTCAACGTGCCGTGAGCAGGGCAGAAGGGCCAAGGCCACCCAGGCCTTTCCTTCTGTTCTGATGGGGAAGGGCCCCCTGCTTCTCCTCTCACAGATCCATTTCTTGTGCCACAGTTTAGGAAGACTCCTTGAGTGCTGAGTTGCTAGGGACCCCCAGGCATGGTCTCTGCCTTCCATGAACCCACAGATAAGAAAAAGCAGCATGCGTCTGTCAAGCTGGTCCAGAGCTCTGGCTCACTCCAGCTCACATGCCCACAGTCCAAACACAAGAGCACCACGCCAGCAATCAGAATGGGAATGGGAATCCACGCTTCTCTTATTTAGGGCCTGACACTGCAGGTTTTTATGATGGGTTTTGTTTGTTTGTTTGTTTGTTAGTTTTTGGGTGGTGGAAGCACATACCTAGCTGTACTCAGGGCTTAGGGTCTATGCTCAGGAATCATTTCAGCAAGCTTGAGGGACCAGGGATCAAACAAGCAGGCAACTCAGGCAACTAGCAAGAATTGTTCGTGAGGGACCTGCGTCTGCAGTGACACAACCTGCCTGCTCGGAGCCTAACAGGGGCAGACCCTCTGTTTCAGTTCAGTTTCACTCACCGGAGTCTGTCTCAAATACACGGGGACGAACCCTGCTCGTTTCCAGAACCTGCAGCAGAACAGAGACAGTGGGTCACTTGGCAGACAGAGATAGGAAGAAGGGAAGAAAATGAAGAAGCAGAAGGGCCATGGAAATTCAACACAGAGAACAGACAGACTGGTGGAAGCAGTGCACAGAGTGGACAAAACATAGACGGGCACAGAAGAGAAGGGAGTTTGGACACAGAGTGGACTGAGTACACAGAAGGGCCTAAGAGTGGATGCAGCACAGAAGGCCTGGCTGTCTGCACATAGAACGCTGGACATGCAGGGGAGAAAGAGGAGCAAACCCTCACTTGAGGAGCCTGGGTGTCATGCCATAGGACACGCCCAAGTAGTCTAAGTGCTCTGCAGGTCTCTCGTTCATTTTAAGGAGCAAGGGAGGCAGGTCCTTCCGAGGTGTGACAACTTCTTCCAGCAAGCTGACGGCCTGTGGGGATGCAGGGAGAGCAGAGCCCACCCAGCAGGACTCAGTGACATCCCAGCGCCTACCACATAGCACACCGGACAGACCCAAGAGGCAACTCTGCCACTGTGCCAGTCCAGCAGCAGGTCCCCAGTCAGCCCAGCCCAGAGCAGGTACAGGGTTATCATGCTTAGCAGGCATCTGTAGGCAAACAGCCACATGGTTTAGATTCATAAAAACCGAGGTCCAACACTCAGGCCACTTCCCTAGCAGGCAGCAGGAAAGCATCATGGGCCAGAGTACAGCTGCCTCTTGAGTGGAGTGCCTAGGAACACTCACTCCTCCTGAGGTCCCTTCCCCTAGGTCTAGTGCCTACAGAAAATGTCAAAGCAAGGCTTTTTCCACTGAGACACCCACCAGCACCCCTGGGTCTTAGAGCCTGATGTTAGGAACTGGAGAACTGGCTTTTTGCACATGCTTCCAGGCATAGTTCAGGCCACATGTCGGGAAGGAGAAAGCTGTAGCTTTCCGGGAATAGGAGTGGAAATCTGGCTATGGGCCCAGAGCCCCACGTAGGTCTGATCATCAATGCTAAAAACCTATGGCGGTCCCTCCCCAGCACCTTGAAGGAACCTCCCCTTCCCCAAGAAGCTCACCTCTTGGCTGACAGTATGGATTTCCTGTGACGTCTCAAGGACCTTCTCCTCCAGACAGGGGAACCGGCCCTCATAGTACATCTGCAGGAGCTGAAGGGCTCGGCTGCCATAGCCCATCTGTGAAGGGCAGAGCAGATATAGGATGTATTTCCAGCTGTCTAAGCTACTTGGACGACTGCCATGCTACCAGATTAATGCCTTCTTTGGACTGGGTCAAACAGGGGACTCTCTCGATAAGGTCAAAACAAAGACTCCCCTGAGCACAGCAAGCCCCAAGAGCAAGCCTTGTCCCTCTCACTGCACAGCCACGAAGAAAGCCAAGCCTGGGGGTAAGGACAGCTGGCTGCACTGTGTGTACAGATATGTATTGGTATGTGTACACACATATATCAATGCCAAGTACCCAACAAGATGAAAGAGCTGGACACAGCAGAGAGGAACAGAGGCCAGCCAGCTTCCTGGTCACTGAAGGGACCCACCCTAGGAACCTCTGAGGCCAGGGATGCCCAGAACACCTTACCCCTTGATAATCCGGGTGAACAGCAATGCGAACCACCCTTCCCCCGGAAAGGCCGCCGAAGTCGGGATCTTGGAACTGTGGGGGAGACACAGGCCTGAGACTGAGCAAGAAAAAACAACCTCACCACCTTCCATGTGACTTGTGCAGACATGCCAGAGACAGAACCCCACCTGCTCTGACACTGTCCACGGAATCAGATCCCCTGATGCCTTCTTGCCTCGAGACAGGCTGTTCAGGATAGACTGGCGAGAAATCTCCCCTTCGAGGCACACCTAAAGAGGAGACAGGACAAAGAAAAAGCCAGCTCCAGGTTACCCAGTGGGCCAAGTCATATTCACATCTGACAAAACCAGCTGTTCCCAGACCAATCAGACTCCTCACCGAAATGATTCACCCGTTTCCAATAGGTTCTTTACTAGACCCAGGGGGCAGCCTGAGCTCCTCCGAGCTCATTAAGAGGGTGGTCTCTATGTACAAGGACAACAGAGCCACATCTATGAAGAAGGCTACGTGAGAGGCACCGCCAGTGCGAGTCAAACTGGCTGGCAGGGGCACATGACATGGCTCATGCACAAAATGAACTACAGAGGAGCCTTCAAAACTGGGCATATTATCAATCTCTGACAAGCAGATCCCTATCCATTGGGATATCGAGGTCATGAAAGACCTTGAGAAAGGTAAGAGAGAAGGAAGTGAGGGCGGAGCGGTGGCGCATCAATAAGGGGTTTGCACATGGCTGACCTAGGACGGACCAAGGTTCGATCCCCCAGCTTCCCATGTGGCCCCCCAAGCCAGGAGCAATTTCTGAGCACATAGCTAGGAGTAACCCCTGAGTGTCACTGGGTATGGCCCCCAAAAAACAAAACAAAATTAAAAAAAAAAAGAAAGAGGGAAGTTAAACTGTGATTAAAAAAAAAAAACAAAACAAAACAAAAAACAACTAGACCAAGAAACTCACTTTTGGAAGGACCTCTCAGTCAGGGGAAGGGGACCAGTCCTTGACTTCATCATATATGGGTTATGGGTTTCTGGGGGCTGTGGAGGTTTGTTTCTTCCCAGGCTCCTAAGTGCCTGCCTTGAGATATTGACCACTAGCTTCCAGTCCACAAACTTGCAGCATTCTCTCCCAAGCACTGGAGCCACCACCCCTTAATGCATGGGCAGTTCCCCATCACAGCCATGGGGACATCTCTGGCCCTCACCTGCACCACAGCCAGCACCTCGGGAAGGGAATTCTGGGTGGGGGGCACAGGAGGCAGAAGGCAAAAAAGATGGTGAGCAGGCGCGTCAGAAAGCATCTGGAGATCATTGGGAGAGTTCTGTAGGGGCACAAACACAGGCAAGTGGTTATCCTCAGCCTTCTTGTCTTTCTTGAGAGTTGATGTGAATGAAACCACAGGGCCACCTTCCCTATAGCCAAGGCGGGGGCTGAACTCAGGAAGAGCTTTCCTAGTACCCTGGTGAGCAAAACCTCCATCAGGGTTTATTAGTCTATAAGTGGTTTATAAGTGGGACTGAGTTTCAACTGCTCATGGCCCGTCACCAGAGTGCATTAACTCAGCCAACCTCTCTGCTGGGGGCCAAGACTTCCCTGATCAGAGACTGCCATTCAGAAAATGACAGACACCACTTCCAATGTCAACTCCTTCCATTAATGAGTGTCCATGAGGCAGAGCAATAGTAAAGCAGACAGAGCCCTATAATTACATGTGCCTGATCCCTGGCACCCTCCTTTGTGTCCCCCAAGACTGCCAGGAGTGATCTCTGAATGCTAAACCAGAGTCCTGAGAGCCTGAGTATAGCCCCAAAACAAACAAACAAAAAGTGTTCACAAAATGCCACCAAAACCATAAATGTAGTCCTTTTGCAAGATGCTCTTTAGTTCTTAAGAATTATTTGAAATACACTCAAATACTCTGCTGCTTCAACAACTGAGGGGCATGAGGCTGAGCTCAGGTTTAACAATATCTCGGGCTTACAAGTACTGTCTGTGTCCTCTAAGTGTAACAGACAGCTGAGTCAGAAGCAGCCCATTGTCCCTTTGAAACAGACCAAGCTTCCCACTGTCTCCCACCATAGGCAGGTCTATCACACTTGTCTGCAAAACTAGAAGCCAGACTAGCCTGAGCAACAATGGAAATGCAAGTCCTCCAGCAAGAGCACTGGGCCTCACAATGCCAGGATATGGTGGAGTGGTCAAGTCCAGTGACATGGTCACCTAAGACTGGATACTAAAAGATCCAAAAGTCAGGTAAAAGGGAACTGCCAAGCGCTGAAATACTAATACCCAATACAATGCATTACCTTGTAATGAGAAGCCACGTAGAGGGCCATCAGTCGCTGTAGGAAAACTTCGGAGGCCTTATGGTAGCAAAAGAGGGTGTCTCTGTTAACATAGTAGCTGGTGCTGGAGTTAAGCAAGCAAGCAAGATAAGCCAGAAGAAACACAGAGGAGATGCATGACCGCCAGGGTCACCTGGATGTGCAGCTGTCTGCCTGGATCTTGAGCAAAGACAGACACTCCTCGGGGAGACATCAAGGAGAGAAGGAAAAGGGAAAATAATGGCTATGCTTTTCCCACTCCCTACAGTCACAGCCTGCTGGAGAACTACAGGCCTTCAGCCCTTGGCTAAACTCCACCACTGCCTTCTCCCTTTCTCAGGGCAACTCCAAGCATGAGGATACAGTTCACAAGCTTCTGGCAAGGGGCAGCCCGACACAATCCGCGTAATGTTGAGGCAGTCCAGGCACAGCAGGTCATTGAGCCACTTCTCCACGGTGTCCCCAGGGGCATATCGGATCGACTCCTGCAGGGAGACCTCATGCAGCGTCCGCGCTGCTCCCCATAAAGCGTGGACACACACACAGTGAGAAACAACCACTCACCACAGTGAAACATTTCACTTTCCCTTGACTCAAAAGTTTTTTGGGTTGGGTTCTGGGGTCAAGCCAGTCAGTATTTGGGGAGGCCAGTCCCAAACTGGCATGCAGGGTTGCTACTGGAAGTGCTTGGGAATGACCTTGTGGGGGGCCCTGCCAGGGGGGCCCTCCCACACACCATCCACCTAATCCAGTCCTTTGTGCCATCTCCCCAGTCCTGGTAAATGAGTGACAGAGCAGGACCCCCACTCTGCTGCATGCATGAATGCTAAGAACCCACTCGCAGGAGTCCTCAAACTTTTTAAACAGGGGGCCAGTTCACTGTCCTTCAGACTGTTGATGGGTCAGATTATAGTAAAAACAAAAATTATGAACAAATTTCTATGCACACTGCATATATCTTATTTAGAAGTGAAGAAACAAAATGGGAATAAATACAATATGTGGCCCGCGGGCCGTAGTTTGTTTTTATTTATTTTTTTTTAATTTAATTTAATTTTTTTTTTTTTTTGGTTTTTGGGCCACACCCGGTGACACTCAGGGGTTACTCCTGGCTATGCGCTCAGAAGTCGCTCCTGGCTTGGGGGACCATATGGGACGCCAGGGGATCGAACCGCGGTCCGTCCTAGGCTAGCGCAGGCAAGGCAGGCACCTTACCTCCAGCGCCACCGCCCGGCCCCTAGCGGGCCGTAGTTTGAGGACCATTGCAACTAAAGGCAAGGTGCTTGGGTCCTGGACTAGTTAGGAACTGCCACCAGAGCCTTTCATTTTTCCAGTCACCCACTTTCTAGTCCTCAGAATTAAGATACTTCACCTCCTAGGGACTCAACTTCCCATGTGATGAGAGAACAGTTTGGTCCCACCTACAGCCTGATGTGGGGAAAGAGCCGGTGAGAACCATAGATGTACCTGAGGCCAGCCTAGCTGTGGTGGTGGTCTTGTTCTCTGCAGTGGTGCTGATCTGGCTCTGGGCACTCTGTTGGCGAAGCTGCTGGATCAGCTTGAGGGACAGAGAGCGACCGGTGCCCTCATAGCTAGGAGCAAAAGCAGACAATCTGGTCTATAGGAGCAGACAACAGCTCTCTTCATTCCACTGAAACATGAGTCCTAGTCCCTGAGGTGAGACTGCTCAGACGTCTACTTCCTGCCAGCACACACAATCTCCCCCAACCCCCAAAAGAAGGTAGGGCTGAACACCAGAGCACCTCATGGCCATCTGGCCTAGGTCTGGTCTTGGCTAATTTACTTCGTACCTCTGAGCAAGAAATTCAACCTCTTGGGCTTAGAGCCATTGTACAGTGGGCAGGGTGCTTGTCTTGCAAGTGGTACCATGTAGCAATTAAGAGACAGGGACCCTACCTGCATACTCTGTGACTGGTTCCCCTTTTTGCTCACTTAAATTAAACATAACTTATGCTATTTTCCCCACTCACACACCAGAATTTTTTTTTTGGTTTAGAGTCACACCTGGTAGCAAACTCTCAGAGCTGCTCAGAGGACTAGGCAATGAATGCTGGAGATCAAACCCAGATCTCCAGCATGCAGAACAAGTACCTGACCCCATATTAAAATAAAGAATTCCAAAGTATCTTACAGACTAGAGATAGGGCTCATCACCACAGCAATCTATCTGCATGTATAAGGCCTAATCCCTAATAAAAACCTCCAAAAAGAAATCTTTTTTTTTTTTTTTGGTTTTTGTGCCACACCCGGCAGTGCTCAGGGGTTACTCCTGACTATCTGCTCAGAAATAGCTCCTGGCAGGCATGGGGGACCATATGGGATGCCGGGATTCGAACCAACCACCTTAGGTCCTGGGTCGACTACTTGCAAGGCAAGCACTGCTGTGCTATCTCTCTGGCCCCTAAAAGAAATCTTTTTAATAAAAAAGAATAAAACCCAGAAAGGTCCTCAGCTACTATCACTGTTTTCTTTTGTGAAAGAGAAGACATTTCAGCAGTGTTCAGGGGTTCAGAGGTTACTGGCAGCCATCTGTGACTAACTAGGCCCGACCAGGGGCTAAGAGGAGCAGTGTAGTTCAGGCTGAGATGCTGGATGCCACCAACAATGCTTCAGCATTGTGCCCATTAATGCTCCATGGGGCCTGGTAACCGAAGAGCAGAAACCTACGCTAATACCCACATGACAGGGCTGCTTCCTTGTGCACATTACAGTGATGGCAACACTAGAGGGCTATGTCACCCCTCGACAGTACACCAGGACACTGTATTCTGTGCTCTCTAAAACCTCCCAAGGCAGGAGACACCCCCAGGACTAGGTCACCAGGTCTTCAGGGATTCTTAGAGGCCCATCGAGTGCCAGAGCACAAGCAAGCAACAAAACCCCAGAGAAATCTTCTCCCTTCCCAGGCCAGGCCATCTAGTGACAGGCCACCAAATACACGATCGCCCCTCCCACAAAGGATCTTTTATTGTTTTGGTTTTTGGGTCACACCTGGCTGTGCTCAGGGGTTACTCCTGGCTCCATACTCAGAAATCGCTCCTGGCAGACACAGGGGACCATACGGGATGCCGGGATTTGAACTAATGACCTTCTGCATGAAAGGCAAATGCTTTATCTCCATGCTATCTCTTGGGCCCTCCCACAAAGGATCTTACCCATTGATGGTGGAGGCCATGAAAACAAGGTAAGGCCCCAGCAGGCTTTTCACCAATGGGAGGGGAATGGCGGCAGCTTCATCAATCACAACAAGCTCGGCCTGGCCCAGCTTCACGGCGTCTGCGGGATGGATATACTGTGCGGGACAGAGAAGTGAACATTTTCAGTCTGGCCAGTGAATGCCACAGCTGGACTGCTGGGGTGAACCCATGCCAGTCTCATAGCCCTTGCTCCTCTCATTCTTCCTTTTTCCTTGGCTGGGTTAAAAAGGAATAGGCCAGAAGTCAGATGCCTGGGTTCCAATAGTACAAGCAGTGAAGCAGGATCCCTGGCCAGGCCACCTTGTCATAGCACTTCTGTCTGCTTTCTCACTAAAAGACACATTGGTGAGCACCTGAGGCTGCCCGCTGAGCCTGGAGAGATTCAGGCTGGAGTATACCCTGGCTCCTGTTGCCTCTTTCTTTCCTGCTTCTCCCACAAGCTATCCCTCATCTGGCATCCCTATGAGTACAAGCTGCCCTTTGGGGGAAAGAGTGATAAGACAGTGGGGAGAATAATTGCCTTGCACACAGCCAATCTCGAGTTTGATCCCAGCACCATATACAGTCCCCAGAACTCACCAGAAGTGATTTCTGAGCCCAGAGCCAGGTCTAAGTCCCTGTCTGTCTGCTGCAGTTTTGAGGGGGGGGGGGGAGTGTTTGTGTCATATCCGGCAGCACTCAGGGGTTACTCCTGGCTCTGCACTCAGAAATTGCTCCTGGCTGGCTCAGGGGACCATATGGGATGCCAGGATTTGAATCACCATCTGTTCGGTGTCAGCTAAGTGCAAGGCAAATGTCCTACCACTGTGCTATCTCTCTGGCCCTGCCCCTTCATTTTCTTTTTTTTCCTTTTTGGTTTTTGGGTCACGCCCGGCAGCACTCAGGGGTTACTCTTGGCTCTGCGCTCAGAAATCGCTCCTGGGGGACCGGTGCAGTGACGCGGCGCGGTAAGGCGTTTGCCTTGCCGGCACTAGCCTAGAACGGACAGCAGTTCCATCCCCCGGGTCCCATAGGGTTCCCAAACCCCTAAGCATCACCAGCTGTGGCCAAAAAAAAAAACCAAAACAAAACAAAAATCGCTCCTGGCAGGCACAGAGGACCAGGGGACCATATGGGTTGCTGGGATTCAAACCACTATCTGTCCTGGACATGGTGCATGCAAGGTAAACACTGCCGCTGTGCTGTCTCTCTGGGTCCCCCACCCCCTTCATTTTCTTCAGGACTTCTTGGCCTGTTTTAAGTTTGCTAGAAGTAGAAGAATTTCTAAAGGACAATTAATGTAAACAATAACACTGAACCTTATACCTGGTTCTGCAAAGCAACCTCAAAAATTGCCAGGAAACCCATTCCACAAACTGCCAGTTCCAGCATTGGTGACAGCTTGGGGAAACATTAAAATTAAATTTAAATTTAAAAGGGGAAATAAAAAAACCTGTGTGAAAATAAACTGGCAGAAATAGTAAAAAGTAGAATGCAGCAAAATCTAAACAAGCTGGAAATATATGTATGCATGCCCCAAAATATATGCATTCCCTTCTAGAAACACAAAAATAAACTGTAGTAATAAAATTGCACATAAGGCATTTTCCTTGTATGCAGCCAACCCAGGTTTGGTCCCTAGCACCCCATATGGTTCCCTCATCAGGAGTGATTCCCGAGCGTGTGCAAGACAGACAGACAGACACACACACACACACACACACACACACACACACACACACACACACACACCCAGACCTGCATATAGAAAGCAACATTCACATACTCACACATGCCGGATCTATGTTTCAATACAAAGAGATTTGGAAAGCAGCAAACACACACCCAGATCTATCTCAATCTGGAAAGCAAATACTGAGTGGCAAAAGGCTGGGGCTGTGACTCAGTAGTGTAGGTCCTAGGTTCAATCCCAGAATTGGGGGAAAGGAAAGCTTACAAAGGACAGGATAGTAAATACATTACATCTCTGGACACCCAATTGTATAGTGGGATATAAACACACTAGCTGCAGAGATACCAATCTCAAAGTACTGCTGCAGACGGGAAGAGAGGAAATGGGATTCGGGAAGGGATAGGGGGACAGCAATGTGTCTGTGATGCTTTACATCTTTACTACCAGACTATAAATGACTTAAAATGGGGGGCACCGGCAAATATCAACATTCCCTCAAGTGAACGCAAGGCCTCTGTGTCTCTGCACTTTTTGGCATGTGTGAGATGATTTCATTGCAGATAAGATCCTTAAAGTACTTTGCTGGAAGTTGAGGGATGAAGGGTGCAACCCCACAAATTTCTACCAGCAGGATGCACATGACCAAGTGGGCTTTCTCTCTCTCAGAATGTTTTCCTTCTTATCCTTCTATTGGGGAGGGGCGTATACACATAACAATACTCAGGGTATATAGAACCCAACTCCATGCTGAGAGAGCATGCAAAGCTGGAGAGGAGACCCAGGCCTCCCACACACAGCGTATGTATTCCAGCCTGCTTTGCCATCTCCTTAGCCCTAAACAAGCCCCTCATAAAAGCAGCAAAAAGGGGGGCCGGAGAGATAGCGTGGAGGTAAAGTGTTTACCTTTCATGCAGAAGGTCATCGGTTCAAATCCCGGCGTCCCATATGGTCCGCCGTGCCTGCCAGGAGCAATTTCTGAGCATGGAGCCAGGAAAAAACCCTGAGCACTGCCGGGTGTGACCCAAAAACCACACACACACACACACACACACACACACACACACACACACACACACACACACACACACACACACACACACACACTGCCGGGTGTGACCCAAAAACCACACACACACACACACACACACACACACACACACACACACACACACACACACACACACACACACACACACACACACACAAGCAGCAAAAAGCCTGTCTGGGGGAAGTGTGGCAGATATTTACTATTCTCAGTTTCCAGCAGTGAGATGCCTCAACAAGGCACAAAAATGCCTCAGAGCCTCGTGAAACCAGGTAACCGTCGTGTCTGTCTGAATCCACAAAAGCAAGGACAGTCATGTCATACACAGGTTTGCTTTCTTCATTTCATCTTTTCCCCCCTCTTTCTTTTGTTTTTTTGGTAATGCCAGGAAGTAAACATGCTTCAGACATAAGAAGCATGCATTCTACCACAGCTCCACACCTGGCCCTGTCTGGTGCTCACCACTCTTTCCACCTGTCAGCTATGGGAATCGGGCAAAGGTGGAAAGTAATGGACAAGAAGAGATTCTAGATGACACCCGGTAAGTTATACAAAATGAAATGAAACAAAACACATGATCCTGGCGGTCAAACGTCAAACTCTAAGATCTGATCATAAGGCAGACTCTTTGATAGAGCTATACTTCCCCATACACATACCTTTAAAGGTTCAGGACAAACAGCTAAGTTTACCTAGTCCACCTCCCAACCCTCCAGCTCCAAGTACCGCCCATGAACCTACTCCACTCGCAGCCCCTGCACTGGCACTTCCCCAGAGCCCTAACAACACCAGAGCCAGCGAGTGCAGGGGTATAGAGCAATGGAGATGCAGAGAGTTTCCAGGAAGCCTGATCAAAAAGGAAAAGTGACCAAAGGCTAAGCCACAAAGATTCAGAGGACATTTGAGACAAGTTTCTCTTCTCTTAAGTGGCTAAACAGTTCTAGTCTCAGAGGCACCATTTCAAAATCCTCAGTCACCAGACACAATTAAAACTGAAGTCAGGGGCCGGAGAGATAGCATGGAGGTAAGGCATTTGCCTTTCATGCAGGAGGTCATCGGTTCGAATCCCGGCGCCCCATATGGTCCCCCGTGCCTGCCAGGAGCAATTTCTGAGCCTGGAGCCAGGAATAACCCCTGAACACTGCCGGGTGTGACCCAAAAACCACCAAAAAAAAAAAACAAAAAAAAAAAAAAAAACTGAAGTCAGAACAAAATGTTTCTTTGTTTGTTCTTTTTTTGTTTATTTGTTTTGGGGCCACACCTGATGACGCTCAGGGGTTACTCCTGGCTATGCGCTCATACCAGGGAATCAAACCTCGGTCCATCCTAGGCTATGCGGGCAAGGTAGATCCCTAACAATGTGTTTCTTTTAGCTAAATATCACACTCCAATGTTCTTTTCTTGGTTTTTGGACCACACCAGCAGTACTTAGAGGTTACTCCCAGCTCTATGCTTGGAAATCAGTCCCACCAGTCCTATCGAATGAATCAATAGGACAAGACATAGAGCACTTGCCCTGTAATGCAGCCTATATAGATTCAAATCCCTGAAACCGCACAGTCCCCTGAACACTATCAGCAGTCATCCCAGAGCAGAGAGCCAGGTATAGGCTCTCAGGACCCCATTCCAAAAAAAACTATCAATAAAAACAAAAGAGCACCTCTTAACTAGGGGCAATATGAGACCAGGGGACAACCAGCAAGGGTTGAAATAACGGTGAAAGGAAGGGGAGAGGTCAGAGGAAGGGAGCCACAGTGGGAAGTTAGGAGCATAGAGTTAGGAGTAAGCCCCTAGCCCCAGTATGGTCCCCTAGGGCAGGAGCAATAGCTCAGCGTTTGGGTGTTTGCCTTGCATGTGGCCGACCTGGGAGCAATTTCTGAGTACAGAGCCAGGAGTAACCTGAGCACCGTCAGGAACGGGCACCCCACCCCCCAAAATAAAACCCATTGTGGCCCCTACCCACTGCCTCAAAAGGAATTTTTCAGGTCCCTATAGATAGCACAGCAGTAGGGACCTTGCCTTGCACATGACCAACCCAGGACCCACCCAGGCTCAATTCCCAGGATCCCATATGGTCCTTCGAGCCTGCCAGGAGCGATTTCTGAGCACAGAGCCAGGAGTAACCCCTAAGCGCCATAGGGCGTAGCCCAAAATAAAAAAAATAAAAAAAAAGGATTTTTCAGGCCAGATATAGTAATAAGATGTAAAATGATATTCTAAAAACATAGAATTATACAAGACTGAAATGCATACTTAAATACAGCAGGTTGAAACCACAGTATCTAAAAGAAAAAAGGAAAAAACAGAAAAGACGTATGTCTGCCACAGAAGTTGGCAGGAAATGTGCCCTGAAGGGTGGTATACTATATGACTGAAACTCAATCATGAACAACTCTGTATCTCACAGTGATTCAATTAAGTAATTTATTTATTTAGAAAAAAAGAACTGAAGTGATAGAAGACTGGATACGGCATTTGCCTTGCATGTGCAGGTTCGATCCCCAGCCTCCCATATGGTCCCACAAGCCTGCCAGGAGTAATTCCTGAATGCAGAGCTAAAAGTAACCCCTGAACATCAACAGGTATGGCCCCAAAAGCCAAACATAAACAAACAAACAAACAAACAAATAAATATAGCAGGTTGGGCCAGAATGTAGCTCAGGAATCAAGCACGTGTCTTGCATCCCTCCCCCAAATCAAATAATTAATAAATCCAGCTAAAATGGCTCTGCAGCAGTTTTCTGGACATAGCTCTCTTACCTGAATAGTCTGCCTGTGTTCTCGGAATACATTCACTCTGATCACAGCTTTGTTAAATTCAGGATTAAGAGACTGAATTATTTCATAGTCCAGATGTTCCTGGTGGGGAAAAAAAGAGTCAAATCAGAGGTGAAGTTTAAAATAAGCTTTAGAAATTACCTAAGCAAGCAAGTAAGCAGGCAGTTAAGCACCTTAAAGATCCCCTGAATTTATTACCCGGCACCAGATCAAAACAGTCCCATGCCATTGCCTACCTGATACTGCAGAGCATCAAATCCTTTAAACACAAATTCAAACAGCGTGTGAAGGTTATCGGGGCTGGGGGAGGTAACAAAGATATTGGAGTACCTATAGTAAAAGAGAAGGATTTGTAAGAATAGTCAGGAGACCTAAGAAATGCTATCATATCGAGGTAGAGGAATACAGAATACTTTATGGGGAGAAAGAAAGAAAGCAACATCAGACCTAAGTTTACCTTCCTCCTGGGCATCATGTAGGAGCTTGTGGAGGCCACTGCTGCCCCCAGCACTGCTGTGCGAGGTGAAAGTGATGATTACATGGGCTTAGCTGGCTAAGGGGATATGTGGGGCAAAACGACAGCTCAAGGCTGGAGGCTGGGGTACCAGGAAGAAAGAATAGAATCAGGAAAGGAGTCAGGGCCTCTGCTCCAATCGCACTGACAGGAGAATCTGGGGGAAGTCACTGAAACTAAATCTAGGCTCCTCCATTTCTGACCCATACCCAGAGAAGCTGGCACCAAGGAGAAGGTTGGCAACCATGGGCCACCTATTGGTGATCAGGAGTTGCTCCTGGCTCTGAGCTCAGTAATCACACCTGCAGGTGCTTGAGGGACAAGAGGAGATGCTGGGGAACAAACCTACATCAGCTGTGAGTAGGCAAGAGCCCTACCCACAGCACTATCACTCTGGCCCCATGAGCCTATTGTTTCAGTGGGTGCATGGCAAGTCAAGCCCAGTATCGATTAGCCACTGCATAAGTCTTCCACTCAGTGGCAAAGCATAAAGGCTGTGTCCCATGACAGACAAGACCCTCCAGGGATCAAGATCACTCGTTAGCAAAGTCAAATTTGCACTTTCCTTTATTTTGTGAAAATTGCTGCTACGAAGCTTGGATTGAACAGAACCTCCAAACCTATCTTTTCATGTTCTGTGAATATATATCATACTCTAACATATGGTATTCCATTTCCCCCCCTCAATTGTAGGGCCACATCCTACAGCACTCAGGGTGCTCCTGGCTCTATAAAGGCATCACTCAAGGTGGTGCCATACACGGTATTGGGGATCAAACTCAATCAACTGCATGGCAGGCAAATGCCCTACCCATTGTACTATTGCCCAGCACCCTCTTTTTTTTGTTGTTGTTTTTTATTTTTGGGCCACACCTTATGGCACTCAGGGGTTACTCCTAGCTCTTCGCTCAGAAATTGCTCCTGGGAGGAGGACCACGTGAGATGCCAGGAATCGACTCGGGTCCGTCCAGAGTTGGCCGCATGCAAGGCAAATGTCCTACCGCTGTGCTATCGTTCAGCCCAGCCCTCTCCATTTTACATTAAGGAGGTTCTAGGGCCAGAGAAATAGCATGGAGGTAAGGCATGTAGAAGGACGGTGGTTTGAATGCTGACATCTCATTTGGTCCCCCGAGCCTGCCAGGAGCAGTTTCTGAGCATAGAGCCAGGAGTAACCCCTGAGCGCTGCCAGGTATGACCCCAAAACCAAAAAAAAAAAAAAAAAAAAAGAAGGTTCTGTACCATTCTCCATTGAGACTGCACCAATTTACATTCCACCAACAGCACACCAGAGCTCCTGTTCCTCTGCCCCTGTTCAACACTAGTTCCTGCCCATAGTTTTGACATGTCGTTCTCATCAGTAAACAGTGGTCATAGTTTTGACATGTCGTTCTCATCAGTAAACAGTGGTCTACTGTGGTGGATTTGTGTGTGTGTTTTCTTATGTGTGTGTGTGTATGTGTGTGTGTTTTCTTTTCTTATGTATTTCCTAACAGTAAGGACAGGGATGTTTTCATCTTGTGGGGGGTCCCCTGTAGGTCTGGGAGGGAGGGAGGGAGGGGGAGAGAGAGAGAGAGAGAGAGAGAGAGAGAGAGAGAGAGAGAGAGAGAGAGAGAGAGAGAGAGAGAGAGAGAGAGGAGAGAGAGAGAGATTTGCCATTTTTACCAAGAGAGAGAGAGAGAGAGAGAGATTTGCCATTTTTACCAAGTTGCTTGCATGAGCAGATTTGGTGTTGTATGGTTGGTTACAGATTTCAACAATCATCTCATCTCCCTGACAGACCTATGGTGCGAATGGTGCTCTAATACTTTCTCCCAGTGGGCAGGTTGCCGTTTTGTTCTTTTGTGGAAGCTGATTTCACTGAAGAATACAAATTCTTTTAATTTACAAAAACAAAAACGGACTGTCTGTAGTCAGCAAAGCTGCTTGTTTTGAATTTCTTTATCCCCAATCTCTCTGCTTTCTGCTTTGCTCAGCCTCAAACAACAGCCAGATAGGCATTGGGGAGTGGGATGTATGTGGGTCTGTCCTACACAAAGGAGCTCCTGGGGTGGGGGAGAGGAGGAAATCACACTCAATGTTTTTGTCTAGCAGTACTCAGGGGTTACTTCTGGCTCCACTCTCAGGATTCACTCATGGTGATGCTTGGGGGATCTTATGGGATGATGGGAACAGAACGCAGGTCAGCCCCGTTCAAAGTAATTGCCCTACCCACTGCAATATTGCAGCAGCTCAGTAATCACACAGGAAGCTTGAATAGACACAGCACATAGCCTCTTCCCACCCCCATCTTCCGAAAGGAGAGTTGGACCCCTTACCCAAAAGCCACTGCCCCAGCAATGGCCAACCCGAGGGCTGCAGATTTGCCCCTCCCACGGGCCGCTGTGAGCGCGACTGTACTCCGCAGCGTCTTCTCTGAGATGCCCTCAATGAATTTCAAGACAGCCTTGGCCTATGGGAAGGAGAATACGTACATTAGGGGATCCTTTCGTGCCAGCCCATCTGGCAGCCACTCTGCAGGGTAATCAGGCACTGCTGAGGCAAAATGGAGGCAGATTTCCTCCTTCAATATGAGTGTGATTGACTCTCAAGGCCATCTGATACGACCCCACTTTCACCACACACCAGGAGCACCGCCATCTCTGACTGCTCCTTGACCTGTCTATGCTTCTTGATCATTGGTGCAGTTGTTGCAGAATCCAAAGCAAGGCTAAGCACATACTCCTCCCCAGCCACTAGGAGGCAATAGAGACAAATCAGCTGCTAACAACCCCCAATTCACAGCTCCAGTTCAAACTACCCCGCCACACACATACAACTGTTCCCAGTCATCTCCACTAGTGCCTCTACAGAACCCTCAAGGCCTAAAAACTGGAAGAAAAAAAAAATCTGTCACAAGATGCCAGAGAAGCCAAAGAACAATGGCCAGCGGCCTTCTCCTAGGGAAGCACCCAGTGCCTCCATCTTTAACTGAAACCATTTTAGTGGAGCATGGGCCTTGAATACAAGAGGTTTGATCCCTGGCACAGCAAAGATTACCCCAAGCACCAAACTCAGACCCAGCAACAGCACCTGAGCTATAGCTCTCAGTCTGTTGATCCCCAGCACTACATAATAGGACCCAGAAGATTTCTGAGTATGCCCTGGAGGCCACTGAGTACCAAAAAGCTTGAATTATGGGGGCCAGAGAGATAGCATGGAGGTAAGGCATTTGCCTTTCATGCAGAAAGTCATTGGTTCGAATTCCAGCATCCCATATGGTCCCCCGCACCTGCCAGGAGCAATTTCTGAGCATAGAGCCAGGAGTAACCCCTAAGCGCTGCCAGGTGTGACCCAAACAAAAAAAAAAAAAAAAAAAAAAAAAGAAAGAAAGAAAAAGAAAAGAAAAGAAAAGAAAAGAAAGCTAGAACTACAAGCAAACCAAGTATAGCCATGAGACCCCTGGGACTCCCCCGCAAATAAAAGATGAGATAAAATAAATTCAATGTAAAATCAAGTAAACTTCACCTGTCCCCCTTGATCCTGACTTCCCTTGAGTTTATTCAGGGTAGGAGGGGAGCCAACTGTTGAAGTTCTCCTGTGAACCAGGATAACAACCACAAACAATCCTGTGGCTGCCACATGTGTGGGCCCGGGATTAAGGCGTTGTCCAGCGCTCACCTGGTCCAGGGTCCTGCAGCAGTCCACCAAGACGCCCACAGGCTGCGTGTCCTGCAGGCTCTCCTTCAGTTCCTTCAGCTCCAGATCTGCAGGGCCAAGGTTGTCGTCCTGCCACAGGAAGAGGAGGGACAGGTTAGCCTTTGCCCTTGCCTGGGGTGTGTGGAGGAGGGACCCAGAAAGGCAGCCTAACCCAGGTGCTCCTGCCCTGGTACTCACTTGACTCTTGGGAGGGAGAGCCTCAATGCTGGCAGCATGGGAAGAAATGGGCAGGATGCTGAGCTGGTCATCGATGACGAGACACTTCTTACAAGAGGCCAGAGAGAGGATGAATCTGAGGAACAAAAGGACCATGATGGGCCGGAGAGATAGCATGGAGGTAAAGCATTTGCCTTGCATGCAGAAGGTCAGTGGTTCGAATCCCAGCATCCCATATGGTCCCCGAGCCTGCCAGGAGCGATTTCTAAGCGTAGAGCCACGAGTAACCCCTGAGCACTGCCGGGTGTGACCCAAAAACCAAAACAAACAACAAAGACAAAAACAAACAAACAAAAGAACCATGATGAGGCGGTGGTGGAGAGGAACTAATGGCCACCAATGATGGTGTAGCTTTTCTTCCCAAACATTATTCCCAACTCTATACATCTCTGAGAAAGGCCAAGAAAGCCATGTTCTGGCTGAATATCATGCCCTGGCTCCCAACCTCCAAATACTGCCATCATGGCCCTGGTAGCCCCCAACACTGCTGTGTCCCCACAGCACTGCAGCTCCAGGCCCAAGAGCTAAATTGTCAGGCTTGTACAGCTGGGCTGGCTAGGCCAGAAGTGATCCCAGAAGTGGCCCCTGATCTTACTGGTGTGTGTGGAGCAACCCACCCCAACAAAAGATAAACCTAGATACAGCCAAATGTCACCAGGAGCCTAATGGCTCTGACTGAGAGGCAGCATTTCCTAAGACATGCCACATCAGTGTGGCCCAGGCAAGGGCTCTATCAGGCCAGACAGGTCCTTGTGGCTGGAGCAATTTTCAGCAGGGCAGGAGGTCTGAAAACAGAGTCATGGATGCCACAGAGCACAATTAGGTGTGGATCAAAAACTCTCCCTCCTTACCAAGGGAAAAAGTTTCAGTGACTACTATAGGCTACTGTGAACCTTCATAGACAAAAACCAGGACTGATGTTTCCCAGCTCATGGGCCAGGAGACTCTTTGGCAAACACCAGGGTCCTGTGAAATGCCCCAGAGAGCAGAGGGAGGAAGATATGGCACTGGCCAGAACAAGACAGTCCAGGTGTCCAGGCCAATTCTGTCCTCCCCCTCCATCCAGTAGAACTTGTGCTGCGGCTAGGAATGTCATCATGGCAGGCCCTGTACCTCCTCCCCAGACAGAAGCTCAGCCTTCACTAGGACCCTCCTCCCTCGGAAGCACCCCAAAACCATGCACAGCAGACCCACCTCTCATTAAATCTCCCCACGACGTCCTGATGGGCCTCAGTCCTGTATCGGGAATGCACGTCCTGACAGAGAAAGCATGTGTTAACAAGATCTCCTAAAAATAAATATATTTGAAAGCAGAAAAAAAACCCAAAAGGGCCAAAGCAGTGGTGCAAGTGGTGGTAGGCCATCTGCCTTGCACGTGCTAATCTAGGATGGACCGTGATTTGATCCCCCAGCATTTCATATGATCCCCCCAAGCCAGGAGCAATTTCTGAGCGCACAGCCATGAGTAAACCCCTGAGTTTATTTTATTATTATATTATTTTTATATTATTTTATTTTGGGGGCCCAAAAATAAAAATAAATAAATAAATAAGGCTTCCTGATACTGCTAGAGAACAGGAAGAGCTTTCTGGGCTCCAGGAGGGGCCAGAGATGCTGTTGGGATGCACATTTGCTCCTACACAACCTTCGGGGCCAGATGTACCAAAGGCTTCTTCCAGGGACTGGGATCAGAGAGCAGAGGTGCAGTTCCTTACGACCTCCATTTTCCCCTCACCTCATCTCAAAGGCTTTTCACATTTCATTGCACACTGCAGTGTTCATGCACTCAACGGCACATTTGTGCCATCCCGACAGGCTGGGTGAGCACCTGAGAAAAGTGTGAGCTCACTATTCCTGAAGGGAAATGACTGAGAAAATAAAGACAAACTCTGGCAAATATAAATGAACAGCAGGGTACAGAGGCCGGAGAGATAGTACAGTGTAAGGGCATTTCCCTTGTACGTGGCCAACCCAAATTTGATCCCTGGCATCCCATATGGTTTCCCCAGCCAGGACCATATATAGATGGTCAAGATCATATCAGCCAGGAGTGATATTTTTTTTTCTTTTGGTTTTGTTTTTTGGCCACACCCGGTGACACTCAAGGGTTACTCTTGAGTAACAAGAGTACACAAACCCGGGGCCAGTGAGGTGGCGCTAGAGGTAAGGCGTCTGCCTTGCAAGCGCTAGCCAAGGAAGGACCTTGGTTCGATCCCCCGGCATCCATTATGGTCCCCCCAAGCCAGGGGCAATTTCTGAGCGCTTAGCCAGAGTAACCCCTGAGCGTCAAATGTGTGTGGCCGGAAAAAAAAAGTACACAAGTCTTACCTCTTATGCCACTGCTCAGGCCCCCAGGAGTGATTTTTTTTTTTTTAATGTGGCAGAGCTGTAGAGACAGGCCACAAGACAAATGGAAATGACCTGTCTGGATTTCCTCTACTGGTAATGTAGCACCATCTGTCCCCATGCCAGCACCAGCAGCAAGACATAGGAAAAATTTAGGTGCTGCCAGAAGTGATTCTTATTTTATTTTATTATTATTATAATTATTATTATTATTTTGGTTTTTTGGTCACACCCGGCAGTGCTCAGAGGCTACTCCTGGCTCTATACTCAGAAATCGCCCGCAGCAGGCTCGGGGAACCATATGGGATGTGGGAATTTAAACCACCATCCTTCTGCATGCAAGGCAAATGCCTTGCCTCCATGCTATCTCTCTGGCCCCAGCAGGAGTGATTCTTAAGCAAGGCAGCTGTGGCACCAAAACAAAAACAAAAACAGGGTGTAATGGCAGCAAAAATGCTTGGAGTGCCAAGTATATCAAAAAATACCTCACTATAGGTAGCTCTAAAGAGAAACAAAAGAAGGTAAATGAGTGATGGGTGGAACTAATTGAGAGAAAAAAACATCCAAAGGCATCTCAAACAGAGCACAAATACAGAGAGGAAGTCATGTACTCCTACAGAAATAATAAGCACAAAAGTCCTGGGGTGAGGGGTTAGGGATAGGAAGCAAGTACTGAAATTGGTGGAAAGTGCACTTTATCATGAACACAGTTCTTTTATGGGTTTTGGTTCCTGGGTCATACCAGTGGTACCCAGGGTTTATTCCCAGGTCTACCCTCAAGGACCACTCTTGGCATGCTCAAGGACCATATGGGGTGGTAGAGATTCAACTCAGGTAAGCCACATGCAAGACAAATGCCCTGCCGGCTGTACCATCGTCTCAGCCCCAGTGAACATAGTTCCTAATACTTAAGATTGAAGCCCAGGGGCTGGAGAGATAGCACAGTGGCGTCTGCCTTGCAAGCAGCCGATCCAGGACCTAAGGTGGTTGGTTTGAATCCCAGCGTCCCATAAGGTCCCCCATGCCTGCCAGGAGCTATTTCTGAGCAGATAGCCAGGAGTAACCCCTGAACACCGCCGGGTGTAACCCAAAAACCAAAAAAAAGAAAAGATTGAAGCCCAACCTCACACCACCCTGAGCAGCTGCACAAGGTGGCCCAGCCCCTTTCACTCAGAAACCCCCATATGGCCATGAGCTTTGCATACAGCTTTGCCTTAGGAACTGAGTAGTTCCTAAGCAACTCCTCAGCTTGGGAGAGGAAAAGTCTACCTCCAAGAACTGAAGTTGTGCCACACTGGGAGTAAAACGAGTACTGTGCCTTCATTACACACAAGGATGGAAATCACTGGAAAAGTCTGGGACAGTTCTCCTTGTGATGATATGTCTCTATCAGCACTGCAAAATGCTATGTTCAAAATTTGAAATTTAACTACATGACAAGAGCACGGTATGAGTCTCACTGGTGTGTAGAACTTGCAAATATCTAAAAGCAAATAAAAACCTCAGATTCCTGGGCATGCTCCGGGTCACTGAGGATTCTCTGCTGTGCCTGGGTCATTGCTGCAGTCAAAAAGCTCCCACCAGCCCAAAGAATAGGCCGCCTCTTCAGAGTTGCGGAGCAGAAATTTTTAAAAATAAAGTGACCTACTGGGACTGGAGCTACAGTATAGCTGATGTGGCACTTGCCTTGCACACAGCTGACCTAGTTTTGATCCCTAATTGAGAGGGCAGGGGAAGGAGGGATAGAGGAAAGAAGAAGAGTGGAAAGAAGGGAGGGAGAAAGGGAGGGAGATAAAGGAAAGGAAGGGAATGGGAGAACCTATGAACACTGGAGAGAGAATAGAGGAACCGTCTTGCACTTGGCTATATACAGTCTCCCAAGCTCTGTTAGGAGTGATCTCTGAGCACAGAGCCAGGAGGAAGCCTTGAGTACTGCTAAGCATGGCCGGAATCCCCTCTACTCACAAAAGATGAAATAAACTGATTTACAAAGCAACAACAATTCTTTTCCTCCCTCCCCCAGCAACAACCATTTGATCTGAACCGTCACTACTAATTGCAATGCAGACACTTGCCATGGTCATGGTGTACAACTGCTTGAGTGAGTTCATGGTCCGAAGGAGGATGACCACCAGCCCACCACCTTCTACTGTTTCCACAGTCCTGGCCAGCAAGTTCGGAGTTAAGGCTTCAAAATCCTGAAAAAATTAAGGCTCGATCAACGTAAAGCATCTCTATAGAAGTTAAATCAAAAGTCAACAATAGGCAAAGGGTGTCTGGGCACAAACTGAAGCAGACTTCGGCTCTCATGGTCCCCGTCATTCCCGTCTTGCCAGAACTATCTCCCTCCCATATGTATCACATGAGCGCTCAGCCCTAAGAATAGATGTATGTGGTTGTGTATGTCTTAAGATTTCGGGGGGCGGGGCAAGAGTGACAATACAGTGGGTAGAGTGTTTGCCTTGTACAAAGCCAACATGGGTTCAATCCCCAGCACCTCATATGACCCTGCCAGGAGTGCTCCATGAGCAGAGTCAAGAGTAAGCCCTTAACACCACCAAGTTTGGCTCAAAATAAAATAAGAAATGTATGCTCAGGGGTTACTCCTGGCTATCTGCTCAGAAATATCTCCTTGTAGGCATTGGGGGGGGGGGGGGACACACCATATGGGATGCCGGGATTCGAACCAACCACCTTAGGTCCTAGATCGGCTGCTTGCAAGGCAAACGCCGCTGTACTATCTCTCTGGCCCCGAAAAATGTATTTCTAATATGTGATTAAAACTGTATATGGACGGGGCCAGCGAGGTGGTGTTAGAGGTAAGGGTCTGCCCTGCAAGCGCTAGCCAAGGAAGGACGGGGGTTTGATCCCCCGGTGTCCCATATGGTCCCCCAAGCCAGGGGCAATTTCTGAGCGTTTAGCAGGAGTAACCCCTGAGCATCAAATGGGTGTGGCCCGAAAAAAAAACTGTATATGGAAAGAAATACTCTTATTTTCACTGAGTCACAAGTGAATTTTAGAAACTTCTCTTATTATCTGAGACGTTTCTATCTGACTTACTTGCAGAGGCTCAATGCACCACACGGGGGCGCTAGTGCTCAAGGAATACATCCATTACAAAGGTTGACTGAGGGGCCAGCTGGGGGAGTAGAATAGTACAGCAGGTAGGGCGCCGCCTGCCTTACATGTAGCTGACCTGCGTTTGATTCCCAACATCCCCTATGGTTCCCTGAGCCCACTACAAGTGATCCCTGAGCACCACTGCGTGTGGCCCAAAAACAGAGATCAGAGGTGAGAGAACAAATAAGAATTTGCAGCACAGCAGCACTGGGGAACTTTTTTTGTTTTGTTTTGGTTTGGTTTGGTTTTTGGGTCACACCCAGCGGTGCTCAGGGGTTACTCCTGGCTGTCTGCTGAGAAATAGCTCCTGCTAGGCACGGGGGACCATATGGGACACCGGGATTCAAACCAACCACCTTTGGTCCTGGATCGGCCACTTGCAAGGCAAACGCCGCTGTGTTATCTCTCCAGGCCCTAGCACTGGGGAACTTGTATTCACGAACCTCTCATTCCCCTCTTCCCCTATCACTGCTCACTTTTATTTTTCTTCTGTGAGGTCTGGAAGCTATCTCCAGAGTGTGGAAACCAATAATAAAAACATTCACTTTTTATAATGACTTGCCAGGCTATGGAGATCAGGGACCAGTGAAGAAGTCACGAGGTCTTTAGAACCAGAGGTTTTTTTTTTTTTTTGGTTTTTGGGTCACACCTGGCAGTGCTCAGGGGTTATTCCTGGCTCCAGGCTCAGAAATTGCTCCTGGCAGGCACAGGGGACCATATGGGGCGCCGGGATTCGAACCGATGACCTCCTGCATGAAAGGCAAACGCCTTACCTCCATGCTATCTCTCCGGCCCCAGGTTTTTTTTTTTTGAATGATTGGGAGAAGTGGGGTTGGCAGGGGTGGGGTGACAGGGACCTATGAGAGCAAAACTCAGCCCCTTCGATTAAAGCAAGGCCCACAGCGTACTGGTGAGCAGGTTCTTCAGTCAGTTCCAGTAAGGATGTGGGAGCTTCAGGGTCCCCAGAAGACAACAGCTCCTGCTTCCTCAGCTAGAGCTGATTAGTACGAACTAGACCATGAGGCCATAGTAATCAGTATGGTTCCCCAGAGAAGTATGCTTTAAATACTTTTTCTCTTCTTTTCAGGGGCTAAAGTATTCCGCTGCTAACACTTGGAGACAGGGGTTCTTGGATATCATCTCTCCCCAGTCTCCTGCCGGGCCCTTGCCCTGTTCTAACAGAAAGGACACTCACCTGGAGGACACACATGCCAAAGGTGTTGCCCAGGATCTTGTGCGTCTCGTTGTAATAGCAGTAGCGAATGTTAGTGGCTGCTACGAAGAGCTCAAAGGGATCGTCCTGCTTTATGTTCAATGTCCCATTCTTAATTTTTTTCTGCAGCTGTCGCATTCTTTTCTTCCGGTGACTGCAAACACCACAAACCCCCAGTCTCATAAGAGTAAGTTGACCAGGGAGCTTGATCATCCACTTAAAACTCCAGAATTATGGGGCTGGAGTGATATAGTACAGCAGATGGGACATTTGTCTTGCACGCAGCGGACCCAAGTTCTATTCTGCAGCATTCCATCAGGTCCCCTGAGCCTGCCAGGAGTGATTTCTGAGTGCAAGACCAGAGGAATGCCTGAGCACTGCCAGGAATAGCCCCAAAACCAAAACAACAACAACAAAAAAAAACCTTCATAGTTAGAAGCTTGGAAATTTTAGAGCCATTTTCCTCACTTGAAAGATAAAATTGGGGCGAGAGAGATAAAACAGTGGGTAGGGCACTTGCCTTCCCCATAGCTGATCCAGGTTTAATCCTCAGCATCCCATATGGTCCCCAAGTACCACCAGGAATGATTCCTGATTGCAGAGCCAGGAATAATTCCCTGAGCATCACCAGGGGTTACCAAAAAAGAAGAAGAAATTGGAGAACATTACAGAAAAGTAGCTAGAAGACAGGCTTTCTAAGGAGACAGTGATAAGTCTGCATCAAAATTCTGCCCTATCTCTGTATGGAGTTAATCTGTCACAGAACAATTAAGATCATCTATATTGTCTTAAGATGAGCCTGATAGATAGTACAAGAGTAAAGTGCTTCCTTTCTTTTGCATGCTGCCTTTCGATGTATTTAATGGAATTAGTTAATGTGTCTTTAAGGGGTGATGAATCCCCTTTTTAATGACAGTTGAACTGGAACATGCCCCCCTGTAACTGACAATGGCCCTAAGTATAAAAGGTAAAGCCTGACAGTTAGAAGGGGAGGACTGAGAAACAGCATCAGTCTTCTCTCCCTCATCTTCCTCAACCCTGAGTGGTGCACTTTGCAAGAACCTAATATATAAGTCCTCATAAACACAGAGACCACTCAAGATATTAGAAGCAGAAATGCAACTAACAACCACTCTGCCTAGAGGATCTGCAGAAGACCAAAACCTGACTGATCTCCACTGACTGCTGAGGATAACTCTTTAGATATATGAACAGAGGATAACTCTCCAGACTGGACTAACTTGGACAACACTATTTTGTTTATATAATTTTTAATTATTATTCTAACTAACATAAAAGGGGGAATTGTTGATGTATTTAAGGGAATTAATCAATGTACCTTTAAGTGATGATGACCCACCCCCACATAATGGCAGTTGGACTGGAATCCCCTGTAATGGCAATTGGACTGGGACACACACCCCTGTAACTGACAACTACCCTAAGAATAAAAAGGTCAAGTCTGGCAGTTGGTGGGGGCAGAGTGAAGACTGGAGCTGAGCCTGCTGGCTCGAGGCACAATCAATCTGCTGTTGATTCTGAATAAAGCGTCCATAGGATGTTGCTCCCTCCTCCCTTTCTCTTTCTCTCCCCCCAGCTGCAGACCTATGTAGATTGGCCCCCTCCTCCTCCTCCTCTCCAGCCAGTGAGATCTCTCTCTCTCTCTCCTCTCTCTCCTCTCTCTCTCTCTCTCTCTCTCTCTCTCTCTCTCTCTCTCTCTCTCTCTCTCTCTCTCTCTCTCTCTCCCCCTCCCTCCCTCCCTCCCCCCTCTCTCTCTCCTCTCTCTTTCTCTCTGTCTGTCTGTCTGTCTGAAAAATCAAGTGCTATGTCAGGAATGAAGAGAGGACATGAGCTCTTTGTTTCTTATTTGGAAATGCCCTCAAAGATAGTATCTCTATCAATGATCCCCATAAAACTATGTCAAGGGATTTCTGGCATTGAAGTACTGAGCAGGAATTGAACGAAGTCTAAGACACTGGAAAAATCAAACTCACCTGCTAAATCCCAGCTCTTTCTTATAACACCAGAGAACTGAAGGCCGAGCCTTCACAGCTGCTTTGGACAACATGTGATGGAGAATAACCACCTGTCAAAGGGAAAAAAAAAATCACAGAATTTCAGGTTTAAACACAGACCACGGGGCCCGGGCAGTGGCGCTAGAGGTAAGGTGTCTGCCTTGCCAGCGCTAGCCTAGGACGAACCGTGGTTCGATCCCCCGTGGTTCGATCCCCCGGCGTCCCATATGGTCCCCCAAGCCAGAAATGACTTCTGAGCGCATAGCCAGGAGTAACCCCTGAGCGTCAACGGGCGTGGTCCAAAAACAAACAAACAACAACAAAAAAAATAAGCACAGACCACAGGAACTGGAGCAACAGTACATTGGGTAGGACACTTGCCTTATACCACCTATGGTCCCTTGTGCTGCCAGCAGTAACCCCCAAGTATAGACCAAGGAGTAATAAAACCAAACAATTGGGTGTGCCCCCCACCCCACCCAAAAAAAGGAAAAAAAATCACAGAGAGATAAAGGAATAGCTGCCAGAGAGATAGCACAGCAGTAAGGCATTTGCCTTGCATGCAGAAGGACGGTTGTTCCAATCCTGGCATCCCATATGGCCCCCCGAACCTGAAGCAATTTCTGAGTGTAGAACCAGGAGTAGGTCCTGAGCGCTGCCAGGTGTGACCCAAAAACCCAACCCCCCACCCAAAGAAGGAATAGCTTAGTATGTAGGAGCACATACACTTAGTCATGCCCAAGGTTCGATCCTTGAGCACTGCTGAGTGACTCCAAAACCCAAGAGAGGAAGAGGAAGACTTTAGCGACTGCTAAGCCCAGCCCCTTTTTTGACAGATGTGGAGGAGACAAAGTTACAAGGCAAGTCATGACCAGATTTAGACAAGAAGACAGGTCATACACACTTAAACCTTGGTTTCATTACCACCTAGTCATCATCTGCTGCTGACTCTCAATACTGAGTGCTTTGCAGATGAAAAAAACAAGGAAGGTTCCTGTAGACTGGTCCCAAATGCCAATCTGTGCTGCAACAATGCTGCATAGGAATTCAAAGTCATGGACACCAAAAGTCAGCCAAGAAGGAAGTGGTCATGGGGTCTCACCTGATCCTTTCCTCGATCTCCAACCACAACAAACAGTGACCTCTGGCGCTCTGCCACCCCATTCTCTATGAGAATCCGGATCCGGTTATCCACTTTCTTCCGATTCATGGTGAAAGGTGGTTACTATGACAAAAGGTAAAAAAATACCATTAAGATAGGTCAACACCAGATTCTGGGCAAAGAATCATAGTGGATGGCCAGGGGCAGGGCTGGCACATTTACAGCAATCACTTTATTTAATCCTCAAATAGTCCCCTGAAAACTGAGGCTTGGAAGGAAGAAAATATTGTTAGCCTGGGGGCTCCCATTCACATTGAATTCAGGGAGAGGTGAGGAGGGAGAGATGGGAAGGTAGGGGAGAGAGAGGAGGGATAATGGCCATACATGCAGGTTGTGGGGTTTGGGGGAATGGACAGAGACAGGAGGGAAAGAAGAAATTAATGGAAGGAAATGAACACTGGTGAAGGAATGGGTGTTGGAACTCAACCATCAATAACTTTTTAACTCTGTATTTCATGGTAATTCAATAAACAATATTTTTAAACCACAAATGTTTTTTTTTGTTTTGTTTTGTTTTGTTTTTTTGGGGGGGCCACACCCGGCGGTGCTCAGGGGTTACTCCTGGTTGTCTGCTCAGAAATAGCTCCTGGCAGGCACGGGGGACCATATGGGACACCGGGATTCGAACCGACCACCTTTGGTCCTGGATTGGCTGCCTGCAAGGCAAACGCCGCTGTGCTATCTCTCCGGGCCCCTAAACCACAAATGTTTAAAGACATTTTAAGTATATGTTGCATATCCATGGGATGATGAGGCTGTTTTTCAAAAACATCTTTCTCAAAACCATTTTCAGGAGCCAGAGATAAAAAGGGGTAAGGTGCTTGTCTTGCTTGCAACCAACCCAGCTCCAAACCCTAATACCACATGTGGTGCCCTAAGCACCACCAGGAGTGATCCCTGATCACTAGGCTCAAAAACCAAAACCAAACCAAGCCCATTTTTGGAAAAATTCCTGAGGGCCCTGGGAAGAGTACAGGAGGTACCGTATTTGTCGGCGTATAAGACGACCCTTCAACCCATGAAAAACATCCTAAAAGTCTGGAGTCATATTATATGCTGGTATACGGCATATTGAAACTTGTTCCAGCTTCAGGGATGAGTGATCTGCACCCCTCTTACTTTTAAGAAGTAACTTACTTTTAAGACTTTTAGGAAGTATTTCATGGGTTGAAGGGTTGTCTTATACGCTGGCAAATATGGTAAGTGCTTTGCAGATCTCACAGATAGTACAGCACTACGCACCACAACCTTCAGCAAGCACTCCAACTACATGTGTGAGCACAGTCATATGTATAAGGCACCAACATTACAGCAACAATGGAGGAAGAAAAAGGAAACAAATTATATGCAGGGGGCTGAAGAGATTATGCAGTAGGTAAGGCCCTACTTTATTTATTTATGGCAACAACCCTCTGAGCAAGGCAAGGTGTGCCCCCAATTACATATATATTGAGAGGGTTTAAAGCATATCTGGCAGTGTACAAGGCTTACTCCTGTTTGTAAGCTCAGAGATCACCTCTGGCAGACTCAGAAGGCCATATGGGGTGCAAGGGATTGAAGCTGGGAAAGCCATGTGTAAGACAAGTGCCCTATCCACTGTACTGCCATACATGTATATATTTTTAAAACCACATGTGAAGGACTGGAGAGATTCACAGTCCCTGAGCACCACCAGGAGTAATTCCTGAGTTCAGAACCAGGGAGTAACCCTGAACACTGCTGGGTGTGGCACAAAAAGCACAAAGAAATAAAACCACCTGTGGCTATAGATGCTTATAAGATTAACATGGCATAACATCTTATGACTACATAGAATAGGATACAAGACAATTCAAAAATGTTGTTTCTTCTGGGTGGTTGGGATTATAGATGATTCTTATTTTGTTCTGAATTGTTTTTTTGAACCCATATGCATTATTAATTCATATGTATCACCAGTCCAAAAAAAGAGAGAAATTAGTTAAATTTTTATAATGAAATAGTGCGCGCTCTCCCCTGAAGAAAAAAAAAAGGAAGGAAGGAAGGAAGGAAGGAAGGAAGGAAGGAAAGAAAGAAAGAAAGAAAGAAAGAAAGAAAGAAAGAAAGAAAGAAAGAAAGAAAGAAAGAAAGAAAGAAAGAAAGAAAGAAAGAAAGAAGGAAAGAAAGAAAGAAAAAGGATTATCCAGGGATTGGAGTAAGAGCATAGGGAGTAGGGCATTTTCCAACCCTGGTTTGATTCCTGGCATCCCATATGGTTTCCCTGAAGCTGCCAGGAGTGATTTCTGAACACATAGCTAGGAATAACCCCTGAACACTGTTAGATGTGGCACAAAGCCCAAAACCAAAAAAACATATATACAGACTTAAAGTTTATTTTAAGTGTACACAAAAAACTATTCACTTGGGGGCCAGAGAGATAGCATGGAGGTAGGGCATTTGCCTTGCATGCAGAAAGATGGTGGTTTGAACCCCGGCATCCTATATGGTCCCCCGAACCTGCCAGGAGCAATTTTTTTCTTTTTCTTTGATTTTGGGTCACATCGACAGCGTTCAGGGGTTACTCCTGGCTCTATGCTCAGAAATCACTCCTGGCGGGCTAGGGGAACTACATGGGATGTCAGGATTCGAACCACTGACCTTCTGCATGCAAGCCAAACGCCTTTCCTCCATGCTATCTCTCTGGTCCCACCAGGAGCGATTTCTGAGTGTAGAGCCAGCAGTAACCCCTGAGGGCTGCCGGGTGGGACCCAAAAGCAAAATAAAACAAAACAAACACTATGCACTTCATTACAGTAACAAATTAGCAGAAATATCAATTACTACATTAAAGGAAAAAAATGTTACTTAAAAATTCCAGTGCCACTGATGCCAGAGTGATAGTACAACAGGGATATAGTACTTGCCTTGCACACAAGTCAACCTGGGCTCATCCCCAGCATCCCATATGGTCCCAGAGCCAGGAGTATTTCATGAGCACAAAGCCAGGAGTTATTCTTGGCAGTCGGTGCTCAGGGGACCATAAAGGATGTCAGGGATCTTCCCAGTCCCTCACAGGTGGGTGTTAAAATATGTACATGTATGATCCTGAGCATTGCTGGGTGCCCCCCCCCCAAAAAAAAAAAACCCACCCTCCACTGCCGGGCCAGAATAGCACAAGCATTAAGGCACTTACTTGCCTTGCACACAGACGACCCTAGTTAAATTCTCGGAGATCTTTGAGCACCTCTAGGTGTGGCCCAGTGCTTACTCACACCAAACATAAGGCACATTTAAAAACTTTAACCATTCCTTGACATCCTTCTAACCATCCAACTCAAACCTGTAGTTTAGCAGTTCTTTGTTCAAAACGCTGTTAACCTTAATGACTCTTTCACAAGGAAAAGAGCAAGTATATAAAGTATACCAAAGAAGAGAAAGAGATGGAGAGGGAAGTCACGCACAAGTCAGCCTGACCTCTATCAGGCACCAACCTGTCTAGCTTGTAGGCGGTGTTGTTGACCACCAGAAAAAAGACTCTACAGTGATCAATAACTAATAATTGAGGGCTATTTATTGCACTCTTGTGAGAACCCCATAAATGACTTCAGGATGCTTTCATTTGTCCTCAGAGATATTCAAGAGAATAAGATGCAAGACAATCTGTCTAAAAATAAAATGAGGGACAGAGGTGTAGCTCTGCTGTAGAGGACTTGTCTTGCTTTCTGGGGGTTCAAACCCAGCATAAAGCTATTGCAAAAATAATGGCATAAGATTGCTTGTCAAATAATGGCTCTATTGTGATAGTCCGAAAGTTACTGCAAGCTGGTCCTGAATCTCGCTGCTGAATAGCGAGTATGTCTGTGAAGAGCTTGAGTAGGTGCGTGGAAGGAGTCAGAAAGCCTGGAGCTAGACACCCCGGGGCTGCCGCAGGAAATGTGAGCACACGTGGGGCACCCACGTCCACTGCGAACCCATCACGACCCTTCCGCCAGGGCCCAGGTCTGGGTCTTCGGACTGAATCGCACCACCTCCGGGGAAAGCAAGACGTTGCACGGCGGCCGTCCGGACACCTGGGAAGATCTTGCCCGGCCTAGGAGTGGCGGCGGCGGCGACGAGCCGTGGGCCGGGCACCGATTCTCGGCCTGCTCCCTCCTGAGCCCAGCGAGGACACTGAGCTCCGTGCCCATCACCCGCCACCCACACAGTACCTGCGCCCGGGCCGAGGATCAAGGCCGGCCGTCACGCCGCAGCACGTGGGACACGGCCTGGCTGGGGGAAACCCTGGGCTGCCTCCAGCGAATGCCTGCCGGCTCGCTCTCAGCGTCGCGCTCGTCCCGCAACGTGCTACGTGCCTATGGGCGGCGCGTGCCTGTACCCGAACGGCTCAGCGACCGGGCGCTGAGGGGTCCTTCCTCACTTCGGTCGCCGCGTGATGACGTCAGGCGCAAGTAGGCGGGGCCGCACCTAGTAGGTAGCCGCCAACTCTGGATTTTCGCTTCCGCTACATGAGCTGGTGTCTCTTCCCACCGTGTTCCGTTCTAGGGTCGTTAGGGAGCATACAGATGTCCGAGCCCCCCTCCATGCGGCCGCCACTCGAGAGGAAATAGAACGCCTAGCTAGGTGCGAGGCTGTACAGTGATTTGGGGGGGGGGGGTGGGGGGTGAAAGTCGCAGGCGATCTGAGAAGTCCCAGTTCAATGCAATTGAAGCCACTCGTCTCACTTGTCTGCACCCACCCTAGCTTGAGGACCTGTAACTGCGTCGGGCAATTCCACCAATAGGACCTTTTGTCTCCCGGGTCATGAGGTGGCGATCTTCATGTACACCAGGTTTTGACTCTGCTCTAGTCCTACAACTTTCCATCTCAAACCCCCAACCCCAGCTTCCCGTCGAAATTACCCAAGAATTACATGACCTATGGACAAACTAGAACTTTGTGTGTGAGAGTGATTTTTGGGTCACACCCGGCAGTGCTCATGAGTTATTCCTGGCTCCAGGCTCAGAAATTGCTCCTGGCAGGCACGGGGGACCATATGGGACACCGGGATTAGAACCGATGACCTACTGCGTGAAAGGCAAACGCCTTACCTCCATATTATCTCTCCGGCCCCATAATTTCATTCTTTTGATTCGGGGACTTGACACTGTTCCGGAAAAACCCAAAATGCTGAACATTACGGTACCAAAATTCACTCTCCCCTCCCACTTCCTCAAATCTTCAGCTCCTATTTAACCATTAGCATCCAATTGTTTTCCAGTTTACTTGAAACGTCAGTGACCATATTCCTGTGCCGTTTAATCCTAGATTACTACTGCTATCGAATGTGTAGCGTTCAAGGGTACTTCAGATAGGCATATATGTCTTTTGAAGCCTCCCGTGTGCTCACTTCTGAATCTCAGGACAAGCCTTTAACAAAGACTTCAAATAAAGTTTCTCCCATGCTTACGCCAAGAGATTTTGGTACAATACGCAGTGTGGCCAGTGAGCAAGATGGGAAAAGGGGTAGAGAAAATGACATTAATGAAGCAGATATTTAGAATTCTGAGCTTAATGCAAAACCACTGAGAAGCAACACAAACCAATTTGTCCTTAATGAGCCGCCATGTCACTACTATGCAATAATTTCAGTTCAGGGGGTCAAGTGAACCATTGCAAACTATTCTGATACTTGTCCTAAGTGGTGGTGGTAAACTCAAGTGCTAGCTAACTCAGAATGTATTTTTATTTTCACGATTGAATCACACTGGCCTGCTTAAAGGAAATCAAAGACATCCAAGATCCTAGGTGTTTTCCCTCAGCAACTGCATAAATGTAAACCAAAATCAGTTTGGAGTACTCCCACCTTCAAACCAACAGTTGAATCAGCAATGTGAAACATAGAAATGGTTTGGAATGACACTGGTGTTCGGATTATGGGACTGAAAAAGATCACATAACTAGTAGTGAGATGGATAATGGTGTAGGCCTGAAGAACCATGATACTGTGGCCAAAGAGATTGAAAGGGTGTAGAAACCACTCATCACACCACCCTCCCTCTTGTAATGCAATTCAACATAGGCTACCACAGTAGCCCCATTTTGCCAGTTTGTTTCCAACAATGCAATGTGTTCTTTAAATGGCAATTTTATTAGGTGACCCACCATCTTCCCACCTCACCTTACCCCCATACACACAAAGCTTAAAAACTTCAAGTTTCCAACTGTTCATAAGATACAAAACTCAACATAGAATATAACTATAAAGCAGTCCATGGTAAGCCTTACCTGTTTGTCTAATTACAAAACATTTAATGTTCCCTCGGGCCATTTACATAGGCTGAGTCACTGGAAAATGGACCCTTAAACACTTTCTGTGTACCTTACTAGCATTCACATTCCAATTCCTATTCTCCCTTCAATGGATTTTCCCTCATCATCCTCTCACTAGCTTATCAAGCATGTTGCTGCAACATAGCGTTTACTTTAGCATGAAAGGAAGCTCTGAGACATCACCACTAAATCATGTGTGGCATAATGCCTAGCAAAGGTTACCCAAATTTGCCAAATGACTAATACAGTGGCTCCCTAAATTGAAGACAGTACTTAAAATTAGTACTTCAAATAATACACTACAACTTGCTTTTACTAATCAGGTAGTCTTTCACTGCCCACTCAAGGAACCAGTCTTCTACATGAGACTAGATTAAGCTTCAAAACAGCTGTTGTTAAAGATATGAAAATCCTAACTCACAGAATATGTAATAGTGTAGTCTTCTTAGAAGACAAGGTTGCCAGAGATACTTTAATAAACTCCTTTCTCTCCTCTCACTTAGAGAGCTTTGCTAGATGATGTAAAGCAGACTTCAATCAAGAATCTAATTATTCTACTGTAATTTAAAACATTCGCTAACCTTTTCCAGTGTTTTTAAGAATTCAAAAATGAGTGAACGCCAGAAATGAAAACGTAACAATTAACTTTCTTTTTCCTGAGGGTTTTCCCCTCCTCCATTAAGTCTAGTAAGAAGGGATAAACTTACGGGCAATGTAGATACTTCTAAATTTATAGCCAGTAATACTTAAGAGTGCCTTTAAAAATTCCATCATTTTAGATGAGGATTCCAGAGCTTAAAGATGTAGGGTCTGAATTTAGTGTGCTTGCCTGGATCCCATCTCCCTACTGAAAATACAATCAATACAAATTTTCTAAGACACTTTTCAACTATCTTCTACACTTAATGAGTTGTTTTTCAAGAGAGCACCTCAGTAAATGAGCCTTCTAAGAATAAACATTCTCCTGTCTCCTACACAATAAAGTTGCATATATAGGAGACAAAGAGCTACAGATTCTGATTGAAAAAGTTAAGGGGTACTGTTTTAATAATAACACACAATGATTCGAGGAACTCATTTTTTGATATTTGAATCTAAAAACAATACCAAGGTAATCAATTATATCTTAATTTAAAGCTGTATAACATAAGTCTCATTATCCCTGTGAAATGACTGATATTGTACATTTATAAATATGTGGAATCTTGCTATGCCAAAGAGCTACAGTGATACACGAGTCATTTCTTTGCAATTTCACTAAAATTGGCTGAAATTTTGATAAAACAAATGCCTTCCTTCAGGGAGGACAAGTATTCACGTAAGTACACAGACAGATCTGTACCAAAAGGTTCTGGCCTATAATGGTCATATATCTAGGGAAAAGTCTGAATAAGGCATATAAGTTTTATTTAGTCTGTGCTGATAGAATACCACCCAAATCATAGTACTCAAATAGAATTCAAAGCTAATGACACATTTACATCTTCAACTAATGCATAGGTTGAAAGCTAGAAAGCATTTCTTCCCTAATCCCTTATGAGCTGATTCAGATATCACTATGCAGGGGTCTCAAACTCAATTTACCTGGGGGCTGCAGGAGGCAAAGTCGGGGTGATCCTTGAGTGCAAAGTCAGTAGTAAGCCTTGAACATTGGGGGGTGTGACTCAAACAACTAAAACAAAACAAAAAATAATTCCTCTAGGGCAGGGCCACAAAATGTACGGAGGGCCCTTTGCGTCCCGTGGGCCATGAGTTTGAGACCCCTGAAAAGTGACTTTTTAAAATTTAAATGTCATGGCATTTTAATTTTATATAGTACATGGCTAAGGATTATCCAGTAAACAAGAATGTGTTGACTAGACCCTAAAAGACGACATATGGTTGTGGTACACCCCAGGCAGATGTCATTTAAAGCACACAAGGGGAGGTGCTAGCAAAATCAACTCATTTGCAAAAGTAAAGAGATGATGTACCACAACCACACATGAGAAGTCAAGAACTTATTTTATTTTAAAATAAACAATGAAGATTCACCCCCTCCCCACCACCCTACAAAACTTGAACGTGGAATGTTCAACAGCCTATCCATTTTAGATTACAAAACCAGGAAAAAAAAAATCCAGTTGTCTAATGATGAATGTTTAGAATAGTTTTAAGTAGCCGAACACCTACTGCAAAAATTCCTTAGCTGAAGGCTGAAAACAATTCAGTCTCTGCTCAGAAAATACCATTAACTTAACAGACTTTGCTTTACAGGTGGGATTATTTCCTTGTGAAGTCAATATGGGATATAACAGCAGCATTAAGATCATGGGCACACAGTACTAGTGCTCAAACTGCTAACTCAAATTTCAACACAGCAAGTAAATCACTTAACTCAGCTTAGTCGTTCCCATCCAATTTTGCAGTTCTCCCTATCCATCTAAGGGAAGGAATCGCCATTTTGATTATGAATGCTTCCATTAAAAAAATTCAATCAGGATTAGACAAAAATTAAGTGCAAGTACTATAGAAATAGGCTGGAGATACCTAATGTTTAACATTAATAATGCATGGATAAACCACATAAGCTGCTAGCTGTTGAACACCAGTATTTCAAGATACAATTTTATAAACATGTTTTATTTCTTTTGCGTATACCATTAGAACGGAAACTAGTGTCATTTCCCTAAAATAGGGAAATCAATCTAAAACACATACTGGTGTTTTTCAAAAGATAGCAATTTAAAAGGGTGGTAGCAGCAGGTACCTGAAATCTCTTTGAAAAATCTTTAGGCTGCAGAATAAAGATGTGACCAAGTGTTATGATTATCCATGAGTACTTGTACCAATTTATGTGACAATAAAGCAAGATCCAAGAATTAGTGAGACAATGTATGTTATAAGGAATGATATAGAGTATCGATCCTTACCAGAGTCATTGTCAAAGAATCTTTTAAGTGTTCAAAAATTATCTAAATATTTCACAGTAAGTACAGAAGCGGCCATACAGATTAAATCCCTATTTTTTGCATATATATATTTTTTAAAAAAGTGCCAATCAAAGCCTAATTTTGCATTTCGGCTTTGTATTTATTATACAATATCAGCTGTTTTTTTTTTTTTAAAAAAAGCAATTTACATGTGTTTTAACCAGTCTTTTGGCCATAACTACTGCTGCTTCAAAGCCGATAGCCAGTCTATTTGTATGATTAAGGGCCCATGCATAATTTGGTATGCACCTAAATGTTCAGTGTGCCAACCCAAGTGAAAGTTATGAAATGCAGTTGTCTGCCAGCCACATTCAACTTCTTCCAACATCCTCCGAAGGGAAATGTTTCAGTTTTATCAATTACCAATGAATAACTCTAGGGCTGATTTGTAGATTTTTATCCAATATTAAGTCAGTCTTTCCAAACCACTCCATATAACTGTGGAGATATTTATCACCCCATAAAGTATATTATGCTTTTTACTCCTAAGCAAGGGTGAGGAATCTGAATATCATGTGCAAGGCTCAAGATGACGCTTAGGACAGAACATGCAGAGTAAAAATAGTTTCCTTCCATATCCAGGTAATATAAAGCTGACAATTGTAGTCCTGTCTTTATGGGATGAAAACAGTCCCTTTACAATAAGTTTCCTGAAAGGGAGAACAAATAGATAATAACTCTTCTGGTAACATATTATGATACACTGGCCAGTGTGTTTTTGGCGTTTAAACATAATCCTGTGAATCACATTAATTCACTTGCTGAGTGTTCATTTGCGGCATCCCTCTGTTGGGTCTTGGGGGCCCTCCACGACCTAGAAGACAAAAATGGCATTTGGTTTTTCTTTCAAATATTATTTGTTTTGCCTTCAAGCAGATTTTCACCTGAAGTCAAGAAGCATGTGGGCAGCTTGTCACATTATTAGGTTTAAGAGGTCAATTCTTCAGTGTTCAAGTTTCTCCTGTCTTGAAAGTTGTCATGTGCAATCTGCTCATGTTCTCTAGCTAAAAGTGTAGAACTAATGGAGTATTCCACCAGTACTTATTCATTCAACAAGTATTTATTGAGTGCCTACTAGGTGCCAGGCACTGTTATCAGGCGTTGGAAATAGATACAGCAGTAAAGACAGACAAGGTACCTGCTCTCATGGAGCTTACATTCTAGCGTACACTCTAGCTTACATTTCAGTAGTAACATCATACTATCAAAATTAAAAGCACCAGAATGAAAAACAGACCTTATTTACCTAAACTGTTAAAAAGCTACATAACATTCAAAGTTGTATAATGACTTGTAACAGATAAAGTAACTTTTTACATGCTGTTAAAACATACTTTGAGCTACCAGTCAACTCAACTTTCATAGAATATGCTACAAGGTGAGAGAAAAAAAAAAAAAAAGAACATAACCTGTATTCACATGCAAATATCCTCATACCCCAAGTCAGTAATTCCCAAATGATCCATTCATTTACTTCCTAAGTGCAGTTGTTTTGTTTTGCTTTGTTTGGGGGGGAGGGGGACAGTTTCTACTAGCATTGGACTTTGAGAATGTTAATTCCTCCTTTATAAACATTTTACACGTTATGGCCAATATTATTTAGAGGAACCTAGTCAATTTAACTTTCCTCAGAGAACCATTTAGAACTTCAGTTGAGATGTTACAGACCAATTGTTAAATAAGTTTACTTCCTATCCAAATAGGAAATAGATGTCCTACATAATAGAACAAAAAAATTCTTAAAACATTACTCTTCAAGTACAGTTCAACAAGTTAGTTTCAAAGTTTTTCTTGAAAGTGAAAAATAAATTTTGCTAATACATTAGATCCATAGGCATTAAAATTTCATTTAGTTCTAGCCTTTCTAAATGGTTCTCTAAATTTAACTATGGCTTATCTGGCCACTGATGGGTTACCTGGCCCTAAATATGCAGGTTTCAAAAATTAAAAGAGTAAGAATAAATTTATATAAATGTTCAATCTCATTCAAAAATGTCTTACAAAAATGTTTCTGTATTTCCCTAAAAACATTAGCAGGTTTTAGGACCTGAAAAATAATTTGCAGTTGGAAAACCACTTCTTCTGAGGAGGAGAAATGTTCTAGTTCTTAAGACAATTTATAATAACAGGGATAGTCAAAAATTAAACTTGGATTCAAGATAAATTTTAGAAACAGCATTTCATTTAATCCCTAGCAACAAGTCTGGAAATGATGAATGTATTCCTAACATGTAACTACATGCAGACTATGAACAGCTCTTCCAAGGCCAGAACAGAAGCTCCACATAGGAGCTAGGATCACCACCACAAAATATTACCTCGTGGGGCTCCCCGTGGTCCACTCTGCCCAGAGCCTCGCTTGAAATTCTGCTGATATCCATCCTAAAAGACAAGCTTGTTAGTAATAAAGCTTTTTAAAAATGCTTACCTCCATCTCTCTACATTCTTACAGCCTAACAGTTGCAGAACCAAGAAATTGTGAAGGGTGAAATTTTGAAAATTAAGGGTGGGGACTAGGGACATCCCAAATGGTGCTCAGAGGGTCCAGAGACCCCTCCCCCATAAATTCTCAGCCAAGTAGGCTGGCAGTTCAATAATAGATTCCCCCCAACTATTTTATCAGGAAATCACCCAGGCCACCCACCCACAAGGTGCTCAGGCACTTCAAGGACCATGCCCTGCAGTGCTGGTGGAATCAAACAAGGATCACAACTGCATGTATGGCAGCTTTATCCTCCATATCTATCCAGACTCAGAATATAAAATTCTTCCTATTCTATAAAATACTCCAATATATCACAACTACAGGTTTTTCTATAAATTTTCATTATTGGTGGTAATACTCGATTAAATATGTTTATTGGCTCTTTAAATTTTAGACTATTAAAAAACAGGCCAGAGACAATCCAGCAGTGAAGGCACTTGCCTTGCTCGAAGCCGAACAAGATTCTATTCCTGGCACCCATGTAGTCTCAAAGTCCTGCCAGGAGCCCTGAGCAGAGCCAGGAGTAAGCCCAAAGCACTGCCTATGTGGCCCAAAAATCAAATCAAAATAATCAAATGAAAAAGGCTGTATATGAGTATCTATTATTAAGTGCCAAGGAGAAAAATATACTTTCTACAATGCAAGTGGTCTGAACAAAGGTACAAAATTAGCCCAGAATTGTGTCCCTTAATTTCACCAAGAAGCAACTACAAACTTCTTTTTCACTAGGTATTAAGATCGTGCTTCTATTTTTAAATAACACCTACCCGCTGATAGCCAGAGTAATCCCGGGGAGCACTAAACTGAGACTGCGTATAACCGCTGTTTGGAGTGTTCGAGAATGAAGGGCGGTAACCATCATATCCACCTAAAATTTAAGACAGGAAAACATATTTATCTTCAAAGGAATTTTTCACTTGTTTGCTATTTATTATGGGAGGAACTGAAATTAATTAAAAACCAGGTTCTCCCCCCTCCCCATTTTTGGAGGGGGAGGGTGTGGGAATGGGAAGAATACCTAATACTGGGTTGCCTTGGTGGGGGGTTTTGCTGAGAACTGAACCTGTCTATTCCCCTCGGCCCCCAAATATCCACACTAACCACTCGAACCATCTCCTGCATCCAATCTGTTCATAAATTTCTCTAAGTAGTAATGGTATTATTTTCACCTTCCATGCACAAACAAAAATTTCCCTAAGTTCTAATCATTGATAAAGTTAGAAAGCAATGATCTCATACCCTAGTTCACAGTAGTAGCATTTGCTACTCAGGGATATGACAACTCAGTTTCAACCTGAATGACTCATTTAAAACAAACTAAAATCCGAACTGTTCAGAAGAGGAATAATCCAAAGAGGCTCAATCTTTTCTCCAAAACTTTAACACATGTCCTTTACAAATCAGGGGAAAACATGAATTTGCTTTTATACCTCTGAATCCATTGGTAGGGCCCCTGTATCCATTCATCAAGCCACGAGCACCACGAGAGCCTCCACGAGACACACCACGACTGTTATAATAGGGCTGGCTGTTACGAGGAAATCCAGTGTTCTGCTGGGGGGGCTGCTGATGGTTACCAGTCACTTGATGGGGCTGGTCCTGAGAACCATGGTAGGTGCCAACCACTATAATTCAAGGGGAAAAAAATATTACACACATAAGCCTCATAACAATTTATTTTCCGAGTTATCTCAGTTTAAAAACGTTTTATAGAAGCACTTCAAACTTTGTCTTCAAATTAATTTGCTACTAACAAAATGGAAAAAATATATAAAGTTCCTAGGCTTCTACCTATACATTTGGGTAAGGGGAATAAAATTCTGATAATTCCGAATTTTTGAAAGCTCACATCTGGGGCCGGAGAGATAGCATGCCACTGTATGGCATTTGCCTGGCAAGTAGCCAACCCAGGACCAAAGGTGGTTCGAATCCCGGCATCCCATATGGTCACCCAAGCCTGCCAGGAGCAATTTCTGAGCGTATAGCCAGGGGTAAGCCCTGAGCGCCAACGGGTGTGACCCCCCCCCCCCAAAAAAAAGAAAGCTTACATCTGTGTGAGGCATATAAATCCATCCTTTCAAATGATTCAAAAGGCTTTACTATGAAATATAAGAAGCCACTGGGGTCAGAATAACAGCCAATAGAGCATTTACTTTGCATGAAACAGACCTGGGGATCAGTTTCCTAGCAGTGCCAGGTGTGCCCTCCGTCCTCCTATACACATATATAAAACACCTTGAGGACAGGTGAGAGAGTTTAGTGGGACTGGAGAAAGTACAGCAAGTAGGGTGTTTAGTTTACATACATGTAGCTGACCCAGGTTTGATCCCCAGGATCCCTCATGGTTTCTAAAGCCACTAAGAGATTTCTAAGTACAGAGAATCAGTAGTTACAGCTGACCACCACCAAATGTGACCCAAAGTCCAAAACAAAAATCGAATCTACCACAGGATCACATCAAGGTAAAAGTTGATCTTACAAAACAAATTAAAGAACTCGATTTCCTTCCTGAATAGGGTAAATCAACACTTTCCTTTTTTTTTTGTTGGTTTTTCGGGGGGAGGGGACACACCCTGTGATGCTCAGGGGTTATGTTACTCCTGGCTATGTGCTCAGAAATTGGTCCTGGCTCAGATGCCAGGGAATTGATTGAACTAAGGTCCATCCTAGACTGGCCATGGTCCTAGATCGGCGCGTTCAAGGCAAATGCCCTAACGCTATTCTATCATTCCAGCCCCAACACTTTTTTAAAAAAAAAAGGCTTTAATGAGGGACAGAGAGATAGCAACGAGGTAGAGCGTTTGCCTTGCATGCAGGATGGTGGTTCGAATCCTGGTATCCCGAGCCTGCCAGGAGCAATTTCTGAGTGTAGAGCCAGAGTGTAGAGCCCTGAGCGCCACCAGATGTGACCCAAAAACCAAAAACCAAAAAAATAAAATAAAATAAAGGCTTTAAAATGACCATAAAAGGGAGATTACTGAGTGGATAATAGACTGAGCTAATTAAACCTGCACAGGACTAGAAAAGATGGTTGACTGGATTACATAGTAGGGTTAAAAAAATAGAGATTTTTTTCTTTTAATCTAAAACACTAATTTTCGGGGCCGGAGAGAATAGAGGTAAGGCGTTTGCCTTGCATGCAGAAGGATGGTGGTTCGAATCCCGGCATCCCATATGGTCCCCCAAGCCTGCCAGGAGCGATTTCTGAGTGTAGAGCCAGGAATAACCCCTTAGTGTTGCCGGGTGTGACCCAAAAACCAAAACAAACAAAAAAAAAATAAACCCCACTAATTTTTGTGATTTTTAAAATATCCCCAAATATTAATTCTTGAAATCATACCCCAAAATTATATGCAGCTCAAGCACATGGGCAAAATGCAGTAAAAATTTTACTATAGCTCACAGACCACAATCAGTGGTGCTCTAAGTCACAAGCTGTGATCAGAGAACCATGTGGCATTAAGGATTGAACCCAACATTTCACAAATGGTATGTGCTTTACCACTTGTGCTCTTCACCTGACTTTAATTTCATCACAACTATCTGGAAATCACAGTAAAGTAACAAATATATAATAAGCAAAATGCTTAAGCCACTAAATATACAAACATCAGTATTTTCCTGTATTTTAGCAATAAAACCAGATTTATGATTCAAATATGCGCATAAACCATATGAAGTAATTATTTACCAACAAAGATTCTGTTTCAACCTATGCCACCATTTGCAGCAACCTTAAAATTGGTTGGGTTTTTTTTGGTGTTCGGGTTTGTGGTTTTTTTCTTTGGGGGGGGGGGGGGTCACACTCGGCAGTGCTCAGGGGCTACTCCTGGCTCTATGCTCAGAAATCACGCTCAGCAGGCTTGGAGACCATATAGGATGCCGAGATTCAAACCACTGTCCTTCTGCATGCAAGGCAAACGCAGGCCCGTTTTTGTTTTTTAAGTATATCGTTTGTTTTTTGTTTTGTTTTTGGTTAACACCAAACGATGCTCAGGGGACCACATGCGATGCCTGAAATTGTAGTCAGGTTGGGCTCCATGCGAGACAAACACCCTACAAAGCTGTGCTATCACTCTAGCCTTGAAATATAACAAGTTTTATTAAGACAATAACAAGCAAAAACCTTATTGTTGTTTAACTACCTGCTGCCAGCCTATCCCAGCAGATTTAAATTGCCTCACAATTAAATGTAAAGATGATTATAATTATGAATAAACCACATACAAATTCAATTTAATTCAGAACGAGAAATGTAAAAACAATTTCATTCTACAACTGGCACAAAAACTTAACACAACCACGCCAATCTAAACTACTTTCTGACACTGTAAGTAAAGAAAGCAAGTAGCTACATCCCACATATATTGTCCTACCTGTTTGAAGTTGTTCTTGCTGCAGTTCTGTTTGTTCTACCTGGTGAGGCTGACTGGAAAAGCTCTGATTATAACTAGTCTGGTACTGATTTTGCTGTTTTAAAGTTTCTGGTTCATTAACAGGAGGAACTGGTGCGTTCATGTTGAATACCTGTAAGTAATAAGTGACTGGTCATCATTGTAAACAATGCCCCTGAATTTGACATGGAAGCTGGCAATACAGTTTTGTTTTCTGGGCCTCAACCAGCAAACGCAGGGGTTGCTCCTGGCTCTCTACTCAGAAATCACTCCTGGAAGGCTCGAGGGGCCATAATGGGATGCGGGGATTCGAACCACCACCACTGATCCTGGGTCAGCGCTTGTGAGGCAAATGCCCTACTGCTGTGCTATCTTCTCTGGCCCCAGTTTTGTTTTTTATTTTATTTTTGGATCATACTCAGGAGTCCTTGGGATAATTCAGTACACCGAGGATTTAATACAGACCTCTGACACGTGAAGCATGCACTCAACCTGCCGACTTTGACTGGCCCACCACTCCAGGTTTTAGCACCACTTAAAAAAAAAACCCACATAATTCAAACTTTAGTATTACAATCATTTCAGTGAGGAAGGAAGGTTGGTAACACCAGCAGTGCACAACAATTACTCCTGGGATGCCAGAGAAAACCTGGGCTAGTTAGCCATGTGGCACTAAGGTAAGTATCGTACCCACTGTAGGAGGGCCTCTAGGCCCTCCAAAAACCTTTATTTTTTTTCAGGACTCCAGCATTCTGACAGTTGAATACACCAGGTAATAAATTATACTTGAAATAATTTGATTACCGTTTGCATGGACTGGAATGGAGCTGCATTTACATTGATTCCACTGCTATGTAAAGGTTTGCTTGTTCCAGCTTGGAACACCTGAGGCTGAGAAGCAGCAGGAAGGGATGAAGATGCTGTAGTCTGGTCTGTATTTAAAGAGATGGTTGCCTAAAAAGTGAAAAGAGCCACTTAAATGTTCAACAGAACTTAATCCATTTTATTAACAAACTCATCTATTTCCAGGAAGCAAAATACTGCTATAAACAAATCAAGTCTGAAAGTAGTAAATAACAGAAAATTATCTCTGCCCAGCTCATAAATAAATGCTGAATAAATCAAGTTTATACAATTTGGTAATAAAACTTGCCTGAATCTGATCAATTGGTTCCTTCTGTGGCCGTTGTTCTGTAGCATGAGAAGGTTGGTATAAGGGTTGAGATGCTGTATACCCCTCACTTGTAGATGACACCAAAGGGACCTACACAGAATAAAAGAAATTTAAACGTTTTACTATGAACTGTAATAGTACTACTAACAAATAGATCGGAGAGGGCTGAAGTAATAGCACAGAGGGTAGGGTGGTTTGCCTTGCACATGCCAACCTTGGTTCGATCCCCAGCATTCTATGTGGTCTCCCTGAGTCAGCCAGGAATAATATCTGAGTGCAGAGCCAGAAGTAATTGCTATGCACTGTTGGGTGTTACCAGCCTTCCTTACCCACTGGAATGATTGTAATATTTAAGTTCGAAACTACATGAGCTGAGTATGGGCCAAAAACAAACTGATCTGAGAGCCTATAAAACAAATTGAAAAGATTTATCAGTTCAAACCCCCCCCCCCAATAACTCTTCTAAAAACAACAGAATGCAAAATTTGTAGCTCTAGATAAAGATCTTCGTAATTCAATGGTCTGGAATGCATGTGTTGCATGTAGGAGCCTCAGGTTCAAAGCCAGATGCTGAGCAGGAAAATGCCCTTAAGAACCAACAGTTATTGAGGCTGGAATGATAGTACAGCTGTAAGGCATTTGCCTTGTATGCAGTTGACTCAGGATAAACCCAGGCTTGATTCCTGGCATCCCAAATAGTTCCCAAACCCCGTCCCCAAAAATAAACACTGGGCATGGCCCAAGTACTAGGGAAGGAACAAATTAAAGCGACTCAAATTATATTCAATTCAGTATTTAAGAATATCTTTTTATTAGTTATATGTAGCCAAACTAGTTATAAGGTAGCAACAACTAAAGTTTAAAAATCGTCAAAATAGAAGAGGGAGAAGACAGAGTCAGCATGGCTAAATTAGGACTTGTCTTTTACCCTTCTCCTTCCAGGCCAGGATAAAAGCAAATTTAAAGAATTACAAAGAAACTATTCTAAAACCCTAAAAAGCAAACTACTTCAGAGAGAGTAAAAACTACACACACACACACAACTCACTTTCTTTCTCTCTCTGTCTCCCTCTCCCTCTCCCTCTCCCTCTCCCCCTCCCTCTCTCTCTCCTCTCTCAAATTGAGTAAAAATACATATACACACCACCCACCCACCCGCAAAAAAGCCATAACAAAGAGTGCAGCAAGAAGCAAAAGAACATGAAGGAATAAAAACCCAGTTAACTTTTGTCCAAAAAAAAATGTTTTTCCACCATGGGCAACAAGTACAATGTGGATCTTTAAGGTGCAGAAACACTGCAGAACAGTGGGCATACTCTGAATGCCTGGTAGCCCACTGTAAAAATCTTCAACTAAAGGCAAGAAATTATTGGGCACATAGAAACAATTTGCTGCCACCTTGGTGATCTCTGACAACCTCGTTGATATGCAATGCTGGCTGGTACCATACTGAATCTCATTAGGGCGCAGTAATAGCCTCAAGACAAATTCCTGAGCTGGTTCCACCCACTCTCCTGAGGTAGATTAAACCCTGAGCATAATCTAAGTGGCACACCCCCATCCTCACCAAAAAAAAAAAAAAAAAAAAAAACTGATAAAATAGATCACACTTACCTGGGTAGCTTCTGGTTGTACAGGAACTTGATTGGGCTGAGCAAGTCTCGATTCAGAATGAACTGAAATAGACCAATAAAATATTGTTATCCAAATTTTAATTTCCTCCCAAGTCTAAAATAAAATGCCTTTTACTTGTGACCCAAGACAAATTTCTAAAATCTAATGAAACATTTTTGCTTTCTTAAATATAACTTATAAAGTCTAAATAAAAATGAGGGCGGAATGGTGGTGCTGGCTGTAAGGCTTTTGCCTTGCGCGTGCTAGCCTAGGACGGACCATGGTTTGATCCCCTGGCGTCCCATATGGTCCCCCCCCCAAGCTAGGAGCGATTTCTGAGCGCATAGCCAGGAGTGGACCCCTGAGCATCACTGGGTGTGGCCAAAAATCAAAAGGTATAAATGACTATTTTTGCTGACTAGTTATTTACAAAGATAATACTAACCCAAGTATTAGTAAGATAATTTTAAAATTTAACAGAATGTCACCCATAAAACAGAGCATCAACTATTTTGTTGAGAGATAAGGTGTATGTATCAGATAAGAACTGAGACAAAGCTAGAGAGATAGTACAGTGAGGAAGGCACTTGCCATGCATGCATTCCTCAGTTTCCCATGCCCCCCCTCCCCCAACACTACCAGGAGTGATTCCTGAGTAAAGCCAGGAATAAACCACTGGCATCAACAGGTATAACCCAAAAAGGCCCAGAGAATTTGAGCTAGAAGGCTGGAGTAGTACAGAAGCTAGGAGACATGCTTTATATGTGACCTGGTTTGTCCATAGCATCCTGTGATCCTGAGCATCACCAGGAATCCTATCCTCGCTCTATTCTCCAAATGTCTAGGCTAGAGAGATAGTACCGCAGATAGGCCTTTAGCCTTATAGGTTCGATCCCCCAGCACCTATATGGCCCCCAAGCACCACTTGAAGTGACCCCTGAGTTCAGAGTCAGGTATTGGCTTGGGATACAGCTCAATAAACAAAAACTGTAGATCAATAGTAGTCTGTATATGTTCCAAATTATAACTAAACTATTTTGAAATGAGTTTGCTAGGGGCTGGAGCAACAATATGAGTGGGTAAGCATATGGTCCCCCAAGCCTGCCAGTAGTGATATGAGTATAAAATCCCTTGAGCAGTATCCCTGATCACTGCCAGGTGTGGCTCCCCTTCCTCAAAATCCATTAAAAGCATTTTTTTTTACCAGGAAAAAAATATACCACTATTTTTATTTTATTAGATTTCAAAAAAAATTTAAACCCAATCAAAATTAGCTTTTGAGAAGGGGTTATTTACCCAAGTACTCAGGGCTTACTCCTGGTGGAACTTGAAGAGACCATATGTGATATCCGGGTAAAAGGCAAGTGCCCTACATCAGGGTAAAAGACAAGTGCCCTACCTGCTATCCAGGTGTCCTCAAACCACAGCCTGTGGGCCACGTGTGGCCTTTTTTGTAGCTGCTGTCTCGTCCAAGGCCCACCATGAGCATGTGTGAAATATGCACCAAACTCTCAACTTCACACCTTCTCTTTTTGTTTTGTTTTGTTTTTTGTTTTTTGGCCACACCCGGGGTTGCTCAGAGGTTACTCCTGGCTGTCTGCTCAGAAATAGCTCCTGGCAGGCACGGGGGACCATATGGGACACCGGGATTCGAACCAACCACCTTTGGTCCTGAATCGGCTGCTTGCGAGGCAAACGCCACTGTGCTATCTCTCCGGGCCCACCTTCTGTCTCTTGACTCCTCTCAGTCTCAGACAGGGGTCCTCAATTTACAGCCTGCAGGCCACTTTTAAATTATAGTCCAGTCCTCCAATAGTCCAAGGGACAGTGAACTGGCAGTGTTTAAAAAGTCTGAGAACCCCTGTGAGTGTACTATGGCTCTGATCCCAACCTTTTTTCTTGGGGGGGGGGGGGGGATTGTCACACCCAACAGTGCTCAGAATATTCCTGGCCCTGCATCAAGGGATTATTGGCAGGACTCAGGACCAACAACATGTGGAGCCAAGGTTCAAATCCAGGTCTATAGGAAAAGCAAACACACTACTCCACAAAATTCATTTCAGTAAATTACAAGTACAAGAAGCCTGTAGGATATATATTATAAAACATGTAGAATTGGTTACTGTGGGACTGGAGCAGAATGCAAAAAGATGGAAAGAAATTACAAGTAGCTTCTGATTTGCCTTTATTGGGTGCTGGTATGTTCCAATTTGTGAAAATTAACTACTTGTACTTTACTTTTCTAATGTTTAAATGTTCTAAAGATAAATCTTACATCTTTTTTTATGTATGTGTATACACACACACACACACACACACACACACACACACACACACACACACAAAATCACTAACCTGGAGGGCAAACGAGCTGGGGCATGTCCATGTTTTGTGCTGGGTTCATAGGCTGTGCAGATACAATTGCAGGGTCAAGTGTCTGGTTTTCAAAATCCAGCATGGAATCCTACAGCAAAGATATGAGAGTTAAATAATAACGACACTAAACCTTCTTTCATAGTGGTTTATAACTAAATGCACATACCTGTATAAAATTATAGGGCCCTTGCATTTGTGCCATGAGATCCTGCACTCGCTGTCTTCTGACAAGGGGATCTGCCTGAGCCACTGGTGTCAAAGAATGGGGTTCTGGTACTGAAGGGGAGGCAGCCTGAGGCTGCTGCTGGAGAGAATTTACCACCTAATTTGGGAAAGGAAAATAAAACAAAGAGATGGATAGAATTAAAGGATTCAATTAATTGTTATACTACCATGATTATCTCCAAATTACATGACACTTACATAGTAAACACATTAGTGGGCTAATCTAATTTCTCAAATTGACCACAAATGTGACAATGCAAATTATTCTGATCACCTTAAGATGTTATCACTGAACTAACTAGCTCACTCAATAGCATGAGCCATATGGGAGGCCTAAATTCAATCCCCAGCAGCAAGTGACAAGTTCCCCCATCAAGAACAATAAAAATTTACCCTGCACATTGTAGCCTTTGTCCCCTCATCCAAGACATTATCATTTCTAGCACTCTCAAGACCAAAGTCACTAAGTAGTACCACACATATTTACTTTCTTAAATGTTTTGCTTAAACTACTCAAGTTATCTTTTATAACTGAAACTCAACTACAAACATGCTTGTATCATGCTTAAATAAAGATATTAAAAATATAAACAACAACAAAAAAAAAACTCTTAGTTGGGCTGGAGTGATAATATAGCAAGTGAGGGTAGCATGTGGCCAACCTGGATTCAATCCCCAGGCACACTATATGGTCCCCTGAGCACCACCAGGAGTAAACCCTGAACAGTGCTAATGTAACCCACACACATACCAAAAATAATAATAAAATGGGGCCCGAGCAATAGCACAATGGGAGGACGTTTGCCTTGCACATGGCCAACTCAGTACGGTCCCAGTTTGATCCTTGGTATCCCATATGCCCAACACCCCCTCCCCCGCCAGCCTGCTATGGAAGTAACCTGAGTGCCACTAGATGTGACCCCTCCAAAAATGAATAAATTAAATAATAAACTTTATGTAAGACTGGGGAGATAGGACAGTGGGTACAGTGTTTGCTTTGCAAACAGCAAGTCCAGGTTTGAGTCCCTGCACCCTATGGTCCCTTGAGTACTACCAGAAGTGATTCCTGAGTGCAGAGCCAGAAGTAATCCCGAGCATAATCAGTTGTGACCAAAAAACTTGGGGGATAGTACTGCAACAAACTTCAAACGTTCCTACCATTTCATTCTCTGCCAATATCATAAAATCAAGCACCCTGTCTAAACTGCTACACCAGTGAACTATCTTACCAACTACTAATATACAGTCTGTTTTTTTTTTTTTAAGAAGGGAATGTGTAAATCACAAAGACCAATTAATCTGCATCTGGTTTCACTAAAAGTTCCTAGAATCTTTTATGATTACAAAAAATCACCCAAAAAATACTAGCTGGCAAATCCTAGCATAAAGTAAATCCTTTACTCCTAAAAAGGTACCTAACCACAAATCACAATCCTGTCCTACTCTACCAACCCATACTACTTATGTTAAGGTTCAATTCAAGCTTTATATTGCTTTCAATGCAAAATAAAAATATAAAAAAATAATTTGGACCAGAGAGATAGCATGGAGATAGGGCGTTTGCCTTGCATGCAGAAGTACAGTGGTTCAAATCCTGGCATCCCATATGGTTCCCCAAGCCTGGCAGGAGTAACCCGAGTGCTGCCAGGTGTGATCCAAAACCCCCCCCCCAAAATTTTTATTATCTTTACATCCATGCTAATACATGTTACCACCTCCTAAACCATACATCCAGTTTTAGGGCATAACAGACTTACATGCCCTTTGTCTTTTCGCCCTCCTAACATTTCTGAACTGCATTCTTTAAGTCAGCAAATATGTGCTTATCATACAAGGGTTTCAAGGATCTGTCTCCCCAGTAACTCCTGCACTGATACCTATACTGTGAATGTACAAAAGGAAATGCCTAAGAGATTAAAGGAATTCTAGAACCAATAAACATAAAACCAAACAGATTCAATCAAGTTCTTTGAAAAATAATTCTTTTTAATATTAACTAATTTTAGGACACTTTAGAGCACAAGAGAAACGAAAAAAGGAAGGAATTCCTAAATTAGAGATAAAAACCTAAAAAAAAGGTAATGGTAGTTGATAAACAGAATCAGTAAGCACTAGAAATAATCTAGAGCCTGCTAACCAGAAAAGCATTAAGGTGAAAGACTAAGATGACACTCCAACACACTTGGAAGGTATTTCTAACTTCAAGGTATGTGGGAGAGGCACTCCAGACTTTTATTAAGAGAAATTTGATATCAATAGACATAATTATCGATTTTAATAGATTAAACCAAAGTTAACAACTTGACTTTAGGTTAACCTATTAGAGTTAACTGCAAATTTTTTGATAGAGATCAGCAAAACAATACGTCTATTAAACACCCAGCAATAAACAAATGACTTATTAAATATAACAAATGTACAAAACCCAAAACCCCCTAACATTCATAATTCAGATTTTTTTCTAAAGAACTACAATTAAGACAAGCGATCAACTTGGCAACAGAGAACTCTTACCTCAACTGTTTCCACTGTCCACTCATCTACCTGCTCCTTTTCACCACTGCTGAACTGTGTTTCTGCCATAAATTGTCTATTTACATACTGCAAGGCAAAGTACATATTTGAGACCTCTGTTTAAAAGACAAAGAAGGGGCCGGAGAGATAGCATAGAGGTAAGGCATTTGCCTTTCATGCAGAAGGATGGTGGTTCGAATGCCGGCATCCCATATGGTCCCCTGTGCCTGCCAGGGGCAATTTCTGAGAGTCGAGCCAGGAGTAACCCCTGAGCACTGCCGGGTGTGACCCAAAAATCAAAAACCAAAAAAAAAAAAAAAGCAAAGAGGAATGGAAAACTAGCATTAAAAAGAAATTTACCTCCGTTGATTCAACTTCATTTTGTTCAGGGTATTCTTCTGCTGGCTCAGGTTCTAAGAGGTTTAAAAAATAAAAAAAATACAGAAAATAAAAAATCTTAACATTAACAGTCTGAATTCCTCCAAGTATGAACTCTTCACCAATACTGTTTGACTAATTTACAAAGTTATAATTTTCTACATTTTCTAATATTACAGTATATATGGAAACATTTGTAATTTATTTCACTATTAACTGGTAGGGCCAGAAATACAGCACAGTGGTAAATGTGCATGTGAGCTGGGTTCAATCCCTGACAACTGATGGCAGTGAGGACAATATCCTAAACAGAAGTTATTCAGGATCATTAATAATGCAGCAAATAGCAGGTTAAAACATTTATCTTCTTAAGAATAGCTTTCTAGGGGCCGGAGAGATAGCATGGAGGTAAGGCATTTGCCTTTCATGCAGAAGGATGATGGTTTGAATGCCGGCATCCCATATAGTCCCCCGTGCCTGCCAGGAGCAATTTCTGAGCACGGAGCCAGAAGTAACCCCTGAGCACTGCCGGGTGTGACCCAAAAACCACACCCACCCACACCCACCCACCCACCCACACACACAGAATAGCTTTCTAGTGAACCAATTTAAATAACCTATGGCACAGGAGATAGTTAAAATGGGTGGAGTACATGAAGGAGATCTGAGCTGGAGCCCAAACACTGCATGGCATCTTGAACACACCAGCTGCAGTCCTCCCAAAAGAACAATATTCTCTCAATTTATATCAACTCAGTAAAAATAACAATTGAAGGGGAAACAGTTGGGAGGGGCCTGCTTTAGTAATCTGCAACCATAAATTCTTTCAATGTGCAATTTTGTCCTCTAACTTCAACCTTAATATATATTAAGTGTTGTGTACCAGGGGGACCATATATATCTCACATACCTATAACTTCTAAAGACACTTTAGAGGTACAGAAAAGCACAATAATACTTTGAGCTTTAGACCTCAAAGTCCAAATATGCATAGCTGAAAAAAATATTTAAGGAGGGGCTAGAGAGGTGGCACAGTGGTATGGCATTTGCCTTGCATGTGGCTGACCTAGGACGGACCACAGTTTGATTCCACCAGCGTCCCATATGGTCCCCCAAACCAGGAGTGATTTCTGAGCATAGAGTCAGGAGTTACTCCTGAGCGTCACCAGGTGTGCTTCCTCACCCCCCCCCCCCCCAAAATTTTAAGGACCAGAGACAGATAATACAAGAGTTAAGATGCTTGCTTGGCATGCATCAGATCCCACTTTGATCTGTGGCACCACAAATGGTCTGATTAAGCATACGAGGTAACTTCTGTGCAAAGACACAGAAAAAGTCCCCAGCATTGTTGGATGTTATCTAAACCCCAAAAGAAAAGAACACTCAAAGAAATCTTAATCTTGGGGCCGGAGAGGTGGCGCTAGAGGCAAGGTGTCTGCCTTACAAGCGCTAGCCAAGGAAGGACTGCAGTTCGATCCCCCGGCGTCCAATATGGTCGTCCCCCCCAAGCCAGGGCCGATTTCTGAGCAACCCCTGAGCATCAAACGCGTATAGCCCAAAAAACAAAACAAAACAAAACATAACAAAAAAAGAAAGAAATCTTAATCTACTCTACAAAAAAATGTTCCACCAATATACTTCTAATTGTATTCAAAAGCTGTATTTACTGACATGTTAACAAAAAGTACTGACAATGTTTATTAGTGTTATGCAATATGCTAACTTGCCACTGAGGGATTTACAGTCAAAATTATGAGATAATTTTTATTCTATCTTTTTTTGATTTCTGTGTTTCGGTGTAGATATGGAAGTTGATGTCCCCAATTTCACCTAATGTTATTTTATCTTTCTCTTTATTTTTCCGCTCTGGCCTGGTCTTATTGCAGGACCGAGACTATTATGTGGTGCTTGCCTTTAGTGCTGTAGTGCTTACTGGATATTTTATTTGATATTTCTTCCTGTATTGTTATGGTACTTCAATTCCTTTTTTCCTGTTCTCTCTCAAACCAAGGTTGAGAGCCTCTAGTAGGACTACACCCATTTTCGGCTTATCTGATTTTTACCCCACTTTTTTGTTGTTCTTTTCTTTAAACAAAACCATTTAACTTGAACTATCTAGTACCACCTCTCAATAGAGGGGGAAATAAAGAAGGATACCAGGACCAAACAGATACATGATCAACAAGCAGTAAACTGGACACAGAGGAGACCACCTGTTCTGGCGGCCCGGGGGGGGGGGGGGGGGGGGGGGGGAAGGGGTGGTGAGGGTGACAGGAATTCCTGATTTAATGTTAATACGCACCTAAAATATTATTGTGAAAATTATGTAAACCAATTATGGTCAAAATAAAAATTATGTATTAAAAATTTAAGATAATAATCTCCCTATCACTTAAAAATAAAAACATTATAATATTCATGCACTGCTGTTATAGTAAACAATCTGGACATGGCAGTCAACGTTCTATATGAAAAGTTTTCTAACATCAGAGGTAGTACATCAGTACCATACAGTCTATTATTAAACCATTATTGATCTCAGAATCTGGGCCACCAAATCTTCAAGCTCTAGCAATAGATAGCTCTCATGGTAGCCTAGTATCACACAAGATACCCAGGACCGCTGAGCATCACTTACATGAGTCCACTCCTACCATTAATCCCCTCCATCCAAAAGTATTCTCGCCCAGCAATACTAACTACTGCATCAAGTTTTTTGGAGCAAAAGTATTAGTACAGCAAGCAGAGTGTTTGCCTTGCACAAAAGGAGCTTGATTCCCGGACATCCTATATGATTCTCAAGCCCGTCAGTAATAATTCCTGAGTACAGATCTAAGAATAACCCCTGAGGAATCCCAGCTGTGCCCCCCAAAACAAAAATGTCAAATTTCTACATGTAATCAAGACTAGCAAGACAGAGGCGAGAAGAAAGCTCTCAGAGTGTGGGATTTATGCAATACATTAAGTAAACGAGGTTTAATTCCTGGCATATGAGCATCAAGCCAGCAGCAGAGAAGCCAAAGAATAACAAAGGAAAAAACTAGCAAGATAGAGGGCTAATAATACTTCTGAAAATATTTCCTAATGGATCTTTGTGCTTATCTTATTGTGCTTATTAATATTCCTTTAAAATAAGTGTCCACAATTAAATTAATGAATATAGGCCAAGTTGTGGGAAAGATTCCATTAAATCAGTACCCCAGCTACCTAAGGTCAGAGATCTGGCTTACAGGCATAATATCCGCGCGCACATTCCTGAGTTTATCATTACCACCACAATAAACCCAAAATATTATCTCAAAAAGATTATTTCCAGGAAAAGGAAAAATAGGATTGCAAAAACTGAGCCTGAACTGAAATTATAGTACAGCAGAAGGGGCAGTTGCCTTGCATATTGTCAATCTAGGTTCAATTCCTGGCACCCCATGATTCCCCAAGCCTACCAGGAGTGATTACTGAGTGCAGAACCAGTACTGCACTGCCAGGTATGGCCCAAAGACCAAAATAAATATAAAAAAGAAACTGAGTTAAGGAGATTTGAGCATAGCTTCCTTCCTTATATTAAGGCCCAAGGGGAACAATCTCCAGCATAACAAATGAATTAAGAAAAACTAAAGCTTTGATCCACTCACCAGCTTCAGCTACCTGATCTTCAACTATAGGTGCTGAGGCTGCCTCCTCTTCCTCACACAATCCGTTCTGATGGTTGTGGGTGCTGTCAAAGTAGTTTGACTGAAACACACGCTCAACAATTTCCTTTAGAGCTTTATCTTAAAAAACAAATATGAATTAACAGTTAAGACAACCTGGGGATGACTAATTTAAGATTCAAAATTCTACATCATTGTATAAACCACATCAAATTACTAAACTATAAACATAATCTTCCAAATTAAGGAAAATAATCTATTTATATTAAACATTGTATGTTTTAATTAAATAAACTCCCACAAAAGCTGACATTTAATCAAGGGCTATTTTACATAAAACTACATAAACTAGATTACAAAGAGGTAAGTGAAAAAAAAAACAGGTTCTAATGGTTTACTTCTTCCAACTTAAATGTAGTAAGCGAGGTTATCAATATTCATAAAAAATATAGTTATGTGGGGCCGGAGAGATAGCACAGCGGTGTTTGCCTTACAAGCAGCCGATTCAGGATCTAAGGTGGTTGGTTCCAATCCTGGCATCCCATATGGTCCCCCGTGCCTGCCAGGAGCTATTTCTGAGCAGATAGCCAGGAGTAACCCCTGAGCACCACTGGGTGTGGCCCAAAACTCCCCCCCCCATATATATATAGATATAGATATATATATAGTTATACCTATGAAAAGGGATGACAAGATCAGAGATTAAGGCTCATGCCTTGCAGGCAAGTCCACCCTGGTTTGATCTCCAGCACTACATATGATCCCCCAAGGAAACCTGGACAGCCAAGAATCAATAGGAGGAGCCCTGGGCATCCTTTGTGTTCTGTCTACAAGATAGAGATGTCAATCTCTGTATGAAAACACAGAAACCCATACAAATGGGGGGGGAGGCTACAAAATTACTATATAAAAATGCAAATAGCTTGAATCTACTCAGGAAGAGACAACGAAGACTTCCAGTTTAAATACAGAAAAAGCTCAAGGTTGGTGAGAGCAAAAAAGAAAAGTTTCATGTAGAATAAAATTTACAAAGTCTTAAGAAAGGGTCCAGGGCCCGGAGAGATAGCACAGCGGCGTTTGCCTTGCAAGCAGCCGATCCAGGACCAAAGGTGGTTGGTTCGAATCCCGGTGTCCCATATGGTCCCCCGTGCCTGCCAGGAGCTATTTCTGAGCAGACAGCCAGGAGTAACCCCTGAGCACCGCCGGGTGTGACCCAAAAACCAAAAAAAAAGAAAAAAAAAGAAAGGGTCCAAACATAAATCAAAGATATACTACACCGAGAGTTGAAGTTCAAGAATTTTATATGGGAAAATGGAGAACAAAATATGAAAAACTGGAAATGGAGAGCCACTAAAAGAAGGTTTTGAAGATAGTCAAATGTATAGAATATTGGACCAGAGCAATAGTGCGCTTGTCTTGCTAGCAACCAGCGGGATTCAACCCCAGGATCCCTGAATCCCAGCAGGACTTATTCCTAATCACAGAGCCAGGAGTAACTCCCAAGCACACAGGGTGTAGCCCAATAACAAAAGAATTTAATTTTCATGTGAATATAAAATAGAAAGTATACGATATATATTACAAATATCTTCCCTAATATGCTTACTACACAAAAAAATAGAACTTCTGGAATTGCATCAAAACACACAATCCTAAAAGCTGTAAAGCAGGGGTCTCAAACTCATGGCCCACGGGCCGTTTGTGGCCCTCCGTACAACATTTTGTGGCCCTGCCCTAGAGGAATCATTTTTTGTTTTGTTTAAGTTGTTTGGGTCATACCCCCCAATGTTCAAGGCTTACTACTGACTTTGCACTCTAGGATCACCCTGACTTTGCCTCCTGCGGCCCCCAGGTAAATTGAGTTTGAGACCTCTGCTGTAAAGGTAGTACACCACTAGGGCAATTGTCGTATATGCAATGAAGCTGATCCTAGTTCCATCCCAAGTATAGCATATAGTCTGTTCCCCTTGTCTCATCACCCTACCTGCTGCCAGCCCCACTAGAAATAGTTCCTGACTGCAGAATAAGGAATAAGCCTTGAGCACCCCAAAATAAGAAAAATTTGAACAGCGCTTCAGATTTATGACTCAAGAAAGTCAAATGCACATAAAACACACACACACACTTTAAGTACATTAGTAAATTTCAAAAAGTAAAATAAAACTTACAGTTCTGGAGCTAGAGAGATAATACAAGTAACATGCTTGTTTTGCATATGGCTGACCAAATCCCATACAGGGGCCTGACCTAAGTTCAAACACTGGCATCCCATATGGTCCATCAAGCACTACCGAAAATAATTCTTGAGCAGGAGTGACCCCTAAGCATCACCAGGTTTGACCTCAAAACCAGAAAGCCCCATTCTTAGAAGTAGAACAAATATCAGATGGGAAAAGGGGGTCAAAACAAGTTAAAAGATTAGGGGTAGCAAGATTAAAATGGGTAGGGTGCTTGCATCACATGCAGAAGGTAGTCCCAGTTTTACATATAAGGCTGCTTCCCCGAGTCTCTCCCTGAGTGCAAAGCCAGCAAAAAAATAGCAACAGAAATAGCTACAAGATTAAATGTCTAATCCCTATTACTTGCTAATGCTTCAGAAAGCATTGAGACAAAAACCCAAAACTCATTTTCCAGGCTAACAAGTTCAAACATCAATTACTTTCCTAATAAAACTTTAAATGATAGGTTTAGTAGTCATTTTAACATTTGAAGTCCAAAAATACATTAAAAAATACAGAGCATGACTGACAGGAATACATATTTTAAAACCAGTTCCTGGATCAAAGATATAGTACATGGTGTTAAGTCAGACTCCTGTTCAACTCCGTTTACCATTAAGGTCTCCCAAGCATCACAAAAACTGAATGAGTCCTGAGCAGAGCCAGTTTCCATCAGCCTGGCCCATTCCTCATCCTACCCCCAATAAACCTAGACTACTTCAGATACAGAAAAGTGAATGTCTCCAAATTAGAAGTCTAAAAGAATCTAAAAACAAATATGTGGTACTGTTAATGAATTATGCTTGTAAAATTTCAGACTGAAAAATCAGTCTCTAAATAATAAAAATTCCAAAAAGGCAAACTTGATGTTCACTACATGGTTTTTCTTTTCTTTCCTCTTCATGTTAAGATACAAAACCATATTAAGTCTGGAATCTTATTGTTAATAATTTCTGGTTGTCTATGCTGTTTTGTTGAGTAATATGCTGGAGCTTGACTACACATGTCTACAAATATGGAAAGAAATAATAAAAAGGGGGTGGGGGTGGGGTGAAGCGATAGCACAGGATGGACCCCAGTTCGAATCCCGGCATCCCATATGGTCCTGAGCCTGCCAGGAGCTAATTCTGAGCACAGAACCAGGAGTAGTAACCCCTAAGCACCGCCAGGTGTGATCCAAAGAACAAAAAAAAAGGGGGAGGGTTTGGGGGGATATGGCTGGGGAGAGTCCTCCAAGAGCTGAACCTAATCACCCAAATTTTTCATTTCATTTAAAAGAACAATAATACAAAGTTTAAGACTCATGACTGCATGTGGCTTAGGCAACTAACTACAACTCTGGTTCAAATCCCCAGTATCGCATGATCCCCAGAGGACCTTCAGGATCACTCCTGAGCAGAACCAGAAAAAGTACCTGTTTGTAGCAGGAAGGAAAGCGAGGTAAAGTGGGGAGTTCTCTGAACTCAGAAATTACTCCTGCTGGCTCTCAAGGGGCTACACAGGATGGTAGGGATCAAACACAGGCAGCCACATACAAGGCAATTGCCCTACCCACTGTTACTATTGCTCTGACACCCCCATGAAGCCTCTAAACATTGCCAGGTGTGGCCCAAAACCGAATAAATTTTTTAAAATTTGGAGCTACAGAGATGGCACAAATCTGATTCAACTGTCAACACATATAGACCCTGAGCACAGAGCCAAAAGAACTCCAAAAAATACAGCAAATAAACTAAAACTTAAATAGTAAACCATATAGAAGTCTAAAATTTTACTATTTTTAGGTGGAAATACAAAATTTTAAAGATTCTCAAGTTAGAAAATCAAATTCATCAGTGATACTCACAAGTTGTTCCACATACAGACTTTTCCTTTCCTTCCAGCAAGTCCCACAGGTGTACGGAGGCATGTTCATACTGCTCGTTCAACCTTACAAAATAAACAACAGATAACTTTCCAGTTGCCAACTTAATCCAAGATACATGTTTCTATTATCAGTGCTAAAAAATGTATAGTGGGTATGTGGCCTGCCTTGCAATTTAAAATAAACTTAGGTTTAATCCTTGTTACCACATATGGTCCCCCTGCAGGCCACAGAGCCAGGCATGGCCCAAAACAAAAACAAGTTTCTACTGTCAAATACCACTATACCTCAAGCTCATGTCCCGTTCAGGGTCTGCTAACTTGTAGAACTCATCTAACAAGGACAATTCCTCTTCAGACAATATTGGGACTCCATTCAAGCCTTGTTTCAGGTCAGTTCGCACTTCGTCATCTCCTAATTTGTCCAAAACATACTGCAACTCAAGTACGGTTTTTAAACGCTTCTGTTCGGCTTCTTCTCTCATAAGCTGCTCCCGACGTGCTGTCTTCTTTATAGTTTTCTGAATCTGCATAATATAAACAGAAGACAAAATAAAATTCACAGAATGCCTTTGGCTTAATTTCGGACCCAATCCAATCAAGATATATTTCTTTGACAATGCAAATCATAGAGTGGGTGATTACCATCATAGAGAGGGTGCTTACTATGTATATGGCTGAACCCAGTTCAATCCCCAAAACCACCTATGAGCACTGAGATATAACCCAAACCCCTGCCCAAAAGATGTGCTTAACTTCTTTCAATGAGTTAAATAAGACCCTGATACACAGAAGAATGATTAAACTTAAAAAAGCATTAAAACGGGGCCGGAGAGATAGCATGGAGGTAAGGTGTTTGCCTTTCATGCAGAAGGTCCGTGGTTCAAATCCCGGCGTCCCATATGGTCCCCCGTGCCTGCCAGGAGCGATTTCTGAGCATAGAGCCAGGAGTAACCCCTGAGCACTGCCGGGTGTGACCCAAAAACCAAAAAAAAAAAAAAAAAGCATTAAAACCTAGCCTATTTTAAGTAGTTGCTAGAAATTCACAGATCTTTCCAAAAGATGCCTCTGAAGCATTATTAAAATAATGTATTCAGAAGTTGCTCAAAAAATATAGCAGACAAGGGACTGGTTGCAAATATATATAAAGTACATGCCCAGAAGATAACTGTACAAGTAGAATAGGTACTTATATTCATTATATTCATTTCTTTCAACTTTTTTCCCCCACAATATCAAATTAAAACTTTTCACTAAGGCTCTCAATCAATTAAAGAAATTCAACAAAACAGGTAGCATATATCTGCCTGGCATGGGGATATGGAGCCATAGCTATCAGCTAGGGAGTTTGCCATGCACACAAATGACCCAGGTTTGATCCTCAATACTCCAGTTAAGTTCCCCAAGCCTCCTAGAAAATATTCCTGAGCACAGAGCATAACCCAAGTATTCTTGACTACAGCCTACAAGCAAAACAAAAAAATAGTTCAAAGTTATCATTTTAAGTATGATACTCACTAGTAAGAAACTGTCAATACCCATTACTTCCCAAGTAAAACCAATCCACTGCTGGTAATAAAGGCATTCCAAGGTCAGAAGCACATGTCCTCCATAGCAGAGGCCAATCTGATCCATATCACCACATGATCCCCTGGACCACAGGTTAAGGCACTGGTGAAACCAAACTCCTACAGTCCAAAGGACTAAGCATACCACCAGAAAGCAGTATGCCCAAGCACCTCAAGCAGGTTTAAGATTACAGACAAACCCCCCCAAAAGATTATAGGGGCCAGAGCAATAGCACAGTGGTAAGGCTTTGCCTTACACATGGCCAAAACAGAACAGACCCCGGTTCGAATCCCGGCATCCTATATGGTCGGTCCTCTGATCCTGCCAGGAGCGACTTCTGAGCACAAAGCCAGGAGTAACCCCTGAGCGCTGCTGGGTGTGACCCAAAAACCAAAACCAAAACAAAGATTACATACTAAAAAAAAAAAAAAAAACTTGACAACTTACTTTTTTCATATCAAGTATTTATTTGAGCACCATGGTTCAGTCATAAACAGAACACCCCCTTCACCAGTGCAACATTCCCACCAGCATTGCCCCCTTCCGTCCCCACCCTTGCCTGTATTCAAGACAGGCATTCTACTTCTCTCACTCAATAACTTTGTCATGCTAGTTAGTGTAGGTATTTCCCCAACTGCACCACTACTCTTTGTGGTGAGTTTCATATTGTGAACCAGTCCTTCCAGCCCTTAACTCTATTGTCTCTGGGTCTTATTACAATGTCTTAAATTTTTCTTAAAACCCATGAGACGGGGCCGGGCGGTGGCGCTGGAGGTAAGGTGCCTGCCTTGCCTGCGCTAGCCTAGGACGGACCGCGGTTCGATCCCCCGGTGTCCCATATGGCCCCCCAAGAAGCCAGGAGCAACTTCTGAGCGCATAGCCAGGAGTAACCCCTGAGCGTCACAGGGTGTGGCCCAAAAACAAAAAAAAAAAAACAAAAAAAAAAAAACCCATGAGACAATTCTGTGTCTATCTCTCTCCCTCTGACTTATTTCACTCAGCATAATAGACAACTGATTTGTCTTTGTTAATAAAGAGGTTATGGAAGAGAAAAAGGAGGCAGTAAAAGATTAGATAAAAGCTAAGTATCAGTTACTTTCCCATTATTCTTTTCCTCTGCTCTCCATCCTTTCTCTACACAGGGATCTCAAACTCAATTTACCTGAGGGCCGCAGGAGGCAAAGTCAACATTGGGGGGGGGGGGGTGTGACTCAAACAACTTAAACAAAACAAAACAAAAAAAAGATTCCTCTAGGGCAGGGCCACAAAATGTTGTACAGAGGGCCGCAAACGGCCCGCGGGCCACAAGTTTGAGACCCCTGCTCTACAAGAAATACCAAGTATTAAAATCAAGATTTTTTTTTTCACAGCACCCCTGTGATATCCAAGTTCGCCTACCCAAGAACAAGGACTGCCGCATGGCCCAGTAATAAAAAACAGTGGAAGAGACAGAGAAAAAATACAATAGATAAGGTGTTTTCTTTGCACATGGCTGTCCAGGGTTCAATCCCCGGCACCCCATATGGCCCTCTGTACCCAAAGTAATTCCTGAAAGCAGAACTAGGAGTAAGCAATAACCACAGCTGGGTGTGGTCAAACATTAATAGTAAATGACAAGTATATAGTACATATAAAGAAAAAGATGATTATCTAAGTGAGAGTATTCAAGAACTTACTTCCAAGGGACACAAAGATGTCTGTATTGCATCCATGCACCGAGCACCAACCCAGGTTCAATTCATGGTACCACCACACATGAAACCTGGGCAACACCCATCAGGGGTCACTCCTGAATAGATCCACCCCCAAAAGAAAACTTAGAAAAACGAGGCATCTAACTGAAGACTTGAGCTTTAGTTCTCTTTTGCTAAGTGAGAGGGATATTGGACCACATCTAGTGGTACTTAAGGGCTACCCCAGCAGTGTAATGTAGGCTGGGGAAAGAAAGTCCCAAAAGTAGCTCAAAGACCATGGTGAGCCAGGCACAAACCTGGGCCTCCCACATACAAAAACATGAGCTCCTTTAACATTTGTACTCTCTCCATCCCAGAGCTTTCAATCTTACAGAACTGAGGGTGTGTGATTCTAAGAATAAATAAAAGTAAGTCTTTAAAGGTAGTAAGAAGCAAAAATGTGGAGTAAAAAAAAAAAAAACCCAAACCAAAAAACCCAAACCAAAAAAAAAAAATGATAAAGACTTTGGATAAAACAAGCAGCTTTAAGGAGAAAAAAAAAAACATAAAGAACACAACAAGGTAAAGGCTAGAACTAACATTAAACAGCTTTTGAAGAGCTGGAGCAATAGTACTGTGGTAGGATGTTTATCTTGCATGCAGCTGCCCTGAGTTTGATATCCAGAACCCCATATATAGGTCCCCTGATCCAAATAGGGTAAAGCTAGGATTAAGTCCTGAGCTATGCCAGGTTCGACCCAAGCACCAAAAGAAATTTTATTGGGGCTGGAGTGATAGCACAGCGGTAAGGCGTTTGCCTTGCACTCGCCTGACAAAGGACAGACCCGGGTCAATCTCAGGCATCTCATAAGGTCCCCAGAGCATGCCAGGAATGATTTCTGAGTGCAGAACCAGGAGTAAGCCCTGAGCGCCTCTGGGTGTGACCCAAAGATAAAACAAAAAAAAATTATTTACAGAATTGAGGGCCATGGTACCATCAACAACTACCTCCTGTAGCAGCTATCAGGCACAGCAAGTATACTGTCCCAAAAAAAAAATAAATAAATAAATAAATAGTATTGGAAAGTTTCTTAAAGGTAACTGGCTCTAATCCTCTCACAAAAAGATTATCCAAGGACTAAAACCCAAGGAACAACTACATTTCCTGGGGCTGGAGCCATGGTGCAGGGTGTAAGGCCTTGTGCGCACTAGCTAGCCAAGGACGGACTGCAGTTCAATCCCCCAACGTCCCATATGATCCCCCAAGTCAGGGACGATTTCTGAGTGTATAGCCAGGAGTAACCCCTGAGCGTCATCATGTGTGGACCAAAAACCAAATAAGAAAAATAAAATTTCTATCTTCCTTATTAGCTCAGCTCATGAATATGCAGTATCTTCAACTTACATCTTGACTTAATGCCATGAAACTCCTCTGTAATTCTTTCGCAAACTCCAAGTTATTTGTGACTTCCTGGTACTTAGATACAGCATCCTAAAATGACAAAGATTATACATTTATCACAAACAATTTTCTTATCAAAGTTATAAGCATAAATTATTCAATAAAATGTGACATCATTACCAGTTGATCTTGATTAAGCCTTTCTCCTTTGTTCATTCGCTCTTGGTAATCATCAAGTTTGCCCTGTATCAAAATAAAATTATGTCATATTGAAAGATCATACCAAGTTGATCATGCTAAAATAACAATTCATATCCTAAATTTATCCTAGATATACTTTTTACACACTTCAGTTTTTAAGTACATAAAATGTTTAATTTTTACGGAATAGGCAAAGTCAAATCTAAACCCTGATGAACAATACCAAATACTAAATCGAAAGCCTACACTACACCAATATTTGTACTTTAGGTGCCTTAATGATATACAATAGAGAACTCAAAAATATGATTTGTGCTCATAGATGAAGCCAAAATGTATTAAGCATCATTATGCGCAAATGAGCACATCATTTATTTTTGTTCTGCCTTCCCTCTGCTTAAAGAAGCCTATGAGTAAATGACAAGTGTTTCATGCAGAAAGCCATATATATCTTCCTTGGTACTTCATTATTTTGAACAAGCACTACTTCAAGTGATCACAATCCCTATAGACAAATACATAAATGCCTTATAATTTCCACACAAACTTAAATGATCAAAAATGGGGATAATTAAAAAATTTATCTTCTGGCTAAAATGAAAATTTTTCTAAGTCTCCAGTGCTATTGTAATTAGATATGCAGGGTGCAGAAAGATAGTACAGCAGGGAGGGTGATTGCTTTACACATGGCGGACCAGGTTAAATCCCAGGCACCCCCTATGGTTCACTAAGCACAGCCAGGAGTAATTCCTGAATACCAAGCCAGGAGTAATACATTATCAGGTTTGCCACCCCAAAAAAGGTATTTACATACACAACATCAAGTACTTAGCTATGGGGATCTAGAAGAGGAGTCAAGTTAAGATTACCAAATTGACATCATGAGGTCCGAAGTTCAATCCACAGAGCCATTACATACACTAAGATTCTGGCAGCTGTTATCTGAAATCCCAGCACTAATTACACTACAACCAGCAGGGAAGTCCATGTATGTGCATAAGACCCCCAACTAAACATACAAACATCATAAAGACTATGAATGCCAAGCAAAAGCATATGCAAGCCCTATTACAAAAAATGTGAAGCCCCTCTCCCCTATTTCATCACAGGTACCATTTTTTTTTTTTTTTTTGGTTTTTGGGCCACACCCGGCGTTGCTCAGGGGTTACTCCTGGCTATCTGCTCAGAAATAGCTCCTGGCAGACACGGGGGACCATATGGGACACCGGGATTCGAACCAACCACCTTTGGTCCTGGATCGGCTGCTTGCAAGGCAAACGCCGCTGTGCTATCTCTCCGGGCCCACAGGTACCATTTTTAAATAACGGTGGGGGGTGTGCTTTTACAAGAACTAAGTTATTGCATTAGGAATCAAAGAAGAATTGGGGGCAGAGCAATAGTACAGAGGGTATTTGCCTTACACGTAGTAAATGAGCCAGGCTCAATCCCAGGATTCCAACATGGTCCCCAAGCCTGACAGGAGTAATTCCTAAGCACAGAGCCAAAGTAAGACCACTGAGCACTGAGCACTGATGGTCTTATACCTCCAAAAAAAGAAACCTTAAGAAGGGCTGGATATGGGGCCAGAGAGATAGCATGGAGGTAAGGCGTTTGCCTTTCATGCAGAAGGTCATTGGTTCAAATATCGGCGTCCCATCTGGTCTCCCGTGCCTGCCAGGAGTGATCTGAAGCGTGGAGCCAGGAGTAAGCCCTGAGCACTGCTGGTGTGACCCAAAAACCAAAAAAACAAAACAAAAGGGCTGGATATGGAGCTGGAGAGATAGCATGGAGGTAAGGCATTTGCCTTGCATGCAGAAGGATGGTGGTTCGAATCCCGGAATCCCATATGGTCCCCCGAGCCTGCCAGGAGTGATTTCTGAGCATAGAGCCAGGAGTGATCCTGAGCGCTGTGGGGTGTGACACACACACCCTCCAAAAAAGGAGGGCTGGATAGGGGCTGGAGCAATAGCCAAGTGATGGGGCATTTGCTTTGCACATGGCTGATCTAGGGACGGACCTTGGTTCAATCCCCAGTATCCCATATGGTCCCCCAAGCCAGGAGCAATTTCTGAGTGCAAAGCCAGGAGTAACTCGTCACAGGGTATGGCCCAAAGACCACACACACACACTTACCCACCCACCCACACACACACAGCAGGGCTGAATAGAGTACAGCAGGGCCAAACACACATATACACACACACACAGAAGGGCTGAATAGAGTACAGCAGGGCCAAACACACATACACACACACACACACACACACACACACTTACCCACCCACCCACACACAGAAGGGCTAAATAGAGTACAGCAGGGCCAAACACACATATACACACACACACACACACAGAAGGGCTGAATAGAGTACAGCAAGGCCAAATCACACACACACACACACACACACACACACACAGAAGGGCTGAATAGAGTACAGCAGGGCCAAACACATATACACACACACACACACACACACACACACACACACACACACACACGCACAGAAGGGCTGAATAGAGTACAGCAAGGTCAAAACGACACACACACACACACACAGGCTGAATAGAGTACAGCAGGGCCAAACACACATATACACACACACACAGAAGGGCTGAATAGAGTACAGCAAGGCCAAATGACACACACACACACACAGGCTGAATAGAGTACAGCAGGGCCAAACACACATATACACACACACAGAAGGGCTGAATAGAGTACAGTAGGGCCAAACACACATACACACACACACACACACACACACAGAAGGGCTGAATAGAGTACAGCAAGGTCAAAACGACACACACACACACAGGCTGAATAGAGTACAGCAGGGCCAAACACACATATACACACACACACAGAAGGGCTGAATAGAGTACAGCAAGGCCAAATGACACACACACACACACACAGGCTGAATAGAGTACAGCAGGGCCAAACACACATATACACACACACAGAAGGGCTGAATAGAGTACAGTAGGGCCAAACACACATACACACACACACACACACACACACACACACACACAGAAGGGCTGAATAGAGTACAGCTAGGTCAAAACGACACACACACACACACACACACACACACACACACACACACACACACACACACGGGCTGAATAGAGTACAGCAGGGCCAAACCAGGTTCAAACTACAGCACCATATATACCATACAGTTCCCTGAACATCACTAGGAATAATTCCTGAGCACCAACCAAAATAAAATATCAAAGGTGTAGAAATATAAGCAGGGAATATAATTTTTTTTCTTTTTTTTTGGTTTTTTGGGCCACACCCATTAGATGCTCAGGGGTTACTCCTGGCTACGCGCTCAGAAATTGCCCCTGGCTTGGGGGGACCATATGGGACACCGGAGGATCGAACCGTGGTCCTTTCCTTGGCTAGCGCTTGCAAGGCAGACACCTTACCTCTAGCGCCACCTCGCCGGCCCCCAGGGAATATAATTTTTAAAGACTTCAACATATTTAATTCTCTCACCTTGTCCTTAGGAATCAAGTCTTATAAAGATTCTGCTCAGATGCATTCAGACAAAAGCAAGTTTAAAAGTAGGCCAGCTGGATAGTGTAAGGGGGTAGGGCACTTTTCTTGCTTACACATGTGGCCAACCCTAGTTCGAATCCCCAGCACCATATAATTTCCACCCCACAAGCACACCACTCACTCCAAAGCAGAACCATGAACAGACCCCAAGTACCAATAGGTATGGACCAAAAGCCACCCTTCTAAAAAATACTCACATTCCTTAAAATTGTTGTAAATAAAGCTTAAAATAATCATCGGATGATTAAAGATTACTGGAAATAACCAATTTTATTTCACATACTAAGCCAAACAAATACAAAAGTTCAAACCTATGTACCAGAGATAGTACAGAAATTACCATTTATGGTCATAAATTCCAATCCCATTTCCCACATGCTGTGCTTGAGCAAAGTCACAGCCATAGTGTGTGAGCATTACAAACATGGTGCAGCCCCTCAAAACACGATTTTTACCTACTTTTTGAAAGACTAGTATTAACTGACAGTATCTTAACTCTGCTCCTATTATCATATCCTATTCAAATAGTATTGCAATCTACTTATCAATATTGCTCCTGGAACAGACAGTATAGAGGTTAAGACACTTGCCTTGCAAATGACTCAGGTTCTTTCCTAGCATTGCATAAAATCCTCTAAGCACCTACAATGAGTCTATCTAGCAGAGTCCAGAGTAAACTCAGAACCTCCACAATCACAGAAAAAAATCTTAACAAATGACTAAACTGATATATCAACTCCAACAAAATGAAAAAAAAGAGAACTAAAGAATTCTAGGCAGATATGTTTTTGCTACCATCAAATATAAACAGGTTAGTTGTGTTGAATTGTAATAATTGCAATTGCCACATTATGAACAACTGGCACATGAAAGTCCACATGAAGGGGATTTAAAAAAAAAAAAGCTTTTTTTTTCCTGAACAATTATTTCATAACCACTTTGCTAACCTAAAAAGGGCCAAGGTATAAAACCAATCATCAAATCAAGCACTGGCCTTGCAAGTAAGAAGAGGTCAGGGTTGATCCCCAGCACCTAAAAAGATGTTGTTAAAAAGTCAGGGGCATGGGGGCCCGGAGAGATAGCACAGCGGCATTTGCCTTGCAAGCAGCCGATCCAGGACCAAAGGTGGTTGGTTCGAATCCCGGGGGAACATATGGTCCCCCGTGCCTGCCAGGAGCTATTTCTGAGCAGACAGCCAGGAGTAACCCCTGAGCACTGCTGGGTGTGACCCCCCCCCAAAAAAAAGTCAGGGGCATGAGATGTCAAAGCAGTAAAGCAAGACAAGCAGCCAACCCAGGTTCAATCCCCCATCACCTTACATAGTCTCATAAACCTTCCAAGAGCCAGGAAATCACACAGACCATAGCTGGGTGTGGCAGTCTTTCACAATATTAGTAACACAAACTTCCCATCTCTTGAAATTTGATTTAGTGTTTATTTTTCAACTATGAACATTTACCTATTGAAATTCTATTTCTAGGACCAGAGAAATAAATAGGATAAAGATTATAACTACATCCTATATAACTATCCAGTGACTTGGTTTTGAAGAATAATTACCAAATGGCCCATTGTACTCTCCATCCTTTATCTCTTCTTACACCCATCTTCTATTTGTTTCTAAACAGTATTCACTAAGTTGATATTCAAATTTCAGGTGGTCAGGAGGGATCAGAGAGCAGTGGGTAAGGCACTGGCCTTGCATTGAACCTTGATCCAGGTTCAATCCCCACATTTTATATCATTGTTCCTTTTCATCCCCCACCCCCACCCTACATTGCGAAGTTTATTCTTGAGCGTAGAGCCAGAAGTAACCTCTGAGCACTAGTGGGTGTGGTCCAAAAGCAAGCAAAGAAAATTTTCAGTTAGCCTATCCTCAGCACTATTTTTTTTTTGTTTTTGGGCCACACCCAGCAGTGCTCAGGGGTCACACTCCTGGCTGTCTGCTCAGAAATAGCTCCTGGCAGGCATGGGGGACCATATGGGACACCGGGATTCGAACCAACCACCTTTGGTCCTGGATCAGCTGCTTGCAAGGCAAACACCGCTGTGCTATCTCTCCGGGCCCTCAGCACTATTATTAATGACCAGATTTCACCTAACTAGAAACCGAAAAAACAATTAGAGGTCATGATAAAACCCTTCCCATTTTTGTGTATAGAGAGGGGTGCCCAGAATGGTGTCTAGGTCTCCAGTACACAAAGCACATGCTCTAACATTTAAGCTGTCTCCCCAAAACACTTTCCCCCTTTTTAATACCAATACTCAGTGTTCTAACCATAGCTAACTTTATTTCTGGCCCTACTGTGGCTTCTCTTCTTCAGATTATACTATTGAATTGCATTATACATAGGCCTCCCATTCTCATTTTATCATCATCTAAATTATCTTACTGAAATTTTAATTCCATACAAATACCTTAAGTGTGCGTGCTCTAAAATGAACATTTAGGGGCCAGAGAGATAGCATGACGGTAAGGTGTTTGCCTTTCATGCAGAAGGACGGTGGTTCAAATCCCGGCATCCCATATGGTCCCCTGTGCCTGCCAGGGGCGATTTCTGAGCATGGAGCCAGGAGTAACCCCTGAGCACTGCCGGGTGTGACCCAAAAACCAAAAAAAAGAAAGAAAAAAAAAAAAAAAAGAGCTTGTTTAGGGCTCGGAGAGATAGCACAGCGGTTTGCCTTGCAAGCAGCTGATCCAGGACCAAAGGTGGTTGGTTCGAATCCCGGTGTCCCATATGGTCCCCGTGCCTGCCAGGAGCTATTTCTGAGCAAACAGCCAGGAGTAATCCCTGAGCATCCCAGGAGTAATCCCTGAGCATCGCTGGGTGTGGCCCAAAAACCAAAACCAAAAACAAAAACAAAAAAGAACATTTAAAATAGCTGTTCCAGGCCTAAAGTGATTGTACAGTGTTGGTAAAACACTTGCCTTGCACAGAGCCAACCCAGGTTCAATTCTGGACATCCCATAGGGTACTCCAAGCACTGCTAAGAGTAATTCAGAGCCAGGAGTAACCCCTGAGTATCAGCAGGTTTGGCCCAAAATCCAAAGCCAATATAAAAAAATATATTAATAAGCACCTTCCTGAATCTCCTTTCCTTAGGGTTATGTACCAGCTATGTACCACATATTCCATAAGTAACTTTTAAGCTTTTTAAATTATAAATAAAAATAAGTACATATAAATAAATATGAATAAAAAGTGGAGTCAGGGAGATAGTAAAGTGAGTAAGGCTCTTTCCTTGCACTCAGCAGTCCCAGATTAAATACCAGCAATCCACATGGTCCTGGTCAAACTAGAGTGACACTAAACAGATATGAGTTAAGTCTTGAGCACTTTTTTGCACCTTATTTTGTGGCCCAGCCTAAAAAATAAATACATTATAGTAAGATGAGACAAAAAAAAAATATATAAACAGAAGCCAGTGAGATAGCACAGCAAATAGGGCATTTGTCTCTCAGATAGTCAACTTAAGTTTAATACCTGGTACCTTACATGGTCCTCCATACCTTCCCCAAGGAGTGGTGATTAATTCTTGAATAGAGTAACAGAGTAACCTTGTCCCATATGACACCGCCAGGAGTCATCTATGTGCAGAGGCAGTAGTAACCTCTGAGCACTGCTGAGTCCCAAAATAAAAAAAAAAACAAAACTTTTTTAATGCAGTAGCATCTGAAAAACAAAAACTGACCTTCGAAGGGAAATTATGTTTCTCAAAAGAATGCTCTACAAAGAGATTATGAATACTAGAAAAAGAAGCCTACTAATAATCAGAGTCCCAGTAAGAAACATACATGAAAATCATTTGCACAAAGGGCTCTTTAGGCCAGTGAGATAGTAATACAGCAAGGTCAACCCAGGTTTAATTCCAGATATCCCATAAGGTCCCCTGAGCACCAGCAGTTGTGCAGAGCCATGAGTAAGTCCTCGGCACCGGCAGGTATGGCTTAAAAAAAAAAAAATTAAGGTGCTCTTTAAAAAAACAATTTAGTAAAAACTAGTAAGAATACAGGGGCCCAAGTGATGGCGCAGTGGTAGAGCCTTGCATGTGGAGGATCGCGGTTGGATCCCCCAGTGTCCCATATGCCCCCCACCAAGCCAGAAGCAATTTCTGACAGCATAGCCAGGAGTAACCCCTAAGTGTCACCGGGTGTGGCCCAAAAACTAACAAACAAAAAAAGTATATATCTAAATCTAGTCTCCTAATTACAACAGGGAGTGGCATAATCCCCTTAGCACAGAGCTGGGTCTAACACAAAAACCAAGAAATAAGTACACAAATTATTTATAACATAAACATTATACTTATGATATAATTATTGGTTATTCCATTTAAATTTAACTGTGGCTTATTTACTTTTGATGTACACTTTCTGATTCTTATACACAGTTGTAATATTCTGCCATAAAGAGAAATTCAGAAGTCACTTTATATACAAATTTTTGACATTCTAAAAGAATTTACCTTTCTGTAAGTATTGGATCATGGCCAATAAGGGAATTATGTTTTTCTAAATAAAGCAAAATTTTTCTTGCAGTATGAGATTTTAACTAATCTTAAAACAAAGTTTTTTTGAAGCTCTCACATTCGGTTTTGTCAAAACCCAGAATTTAACAGCTCAGAATTAAAAGAAACTAAGAAAAAAAAAAAGAATTAAAATAAAAGAAACTATAGGGCAAAGCAAAACATTAAACAAGGATACCTTTTCCAAGAGGCCAGAGAAATAAGAGGTACTTGTTTTGCATGTGGCAGGATAGAGCCCACTTGGATCCACAGCTTTGTGTACTGTCATTTGAACATTGCCAGTACTGAATCCTGAGCAGAGCCAAGAGTAGCCATAGCCAGTCTCTGGCCCAAACCACCATAGCTGTTACTGTCACCAATCATAGGAAAGTTTTCTGCTCAACTTTCCACATTTTCCTTTAGTCTTGCAAGATATTACAAATCCTCAAATCCTACAGTTTCTGTTCTTCACTGAGAAACGGAGTATGATTTCACCCAATGATCAAAAGTTATTTCTGTTCCTAGACAACCTTCACTAATTCCACTGAGTAAGAGCTGGTACAATTATATTTATACACATAAGAAGAAAAGTTTTAAGAAACCAATCTTCTAAGTTTTGAAAAGAAGTTAAGAGTATAGCACAATTCATTGATGATCCATAATAGCTACCTTCAAATGCTGGAAGCCTTCTCAGGTTGCAGATTTCTGAGTTGTTGAAGAAAACAAAATAAGTGTTAAACAGCAATGGCACGAGTGTGGGAAATGTTAAACTTACTTGACAAAAAAATAAGAAATGAAGTCCCACAGAAATTAAATAAACATGTCAACAGTTCAGGGTTTCTGAACATTAATAGTAAAATGCTAGAGTACAGCAAGGAAAGCAGGAAAGCACTTGCCTTGCACGAGGCCAGCTTGGATTCAATCTCTAAAACCCCATATGATCCTCAGAACACAGACAGGAGTAATTCCTGAATACAGAGCCAGGAGCAGCCCCTAAGCATCAACAGATGTGGCCCCAAACAACCCCCCCCCAAAAGAAAAAAACAAGGGGCTGGAGAGAACTAGTAAGGCACTTGCCATACATGAAGTTGACCTGAGTTTTCATCCTCAACATCTCATACTGTCCCCAGAGCACCACAGGATTGACCCATGAATGCAGAGCCAGGAGTAAACCCTGAGCATTGTGCCATTTGAGGCCCAAAAACCAAACAAAATAAATCAAAATATAAATAAATATGCTGTCCAGGTAGGTAGGTAAGCTAGAGCTTGACAGAATTTTGGCTAATTAAAAATAAATGTTTTTTTAAGATTAAAAAAAAAAATCCGATCCTGGGATGCAGCAACAGTACAGCAGATAAGGCACCTGCCTTGCACGTGGCCAGCCCAGGTGCAATCACACCACATATGGCCCCCAAATCCCACCAGGGGTGATCCCTGAGGAAAAGCCAGGAGTAACCCAAGTACCATCTGATGAGGCCCCCAAACACAACCAAAAGCTAAAATACTATATGGACCAGGAGATAGCTCATGGGCTTCAATGCAAAAAAAAAAGGGGGGGCGGGGCTTCAATGCTTCCTTTATATGTTGGAAGCAACTGCAAGGAGCCTCCAAAAAACCACCCCCCATTTCCACATACAGACAAAGTAATTCTATAACCCTTACCCTTTTTGTCCATGGCTGTAATTATGAGGAAGCAACTGAAACCAATAGAAAAACACAAAAATTGGGGTCGAAGCAAAAGTATGACAGATAAGGCACTTGCCTTGCATGCAGCTCACCCAGGTTCAATATCCAACACCCCATATGATCTTTGAGGAAAGCTCACAGCCAGGAGTAAGTCCTGAGCACAACAGGTATGCGCCCTCCCCCCCCAAGACAACTATATATAGTGAAAATAAGAGATTTGGGGCCAAAGATATAGTACAGGGCCTTGCCTATCTGGGTTCAATCCCTAGCACTACATATGGTCCAAACACAGCAAAAGAGTAAAATAACCTGAGATGCTCTAAGTATGCTCAAAGTATGAATGTGGTCAAAACAAAGCAAAAACACAACTATCAATGAAGTCTCATGTGTTTTTCTACACTCAAATTTTAACCAAATAAATAAATAAATAAATAAATAAAATAAAGCTTTAGTACAGCAAGTTTCTAAAATAAATTATCAGAAGCTAGGCAATTTGCAATCCCGACATTGGCTGCATTTCTCTTCAGCTACACTTATTTTTCTCTACTAAATACATATATTTCAGAAGTGATCATTTACTAAAAATATTTACAGACACTTCTAATACAAGAATTAAGACAAAAGATTGGCATTTATTCTCTCTACTAGTGTTTTTCCCCAATTTTTCTAACATACATGAGTAAAAGTATAGCAAATGTTCATATGGGATTTACTTAAGTATAAAAATAAATCTCAGTTTAAAGTTTTGAGAATTCAATGACAACAAAATGAGTATCAAAATGGATATCCCAATAAGACATGGGATTTGACCTTTCCTGCTATTTTCAGAACTACATTTCCTGAAAAACCTACAATTAATGAAGATCTAACAATAAATATACTTCTTTTACATTCAACTTTTAAAATAGAAGAACTCTAAAGTCATGATGAGAATATAAGTATAGGACAAGTACTGTGCAAGCGGTCAACCCAGCTTCTTCCAGGCACAATATATGATCCCACCAACCCACAGAGTGATTGCTGAATACAGAGCTAGGAGTAAGCCCTAAGTACTACCAGGTACGGCTCAACACAAAAACATTAAGAACTCTACAGGCCAGAGCAGGTAAAGAAAGCTCTTGCCTAGCACATGGTCAACCTCCTGAAATCCTATCATCTTTCCCTGGAGCAATGCCAAGAGTTACCCAAAAACAGCCAGGAGTAATTCCTAAGCTCTGAGCCAGAAACCCGCCCTAACTAAACACCAACAGGTGTCAGCCAAAACTAAAACAAAAATTCTCTAAATTTAGAATCTAAAGTTTTATTTGGTACTTAAGGATCAGTTTAAATGTGAAAAATTACAAGCATATTGGAGAATATTTCTAATTCCCTTATAAAACAACATAAAAATAACAAAAAGCCTTGGAATGTTGCCCTTTACAATCTGACTTTTTCTGACATGGGGGGTGTAGAGAGGTGTGGGCCACATCCCCTGGTGTCCCAGGGGTAGAATCCAGGCCTGCCAGATGTAAAGCAAGTGTCCTACCACTATACTATGGTTCTGTTCTAGTCCGATCCTCCAATGTGGGTCATTCTACGTGAAAGTGACCACTTACAAAATGAACTGTGGAAACTTTTTGTTTTTTTGGGCCACACCTGGAGGAGCTCAGGGGTTACTCCTGGCGCTCTGCTCAGAAATCGCTCCTGGCAGGTACGAGGGACCATAAGGGATGCCTTGATTTGAACCACTGTTGGTCCTGGGTTGGCCCGCTTGCAAGGCAAACGACCTACTGCTGTGCTCTGGCCCCAAACTGCAGGAATTTTTTTAATGGCTTTCAGTTCCTAAAAATGATCACACAGTAAAGTAAAATTAAGGCCCTATGATTTTTTTTGTGTGTGTGGTTTTTTTGGGTCACACCCGGCAGTGCTCAGGGGTTACTCCTGGCTCCATGCTCAGAAATTGCTCCTGGGGGGACCGGTGAGGTGGTGCTAGAGGTAAGGTGCCTGCCTTGCAAGCGCTAGCCCCTAGCCAAGTATGGACCGCGAGGTTCGATCCCCTGGTGTCCCATATGGTCCCCCCAAGCCAGGGGCAATTTCTGAGCGCTGAGCCAGGAATAATCCCTGAGCATCAAACGGATGTGGCCCCCCCCCAAAAAAAAACAAGAAAGAAATTGCTCCTGGGGGGGGATTAGAACTGATGACCTTCTGCATGAAAGGCAAACGCCTTACCTCCATGCTATCTCTCCGGCCCCAGGCCCTCTGATTTTAACTTGAACTTTTCCCAAGTGTTTTGAAGATGAACTAGTTAGTACTAATCAACTAGCTCTAATTAGAAATATTCATTGCAGTCACTGCAAAAACTTAAATTAAGAGTAGATTTATGCTTACTCTCTAAATCACAAAATAAACAGTCTGGAGTAAAATAATGGGGTCAAATTGAAACAACTTAGTCTTATAATGCTTAGAATCCACTCATCCCAGAAAAAGGTAGCCATATACGTTTACTTCATAGCTTTACTGGTTTTAAATTCAAAATTTAAATACTTTCTATAACAGACTGAGGCTGTCAAAATAAAATAAAAATTATTTTCTTCCCCTATGACAAGGTGGATGCAAAACAAAGTAACCTTGTCATCTGCATTGCAGTGGAACAGTTAGTTCATGCAACCAACGAAGCAGCAGTAGCAAACAAGAAATTTTACTGTCAAAAAAAAAATCCAGACAGAAAAAAATTTATCTATAAGAGTTTATGCTTCTACTTAAAAATATTAAAAAGATGCATTGTAAATTCTTAGTAACAGTATCACTGCAATTCTCTGGAAAGAAATATTTCGCGCTACAATCAAAATACTAGCTAGCATCCTTTACTCAGAAGAAAGGTACAATAGGCAAAAATTTTAGGCAAGGTTTGATCAAAGTTATTAGGCTCTTCTACAGGAATTCTGGTTAATCTTGCACCTACCCAAGTCACCAGGGTCTAAACCTACAGTTACAAAGATAACAATTTAGATGTCACTTTAAAAGCAGTTATTCTACATTAAAAGTTAGTACATTTTTCCAAATCAAATGGGCTGGACTCTAAATAAAATTATGATTCATTTTCAAAATATCTGCCTAACCTTGGACCCCACCCCCTTTTTGTTTGTTTATTGGGATTTGGGGGGAGAAGAGGAGTGACACCTGGTTGTGCTTAGTCAAATCCTGGTCGGTCACATGCAAGGCCAGTGTTCTGCCCACATCTCTCTGATCCGTAGAGACCAGTTTTTATTGCTGAAATAATCAAAATTGCACAAAATTTATTGTACTTTAATTCAATGTATACCCAATCAGTTAAAAATTAGAGGCAGTTTTACACTTAATGCTTTATATTACACCTGTACTTCTTTGTTAAAGACTTTTGTAGTCTTACTCATCTCCATCTGGGGGGATGGCCCTGGCTGGCCAGGCTGGGGGGTCGTCTTGTTGGCAGATGGATTTAAGTACTAGACTTAAAAAAAAAAAAAAAACTTCTGTACTCTTAATCATGTAACTCAACTTTAAAAACTACCAGGCATTTAATTGTATTACACAATTTTAAGCATGTATTTTCACTGAACAGATGCTTAACTCACCTCAACTGGCCATTTAAAAAAAAGTAAAAATAATTATTTTTAAAAACTAATATTTTTTCACGTCTTAATGGTAAGAATCACTAAATATCCAGTACTAATTGTCAAGATCCTGGATTATAAATTCATAGACAAAAGACATTTGGGCACATAAAACTGCAGGTCAAGGCTAAATAAAGCTCAAATACAAAATAACTAAACTTTTTAGTTTCAAAGTCTTACTTTAAATTTAAATCTAAATTCTAAATTGACTTATATACTATCTTAGGTGTTGATACACTGAACAACTGGAAATAGTCAACTTTATCCTTTCATACAGAAAATCGTCAGGGCCAGAGAGATAGTGCAGTGGGTAGGGCCTATGACATGCATGCAGCCTACCCAGGTTCTTGGCATCCCCTATGGTTCCCTGAGCACTTCCAGGAGTGACTCCTGAGGGTAGAGCCAGGAGTTAACCCTGAACACTGGATGAGACCCCCCCCCAATTAAAAAAGAAAATCAGCTGGAGATTAAAAAAAATTAATTTCAAACCAGCATCCCATATGGTAGTACCCAGAGCACCATCAGGAGTGATTCCTGAGGGCAGAGCCAGAAGTAACCCTTGAAGCTGATCACCAGGTGTGGCCAAAAAAAAAAAAAAGATATGATAGCAGATTGGGTTGATTGCCTTGAATACTGCCAATCCCGATTTGAACAAAGGCATCCCATGTGGTCCCCTCAGAACTGCCAAGAGTACGGTAATTCCTGAGTGCTGTGCAGAGTACTCTGAGCATCACTGGGTGTGACCCAAAAATAAAACAGAAAATCGTCTAAAATATGAAATTTAGGGCCGGAGAGAGAGAGAGCACAGCACACACAGATTCAGGACAGACGGTGGTTCAAATCCGGGCATTCCATATGGTCACCCCTGCCTGCCAGGAGTGATTTCAGAGTAACCCCTGAGCGCTGCCAGGTGTGACCCGAAAACCAAAAAAGAAAAATTTTCATAGTTTTAAGTCACAACATGAGTGGACAGCCACTTAACATGACATGTAGGTAGCTCAGACATCAAAAACCCAACTGAACTACAATGTGATCTTTCAGTATGTAGTATCCAAAATACTAATATAGAAAATAAAAAGTATTTTCTACTTTGTGTATCTTATTAAATTCCTTTCATCGCAAGGTAATTTTCCAAGACAGGGTACTACTTTAGTAGCTTAAGTATCTCTGATCTCTGTAGTAACTATAATTACTTGTGAATAAGCAATAAACAGCAATACAAACCTATATGACAAGTGACCTGTCATGGTTATGGATCTCCTGGAATTTACAAACTGCAACTTTTCTTTTCCTTTTTTTTGCAACTTTTCAATATATACTTTCATACAAGACTCCTAACAATTGCCTCACAATTAGGATAATTAGTGACTGACCTGACTTGAAGACTCTTTATTCAGCAAAGCATATATGTACATTAAAATGCCAGATTTCAGCCTGATATAGTACAATGGGTAGATAGTATTTACCTTGCACGTGGCTGACCAATCTGCACCCCATGTGCTCCCCTGAGCAATACCAGGAGTGATTTCCCGAATGCAGAGCCAGGAGTAAATCCTGAGCACTGCTGGGTGTGGCCCAATCTTCAAAATTCTGAAAACCTAACTATTCAAAATTAAACCATTCAACTAGATGAAAAGAACTGATTTTTAAAAAATGGCTAATCTCGGTTTGATAGGGGTGAAAAAAAAATCAAGATAGCAACCGAGGATGCAGGCCTTAGGTAAGTTTACCCTGCCATATCTGTGTCTGTTACAACGAAGTCCTCTAGTTTCTTTGACACTACTACAGGTAGCGTTTCAACCATCAATAAACCACACTTGCTTATTATCAGTATGATGGCTCAGCAAAAAAGGCAGAAACCAATGATGCGGGAGGGGAATCTCAAATTCAAATAAAATGCTTGGCTCAACAGGAAAGAGATGTGTCAAGTATCAAGTATCAAATCTAAACGTCTTCTAAGTAAGTAGAAACAAACATAAAAATCAAGTCATTGAGATCATGTCCTGTGCTTAAGTTTTCTTCTTCACGTCCTTCCCCAGAGTCCAAATCTAAATCAAATGTCTTAAGACAGTAGGTGGGTGGCTACATTAAAACAAACTTTTAGGAGCCAGAGCAATAGGAGGCTCGAGCCTTGCACAAGGCAGACCTGGCTGGGTTCGATTCCCCACATCCCCCACGGTCCCCCCTGAGCATCGCCAGAAGTAGGGTGCGGTGGGAAGAATGAAAAAGAAAAAAAAAAACTTTTAAGTACTTCAGAATTCAAAACACCTTTTTCTCTGGGTTACTGGAGTCGAACCAGCTGAGCTCACCCAGGTGGGTTTTATCCCTCCGGCGGGATCTCAAAAAAAGATGGGGGCCACCCGCACAGCTCCCCGCGCGCACACACACGCACAGCACACGTGTCTCTCGGCACGCGGCCGGGGGCGCACAGGGAAGAGGCGTGCCAAAAGAGCAAGAAAAAGAAACCCAAAGCCCAAAACAAAAGGCCGGGGTGCAGCTAAGGCCCTGGGGGTGCATGGGGCCCGCAGGCCGGAGAAGCCGCGCCCCGCCCCGCCCCGGGGTGCGCGTGGGCGTGGCCGGCAGAGGGGGGGGCGTCTCGCCCCGCCCCGCCCCGCGGCCGCAGCTCCCGCCCTCCCCCGCTTTCGCTTTGTGCTCACAATGCAGCGCCGGGGAAGCGCTCGCCCGCCCGCCCGCGCCGCCATGTTAGGCGCCCTCCATGTGCCCCGCGGCCCGGCCGCCGCCGCCACCTGCACCCCGAAGGGAAGGAAGGAGGCTCCCCCGCCCCGCTGGCAGGCCTCCGCCCGGGGACAAAGGCCGCCGCGGCGGGGCGCCCAAGGGGCACGCTCGGGGGAGGGCAGGGAAGGGGATGCCGGGGTGGGGGGCGATCGAGACAAAGGCGGCGCGGAGGGCGCCCGCGGCCGGGTGGCGGAGCCCAGGCGGGACGGCAGCGCTCCTCCTTCCCGGGCTGGGGAGGGAGGGGACCCGGCCGCGGGCCGCACGAGCTCCCCAGGGCTCCCCTAAGAGCTCTCCCTCCAGGGCCCCGCTCGCTAAGGGAGATGGCAGCACGCCGCCCGGGGAAGGCCCAGACAGACATCTAGGGCGCCCCGGGCAGGGCAGCAAGTTGGCCCGGGCCTGGCCTGGCGGTGCAGCAGTGCGGGACGGGGCTCCACGCTCCACCCGCCCCCCCCTCGCTCCCGGCACCTTTTTCTTCTCCAGGTTGCGGAGTTTCTTGTCGATCACCCCGAGGATCTGCTTCATGGCCTCGGTCTGCACGGCGCCCGTGCCCACGGTGGCGGGGTGCTGCGAAGCCGGCGCCGCTACTGCTGCTGTTGCTGTTACCGCTGCTGCTGCCGCCGCCGCCCCGGCTCCCGCTGCCGTCGTCGTGCTATTCGCCTCGCTCCCCGAGGATCCCGCCGGCGCTGGCGGTCCCGACGACTTGCTGCCGCTTCCGCTGTGGCTGGTGGCCGAGGGCATCTTGGAGGCGAAGCGAAGCGGGTTCCAAGAGCGGGAGGGAAAGAGAGAAGGAAAAAAAAAAAAAAAAAGGACAAGAGAGAGCGGGCCCGAGTCAGGCGGCAGCGGCGACGGGGCGAGACGCGGGACAAAAAACCACCAAAGAAACGCGGAGCGGGCGGGCGGGAGGCTGCGCGAGCCGGTGGGGGCGGGGTGGGACGGGGCCGGCCGGCGCGCACGCGCGGCGCGAGACCCGCCAGGCCAAGGCCGGGCAGGAAGGAAGGGACGGTCGAGCGGGCGGGCGGGCGCGCGCAAGAGCGGGCGAGACCCCGACCCCGCCTCACCCCGCGCCGTGCGGCCGCTTCAGACCGGCCCGCAGAACCGGGCGGGGGCGGGGCCGCCAACGGCCCCAAACAACGGTCCCTGCACAGAGGCGCCTGGCCCGACCCGGAGGGAACTAGCTAGCGCAGGGTGGAGCGAGGCCTCGGCCCGGTCGGGTCCGGTCCGGTCCCAGGCCGTGACCCCTGACCTCCCGCTCCGAGGGCTCCGCGGGAGGGGACGCCGGAAGCGGCAGCCCCTCGCGGAGGTTCCCGGATGAAGCGGAGCTAGAGGACACTCGGGCGGCCCCGCAAGGGTGGCGCTCACTCACCGTGCGTGCGCTCGCGCGGAGGAGGCCGCTGGCGATCCCGAGACGGGAGGCAAAGGCTGACGATGACGGTGCGTTCCGGAGCCGCGTGGCGTGGCGCGGTGTGCCTGTCGCCCAGCTCCCCGCTGCACCGACCGAGAGCCGCCGCGGCTACTGACTGAGGCGGAAAGGCAGGCAGGCTGGCAGGCGGCGCGGGAGGGACGTCGCCAGCCGGCCCTGAGGGGCGGAGGGGGCGGAGAAGGAGCGGGCGGGGCCCTTCGCCGCCCCGCTCGGGCTGCCCGCCGCGAACGCCTGATGGGAAAGGCCCCCGCCGAGGGAGGGGGGCGGAGCTGAGCCGCTGGGTCCTCTACCGGGAAGAAAGGCTTCGCGCCACTCAGGCTACGGGGCAGCTGCCCGCTTTTGCTTTCCGGGCGGAGCCACGTCGAAGCGAGGGTCCTTCCGGCGAAGTCGCTGGCCACCTAAACGGGGACAATAGGTGTCAAGCAGCTGGGGCTGGGACGGCCCAGCGAAGAAGCCCTTATTTGGAGGAGGGCTGGGGGTTGGGGGGCCAGGGTTTGTTTTTTTTTTCTCTAAGTCGGGGTGCCTAGGGTGGGCGGTGCCATTCCAGCTTCTTAGATATCTTCTGTTTGCAGAACCAGCAAACTCCCACCACCCCCAGGACTTGCAAAAAAAAAAAAAATGACTCGCTGTTTCCCTGCACAAAATCTGGATCCCGGTGATCGAGGTCTCCCAGAGCGCTTTTTTTTTTTTTTTTGAAGTCTTCATATTCCGGACGGGTTAAAAATAAGCCTTACTCTTAAGAGGACACCATCCAGTAGTATGCCTAACTATAAACAAATTGGAATACACACACACACGCACACACACACACCTTTTAAATTTGCCTAAAACTTTTTTTTTGTGGGTGGGGAGAGTGAAATGAATGAATGAAATCGAAAACTCAAGTTTTCTCTTTGCCCTCGGAGAATCAGGCCAGTCCTGTCATTAAGCCCTGAAGCTTGGTGTGGGGGTGTGGCTAGTGAATAGAAAATTAGAAATACTCACATGCTGGTTGCGAATGTATTGAAAGTGAGGGGGGGAAAAACCTGCAACTTAACGTCTGACAGCAGTCTATGACCAATATATGATTTGAATTCCATGAAAAAGAGGATTCTACTGTTGTTCCCTCTGGCATGAAATAATAAATAAGGACTGGCAGTCGTGCTTCCTGAAGGAGAAGAGACAACGGCCACCTCCTGCTTCAAGATATTCATTCCTGTTAGCTGCAACAGTATGTTCATCTTCTGCTGGATGTTGCCTCCAATATCGGGGGGAGATGGAGATTCTGCGACTGTATAATGTAAAATAGTATAGAATGAGAGAAAAGGCTGGCAGCCGAATAAAGAGGCTGGTGAAATGATTTAGAAGATGGTTGCCAAAGATACAGTGAAGGTAGTGACAAATGGATTGGTTTTCTGCATTGTGATTTGCCAGCCAGTTATAATGTCAGCTATGAGCGAAGTTGACCTAAGGTTACTCCAGATGTGTTTGAAACTATGTCTCACTCGATAAAAGAAGATAGTAGAATCCTTTAGTTTCTTCTAGTTCATAGTGTACTCAGTGGTACCCAACATTACTGTCAAAATCGACCCCAACTCAAAAATCTAACAAGTTCAATTCCAATTTAGGGAAGACAAAAGATAGTAAGTACATCAGGTAAGGTGCTTGTCTTGCAGGCAGCCAAGCCAGGTTCCATCTTCAGCATCCATTTGGTCCCTCTGGCCTCACCAGGAGTAATCTGAGTAGCACCCGGTGTGAAGCAGAAACCCAAAATACTCCATTTAGGATCTGGAGAGATAGTGTAATTGGTAAGAGCATTTGCCTTGCACATAGCTGTCCTGGTTAGATCTCTGGCACCTCATATTGTCTCAGATCATCACCAGGAGTGGTTCCTCTGCAAAGAGCCAAGAATAAAGCCCTAAGCAGTGCCAGGTGTGGCCCTAAAGTTAAAATCTCGAACCAAGATTCTCCAGCTGATTTGTATGCTATTAAATTTGGGAGAAACAGCAAAAACTTAATTTCTCAAACATAATGTCTTTAATATTAGTTATTAGGAGAAAATGGGCTGATAACATATGCAGGAGATCCAGCCCCATGACTCCCCTCTCAGTGCCTACAGGATCACTCCCCTGAACACTGCAAATTATACACAGTAGCTAAGGAGATAGCTTGGTAGGCTGGAGTGCTTGTTCTGAGGCAGAAATTCTAAATAGTTCAGGAGTTAATGAACATTAAAGCCAGATGTGACCCAAAGCAAGAATTCTCAGCTACAGTATCTGAAACTGGAGAGGGAACCCAACAACCTGCTCAGTAAATTATTGGTGATTCTGATGGCTTTCTAAACTAGGGCCTGAGAGATTACTCAATGAGTTGAAAACATGCTTTATAAGTAGGAGGTGTACTCTGGTTAGATGCCAGGCACCACATGATCCCTTGAAACCACTGGGAGTGACCTCTGAACTCTGCCTGTGTGGCCCCAAAATAAAGACCAATGGCTTGGAGCCCTCCAAGGTTTTGTTTTACTTGGAAGAGAGTTGATATTAAGGTGTAAGAAGCAAAGTTCCCCTTTCCTGCCCTAACACATCTAGTAATTGTTACTAAAGCATAAAAACTGAGAAATAGTGCCTTGCCCTGAGCCAACCAGGGTTCAATCCTCAGCGCCCCCAGAGGATCCCCAAAACCCTGCCAGGAATAAGCATTAAGTACAACGAGGTATGGCCCAAAACCCAAAAAGAAAAAAAACTAAGGTCAGCTAATTTGAGACTAGGAAAAGGGGTAATGGGACGGGAGATCATACATGTGGTCTCAGAGAGCCCAAGGACCACTCCTTGCAAATCTCAACCAACTGGATCTGACAGTACAATAATGGGACCCAAAGATACAGTGTTGCTTGGTCACTGAGATGGTAGGATCACCAGGCAATTACTTTTACAGCAGAATTGAGTAGTTGATCCTGTGATAGCACGCTCATAAAACCTATCTCATACTGTGAAGTTTGCCTGCTCCCTGGTTTAAAAATAAACATCTGGGGGCTGGAGAACTAGCATGGAGGTAAGGCGTTTTGCCTTGCATGCAGAAGGACAGTGGTTCGAATCTCGGCGTCCCATATGGTCCCCCAAGCCTGCCAGGAGCGATTTCTGGGTGTAGAGCCAGAAGTAACCCCTGAGTGCTGCCGGGTGTGACCTAAAAACCAAAACATAAATAAACATCTGTAAGGGGCTAATATCTAAGATATACAAGTTACTGACAAAACAAGAAAATATCCAACCCCATCAAAAAATGAGAAGAAATGAATAGACAATTTCTCAAAGAAGAAATACAAATGGCCAAAAGGTGCATGAAAAAATGCTCCACAACACATCATCAGGGAGATGCAAACCAAAACATCACTGAGGAACCATCTCATGCCACAGAGACTGGCACACATCACAAAGAACAAGAATAATCAGTGCTGGTGGGGATGTGGGGAGAAAGGAACTTTCATTCACAGCTTATGGGAATGCCTTCTATTCCAGCCTATATGGAAAACAATATGGAGATTTCTTTAAAAATGGAAATTGAGGGGCCAGAGAGATAGCATGGAGGCAGGATGTTTGCCTTGCATGCAGAAGGACAGTGGTTGGTTTGAATCCCAGCATCTCATATGGTCCCCCAGCCTGCCCGGAGGATTTCTGAGCATAGAGCCAGGAGTAACCCCTGAGCGCTGTCGGGTGTGACCCAAAAATAAAAAAAAATGGAAATTGAGCTCCTATATGATTCAGCTATACCATTCCTAGGGATATACCCTAGGAACAACAACAACAAACAAAAAAAATACAAAATGCCTTCTCACACCTATATTCATTGCAGTGCTATCTACAATAGCCAGAATCTGGAAACAACCAAGATCCCTTTCAACAGATGAATGGCTAAAGAAACTGTGGTACGGGGCCGGAGAGATAGCATGGAGGTAAGGCGTTTGCCTTTCATGCAGGAGGTCATTGGTTCGAATCCCGGCGCCCCATATGGTCCCCCGTGCCTGCCAGGAGCAATTTCTGAGCCTGGAGCCAGGAATAACCCCTGAGCACTGCCGGGTGTGACCCAAAAACCACAAGAAAAAAAAAGAAAGAAAGAAAGAAACTGTGGTACATATACACAATGGAATATTATGCAGCCATCAGGAGAGATGAAGGCATGAAATTTTCCTATACATGGATGCACAGGGAAACTTATGCTGAGTGAAATAAATCAGAGGGAGAGAGATATACATAGAATAGTTTCACTCATCTATGGATTTTAAGAAAAATAAAAGATATTATTGTAATAATGCCCAGAGACAATAGAGATGAAGGCTAGAAGGACTGGTTCATGATATGAAGCTCACCACAAAGAGTGCTGAGTGCAGTTAGAGAAATAACTACTCTATCAGCTATCATGTCATTGTGATTGAGTAAGAGAAGCAGAATGCCTGTCTCAAATACAGTCAGGGGTGGGGAGGTGGGAGAGTGGGGACATTGGTGGTCAGAATGTTGCACTGGTGTAGGGGGGGTGCTCTGTTTCTGACTGAAACCCAACTATAATCATGTTTGTAATGGTGATTAAATAAAGACATAAAAACATTTGAATAAAGTAATAACTGAAAAATTCTAGAAATGCATAAGAGACATATATCAATAAGTTCAAAAACTGGGTAAATCCCAGTAAATAAATAAATAAACATGTCAGTTTTCATCACGATAGTCACAGACTGATGGAGAAATCAAACCATGCCTCCCATTCCTGATTACAACTATGCCATACATAGTTGTATGTATGATCACCAAATGCCCTGAAATGATAGACTCATTATGTGTATTTACAAGTCATCACTTAGAAAGTCCCAGGACCCCACAAGGAAATAATGGCATCCAAGTTTTCCCACATAGTCTGGGCTGATCCCTCTGTGGCATTCTCAGAAAGGGGTTATATTCCCCTTTCTACATAAAAGCACAGCACCACACCCACACCCTCCAACAGAAAGATCCCAACTTCATAACTTAAACCTTATCAAACTATCAACTAAATTTTCTTCAGGTCTATAGATCTGGACCTCAAAATTTTATAATGTCAGTCCAGTAGTATTACAGGAAATCTGATCAGAAAGTTACATAGGGGCCAGAGCGATTGCACAGCAGTAGGGTGTTTGCTTCTCACGCAGCTGACCCAGAACGGACCTGGGTTCGATCCCCAGCATCCCATATGATCCCCCAAGCCAAGAGCGATTTCTGAGCACATAGCCAGGAGTGACCCCTGAGCATCACTGGATGTGGCCCAAAAAAAAAAAAAAAATCTACCAAGCTCAGTGAGCCTAAACAGTGCACCAACCACAGCCCAGTAAATCCTTAAATATTGACTTTAGTAACACCATGGAGAGAGAGAACAATTATTTCAAATTGATCTTTGTTAATCTAACTTTTTTGGTTTGGGGCCATACCCGGTGATGCTCAGGGGTTACTCCTGGCTATACGTTCAGAAATCGCTCCTGGCTTGGGGGACCATATGGGATGCCGGGGGATCGAACCGAGGTCTGTCCTAGGTTAGCGCGTGCAAGGCAAACGCCCTATCGCTTGCACCACCGCTCTGGCCTCATGTTAATCTAACTTTTGATCATTCCATTTGCCTTTGTGTTGTAACAGACAATATGAAGCAAATTTGTTTGTGCCTGCAAGGGACTGCTACAATGCCCTATCGCTTGCACCACCGCTCTGGCCCCATGTTAATCTAACTTTTGATCATTCAATTTGCCTTTGTGTTGTAACAGACAATATGAAGCAAATTTGTTTGTGCCTGCAAGGGACTGCTAGGGTGGTGGGTAGGAAAATGGGGACACTAGTGAAGGAAAAGTCACACTGGTGGTGGGATTGGTATTGAAACATTTAATGCCTGAAACAACTATTTTGAATAAGTTGGCAAGTGATGATGTTATAATAATAATTTGGGGGGCATAGAGATAGCACAGTGGTAGGGCATTTGCCTTGCACACAGTCGACCCAGTATGAACCTGGGTTCAATTCTGGACATTCCATATGGTCCCCTGAGCCTGCCAGGAGCAATCTGAGCACAGAGCCAGGAAAAACCCCTGAGCATTGCCAGGTGTGGCCCAAATGCCCCCCAAAATTTTATTTATAAAAAGAAAATCACAAGACACCATCCAGACCTGAGAAACTGCTGTCCTATATCACATGATTGATAGGAAACAAGGTATACCAGAAACTTGGTGAACCACATTACTTTCATGCTCTCATTTCCTATACCTACTCACTCTACTGTTTCCTTTGTGTTCTGCTATTCTTGCAGCTATTTACTCATGTGAAACCAGTAAAACCAATAAATTTTTAGCAGCATGTTTAGTCTGACTTCCAACCCTGTCGAATGTCATGGTTTTTAGCAAACCAAATTTGTATCTCCTACTTGATAGGTAATTGAAGCTGTATTTATATGAAACGTTAGCTGCACACTTTGGCCAAGCTATTCCAGCCCCTGTGTTATAATACAAATATTTCGTAAAGTGACATCCTAGCATCTTGAGGGTTATATAGTTACTTTATTTACATATTTTTTGAAAGGTGGAACTTCACCAAGCAGTATTTAAGAGACCTAGAGGGCTACTCCACCTAGGTCCAACTGGCCTGCAGATCAGTCCAACTGCCCAAGGTTATAATGTGCTTGGTTCCTACATTGCCAGGGAATATCCAGAAAATCCTGGTGTCTCTGGGGAACTCTAAGGGTCATACCCAGAAATGCTAGGGACTGCCAGGGCTATATCTAGCAATATCGGGTGACTGTGTGCTGCCAGGGATCAAACTCTGGTTAGGTTCATGTTAGACATATACCTTGCCTGTTGTATTAGATGGCAGCCCTTAAACTTTGTTTTTATTTTTATTTTTTGCAGGAAAGACCCCTCTCCCAGTAGTGTTTAGGAGACCCTATTCTTGGCTAACTGGGCCAATGGTCAATAGGAGACCCCAAATAAGCAATTGCACCCTGCGGGATCATGTATGACTTTTGTTATCCCAGCAGTGGGTAGAGATCTCCAGGGTTATACTGAAGATCTGTGGTGCTAAGTCTAGCCTGAGCTAAACCCAAGTTAATCCCCAGCACCACATGTGATCACCTGAGTACTGCCAGGAATGATCCCTGAGCACTAGTAAGTATACATCCCCCCCCCCAAAAAAAATAGTTAGCATCTAATTTCAACATAAAGGCAAAATACTTTGACCACAGGCACAAATATTTATTTTGTTTGGAAGTCAGACCAGAAATGTGTTCAGGGTTTGTTTATTCCTGGCTTTGTGCTCAGGGCTCACTTGTGGCAGTGCTCAGAAGACTATATATCATTCTGGATATAAACCTGGGTGGATTTCATACATTAACTTGATGTTTTCTGTTTTGTTTTGTTTTGTTTTGGGGCCACACACACCAGCACTCAGGGGTTACTCCTGGCTCTGAGCTCAGAAATCACTCCTGGCAGGCTTGGGGGACCATGTGGGATGACAAGGATCAAACTCAGGTCAATCCTGTGCAAGGCAAACACCCTACCTGCTGTGCTATCGCTCCGGCCCCCTAACTTGATGTTTCTTTTTCATTGGTTCTCAAAGTGGTGATTTTATTCCACCAAGATCTTTAGCAAGGTCTTGGAAATATTTTCAGTTGTCATACTTTTGGAGGAGAGTGTACCACTAACATTTAGTTGGTAAATGCCAAGGATGTTTCTAAATATCCCAAAGTTAGAGGCAACACAAAATTCATTAGGCCAAAATGCCAATGATGTTGAAATTGGACAACTTTATGAAGCCAAAAATGTACTTATTTGCTCTTAGCACTTTGATAAGTACATATATTCAGATGACACTGGCCCCCTCAAAAATTTACATGTCTTTAGAAATAAAGTGTGAAAGAGCATAAAACCAAACCATAATAGACAATGATTTTTGCATCTTGACAACAGATGCATAATCCTGCTTATATATATATATATATATATATATATATATTATATAAACTTGCATAATCCTGCTTATATATTTATATATATATATATAAACTTTTCCAGTAATACAAACTCACTGTGAAGAAAAATCTGAGGGAAAGAATTTCTTGGGACAGGAGCAATAATTCAACCAGTTAAGCAAATGCCTAGCATGGAAGATACGTTCTAGATCCTGAGAACAGTTGGGAATAAACCTGAGCTCTCAGCCACAAATGAGCAACTCTGGGGTCCTTACCCACCCCACTCTCTGCCTTTTGGCTAAGATCATATGAAGTACCAAAAGCCAAAATTTTTTATTAATTGGGGCCAGAGCTATAGCACAGTGGTAGGGCATTTGCCTTGCATGTGGCTGATCCAAGACGAACCTTGGTTCGATCCCCAGTGTCCCATATGGCCCCCAGAGCCAGGAGCAATTTTTGAGCATATAGCCAGGAGTAATCCCTGAGTGTCACCAGGTGTAGCCAAAAATTTTTTTTATTAATTAACAAGCTGTTCTACACATTTTTTGTGGAGAGAGATGGAGATAATTGTAACATACTGGAGAGTGCTCAGGGCTTACTATTTATTGGTTATTTTCTGAGGGATGCTCAGAGGGTGCCTGGGGGTTGCTCAGGATAGATTTGACTTGAGCAAGGCAATACCCTTAACCTATACTTTGTACTTAATTTTTTTTATTGTCTTTCCAGTCTTTAGTGTGTGTGTGTGTGTGTGTGTGTGTGTGTGTGTGTGTGTGTGTGTGTGTGTGCCGCCACACCCAGTGGTGATCTGCCAGAATCACTCATAGTGATATGGGTGTGTGTGTGATGGGATGCTGGGGATTGAACCAAAATCAGCCAGATTAAGGCAAACAACCTATCTGCAGTACTATTGCTCTGGCTCCTCTACAAACTTTTTAAAACCCTTGCTTTGGGGCCACACTTGTTGATGCTTAAGGACTACTCTGAGTTCAGTGTTTTGGGATCATTTTGGCATTGCTTAAAAGACCATGTGGTGGGCCCGGAGAGATAGCACAGTGGTGTTTGCCTTGCAATCAGCCGATCCAGTACCTAAGGTGGTTGGTTCGAATTCCGGTGTCCCATATGGTCCCCCGTGCCTGCCAGGAGCTATTTCTGAGTAAACAGCCAGGAGTAACCCTGAGCACCACCCGGTGTGACCCAAAAAACAAAACAAAACAAAACAAACAAAAAGACCATGTGGTGCTGGGGATCAAACTAAGCCTCCCAAATCTGGTAGAGTAAGGATGCTTACTTTGCATGTAGCAACCCAGGTTAGATCCCAGCATCATGTATGGTCTGCTAAGCACTTCCAGGAGTGATCCCTGAGTGCAGAGCCAGGAGTAAGCTCTAAGTATTGTTGGTTGTGGCTCAAAAACAAAAACTTAATGTGTTTTAAAGGTTTCTTGAAGTATGAAAGTAATGGGACAGGAGAGATGACAATATATCAGGTAAGATTCTTAACTTGGGCTGGGAAGGTGGCGCTAGAGGTAAGGTGTCTGCCTTGCAAGCGCTAGTGTAGGACGGACCACGGTTCGATCCCCCGGTGTCCCATATGGTCCCCCCAAGCCAGGGGCGATTTCTGAGCGCATAGCCAGGAGTAACCCCTGAGTGTCAAACGGGTGTGGCCCAAAAAATAAAAAAAATAAATAAAAAAATAAAAGATTCTTAACTTGTACAAAGCTGCCCTGGGTTTGATCCCCCTTCACCCCACCCCACCCCCATTTCTCCTATGGTTCCCTGAGCACAGCAGAAGCAATTTCTGAGTAAAGACAGGAGTAACTTCTGAGCACTGCCAGGCATATCTCCTCCCACCCCCAAAAAAGTCTGAAGCCAATTATTCAAGATTGTATAACTGGTTAAATATATGTATTTCAAGATCAACTTCCACACTTAACAGCAAAACATCCCTTTAATGATACACCCTTAGGGCTTTAGTAAATTTTTTTGAAGTAAAGTAGTTTTATTTAGAGAAATATGTGGAAGGAGGAGGTATTTGAGAGACTGTAGAGCAGGGAGTGTTTATGTCTCAGGTTGAGATGCAGGCAAATCCCTACCTCCACCCCAGAGGTGGAGACATGCACCATAAAGTTCCAAAAAAATGAACTACACATCTCAGGTGGAGATACAGAGGACTCTCAAGATGGGGAACGAGCTAATAAATTTTTTTTTTCATCTTAATAGTAAAAACTTTAAAGGTCTCTGAAGCTCTAAACTGTAAAATGACCAGAGAAGTTCAGGAAGTTGTAGATGCTAAGTTGATTTGTAGAACTGCAACATGGAAGGCCCACTCAACATTTGGTCTCTTTTTTTACACTGTATTTCTTAAAGGGGCAAAACCCACCTGCTTCAAGGTCACTCACTGGAGGCACTTGTGCAAATGAAGACGCCCAGACTCCATCCTTGATGTACTGTGTCTGCAACCCAGAAGCTGGAGAGACTAAATTTCAGAACCCAAACTCTCCTTGGCCCATTTAAGTTTGTCTTTACTCTTGCAAGGAGTGCATTTACTTTCAACAAAGACCCTGAATGTTCCCACAAAAATTCCTCTTTCCCTGTTTTTCTCTTATCCTTGTTCTAGGAAGTGCCCTGAGGCTGTCTCAAGCAGAGGCTGTTAATAATCACCACGTGATGGAAAAGGACAGCAAATTCAAGTTGCTGCTGATTCAGGAAGGAGCATTCTGAAACGGGGGACAAAATGTTAAGAGAAATATGCTGAGTTGAGTTCAAGCAGAGTGGTGAATGAAGGTAAGGAGGAGTGTGACACAGCAAATTGGTAGCTCCTGCTAATGTGTTTTCTACCTGGAAAACTGATGACTAAGGAAAAAGGACAGTTAAATTAAAGCAGTTAGTATTAAACTATGAGCTGACTTCAGAATCACCAGGAGGGCTTAACACTTCTTGCTCAGCTCCGCCCCAACAATATGTGCCTGGTATGAAGCCAATCATTCACAATTCCAGTTAGTGTTGATGCTCCTGGGTTAGAGGATACATTTTTAAAAGTACAGGACTACTGGAAAGTAAAAATAAACATGTTTGGACACGATCACTTTTTAATAATTTTATTTACAAATAAGAATAGAAAGTGAAAGCCAAATTCACCTTTTTTGGGGAGTGGAGATTGAAGCCACTGCCAAATGTAAGGCTCTATCACTGAATTACCCTCTAGATAACCCCATTTATTTTCTTCTGTACATGAAAACTACTGAAGCAAGGAGGAAAACTAAAAGAAAATTTAAAAAGTAATCAAAGGCTGGAGAGATAAGACAGCGAGTAGGGTGATTGCCTTGCACATGGCAAGGCCAACCCATGTTTGATCCCTGCCAGAAATAATTTCTTAGTGTAGATTTCTGAGCACCACTATGTGGCCCCCAAACAAAAACAATACACAAGAAAAAGTAAATCAAAGGGGGGCCGGAGAAATAGCATGGAGGTAAGGCATTTGCCTTTCATGCAGAAGGTCTGTGGTTCAAATCCCGGTGTCCCATATGGTCCCCCGTGCCTGCCAGGAGCGATTTCTGAGCATAGAGCCAGGAGTAACCCCTGAGCGCTGCCGGGTGTGACCCAAAAACAAACAAACAAAAAAAGTAAATCAAAGGAGCTGGAGAGAGAGCACAGTTGCTAAGGTACTTGCCTTGCATGCAACCAACCCAGATTTGATCCCTGAGACCCCATATGGTCACCATGTGCCTCCCCAGGAGTAATTCTGAGTGCAGAGCCAGGAGCAACCTGAACATCACCAGCTGTGCCCCAAAAACAAAGAAATAAAAAATAATCAAAGCTGGAGCAGAGAGATAACTCAATGGGTTGAGTGCATGCTTGTATGGCAGAGACCCAGGTTTTACCCCATCACTTATGGTCCTGGGAGCAGCCCTGGAACATTGCTGGGTGTGGCCCCAAAGTTAACAAGCATACTTAAAAGGAGGAAAAGATAGGTTTGTTTGGGAGGTTCTAGATTTGCTCAAGTCTTATACCTGTTTCTGTGTTAGTTCATTCCTTGTGGTGCCCAGGGAATCCATACGTGGTGCTATGATTGATTTAGGATCTGATACATGCATGGCAAACATCTTTATTCCTATTCTATCTCTCTAGGAACTAAATAGCAGCTCTATTTTTTTATTTTTTATAATGTCTTTATTTAAACACCTTGATTACAAATATAATTGTAGTTGGTTTTCCATCATAAAAAGAATACCCCCTTTCACCAGTGCAACATTCCCATCACCAATGCTCCATCTCCCCCCATATTCGATACAGGCTTTCTACTTCCCTCACATATTGACATTGTTATGATAGTCTTCAGTGCAGTTATTTCTCTAACTGCACTCACCTCTTTGTTTTGTTTTGTTTTGTTTTGTTGGGTTTTGGGCCACACCCAGTGACACTCCTGGCTATGCACTCAGAAATTGCTCCTGGAACCACATGGGACACTGGGGGATCGAACCTCGGTTCGTCCTAGGTTAGCATGTGCAAGGCAAATGCCTTACTGCTTACACCACTGCTCTGGCTCCTGTTTTGTTTGTTTTGTTTGGGGGGGCACACCCAGTGATGCTCAGGGGTTACTCCTGGCTTTGCACTCAGAAATCACTCCTGACTTGGGGGACTATATGGGACACTGGAGATCGAACCAAGGTCCATCCTGGATCAGCCACATGCAAGGCAAAAGTCCTACCTCTGCGCTATCGCTCTGGCCCTGCACTCACCACTCTTTGTGGTGAGCTCCATACAGTGAGAAGATCCTTCCAGCCCTCATCTCTGGGAATTATTTCAGTAATGTCTTATTTTTCTTAAAACCTATAGATGAGTAAGACTATTCTGTGTCTCTCTCCCTCTGACTTATTTCACTCAGCATAATAGATTCCAAGTACATCCATGTATAGAAAAATTTCATGACTTCATCTCACCCGATGGCTGCATAGTATTCCATTGTGTATATTACCACAGTTTATTTAGCCATTCATCTGTTGAAGGGCATTATTTCCAGAGTCTGGCTATTTTAAATAGCGCTAAATAGCAGCTCTATTGAGATATAATTTACATAGCATATTTTATATAATGATTCCTTTTTATTTATTTTTGGGATCCAGGGCTGCATCCAATAGTGCTCCAGAGTTTCTTCTGACTATGTACTCAGGAATCACACCTGGTAGTGCTTTGGAACCAAATGGGATGTTGAGGGTCAAATCTGTGTCAGCTGTATGGAAGACAAGAGCAGGAGTGGAGAGTGGGGGGTGGGGTGGTGGAAGGCAGAGTGATAGCACAGCTGGTAGTGCCTTTTGCCTTGTACAAGGCTGAGTTGGGTTTGATCCCCAGTATCCCATATGGTCCCAACCCTGCCAGGAGTGATTTCTGAGAGCAGAGCCAGGAGTAACCCCTGAGCACCACTAGGTGTGACCTAAAAACAAAACAAACAAACAAAAAAATGTCTTCCCTGCTGTACTATCTTTCAGGCCCCCAAGCTGATCTTTTTAAATGGTACGATTCAGTGGTTTCTAGTTTATCTCCACATGCAATCATTACCATTATTTAATTTTAGTACATTTTACAATCACACCAAAAAGTAAATGTACCGACTTCTAAACACATTCCATTTACTACTGTCCTAGCCCTGGATACCACTAATTTCTATCTATGAATTTGCCTATTCTGTATAGTATTGGGGCTGGCCCAATACAATTTATGGCCTGTATGCCACATATGTTTATTTCACATAACTTAATTTTTTTTTTTGGTTTTTGGGCCACACCCAGCAGTGCTCAGGGGTTACTCCTGGCTATCTGCTCAGATATAGCTCCTGGAAGGCACGGGGGACCATGTGGGATGCCAGGATCCGAACCAACTACCTTAGGTCCTGGGTCGGCTGCTTGCAAGGCAAACGCCGCTGTGTTCTCTCTCTGGCCCCACATAACTTAATTTTTAACAATCACTCTTTTTCTATTTTATTGTTTTATTTTTAGCACCAAGAAGGGGAACATATCCAGCAGTTCTCAGTGCTTATTCATGGCTCTGTGCTCAGAGATGTCTCCTGGAGATGCTCAGGTGATCTATGCAGTGCTGGGAATTAAACTGAAGGCACTGAAAAACAAACTGTGCAAAGCAAGTTTTCTATCCATTGCATTATCTCTCCAGCTCAGATTCACCAAATTTGTAGTATACATGCAATGCCTTTTTATGCATAGTAATCAGACTTTATCAGTCTATCATCATTTGTTTATCCACTCACCAGCAGATGACATTTGAGTTGTCTCCGTTCTTGGTTACTATGAATCATACATAGATGTCAACATAGATGTTTCACTTTCCTTCAACTGAAAACTTGTACATGTTTTCAATTCTCTTAATTATGCATCAACAGTATAATTTTTGGATCATAGTATAAGTCTATCAATATTTCTCTAAGTGGGCCTTCTACCAGGGGCCTTAGTAGCTTTGGGTATAATTGGTGGTAGCCGGGTTTTTTGTTTATTTAAATCTTAAATTTAGGGGCCGGGCGGTGGCGCTAGAGGTAAGGTGCCTGCCTTGCCTGCGCTAGCCTTGGACGGACCGTGGTTCGATCCCCCGGCGTCCCATATGGTCCCCCAAGCCAGGAGCAACTTCTGAGCGCATAGCCAGGAGTAACCCCTGAGCGTTACCGGGTGTGGCCAAAAAAAAAAAATCTTAAATTTAGATTTCTAGAGGGTCAATGAGTAATTTGTGGGGGGAGGAGTTGAAAACACACCCAGTGGTGCTCAGCATCTATTCCTATCTCTGTGCGAAAGAGTGACCCTGAGCAGTGCTTTGGAGATTATATGTGGTGCCAGTGACGGATCCAGGTTTGGCTGCATTCAGGACAAGCTTTACTTCCTGTACTATCTCTTTTGCCTCTGTTTTGAAAGTTGTGTCAGGGCTTACTCCAGGCTCTGCACTCAGGAATCTCTCCTGGCAGTGCTTGGGGGACCACAAGGGAATCAATTAAACCTGGGTTGGTTGTACGCAAGTCAAAACCTTACTGCTCTGGTCCAGTTACCTCTAATTTTTTTTTCAGATAAGGGGTGCTAGGTCAGACAAGTTTGAGAACCTCTGCTGTTCAAGTTTTTGGTATTTTTGCATATTTTGGGGTCACACTTAGTGGTCCGCAAGACTTACTCCTGGCCCTGTGTTCAGAGATGACACCTGGTGATCAAGGGACCATATGCAATACCCAGAACTGAGCCAGGATAGGCTTCATGCAAGGGAACATCTTACCCCCACACTATCAGTCTGGCCCTATATTTAAGTTTTTGAGTCACTATGAAACTGTTTCCAAAGTAGAGTTGGGGATAGAATTTGGTGAGGACATGTCTTGTGTGCCTAAGACTTGGGTTCTTGGGATGGAGTTACAGTGCAATGCTTTTCATGTGACTGACCTGGGTATGAGCCCGGATGCAGTCAGGAATAACCCCTGAGCACCACTGGTTGTGACCTCCCCCAGAAGGATCAGCTTTCCAGTTTTAATACCCAGTACTCCACATTGTCTCCTGAGTCCCACCAAGAATAATCTTCAGGGACCAAAAAGATAGTATGGGTTTGTAGGGAGTGGGTAGAGTGCTTGACTTGCCTGGAGCTGACTGGGTTTGATTATCGGTATCCCATATGGTCCCTGGATCCTGCCAGGAGCAATCCCAGAATACAGAGCCAAGAGCTAAACTGAGCAAAGCAGAGGACTGACACTTCCACCACACCCCAAATACAGGGATACCTCAAAAGAGTGGAACACATGCTTTGCTCAGTCCCTGGCACCATATTATTTCTTGTGTACCACCAGGAATGTCCCCAAGGCCATCACATTCTCAACCGTTACAGTCATCTTAGTGAATGCAGGTACGTATGCATCACTTGGTGTCTTAAAGATTTGCTTTTCTCTGCTTTATTTGGCTTAGATGTGATTTTACTAGAAAGCAGAGAAAGCACAATGATATGTTAAAGTTATTTTAACTCTATAATTGGATTTGTCACGCCTCTGGTGAACATTGTCAGTCAATGCTATGAAATATCTTGATACTAAGGTTCTTGGGAATAATATTGCAGTAGGACTAGAGAGAAAGTACTGTGAATAGGGCTTACTTTGCACTAGATTCACCCAGGTTCAATCCCAGGCATCCTCTAGCTATTTAGGAGTGATCCCTAAACTCAGAGCCAAGAGTAGGGCCCAGCACAGCTGGAAGTAGCCCGAAGACAAAAATAAAAAAAAATTTTAGGGAGGTTGGAGCAATACAGCAAGGTGTTGGGGCACCTTTGTATGCAAGAGGCCCAGGTATAATTCCTCCTCAGCATTGCCAGGTTAGTGCAAAATTAAAATACAGTCTTCCTTGTATTTAACCCTCTCCCTCTCTCCCTGTGCCTTTCTCCCCCCCCCTTTATCCCTCTCCCTCTGTCTTCTCTCTCCTCTCTCATTCTCTCTCTCTCTCTCATGCTGCTTTAAGACCTCTAAAGCCCGTTGGAAACTAAAAAGCAAACAAACAAACAAAAGATTTTATGAAAGAAGTAGACTACACTCAAACTTCTTAGGCTTCATGGACATCTTGTTTTGCACAGGGTCCAGGTTACGGTTTCCAATGACACCCTTTGTTTTTGTTTTTGTTTTTGGGTCACACCCGGCAGTGCTCAGGGGTTACTCCAGACTTTATGCTTAGAAATCATTGCTGGCAGGCTCGAGGGACCATATGGGATGCCCGGATTTGAACCACCATCATCCTTCTGCATGCAAGGCAAACGCCTTACCTCCATGCTATCTCTCTGGCCCCAGACACCCTTTGTGTTTTTACCTCTTAGCACAGAAGGGTAGACTTGGATAGGAACAAACCAATTTGCATGCACAGATATACAAAGGCATTAAGGCAATGCCTTGTGCAAATAGAAGCATATTCTGGCACTCATTATCTATGTCTATGGACGAAAAATGCTGTTGAAAGGAAGAATTTAGGTCTCAGGACTAGCAAGGCAATGAATGAGCTATCATAGTGAAATACCTAAAACTTGGGACAAATTTTTTTCCCCAGCTTTCAGAACTGAAACACTGTATACCCAGAACATGAAAACATTTTCTTTTACTGAATAAAGATTGGATTACCATGGGCCACTTTGTGAACATTGGTGCCTGGTCCCACCATAGCAATCAGCAATGAATAAAGACTACCTGAGGACAGAGGACCACTGATGGTGACAGCAGTCAAAAAGGATGATAAGCAGGTTTTCAGCCCCAATTATTAAGACAATTTGAGCCTTTGGAATTCGAAGTTATCACATGCAGGAGACAAGTGGAAGGCACCAAGTCATCTGATTTGAACATTAAGAGGAATGTGACCTCATTTTGAACCCCAGAGAAGTGAAACAGGATATTTTGGCTCAATCAGATTACCATTTTTTTAAAAGATCACTCTGGCTGCTTTATAGAAAATAGAATGGAGAGAAGTGAATACAGATGCAAGAAGACAAGAGGCCACTGTTATCAGTGAGGCGAGAGATGATGTTGGCTTGAACCAGAAACTTGCAGGGACTGTAGAGGGAATCAAATGGATTTAATACTTATTCCATATGTGTGAAGGAGAAAATAAAGAGAACATGGTAACTGAATCTGAGGACATAGTGAGTGAGAGAAAAAAGCACAGATGACTCCCAAGTGACCGAAAATGTGTAGATTGATGCATGGTAGAATCATTTTTGCAGAAAGACCGGATGTAGAACTAAGAGGTGGAAAGTTTCATTTCACATATGTTAAAATTGTAAGTTTATGAGACATCCAGATATTTTGCTCAATGGATATTTAAATGGGGTCTAGGTCTTAGAGGAGTGGTCTTGGTTAAACAATTAATGTGATAGGCCAGAGAGATAGTACAGTGTTTAGGGCACTTGCCTTTCATGTAGCTGACCCAGATTGATCCCTGGTACCTTATTTTGGCCTTCTGAGCCTTCCAGGAGTGATTCCAAAGCGTAGAGCATAGGAATAAGTCCTGAACATCGCTGAGAGTGGCTCAAAAGCTAAAACCAAACAAACAAAACAAAACAAAGCTTCTTAAGATGAATATTACTCTATGTTGAATATAGGCGATAGACCGAAAATCGACATGTATATAGAAATAGTGAGTGCTTAACACCATATAAGCAGGACTAGGAGAGATCTATTTAAATTGGAAAGAGAAGAAAGGTCAGGACAAACCAGCGTTTATTAGTGGAGGAAGTCTGAATAGGAAATTGAGAAGCAGAGGCAGGAAGCTGGGAGAAGGTGGCAGCATGAAAATTAAAGACTCTTCCAAACTGTTGATTATAAGAAATGAGTCAAACAATTAAAAGGGAGTCAGGAAAATCTACTTATCTTATTGAGGGTGATTATAGTGGGGAAAAAAGTAACATTTGGATGGTATCAAGCAATCAGAATAGATATTAGCAGGTATGGGAGTGGTAGGGCCTTTTTTGGTACCAGGTATTGACACTTAAGTGTCAGGGGTCTCAAACTCAATTTACCTGGGGGCTGCAGAGGCAAAGTCAGGGTGATCCTTGAGTGCAAAGTCAGTACTAAGCCTTGAACATTGGGGTGTGTGACCCAAACAACTAAAACAAAACAAAACAAAACAAAAAAGATTCCTCTAGGGCAGGGCCACAAAATGTTGTATGGAGGGCCGTTTGCAGTCCTCAGGCCGCGAGTTTGAGACCCTTGCTAGCAGCTAAAAGATTAGCTAGCTAGGGGCCGGCGAGGTGGCGCTAGAGGTAAGGTTTCTGCCTTGCAAGCGCTAGCCAAGGATCAGGACCGAGGTTCGATCCCCCGGTGTCCCATATGGTCCCCCCAAGCCAGGGGCAATTTCTGAGCGCTTAGCCAGGAATAACCCCTGAGCACCAAACGGGTGTGGCCCGAAAAAAAATATTAAAAAAAAAAAAAGATTAGCTAGCTAAAATGGGAAGTGGTTTGAAATGTAAGGAGGAGGTATGGAGTGGGACAGCATAGCAAGCAGCTCCCTATGAATCTAATATAAAAGTATTCCAATAACCAAACAAAGTTTTTGTTGTTACTTTGGGTTACACCAGGTGGTGCTCAGGGATCACTCCTGGCAGTGGTGCTGGGGGCTGGGGAGGTGGAGGGGGTGAAGAGCACATATAGTGCTGGGGATCTAATCCAGGTTGGCAGCAAACACAGAAAGAATATTAACTCCTATATAATTTCTTTTACCCTCTTTTGTTTTGTTTTTGTTTTTGGGGTCACACCTGGCAGCACTCAGGGGTTACTTCTGGCTCTATGCTCAGAAATCGCTCCTGGTAAGCTCAGGGGACCATATGGGATGTCGGGGTTCAAACCACCGTCCTTCTGCATGCAAAGCAAATGCTTTACCTCCATGCTATCTCTCTGACCCCCATCTTTTACTGTCTTTTTTAAAAAAATGTATTCCAAGGGCCTGAAAGTTTGCACAATAGGTAAGGTAGTTGCCTTGCATGTGGCCAAACTGGGCTTAAACCCTAGCAATCATATGGTCTCCTGAGTACCACAAGTGATTCCTATGTGAATAGTCAGGAGTAACCCCTGAACATCACTAGATGTGAAACAAAAACTTACATATATATTCCAATATTTAACATGAAGTGAAGGCATACTTGCACGAATGGTCAATCAATTATTTTTGGCCATATCTGTCTATGCTCAGGCCTTATTCCTGACTCTGCACTCAGTGATCATTCTTAGCAGTGCTCAGGGGATTGACCATATGGAATGCCAGGGATAGAGCCCAGGTTGGTTGCATGTGAGGCAAGCACCTTAGCCCCATTCTATCACTCCAGCCCCTGAATGGTCAATTTTTTGTGCAGATTTAGTAGCAAGACATCATTGTGGATTGAAGTGAAATATTTTTCACTGAATTTATGGGAGCCAAAACCAAGTTCATGTGGCTTTGAGAGGAGAGGGTGAACGGAGGGTGTTGGGGATGAGTACAGACAGCCCTTTGGAAATACTTGCATTTCAGACAGAGTAATGGCTACAGAAAAATGGGGGTACTTTATTTTTAACATGTACAGAGTTGTCAGAGAACACTTGAGAATTCATGAACGGCAAGAAGAGAGAGGCCACATACCTCTGAAGTGGGCAGATAGATTGGGCAATGAGGCAGGGAGGGGGAGAGGCTCTGTATGGATTCTCAGAAAGTAATAAAACCAAGATATGATTAAAAGAAGTTACTCTGTCACTAAATCTTAAGTAGCCCAAAAGCAAAACGTGGGACTCACTTTGTGGACACAGGAACTGATATCCAATAAGGTAGACGTTAACTGGTGCCAGTGCAGGAACAATGGCCTGTGATTAAAGAGCTGAAGGTGGACCACCAAAAGCTCGAAGTTTTTCCTCTTGACAATGCAATAGCAACCGATGCTATTTGGGGGCGGGGGCACACTAACGGCACTCGGATTATTCCTGGCTCTGCACTCAGAAATCACTCCTGGCAGGCTTGGGGGACCATATGGAATGCTGGGAATCAAACCCAGGTCCATCCCAGGTCAGCTGCATGCAAGGCAAATGCTCTACCGCTGTGCTATCACTCCAGTCCCTAGATTCTTTTTTTTATTATTATTATTAAAGGAATATTTATTTTGTTATTTTGTTTTGTTTTGTTTTGGGGCCATACTCGGAAGCACTCAGGGCTTACTCCTGACTCTGCACTCAGAATTTGCTCCTTGCAGAAGACCACATGGGATGCTAGGGATCAAACCCTGATCCATCCCAGATCAGCAGTGTGCAAGGCTGTAAGGCTGTGCTATCATTCCGGCCCCAAGCAACAGATTCTTATCTTCATAGAAATCCCAGCATTTTGAAGAAAACCTATAAAGCTTGCAAAGGCAAGTGAGGCCTTTCTCCATTCTTAAGAGTTGCAGCGAGATGGTTATCCACAACCTCACCTAAAATATATATTATTTGCTCTCTCCCCTCTGAAGAAGCCCATGTGCTCTCTCTCTCTCTCTCTCTCTCTCTCTCTCTCTCTCTCTCTCTCCCCCCTGTGTCTGTCTGTCTGTCTCCCTCTCTCATTGTCTTCACATAATCTCTAAATAAATCTTACTTTACTGTTTATCTTCTCCTGAAATTCTTTTTTTCGTTTTGTTTTTTTGTTTTTGTTTTTGTTTTTTTTTTGGGTCATACCGGCAGCGCTCAGGGGTTAATCCTGGCTCTATGCTCAGAAATCACTCCTGGCAGGCTTGGGGGACCATATGGGATGCCAGAATTCAAATCACCATCCTTCAACATTTAAGGCAAATACCCTACTGCTGTGCTATCTCTCCAGCCCCTGAAATTCTTTTCTGTAAGGGAAAAAATGTTCCTGAAAACCTGGGTAAAAATTAGGATTGATTTTTCTTTCCTCCAAATAGCAATTCCTCCCTCCATCTTGAATTTTATTATTCTTAGAGAAATCAGGTAGTAGGAATCATTTCCCACATCATGAGGCAGAACAAGTATGACTCAAGCACAGTTGTGAGGCTGGAGAGACTTGAGGGATGTCCTGTGCAGAGGCTCATCTCAGACTCACCAGTTCCAAACTTCCCTGGCACAACCCTGATGACCCAGGTGGGTAGAGAGGTAAGTGGTAAACTCACTTTTTCAGGCTGCCACCTTTCTTTTCTCCCCTTCACAAAAGTCACCCACAACAGTACTATAGGTTGGAAAGAATTCTTCTGTGGACTTGGTAGCTAGCAACTGAAAGAATTCTTGCATAAATTTTCCCCTATGAAGTAGGAGTTGAGGGTTATTTTTCTGAGAATGGGAAGAGATGTAGGAGCTCAAAAATTTATTTATAGTAGGTTGGTAAGTGGGTTGGGGCAGGACCTGGGAATTTGCATAATGTTTCTAGGTGTATAGAGGATGGTTTTGAGACCCTGTTTTCAGGGAAAAGCACAAAGCGAACACCTTCATTTCTTAGCTGAACCACAACAGAATTCCCCTTTGTGTACCCCACTCCATCCAGAGTTTTCTTAATTTGTTTTTGTTATTTTTTGTTTGCTTGCTTTTGGTTTGGGTTTTTGGGCCACACTTGGCATACTCAGTGGTTACTCCTGGCTCTTCACTCAGGAATTCCTCCTGGCAGGGTTCAGGGGACCCTAAGGGTTGCCAGGGATTGAACCCACGTTGGTTGTATGTCAGACAAGAGTCTTACCTGCTGTACTATCACTCTGACTCCTTCTCAGTCTATTTTCTGAACAGCACCCAGACACAAAATTCTTTGGACTATTTTAATCAGTTGCAATAAATCTCCAATGGCTTCTATAAGACAAAACCTCAACTCCTCACTTGGTATGAACTCTGGATTTCTTTCCAGTCTCTTCTACCATTCTTTACTTTCCAAACTTGTGACCCTGTTCATCCTCTGATGGTCGAAACACAACCCCCACTTTTACCTCCCCCCAAGATCTTTGTGCCTGCTATTCTCTGGACTGTCCTTCAGAGGACACATGGTCAGGTTCTCACTTCATTCAGATGTCTGCTTTATGTCATCATCTCTTCCATGATGCATTCCCAAACCATCACATCTAAAATAACTACTGCACCCCACCCCCAATCTCCCCTACTCACTTTCCCCCTTTCCTGGCTTTATTTTTCCTGTGCTTCCTGAAACATAATCGTGGCTTGACATATATTAAATATTTATAATGACTATTTTCTGCCACTACTACCCCCTCCATGCAGTCTATAGACGCCAAGGCCAATGATCTGTCTTATTCATTTCTTATCTTCAATGCGCATGAAAGCACCTATCACCAAGTTGGTGCTTACTTGATAACTGATTTATTTAAATTTATTTTAGACAACATCTTTTACAGTACTGTTAAAAGTAGGTTTTTTGAGAATAACACAATCCAGCACCACTTCCTTTCTCAGAGTGTCCGATTCCATCCACCAATCCCTCTATATCTACTACCCCTGAACTCCATCCTCATCTTCCCCATGATAGGAAATAAGACTGGTTTTTAATTTTTGTTGCTTTGGGGCATTTGTTATTAACTGATCATTGATGATGGATGTCAACCATCCACTTTGTGAGAGTATCTACAAAAGATGAGAAAAGGACCAGGAGGTGATGCAGTGGCTAAAGCCTGCCTCATGAGAGTGAGGTTTTGAGTTTGATTCCCAGTGCCACTGTATGTGTGGAACCCCATCCTGGCAGCCCCAGTGCCTCAAGTAACTAACTGCTGGCTGTGCAACAGTTGGGTATGTGCAGTCAATGTGGGTTCTATCTCTGGCATCCCATATGATCCCCCAAGGACTGCCAGGAGTAATTCCTGAAGAGAGAGCTAGGAGTAAGTCCTGAACATTGCTGATGTGGCTGGCCATCACATACACGGTAAAGAAGAAGCGGGGAGCTCAGAGCGACAGTATAGGAAGTTGGACATTTGCCTTGCTTGCAGCAGGTCCTGGTTCAATCCCCAACACTGCATATGGTCCCCCAAGCCTACCAAAAGTGATCCCTAGTGCAGAGCCAGTGGTAAGCTCTTAGTACAGCCAGTGTAAAACCAAAATAAGCCAGGAAGGTACAGTAAATGAAATATTTGTAAATGATGGGTTGAAATAATGACCCATATGACCATTGTTGGGAAAGAAACCTCAGTTATTTGTGCATGTTGGATCACACTTGCTGATTGCTCAGGCTTATTATGATTGTGCTCAGCGATCACTCCTGGCAGAGTTTAGGGAACAATATGAGCTATATCATACTGGGATTGAACCTGAGTTGGCCACATGCAAGACAAATGCTCTACCCTCTGTAAAATCTCTCTAGCCCTTAAACTATCATTGTTATTTTGTTTTGGGGTCATACCTGGCGGTGCTCAGGGGTAACTCTTGGCTCTGCACTCAGTAATTATTCCTGGTAGGGTTTGGGGACACCATACTAAATACCAAGGATCTGCAAGCTAAGCATCTGCTGAATTATCTCTCCAGTCTCTTTAAATGATGACTTTAAAATATTTTCTTTTGGGCCGGAGACATAGCATGGAGTAAGAGTGTTTGCCTTTTATGCAGAAGATCAGTGGTTCGAATCCCAGCATCCCACATGGTCCCCCGAGCTTGCCAGGAGTGATTTCTGAGCATAGAGCCAGGAGAAACCCCTGAGCACTGCCTGGTATGACCCAAAAACGAAAAAAAATTTTTTTTTTCTTTTTCCCTGGCATCCCATATGGTCCCCTTAGCCTGCTGGGGGCAGGTTCTGAGCATAGAGACAGGAGTCATTATTGTCAGGATTTCAGGGACCATCCTTAGTATAGTACCAGGGACCAAACCCAGGTTGGTCATATGTAAAGCAAGAGTCCTACCTGAAGTACTATCTCTCTGGCCCTGTCATTTTTTTTCCTGTTTGCCATACACAAGTGTATGGTTCCGCATTCAGGAATTACACTTGGAAGTGCTCTGGAGTCCATATGGGATGTCATAGATCAAAACTGGATTAGTCTCAAACTTTATGCGGGGGAGGTGGGGGAAGCTGGATCACAATAGAGAGGCCATGTGTAATGCTGGAGATCGAACCAGAGTCAACTGCATACAAGGCAATACTTTATGCCCTGACTAGCTCTCTGGTTTTTGGGCCACACCCGTCGGTGCTCAGGGGTTATTCCTGGCTAACTGCTCAGAAATAGCTCCTGGCAGGCACGGGGGACCGTATGGGATGCCGGGATTTGAACAAACCACCTTAGGTCCTGGATCGGCTGCTTGCAAGGCAAATGCCGCTGTGCTATCTCTCCCCCCCCCCCCACACTAGCTCTCTGGATTCTAGTTATCCTCAAACTTGAACATGCATCAGAAACATGTAAAGACTTGTTAAAACATAAGTGGCTAAGTCCCAGACCCAGAGTTTTTATTTTTAATATATTTTGGAGGTAGGATACACACCCAATGGTGCTTAAGAGTTACTTTTGACTCTGTGCTCAAGAACCATTCCCAGCAGTGTTGAACCATATGGGATGCCAGGGATCAAACTTTGATCAACCATGTGTAAGGCAGGCGCCTTACCTGCTGCACTATCTCACCAGCCCAGTTACAGAGTTTCTGGCTGAGTGGGTCTGGGATAGAACTTGAGATATTATGCTATAATTTCCCTTCTGACAAGGGTGCTCTGGTTCAAGGGCCACACTTTCAGACCATGGATGTTGCAGAAGTTTGGTGACTAAAACAATTATGAAACAGAAATGGGAGTACAGAGTGACTTAGACTTAACTATCTTCTGGAAACTGTCATGTGCTGGGCCAATGGAAAGAGGGCTTGGTTTGCATTTTATACTGGGTGAAATTATTTCTAGCCTGACACCAGTAGTACTCAGTTTGGAGGTGGTATGAAGGTCTGATCCTAATTCAAGTGATGTCAACTTGAATTGTCCCAAAGACAATGCTGTGGGTTCCAGATAGGGTTATTATGAGACATTCTCTCTTAGGTGTCAACCACAAGCAGTGCTACCTGTGAACAGAAAGATATTTAAGTCCAGTGGAAGTAAAGACCATTTTAAAGCTGCACCCCAGTGGAATTGGTGGGATATGGATTGTGAAACATCAGCAGTGATAAATCAGGCATCTGACTCCACAGAAGTGGTGAGAGTGCCTGAAGCCACCAAGCACAGCCAGGCACAGACAACTTGATGAGAACAACAGCGCACTGAGGAGTCCCAGTGCTTCCGGCTCCAACCTTACAAGGTGGAATCTATAAATGAGGTCACAATTACACCAATAGTCCTGACAGTTTTTTAAGGTGTTTTTTTGGGCAGCGCTCAGTGGTTACTCCTGGCTCTATGCTCAGAAATCGCTCCTGGCAGGCTCAGGGGACCATATGGGATGCCGGGATTTGAACCATCATCCTTCTGCATGCAAGGCTAACATACTATCACTCTCCAGCCCAAGTTATTATTTTTTTAATAAAGGGGGGCACACACTAGTCTCAGAAGTTTTTCTAGCTCTATGCTCTGATGTGACCCCTGGCAGTGCTCAAGGGGTTATATAAGATGATGAGGCCACAAGAAAAGCTTTAACCTGTCTACAATCTCTCAGGCTCCAAAAGTCCTAATCTTGATTCTCCAAGGTTTGCCTTTTTTTTTTTTTTTTTTAGCAAATTGTGTAGGAAGGAGTGAAATTGTTTCCAGGGTTTTTCCTGAAAACATTAGAGGAGGGTGAGAGAACTGAAATTTGAGATTCTCATATAAGAGTAACTTCAGTAGAACTGGAGCGATAATACATCAGGTAGGGAGTTTGCCTTGCATGTGGCAGATCTGGGTTCGATCCCCAGCATCCCATATGGTCCCCCAAGCACTGCCTAGAGTGCAGAGCCAGGAATAACCCCTGAACATCGCCAGGTATGACCCCCAAACAAAAAAATAACTAAAAAGAACAACTTCATTAAGGGGGCTGGAGCAATAGTACAAAGGACACAAAGCTTGCCTTGCATGCAGCCTACTTGGGTTTGATCTCTGGCATCTCTAATAGGCATACCCTGAGCACAGAAGTGATCCCTAAGTGGAGAGCCAGGAGTAAGCCCTGAACATCACTGCATATGCCCCATTCCCTAAGAGTAACCTCACTGATGCTTGGCTTTATTTCAGGAAACTTTTTTTTTTTTTTTTTGAGTTTTAACTCCAGGGTCTCAAAGCACCAAGTCCTTATTTCATTGGTTTGAAGATGTATTGTGTTTCTCAGCATTTTTCTTTCTGATGTTTGACACTCTTCCGGAAAATGACCCATGTCCAGCTATCAACACCTGGCTTGTTTGCTGCTAGGGAGAAGTCATGTGTCAGTGAGGCAGAATCTCTATAGAGTCTGAGTCAGAAAAATGTTGGAAACTCATTGTGCACAGAACCAGGGAACTGGAGACCAGAAAGAAGTAGCATTACTGCCTTTGTGCCCAGCCTGGCCCCTAGAGATTGCATGTAGATTTACTACCTGTGCCCTGAAGCAAAGCAAGTTCATTCCAAGGAGGCCAGTGATGCAAACGTGCACTAACTTAGATTATTAGTCCCCATTAAAAGACCCAAACCAGCCCCACTAGTGAACTTCTCAAAGTGAGACTGGATTTATATTGGGCTCTTCTCTTTTAATTGGCTGTGGGAATAGTGTGGGGCCACCCATAAATGCCTGTGTGTGCCTAGGTTCTGGCAGTGAGAACAGGCAGGGCAAGCCCTTACACAACCAGGGCCCCTCTAGGACTTGCAGTGTCTCTTTTGGTCCTTAGGTCTAGAATGGTTGTGCCATGTGCCCTGTGGGCATGCTCAAGATAAGGAGAAATTAGGGCAATTAAACACAGATTGGCAACAGGATTTGAATATGCTCCCAAGGGCTTTAGGGATTGAAAATCTATTCACTCAAATTCTATTTAGAAGTTTGATTAGAGTCAGGGGCTATTTCTGGGCAGATAGCCAGGAGTAACCCCCTGAGTGCCACCAGGTGTGGCCCCAAAATAAAAACAAACAAACAAACAAAAAAAGAAGTTTGATCAGAGTCACTTGAGGTGCTGCCCCATGCATATACACTTTTTAAACTTTTCTTTGCACTGTCCCCAGTGGCATGCCTGCTAGAGGCTTTTTTCTGTCTCTGAAAGTCAGATAGGGAAGAAAGCTGAGAGGTGAGACTTCACAGGACAACATGGCCTCTACCTGGTTTATTTTTCTCAAATCCCAGACCATCATCATCATCATATTTTCTTCTTCTTCTTCTTCTTCTTCTTCTTCTTCTTCTTCTTCTTCTTCTTCTTCTTCTCCTTCTTCTTCATCTTCTTCTTCTTCTTCTTCTTCTTTCTTCTCCTTCTCCTTCTTCTTTCTTCTTCTCCTTCTCCTTCTCCTTCTCCTTCTTCTTTCTTCTCCTTCTCCTCCTTCTCCTCCTCCTCCTCCTTCTTCTTCATCTTCTTCTTCTTCTTCTTCTTCTTTCTTCTCCTTCTCCTTCTTCTTTCTTCTTCTCCTTCTCCTCCTCCTCCTCCTTCTTCTTCTTCATCATCATCATCATCTTCTTCTTCTTCTTCTTCTTCTTCTTCCTTCTTCCTTTTCTTCCTTCTTCCTCCTCCTCTTCTTCTACCTGTTCCTCCTCATCATCCTGCTCCTTCTCCTTCTTCCTTTCTTCATGCTCAGGGATTACTTTTGGCTCTATACTCAGGGGTCATTCTTGGCAGTATATGGGATGCTAAGGATCAAACCTAGGTTAGCTGTATGCAAGGCAAAATCCCTACCCACTGTACTATAATTCAGGCCCCCCAGTCCATCTTCTTTAATAAAGGCCCCTCTTTTCTGTAGAAATCACAAACAATTGCTGTGCCAGAGGGGAAAATTGAAAAAGGTAACCTTAAGTAAAACTGAGTACTTTCTTAAATTTAAGTTCTATGCAGTATGCTGCCCTAGTGGTCTTGTTCTGATTGAAAGCCCTAAGTAAAAATAATTAATACTTCCATTTCTGTTTTTTTTTTTTTTTTTTTTTTTTTTTGTGGTTTTTGGGTCACACCCGGCAGTGCTCAGGGGTTATTCCTGGCTCCAGGCTCAGAAATTGCTCCTGGCAGGCACGGGAGGACCATATATGGGACGCCGGGATTCGAACCGATGACCTCCTGCATGAGAGGCAAACGCCTTACCTCCATGCTATCTCTCCGGCCCCTTCCATTTCTGTTTTACTTCACATATTTTGGGAGAAATGGTTTAGGGCTACATCTGGCAGTGATCAGGGGCTATTCCTGACTCTGTTAGGAGGAACCATATATGACTCTAAGGATTTGAATCGTGTTATCAGCTTGCAAGGCAAATGCCAAACCTTGGAACTACCGTTACTCCATGCTGAAGCCTTCATATATGTTCTTATTTACTCTGCACAATGATTTAATGAGTTAGGGGTCAGAGAGATAGTACACTGGGCAAGAATCTTGCATTGCATGTGACTCATCTGGGTTTGATCCCTGGCACCCCATATAGTCTCCTGAGACCCATCAGGAGTGTTTTCCTGAGCGCAGATCCAGAAGTAAGCCCTGAGCACAATTAAGCATAGATTGCAAAACAAAACAAAACAAAAAACAATAGAAAAAAATTAGTGAGTTGGGTATTGATTGCTAACATGAGAGGATGGAGACTCAGCAGTTACAAAACTTCTCTATGATCTACCTACCATTTAGGTCAGAGCTACTGAAGCTTTGATGTTGGATATAAATTTAATTTATTTGCATCAAGAAGTTTTTTTTTTTTTTTTTTTTTTTTTTCTGTTTGACTTTAGCTTTTTGGCCATATCTGGATGATGCTCAGGACTTAGTCCTCGATCTGTGTTCTGGTGCTGTTCAAACCAGGGTTGGCCACATGCAAGATAAAAGATTTAGGGCCCGGAGAGATAGCACAGTGGCGTTTGCCTTGCAAGCAGCCAATCCAGGACCAAAGGTGGTTGGTTCGAATTCCTGTGTCCCATATGGTCCCCCATGCCGGCCAGGTGCTATTTCTGAGCAGACAGCCAGGAGTAACCCCTGAGCACCTCAGGGTATGACCCAAAAACTAAAAAAAAAAAAAAAGATAAGAGATTTAATCCCTCCACTTTCTCTCGGGCCCCTTTACATTTTATTTATTTATTGGCCACAGCTAGTGGTGTTCAGGGGTTACTCCTGACTGTACTCAGGAATTTCTCTTGGTGATCTTCAGGAATCATATGAAATGCTGGGGGATCAAAGCTGGGTTGACCACATGAAAGGCAAGCAAGTGCCCTACCCACTGTACTATCTTTCTGGCATCCACAAAAAATGTTTTATGGGGCCAGAGATAGCATAGCGGTAAGGCATTTGCCTTGCATGAAGAAGGACGGTGGTTCAAATCCTGGTGTCCCATATGGTCCCCTGAGCCTGCCAGGGGCGATTTCTGAGCATAGAGACAGGAGTAGCCCCTGAGCGCTGCTGGGTGTGACCCCCCCCCAAATGTTTACAAGCAAGAATTGCAGTTCTTTCCTGTAAGTTATTAGAATTAGTTGTGTGAATGAGGATATTATGCAAATTTGAAATATTTAAGTGACTTTATTATACTTATAAATTTGAGACTAGTTGTTACTTGAGAGAATTGAAATCTGTTCAATTTTAATCAACTGCCAAAAATTTATGAAATTTGTAACAACAGTTACTAGATTTTAACAGACTTTAAAACCATGATAAATGTTTTTAATATAGTTTTAATAAAATGAATATTAATTTAAAGTCCAAGTAACTATGAATGGTCCTTTTCAAACAAAACTATGACGATTAAAAAATTAAAAACCCTTTGAAAATTAAAAAAATGAGAATGAAAATAAATTCAATTCCTTTGGGAGTTAACATTTAAAACATTATTTGGGGGCTACATTTGTTTTGTTTGTTTGTTTGTTTTTGGTTTTTGGGTTACACCCGGCAACACTCAGGGGTTACTCCTGGCTCCACGCTCAGAAAATCGTTTCTGGCAGGCTCTGGTGCTATATGGGATGCTGGGATTTGAACCAATGACCTTCTGCATGAAAGGCAAATGCCTTACCTCCATGCTATCTCTTCGGCCCCCTGGGGGCTATATTTGTAAGTTAACATTTAAAACATTATTTGGGGTTATATACAAATATTTGTATATTTGTAGCTATATTTGCTGTGTTGGATCTTTTTTTTTTTTTTTTTTTTTTTTGGTTTTTGGGCCACACCCTGTGACGCTCAGGGGTTACTCTTGGCTATGCGCTCAGAAGTTGCTCCTGGCTTCTTGGGGGATCATATGGGACGCCGGGGGATCGAACCGCGGTCCGTCCTAGGCTAGCGCAGGCAAGGCAGGCACCTTACCTTCCAGCGCCACCGCCCGGCCCCTGTGTTGGATCTTGAACCCAGGCTACCTGTAAAGCTTCAGTCAGTCCATTGTAGTCTCTAACCTCTGCTTTAGAAATCAACAGAATGAATAAAACATGAGGCTGAGGAGGGACTTCAAAGAGCTGGAGACTTGCCTGGCTTGTTGAGGCACGGTTGGGTTCATGGTACTCCATGGTCCCCTGTGCATCACTGGGTGTAGCGCCTGGTGGCCCTAAGGCATTGCTGATCATAAGCAATGCCATATTACTGGCCTGAGCACTGAACAGTAAGACTCAAGTGGCCAGGCTGAGTTATCACATGAAGTAATCCCAGCCCCTAAGCATTACTTGAGGCCACCTACCCCACACCCCTACATGCACACACCTGCAGAATAAAATCTTGAGGAACTAGAATTATATTGTTGGCCTAGTCACAAAGGAAGTAATGTCTTTGAAGAAGCTTTTAAACTTTATAATGCTTATGCCAAGTGTGAATGTTAGGTTCCATGATCTCTAGGAGTAGAACTTATCTAAGATGAATATGTGTGTGTGTGTGTGTGTGTGTGTGTGTGTGTGTGTGTGTGTGTGTGTGTGTGTGTGTGTGGTGTATGAGAAAGGGGATTCACACTCTAAAAAGGAGCCTGGGAAATCCCAGAGTGAAGTGCTTTGAAGTAAAAGGAAGAGATGACACACATATATAAATTGTGTGTGTATGTGGGTAGGGCATTTGCCTTGCACGTGGATTACTCAGGACAGATCTGGGTTCGATCCTTGGCATCCCATATGGTCATCTGAACCTGCCAGGAAGATTTCTAAGCACAGAGCCAGCAGTAACCCCTGAGAACTGCTGGGTGTGGTCACCAATAAACAAGCAAACTGGGATGTGGGAAACTCCAGCATGGGGGGTGTACAGTGACATCATTTTCAGGAGGTCTTTCCTTTGAAAGGCCTAGGCCTTTTATTTATTTATATTTATTTATTTATTTTTACTGTTATATAATAGACATACAGAGTTAATGATTTAAAATAACAAATTTTCATTTCATCTCTCAGTTGCTTTGATTGGGTTGGGTGGGTGATTCTTTTGATCTATGTCATGTCAGCTGGAAGGACAGTCATTTTGGGTTTCACTGGACCAGATAGGTGCATTAGCTATCAAGCATCCTGGTGAAGAGGGCTGCAAGGTTGGACTCATCTTGCATGCTAGTAGGTCCTTTTTGTTTCTCCACTTGGTCTCATGGCTTCTCTTTCCTTGAGTAGTGCCTGTGGCAGCAAAGCCAAACTTACTGGGGATTGGGGCCAAGTGATAGCACAGCGGTAAGGCGTTTCGATTCCTGGCATCCCATATGGTCCCCTGAGCCTGCCAGCAGCGACTTCTGAGCACAGCGCCAGGAGTAACCCCTGAGTGCTGATGGGTGTGACCCCCCCCAAAAAAAAACCAATAAAAACGATCTTCCTGGGGACTCAGTTTCTTGAGTGTGCAGTGCAGAAGCTTTCTCTAATTAGAGCTGATTCAGCATCACTTCAGCTGTGCTTGATTGGCTGAGAAGTTGGGCCTTTAATTTTATTGTTATTTTTTGTTTTGGCTACATATAGCAGTGCTTAGGAGCACTTCTTGGCACCCTGGCAGTGGTCAGGAGACTCTATGTGGTGGAGGGGATTTGAACCAGGCTCTTGCTGCTTCAGCTGCCTGAAAAGTAAAAGCCTTACCTCCTGTACCATCTGTCTGGCTGCTGGACTTTTAATTTGGGAGAAATCAAGGGAGAACAAAATATGTAAATAAGTATACTTATGTGTGACTAGATATGTGTATGTTGTATACAAGGAATATTTTCATTTGGGGCCAGAGAAAAAGTCCAGTGGGAAGGTGCTTGGCTTTCATGTGTCTGACCTGGGTTCAATTCCTATAAGGTCCCCTGTGTTAGTAATAGGGTCTGGAGCAGTAGGAGAGAGAGGCAGCAAAATACAGCAGGAGACAGTTTCTCCATCAGTCCAGCAGGGACCATCCAGCAGGAACAATCTGTCAGGGGCAGTAGTGGCAAAGTCTCCTAGCCACCCCAGCACTTCAGCCCCTGGTTTATATATCCTCAGGGCCAACCAACTGTCATCTAATAGCAGTTACAAGAGGTGAGGCATCTGGTAACTGACAGCTTCACCCTTAAAGGGACAGTAGTTCACTCATGGCTAACTGGAATCCGTAGGGTCTCTGTTTCCTTACACCATAAGCCTTGCAAGGAGTGATCCACAGAACCAGGAGTAAAACCTGAGCATTGCTTGGTATGCCCCCCCAACAAACAACCTACAGACAAAATAATAAAATACATTTTTTTTTCATTTAAAAGAGTTGTAACTTTTTGTTTCAGTTTCCAGAATTGTCTTGGGAGCAGAGGTCACCTTGTTTCGGGGAAACTCACAATGACAGTTACAGAGCAAACCTATATCTTGTTGATGCATGTTGACGCTCCAGTTGTTTGTGGTCTGCTTAGTAATGCAAATTGAATTCTCCTCTAGTCAGCTCACTTCAACTCTGGAGGAGTGGAGATGACTCTGATATTTTGGTGATTTGAGGCTAGATATAGCTCATAGTAGTAGAACACTGGCCTTGCAGTGTGCTGGGTTGAATGCCCAGCAATGTAAAAACCAACAATAACGTTAAAGCCATGAATCTAATTAAACGATCTCCTTTTTAAAAAAATATAAAAATGTATAGTGATTTGGTTTAGCTCAAAGAAAAGGGAGAAGAGCTGTGTGGACTATTATGATCCCCTTGTCTGTGTGGGGCATTTATTGTCATTTAATTTTACTTAATTTTTTCTTTTTGGATTTTGGGTTTTTGGGCCACACCCGGTGGCGCTTAGGGGTTACTCCTGATTTTGAGCTCAGAAATTGCTCCTGGCAGGCTCAACCATATGGCATAAGGCATATATAGCAGGACCATATGGGATTGAACCTGGGTCCGTTCAAGCAGCAGCATGCAAGGCAAACGCCCTACAACTGTGCTATCACTCTGGCCCCCTACTTTATCTTTTTACTTATTTATTATTATTTTTTGGTTTTGAACCACACATTTTTTGGTTTTTGGGCCACACCCGGTGACACTCAGAGATTATTCCTGGCTCTACATTCAGAAATCACTCCTAGTTTGGGGGACCATATGAGATGCTGGGGATCAAACTGAGGTCCATCCTGGATCAGCCTCGCATAAGGCAAATGCCCTACCACTGCGCTATTGCTCTGGCCCCTATTTTATGTTTTTTTTGTTTTGTTTTGTTTTTGCTTTTTTTATTTTGTGTCACACCTGGCAGCACTCAGGGTTTACTCCCGACTCTGAACTCAGAAATCACTCCTGTCAGGCCTGGAGGAACATATGGAATGCCGGGATTCAAACCACTGTCTGTCCTGGATCTGCTGCGTGCAAGGCAAACGCCCTACCACTGTGCTATCTCTCCAGCCCCCTACTTTATGTTTTTGTTTTTTGGGTCACACCTGGCAGTGCTCAGGGGTTACTCCAGACTCTATGTTCAGAAGTCGCTCCTGGCAGGCTCGGGGGACCATATGGGATGCTGGGATTTGAACTACCGACCTTCTGCATGCAAGGCAAACACCTTACTTCCATGCTATCTCTTTGGCCCCCTACTTTATGTTTTTAGTTCACATCCAATAGTGTTCAGAAGTTAGTCAGGGCTCAGTGCTCAGGAGTGACCTCTGGTGGTGCTTGGGGGGCCATATGCAGTGCCTGGAATTGAATTGAGGTTGACTACATACAATGCAAGTGTCTTAACCCCTATAACCATCTCTCTGGTTTAATGGGGTGTGTGTGTGGGGGGGAGAATTAAAGAGAGATGCCTACATTCTTGCTTGAGGCAAACATTTCCAAGTTGAGCTAGTGGTAGATTCTGGAACTTTTCCTGACCACTCTTTTCAAGTAATTGCCCAAGGCAATGATGAAGGTAGTAGTGAGTCAGCCTATGACTAGCTCTCTGCCTTGCCACAGTAAAAATGTGGAGGCCACACACACAATGTGAATGGGTATCTTTAGGGAGAAACTAGCGTGAAGAAAGGACTTATTGTAAAGTCATTTACATTTCACTAGTAGACATGAGCTACATTATATTCTAAACTGGAAAAATAGAATATTTCAGAGTCTTTTGCAGATTTAATATATATTTTGTTGGTTTTTGGGCCACCCACCAGATCATGTCCAGTGGTTACTCCTCGCTCTGTACTCAGGAATTATTTCTGGTGGTGCTCGGTGGACCATATGATATGCTGGAGATAATACCTTGCTTGGCTACATGCAAAGCAAGAACCTTATTCACTGTTTGATCTCTCTGGCCACAGATTTAATATTTTTCACTAATGTAAGGTTATTAGTCTTGTTATCACTTTGATTTTTTTTTTTTTTTTTGGTTTTTGGGTCACACCTGGCAGTGCTCAGGGTTTACTCCTGGCTCTATACTCAGAAATCATTCTAGCCCCAATATTTTTGTTTGTTTGTTTTTGGGCCACACCCAGTGATGCTCAGGGGTTATTCCTGGCTATGCACTCCAAAATCACTCATGGCTTGGGGGACCATATGGGATACCGAGGGATAGAACTGCGATCTGTCCTAGGTTATCATGCTTAAGGCAAGCGCCCTACCGCTTGTGCCACCACTATGGCCCCTCTAGCCCCAATTTTAAAAATATTTTAATTATCAAAAGAGGGTAAAGGAGGGGATATGGGATGCATGCTGGGAACAGGGGTGGAGGAAGAACAACATTGGTGGTGGGAATGCCCCTGATTCAAAGTCGCTATGTACCTAAAATATTACTGTGAAAGATTTGGAATCCACTTTGGTCAAAATAAAAATGAAAATAAAAAAATTCCATTTGCAGTGGCCTATTGAAATATCTGTACTGAACAATGCCTAGATGACTAGATAAGCTTTTATCAGTCTTATTTAAAAAAGTTCTTTTTATTTAAAATTAAGGATTTGGGGCTGGAGCAATAACACAGTGCAGCATTTGCCTTGCATGCAGCAGACCTGGGACCTACCTGGCTTCGATTCCTGGCATCCCACATGGTTCCCTGAGTATGCCAGGAGCGACTTCTGAGCACAGAGCCAGGAGTAACCCTTGAGTGCAGCCTGCTGTGGCCCCAAATCCAAAAATAATAAATAAATATTAAGAATTTACTGTTAAAGGATCAAGTCACTATAGAAGGCAGAAGCACGAGAGAGAAATACCAGAACAGAAAAAAAGGAGAGACAGGAAAAGTAAGTAAATAGGGGACAAGAATGTCAAGAGTTCCTCGTAGTCTTCCACTTTCAATTTTAGAGAGAGAGACAAACAACACACAGCATGGAATTACACACAGGGGATTTTTATTGCCTGAGCTCAGGGTTTCCATAGTCTCTTTTTTTTCAGCAGCATGTCTGCAGAATTCTTTTTTCCTTTTTTAAAATAATTTTTATTGTGACCAAACGTGAATAACAAATCTTTCACAGTAATATTTGAGGTACATAGTGACAATCAGGGCCATTCACACCACCAGAGCTGTCCTCCCTCCACCCCCCTTCCCAACATGCGTCCCATATCTCCCTCCTTTGCCGTCTCCCCACAATGTTAGTGTAACTGTTTCCCTCTGTATATAGCTTGTTGTAGATGGGCTATCTATTCAAGGCACACATTCTTAACAGTACCAGACTCCCTACTGACATCAGTCCTCCTTGCCAACACCTGGATGGTAGTATACTCAAGTATCATCTACAGCTCCCAGATGGTCCTAGAGAAGGGTCCTGATTTGGCAGGGTGGAGGTTGAGTTCCCATGCTAACTTGCTCCTTGACTGTCCTGTGAAGATGACCAAAGGGGCCTTATCTCTAGAAAGCTTACAGCAAGCTTATTACAAAGTTATGAGTCATGGGGCCAGAGAGATAGCATAGTGGTAAGGCATTTGCCTTGCACGCAGCTGATCCAGGACAATGGTTCGAGTCTGGGCATCCCATATGATTCCCCTGTGCCTGCCAGGAGTGATTTCTTTCTTTTTCTCTTATTTTTTTAAACTGTTGATTGATTGATTGATTGGTTTTTGGGCCACACCCAGCAGTGCTCAGTGGCCACGCCCGGTTCTGCATTCAGAAATCGCCCCTGGCAGGCTGGATGACCATATGGGATGCCAGGAATTGAATCAGGCCCCTCCTAGGTCGGCATATTCAAGGCAAATGCCCTACCGCTATGCTATCTCTCCGGCCCCACCAGGAGCGATTTCTGAGCCCAGAGGCAGGAGTAACTCCTGAGGGCTGTTGGGTGTGCCCCGAACCCCCACCCCCAATTAAGTGTCAGTATTAATTTCTAACAGGTTAGAAGCCTTTTTTTTGTTTTGTTTTGTTTTGTTTTGGTTTTTGGTTTTTGGGCTGCTCAGGGATTACTCCTGGGTCTGAGCTCAGAAATCGCTCCTGGCTTGGGGACAGGTTTGAACACAGGTCTGCCTTAGATCCACTGCATGCAAGGCAAATGCCCTACCACTGTGCCACTGCTCCGGCACAGAAGCAATACTTATTAAAGCTACTATTATCTTATGCTTATTGCTTAACACTGTGCACTCTGAGTTAATAAATCCTAACTGTACCTTTATCATCTTACACTGCCAAACTTTAAATCACCCTTAGATTCTTGGGCATGCTTTTCAGCTTGCCGTCCCCCCATCCTGGTGCAGAGTGTAGAAAGTCACTCCTTATCTCTCTAGTCCAGTTGCTAATTTGCTGGGGGCAGGGGTTACCTTGCTCAGTGAGTGGTTCATTTTACTGGTCACTTGACCAGGGCCTGTAATGGCAAATCTTATGTCAACTAAAGAAAAATTCCTTAAGCAAGCTTAAACAGAATCCAAGGCATAGTTAGTTCTAATAAAACTATAAAAGCACACTTCAAAAATACATTTAAAAAAACACATTTCAACCTCACAGGAAGTTGACAAAATAGTACAGACATCTTCCCTATATCTTCTACTCAGTTTACTCTCCATTTACTATCTTACTGGACTATCTTTGTATTTTCCAAATTTTATTTCCCAAATTGCAGTATGCTGCAATTATAATAAGGGTGTAAGAGTTTTTTCTCTTAGTATTCCTTTTTAAATGTGGTCTCTATCTTGAGATACATTCCATATACTTCTAACTATGTATATTCCCAAGGATATATGTAAATATATAGTAAAAATTATTCATCCAGGAGCCTAGATAGAGTGCTTACTTCGTATGCAGCCAACCTTGGTTGGATCACCAATATCACATTTGGACCACTAGAGTGTGGCCCAAACCCTGAAAGAAGAAAAAAGAAACTGGTTCTGCTTTGGGAATGATGGGTCAGAAAAGAGGCTGGTCCCTAGAACAAGAACAGAGGTTTTTTTTTTTGTTGTTTGTTTTTGGTTTTTGGGTCATACCCGGCAGTACTCAGGGGTTCCTCCTGGCTCTATGTTCAGAAATCGCTCCTGGCAGGCTTGGGGGACCATCTGGGATGCCGGGATTCAAACCACCGTCCTTCAGCATGCGAGCCAAACGCCCTACCACCATGCTATCTCTTCGGCCCCCTAGAACAGAGTTCTTGTTTTGTTTTTATTTTTCATTGGTTTTTGGGCCACATCCAGTAGTGTGTCTCTGCACTCAGAAATTACTCCTGGCAGGCTTGGAGAACTATTATAGGATGCTGGGGATCGAATTTGGGTTGGCCACTTTCTTTTTTTTTTTTGGTTTTTGGGCCACACCCGTTTGATGCTCAGGGGTTATTCCTGGCTATGTGCTCAGAAATCGCCCCTGGCTTGGGGGGACCATATGGGACGCCGGGGGATCGAACCGCGGTCCGTTCCTTGGCTAGCGCTTGTAAGGCAGACACCTTACCTCTAGCGCCACCTTCCCAGGTTGGCCACTTTCAATGCAAATGCCCAACCCACTGCGTTATTGCTCTGTCCCTAGAACAGAGTTCTTGGTATTTTTACATTGGTCTTTTGGTATCTGAACCATTGGATTGCCTGGGAGAGGAAAAAAAGGATGGTTGACTATCTACTACCACCACAGTTTAAGGAAAATTAAAATCAGGAGGCCTGATGGCTCCCCCAGCGCGGAGGGCTGAGAAAAGACCACAAAGAGAGGTTGCTTCCTTGAAAAGTGAAGGTGGTATTTCTCAAGCTTAGTAATAGTTGCAAACATTTATTTGGCCTAATAAGAATCTCCCTGCTGCTTTGCTAAGTATACAGTTGAGCATTTACCTCTAGATGACAAAATTAGTACACACAAAAAAATATGGCCTTGATTAAATATCACTTTACCTGGGAAAATCAGCAACAAGAGAACATAAAAGTAACTTTGTAATCCTCAAAATGAAGTTAGTCTTTTAGAAGATGTTCTGTGGGCCCTGAGAGATAGCACAGCGGCGTTTGCCTTGCAAGCAGCTGATCCAGGACCGAAGGTGGTTGGTTCAAATCCCGGTGTCCCATATGGTCCCCCGTGCCTGCCAGGAGCTATTTCTGAGCAGACAGCCAGGAGTAAACCCTGAGCAACGCCGGGTGTGGCCCAAAAACAAAAACAAACAAACAAACAAACAAAAAAGATGTTCTGTATCTTGGGGTCTGAGTGGTGGAGCAGGCATGAGGGATTTGCTTTACACGTGCTAACCTAGGACAGTCTGCAGTTCAATACCTCGGAGTCCCATATGGTTTCCCAAGCCAGGAGTGATTTCTGAGCCCATAGCCAGGAGTAACCCCTGAGCGTCACTGGATGTGGCCCCAAACAAAACAAAAGAAAACAAAACAAAAAAGATGTTCTGTTTCTTTAAACAGTCCGCTCACTCAGGTGAAAGAAACCCTTCATAGGAACACCTGGCAAACTTGCTAATCTTTTAATTTATATCAGAATTGACACCGAGGGTCCAGCCTGGGAGTAAAAACCTTTGAGATGTTAAAATTTGCTCTTGGATACCAGAGAAGCCTCTGTCTCAACTCCCCTTTGTTTTTTTTTGTTTTTTTTTTTTTTTTTTTGGTTTTTGGGCCACACCCTGTGACGCTCAGGGGTTACTCCTGGCTATGCGCTCAGAAGTTGCTCCTGGCTTCTTGGGGGACCATATGGGATGCCGGGGATCGAACCGCGGTCCGTCCTAGGCTAGCGCAGGCAAGGCAGGCACCTTACCTCCAGCGCCACCACCCGGCCCCTCCCCTTTGTTTTTTAATTGGAGCTTATCATTCAGGAGGTTTGTAACCCACATTAAAGGCCTGTGAATTATCTGTTGTGAAGAAACTTATAGATCAAATAGTATGTCCAAATAAGCTTTTTGCTAACAAGAAAGTACAATTTTTTTAACCTTGTAGGAAAGCAGATGTAGGCTGTCTCTCACATGTAAAATTCATATTTAAATACATCGCTGTAGCACTCAATAAACACACACAATTATGATTTACCCCCACAACTGAGTGTGTCTCTGCCATTTGCCAAACCCGAAACCACTTTCCTGGGGATCCAGAGAATTTTCTGAAGTGTCTGGACAAAGACGCCATGACAGCTATTGATCAATGTGATCACAATATTTCGTATTCAGTTCACATGCCAGCTAAGCTGAAGAATAACTCAATGTCAGTCCATATTCCCCTGCAAGATACGCATCACATTACTTGGTAGTCATTGGGTTATTTTACTTGTTCTTTAAATATAATGTCAGCTCTTTGAAAGCAATGACTGTGCTTTATTTGCAGAAGTCTAGAGCCCTTCAGATGTCTAGTTCAGCACTTGATAAAGGGGTAATGCCTAAATGAAATGAAGGCTCTATTCCTGGACCTAGCTCTATCACTTGAGTTGGGTAATTCACTCTGGTCCGATTCCTCCTTTGTAAAATAAGACTACTAAAAACTTTTTTTTTTGTTTGTTTGTTTTTGGGCCATACCCGGTGACACTTAAGGGTTACCCCTGGCTTTGTGCTCAAAAGTCACTCCTGGTTGGGGGACCATATGGGTCGCTGGGGATCAAACTGAGGTCCATCCTGTGTCAGCCACATGCAAAGAATGAGGTGTATGCCGGCATGCACAAGGCCCTGGCTTCTATCTCTGGTACTTGATAACCTTCTGAGTATTTCTGGAAGTAGTCCTGGTGACCCCCAGCACTGGGAATTGCCCAAAACAACTTTTGAAAACTATGAAGGGACTGGAGACATAGTACAGGGGTTAAGGTGCCTTCCTTGCATGTGGCTAACCCTAGTATTCAATCTCTAGCACTACGTATGATTCCTCTAAGCCCTACAAGGAGTGATTCCTGAACACAAAACCAAGAAATAAGCCTTGAGCACAGCCAGATGTGACCTAAAAAACAACAATAACAAACAAAAATAAAATGAAATAAAAATTATTATTAATAATAAATATTAATATTTTGAATTAAGACAAAGTTAATTCAAAAATAGTTTTCCTCAGATTCAAGTTAGAGTGAGGATGGGTGAAGTAGGAAACTCAGTAGAGCATTACTGCTTACTTTACTTAGACATTATATATATATATGTTTTGTTTTGTTTTGTTTTGGGGCCCACACCCGATGATGCTCAGGGGTTACTTCTGGCTATGCGCTCAGAAATCTCTCTTTCAAGCTGGAGTGGTGGCGCTGGAGGTAAGGCATCTGCCTTGCAAGTGCTAGCCTAAGATGTACCTCTGTTTGATCCCCCAGCATCCCATATGGTCCCCCAAGCCAGGAGCGATTTCTGAGCACATAGCCAGGAGTAACCCCAGAGCGTCACTGGACGTGGCCTAAAAAAACAAATATATATATATACACACACATATATATATGTTCATATATATATATATATACACACACATATATATATATGTTCATATATATATATATATATCTTGGCTTGAGGAACCATATGGGAGGCCAGGGGACCGCAGTCTGTCCTAGGTTAGCGCCTAGGTTAGCGCCGGCAAGGCAAATATTTGCCTTACTGCTCTGTAACACCACTCCGTCCCCTAGACATTATATATCAACAAGAAAAAAATGTCAAACAGATTTGGGAGATTATGCTGCTTGATAGCCTAGGTTTCTCCCTGTTTTATGAACATCTAAAAACAAGTCACTTAAACATCTTTGTATCTTCATTGCTTAGCACATTTAGTAAATCTTTTTTTTTGGGTCACACCGCCACGGGGCTCAGGGGTTACTCCTGGCTCTGTGCTCAGAAGTCACTCCTGGCAGGTTTGGAGAGCCATATGGGATGCCGGGATTCGAACCACCATCCTTCTGCATGCAAGGTAAATGCCTTACCTCCATGTTATCTCTCCGGCCCCACATTTAGAAAATCTTAAATTGCTATGCAAATATAGTTATAAATTTTTGTAAAATACTGATGATTTTTTTTTTTTTGGTCTTTGGGTCACACCCCACGGGACTCAGGGGTTACTCCTGACTCTGTGCTCAGCCAATGTGCTCTTCCAATTTTGTAGTCATAGCTCAACCCTTTGCCAAGGGAGATAATTAGGACAGAAATCTGAATGTAGAAAAGAGCACTCTTGGGGTTGGAGCCATAGTACAGTGGGTAGGGCATTTGCCTTGCATGCAGATGACCCATGTTTCATCCCTGTCACCTCATGTAATCTCCTGAGCCCACCAGGAGTCATTCTTGAGCACTGAGCCACAAGTACCTGAGTATCTTTGGGTGTAACTCAAAAAGTAAAAGAAAAGGGAGATCTTAGTGATTACTTGACTTTCTACACTTTCTTTTCCTCATCTACACTTACCTCATAGGAGAGGATTAAATGAGAGAATGTAATAGAGCTTGTATGGTGCCTGATGCCAAAAGATCAATTAAATGCTAGCCCCTTACTATCTCCTCATGTCAGAATTAGTCACAATTTCAATAATGTTTCCTCTTTGTTTTTCCTGACTGGCCATGAGGAATTCTATCACTGCCTGCACTTTCCTTTTGTGCACTTCCCTCAGGCTTGAAGAGATTTTTTTTTTTTTGAGATTTTTTTTTTTTTATTGAAAACCATTGTGACTTACAATGTCCTTCATAGTTGGATTTCAGACATAAATGACAGTGAATCAGGGTCATTCCCACTAGTGTCTACCTCCTTCCACCAATGTTCCCAGTGTGCATCCTATACCACCACCCTTTGCCCCCTGGCCTGCCAGTGTACAGGCTCATTTTAAGTTTAGATTGTTATAACTTGGGTCTCTTGAGTCTATTGTTGTTGACTTTGGCTTGGATATTTAGTTCTGTTCTTTGTTTTTTATCTCCACCAATGTACCTGAGACCACTTGGCCCCTGGCCCCATCCTTTCTTTATTCTTGTTCTTAATTTTATAGAAAAATGCAGAAATATGAGGTAAAACAAAGTAATTCATGTCCCAAGGTTCTATGAAAAAGGCAGGAGCCCCTATCTAAAAGATAAAAAGAAAATAGAAGGTGGCAGTTTTTTGCAGAGGCGCAGCAAACATTAGGGGTTTTGTTGGTTTTGTTTGGGGAACATAGCCCTGTTCAGATGCTACTCCTGACTTTGTGATCAGGGATAACTCCTAGCGTTGCTTGGCGGAACATGTATAGTGTTGGTGATGGAGCCATGGCCAGCTGCATGCAAGGCAAGCACTGTAATGCCTTTTCCAGATTTGGAGCTCTGTAAATTTGTCTCCACAAGCTCTGCTATAAAAGCAGTTCATTTTATTTTACTTAATACTTTTGGAATCACAGTTGGTGGTGTTTATGGCTAGTTTCAGTTTGTGGTTAAGATAAAGTTCCTAGAGGTTCTTGGGTGGGTGGGGGAAACATATGCTTGGTCTATTTTGAATTTGGAACCACCCCACTCCTTCTTCTTGGAACCTAGCACATGCTATAACTCAGATTCACCTTTGTCCTTGGGGCAATTGTTCACGAAATTCCCTTGTTCAAAAAGCACAACCTAAGTTGCCATTGAAGGGCTCTTCCCATTTTTCTCTTGTGTCTCTCTACCTCCTGCCCTGTCCCACTCTCTCTTTCCTCACAGTTGACCCCATATAACACATATACCAAATAGATCCAATGCCAGAGAAGCAGAAATATCCTATCTTGGGTCAGGGAGAACTCAGTGGACTGGATGCAAGCTTTTCATGCAAGAGGCTTAGGTCTATCTTAGGCCTATTTCAGGAACTTTGTGCTCCCTTTAGCACCCCCAGAAATGACCTCCCACAAAACTAAGCCAGGAGTAGCCCCAGAGTACAGTCAAATGTGGCCTCCTAAAACAGAAATCAAACCAACTAATAGCAAAAGAATATTTATTCTTTCCCTTCCCAGAAGTAGAACTTGTTGGGAAATATTTTATCAAAAGATTTGATTGTCAGTTTCACATAAGGGATGCGGGAGTAAACGTGCTAACTAATGTTTGTTTTTCTGCTTCTGTTGCCTGGTGAGGAAAAAACAATGGCTAGAGCTTCTCTGTGCCTCAGAGATTTTGCACCAGCCTCTGGTTTCTTCCACTGATAATATTAGGGGGTGTGTTTGTGGAGGGCTTTACCCTTCAATGTGACCCTGAAAGAATTTAAGTTCTTTCCCTTCCCTATCACTTGATACCCAAGTAAGCATGGACAGATTTTACTCCTCGCAGCCTAATTTTTTTGATCTATGAATAAGATGATAATAAGAATAGTAATAGTTGAAAGATAATTAGTTGGGACACATAAGATCCTAAGCACACTGACTGTACAGCATAAGTCTCTAATCCAGCTTTAGCTTACATTTTCTTTAGGTTACCAGTGGTGCAAAAATTATAGAAAGAAAAATAATCTCTGTTGCAATCAAGGTGGGAGGGAATGCCAGCATATACCCGTGGGGAAAGTGCCTTCCTAGAGAACTAGAGCAAAGGCACATTTTGAAGAGTTGGGTGACATCTGGGGTCAGTGAGATAGCTCAAAGTTCTGAAGTGTATGCTGTGTTGTCTGAGGTTCATAAAGTGGGGAGCAAGAAAGGTAGGCTGGAAAGAAGAGTGTTTCTACCATCTGCTCCACCCACTTCGGCTATCAGCACTCTGGGAAATGCCTGGTCTAAATCAAGTCGATCCTAATCCTGGTACATTGTCTTTTCCTCACAGCAAAAAAAAATTTTTTTTTTTATTTTGAATTATGAGAACAAAGATGCAAAGAAAGAGGACAAGGTAAAGTTACAGTGGAAGGACAATCACCCATAACATAATTCTCAGAAGAAGTCCCCTTGCTGATATCTTAAATTTGAACTTTCAGCCAAAGAACATTAAGATAAATAAAACAGAATCCATGTACAATTACTTTGTCCCTCAAGTCCCCAGATTGTAACACATTATAATATTTCTTAACAGCACACAAGGCAACCTAAAGCCATAAAACTTGTGTAACTCCATAAACATTAGAGGCATAGTATTTTTTACATTTCCATGTACATGCATATTAGCTTAAGTTAACCTCAAATTTTAAGTGGTTTTTTTTTTTTTAAGGATTAGAGTCAAAGGAGCACAGTAAAAACGGTGTTAGAGTGGCAATTGTTGGTTGTATAGGCCCACCAAAATATGAGGGGCATGGAAAGGAATAACCTTGGCCTAAATACAAAGAGATCCTACCCCTGAAGTTTCCTGGCATAAGACCAACTCTAGGGCCCGGAGAGACAGCACAGCGGTGTTTGCCTTGCAAGCAGCGATCCAGGACCAAAGGTGGTCGGTTCGAATCCCGGTGTCCCATATGGTCCCCCGTGCCTGCCAGGAGTTATTTCTGAGCAGACAGCCAGGAGTAACCCCTGAGCAATGCCAGGTGTGGCCCAAAAAACCAAAAATAAATAAATAAATAAATACATAAAATAAAATAAAAAAAGACCAACTCTAGGCTCCAGGCAAGTTATCGTCCAATCCAAGACATTGTCCGTAGTGCCAACACACTTTTCACACGGACTCTGTTGTTGGTATCATGTTTCTGTATTATTGATCCTGGAATCTGCATATCCTACATTGAAGTCATGATGTGGAGCGTCTTCTCGTTTCACCTCACCATTAAAGGGCAATGCAGGAAGCCCTGTCCTGTAAGCAGGTCGTTGTTGTTAAGTCTTTTCAGTGTTAAGGGAAGTCTCTTTTGAGCAGGTTGATGTCTGAGCAGTGGTAGGGTCTTCCGTGGTAGAGGATTGCTTCCAGGTGATGTTATAGACAAACCTGGATGTTTCATGGATGGCTTCCCTGGTTCAGGGGTGAATGGAAAATGCCCTTTCTTCTGAGGCCTGTGCCAGGTCATTATGTCAATGTTCAGGGTGTAAGGTCCCTTTGCACTACAAGATTTGTGTATTCCAATCTCTATTAGATAGGATCTTATTTATATGTATAGTATTTTCTCATTTTAATGTGCCTATGCAAAAAAGGAGCAATGCCACGTGGCGTTATTGGTGCATATGGGGGCCATAAAAACAAGTCCAATAATCCCCATGACATGGTTCAATCATAAGCATTAAACTGGGGTACTCTTTCACCAAAATTCCTTGTTGAACAGCTCATAAAGAGAAGATAAAAAGTGGTTAAAATCATCATTGTATAAGAGCATATTTAGTAAGACTTATAGTTGTCAGGGAAAAACAAAATATTCTAAAGACATACGTGTCCATTTCATGTCTTTTGAAACAGTTCAGGGTTGTTACAATGCACAGCTTAGGTCTGTGATTAGGATTGTGCAGTATTGCTTCAGTATTGAAGTTAAAAACAGTAATGTGGGTTAGTGATGTTTGGGTGAGAGATTTAAGGAGTAAAAATGAGCTTTGAAGGGGTGTGGGAAAGGGCAGAATACAAAATGTACATTCTGGATATGCAAAACATAACATAAAGATAAGGAATACTCTTAATATAAGCAGTGTGCGTGGGGGCATTAGCCCCCGTGTGGTTTTTCCATATGCAGAGTGGTCAGAAATTGCCAGTGACAAACTTAGCGCAACCGAACAAATTTCAGCACACCCCAAGTTAGGACCAACCATTTCTGGCTGCCTGGGCTGCCACCCCAGAAGGCCTGGAGGACGGGAGCAGAAGAGGGGAAGGCTGGGAGCCTATCAAGGCTCCCAGTGCACCCAAGTTAGGGAGAAGGCCTTCCACATGGGGTCTCCCCCAACCCCATGCCAGCTAGACCTAGCCTCCAGCTCAAGAAAGGATCGAGAGAGAGCTGGAAGCCAGGATATGCCTGCCTACACCCTGTGCCCTTCCCTCCCTAGAGCTGAGGGAAGGGCGGAGAAAGCTTGGGACCCCATCCAGGAGGGACCCCCGACACCCACCTTGTCTGGCCGCCTGGGCTGCCACCCCAGAAGGTTTGGAGGCCGGGGGCAGAAGAGGGGAAGGCTGGGAGCCTATCAAGGCTCCCAGCGCACCCAAGTTAGGGAGAAGGCCTTCCACATGGGGTCTCCCCCAACCCCATGCCGGCTAGAGCTACAGCAAAAAATTTTAAGAGGAGGAGAAATATAAGATAATCTTTATTATCTTACTATTATTATGTGAGGGGAGAGAAAGAGAGAAGTACATGTTCAAGAGAGAACATGTACTTCCACTCTAAGGTGGAAATAGGCAAGCAAAAAAACAGGAGGCTCTGATTTGATGCTTGGCATTATAGAGTCCCCTGAGTACTACTGGGAGGGGTACCCCTGTACTCTCATCTGGGGAGCTACGGAGCACTGCTGGATGTGACCCCAAAATTCACCCAAATAATGGACTGTTCCCTCCCTCCCTCCCTCCCTCCCTCCCTCCCTCCCTCCCTCCCTCCCTCCCTCCCTCCCTCCCTCCCTTCCTTCCTTCCTTCCTTCCTTCCTTCCTTCCTTCCTTCCTTCCTTCCTTCCTTCCTTCCTTCCTTCCTTCCTTCCTTCCTTTTTTCTCTTTCTCCAGATGCTACATTGAAAGAAACTGGCCCCTACTTTGCATCAACCTCACCTTGGTTTTGATCCTGACACCATATGTGGTTTCTCAAAGCTCTGCTCCTGACCACAAAGACAGGAATAACCTTGGAGTACTCCTGACTAATGTCCAATACATACCCCCATCCGAGAACAATAACAAAAAGCAAACGGAAAACTAAAACAAGCAAACAAAGCAAATTGGATAAAGGAAATTTCTCAAGGGCTAGGGCACATGCTATGCATACAGGAACCTTGAGTTGGATTCTTGGCATGCCAAGAGCATGTCAGAAGTAGCCCTCTGGGAGATGGAGGCATTGGTGGTGGGAATGTTGCACTGGTGAAGGGGTGTGTGTGTTCTTTTTATGACTGAAACCCAATTACAATCATGTTTGTAATCATGGTGCTTAAATAAAGAAAAACAATAAAAAATAATAAAGTTTGCTACCTCAATAAACACCACATGAATATGGCATCTAAGAGGTCTTGTTATCATAAATTCTTACTAAATATTAGTGTAAAGTATAAAAATATATACATGTGTGACTATGATTAAGATTTTAAAAAACATACATTCTATTTACTGTCATATCTTAGTAAGTTACAAAATTAATTATTATTTTTGCTTTTTTTAAAAATATCTTAACATACTTCATTTTTATACAATAAAACTGCTAGGTACATATCCCTGAAATTTGTATTGGGCACACAATGATTGACAAAATATAAATAAAAGTGGAAAACCAGGAATACAATGAAAATGTAAGACACTTTAAAAATGTATACACATGGGGCCGGAGAGATAGCACAGCATTAGGGCATTTGCCTTGCATGTGGCCAACCAGGAGGGACCTGTTTCAATTCCCCAGTATCCCATATGGTCCCCCAGACTGCCAGGGGTGATTTCTGAGTGCAGAGCCAGGAGTACCTCCTGAGTGCTGCTGGATGTGGCCCCCAAACAATCAATCAATAAAGTTTTTTGTTTTTGTTTGTTTGTTTTTGGGTCACACCTGACAGTGCTCAGGGGTTACTCCTGGCTCTATGCTCAGAAATCGCTCCTGGCAGTCTCAGGGGACCATATGGGATGCTGGGATTCAAACCATCGACCTTCTGCATGCAAGGCTTACCTCCATGCTATCTCTCCGCCCTCTTAATAAAGTTTTTTTAAAAAATGTATTCACACAACAGGATGAATCACAAGAAAATATTGCTAAGATAGAGAAATTAATACAGATTTTTTTTTCTTTTGGTTTTTGGGCCACACCCAGTGACACTAGGGGTTACTCCTGACTATGAGCTCAGAAATCGCTCCTGGCTTGGGGGACCATATGGGATGTCCAGGGATTGAACTGCAGTCCCTCCTGGGCTAGCATATGCAAGGCCTTACCACTTGTGCCACCACTCCAGCCCCAAGTAAAGAGTCTTTTTTCCAAAATACACACAAAAGTTTTTAATTAAGTTTAGAATTACAACATTTTTTTTATAAAGGAAAGATAGGGTAGGAGAAAAGAGAGTAGTCTAGTAGTATACACTAGCTTTGAATGTTACTGATCCTTATTTAATCACCAGCAGCATATATAATCCTTAAGGATTATATATATAATAATATATATTATATAATATATATATTATATAATATATAAAGGATTATATATATATAATAATATATATTATATAATATATATAATCCTTTAAGGAGTTATCCTTAAACACAGCACTAGGAGGAATAAGCCCTAATCACAGATGTATATACACCACCGAAAAAAATCAAATATTGAAAGGTGGAGGTATTATCACAAAGATATTGAAGTTTTTCCAGGTATTTAGCTCCTGTTTATGGTCTCCTACCTTGAGGAGAGACTAGAGGTAGGAGTAAAAAGGACATAAGCTTATTTTCCTCTTTACCATTACCAAGCAGATATTATGATCAATTTCTCAAGACCATTAACTGATCCTTAGTATAAACAATACATCAGTTAAAAGGAATGATAAACTGAATGAAAAAATAAGAAAGCATGGAGAACATGTTGGGGCTGGAGAGATAGCATGGAGGTAGGGCATTTGCTTTGCATGCAGAAGGGCGATGGTTCGAATTCCAGCATCCCATATGGTCCCCTGAGCCTGACAGGAGTAATTTCTAAGCACAGAGCCAGGAGTAACCCCTGAGCGCTGCCGGGTATAACCCAAAAACATAACAAGAAATAAATAAATAAAAGAAAGCATGGAGAACATGCTGTGCTCAAGGGTGCCCCAAGTTAAATGAAAAGAAAAGCAGCCCCCCATTAAAACCATGTAAATAAAAAGATACAGAATATGTGATTTTCTATTTTAATCATTTTAATCTCAGACATTTTCTTTTCTTTTTTTTTTTTTTTTTTTGGTTTTTGGGCCACACCCAGTAACGCTCAGGGGTTACTCCTGGCTATGCGCTCAGAAGTTGCTCCTGGCTTGGGGGACCATATGGGACACCGGGGGATCGAACCGCGGTCCGTCCAAGGATAGCGCAGGCAAGGCAGGCACCTTACCTTTAGCGCCACCGCCCGGCCCAATCTCAGACATTTTCAAGAATGTCCTTAATATTCCTTAAAAAATGATAGGGGCCGGAGAGATAGCATGGAGGTAAGGTGTTTGCCTTGCATGCAGAAGATGGTTGGTTTGAATCCCGGCATCCCATATGGTCTCCAGAGCCTGCCAGAAGCGATTTCTGAGTGTAGAGCCAGGAGGAGCCCCTGAGTGCTGCCGGGTGTGACCCAAAACAAAACAAAACAAAACAAAACAAAAAAAAGAAGAAAGAAAGAAAATGATCAGTAATTAGAATAATTATTCTCCTATGTTTTAAGTCATAAAAAAAAGGTACTTAAGGCTTGCTCTTCAAGCCATGCTCTCTCTCCCTTGAACATGTATCTCTCTTGCTTGTCTCTTGTTTCTGTTTGCCTGTTTCCTCTCTGAAGAAGCCTGTGTATTTTCTTGAACACACACTTCTCCATTTCTCTTTCCCTTACATCTTCTTAAATGTGTTTCAATAAATACTATCTTGCTTCAAAAATCAAAAGCTACTTAAATAACTTTTACTTAAAGAGAGTTTATTCAACTATAAAAGCAGAGCATTTGATTTCAGGTATGTTTTGATGTTTTGACTTAAGAACTCCAAAAAAGAAAAAAGAAAAAAGAAATCCAATTATTTCAGCCTGAGTTCTCCTCCCTCCCCCTGTCCCTCCCCTCCTTTCCCATGCCCCTTCCCCCTCCCTCTCTTCCCTTCCTCTCTCCCTCTCCTCTCCCCTCTACTTCTCCCTTTCCCTTTGCCTTCCCTCTCTCTCTTTCCCTCTCCTTTGCCCTCCCAACACTCCCTCTCTCCGGCCACCCCATGCTTTTGGGCCATACCTAGAAGAGTGAAGGGTTTACTTCTGGTTCTGTGCTCAGGGATCACTCGTGGCAGGTTCGGGGAAAGCGAACACCACTCTATTGTCCTCTCCCCATTTTTCTCTCCCTCTTTTCCAAGCCATGCTGGATTTATCTCTCACAAAGTAGATTTCTGGTAGCTCTTGCACCCTTACTCTTAATGAACATGAATATCAAGGGGCAGGAGTGATAGCACAGCATTAGGATGTTTGCTTTGCACATGGCCAACCCGGGTTGGCCCCTGGAATCCCATATGGTCCTTCGAGTCTGCCAGGAGTAACCCCTAAGTGCTGCTGGGTGTGCCCCCCCAACACACACACACACACACACACACACACACACACACACACACACACACACGATATCAAAATCTCCATTTCTAGATATCATAACTTGACTACCTATAGGCCTTCTCACTGGAAGGGAGGTACAGGAGTGAATACTGAGCACAAAGCCAGGAGTAAGCCTTGAGCACCTTCATGGGTAGTCCACAAACAAAACAAAACAAAAACAACAAAGAAGGGATATATTAGTGATACTCCCACTGAAAGAACCTCTTCCCCTGGCAGATGTTCAGGCTGCAATAGATTAAGTAGAGAACCCTCTCACTCCCAAATGCTTTTGGGAAATAATAAAAATTTAAGAGCTTGAAGTAGCCCAACGGCATACTGCGTTTTATTTTTTTGTTTGTTTGTTTTTTTGTTTTATTTTTTAACATGCAAATCCTGAGCACCCAGAAAGGAGAAATTGGGATATCACCCAGATGCTGAAACCCAAGGCCCCACCCAGAGAAGAATGAACCCCTCAAAAAAGAAGCTACAGAAAAATCTATGAGATTCTGAAAAGACCATCTACAGTACAAGAGGCTTTCCCTGTAACAATGCCCAGATGAACATTTATGTACAGAGACTCCAAGGAAATAAAGATCCCATTTGGAGGAATTATATAAAAACTCTTCCTGAAGGCCATTGGGGGTTTGTGCTTCAAGCCAGTGTTCTGTCTTGAACTCATATCTTGTTTGCTTGTCTGTGTCAACCTTTGATTGCCTTTTGGCGGGTGTGTGGTCACACCCGGCAGCACTCAGGGGTTACTCCTGGCTCTACTCTCAGAAATCGCTCCTGGCAGGCTCAGGGGACAATATGGGATGCCAGGATTTGAACCACCGTCCTTCTGCATGCAAAGCAAATGCCCTACCTCCATGCTATCTCTCCAGCCCCTCTTTGATTGCCTTTTTAATCTGTTTTCTCTAGAAATCTACTCTTATTTATTTATTTATTTATTTATTTTTGGTTTTTGGGCCACACCCGGTGACACTCAGGGGTTACTCCTGGCTATGCCATTAGAAATCGCTCCTGGCTTGGGGGACCATATGGGATACTGGGGGATCGAACCACGGTCAGTCCTAGGCTAGTGTGTGCAAGGCAGATGCTTACCGCTTGTGCCACTGCTCCGGCCCCAATCAAACTCTATTCTTTTCTTTCTCTCCCATCACATCTAATTAAGTTTCATTCACTAAAAAAATACCTTGTTTTGCTATTTCATTTTCTAACATTTTTGTTTTGTTTTGTTTTGAGACCACATTCAGCAGTGCTCAGAACTTATCTTGTTTCTGTGCTCAGGGATCACTCCAGCATGGCCCAGGTGACAATACGGGGTACTGAGGATCAAACTGCAGAGGCTTGGGTGCAAGGCAAGTTCCCAACCCAATGTAGTATCATGGAGGCCAACCAGTTTAGCATTCTGAAGCAAAAGAATTTTGAGTTTTCACTATGAATATTTGTGCCATAACATAACTGACTGCTCATCTTGTCAAATTCAAGATTTCTTTGGGACAAGAAATTTTTGTTTGGGCTACTCAGTCACATTTTTCTCATGCACTTTCTATGGATTGCAATGCTTACTTTATTTGTTTTTTTGGGCCACACCGGTGATGCTTAGGAATTATTCCTGGATATCACTCAGAAATTGCTCCTGGCTTGGGGGACCATATGGGACACCAGGGGATTAAACCAACGTCCGTCCTAGGCTAGTGCGTGCAAGGCAGATGCCTTACCGCTTATGCCACTGCTCTGGCCCCTGCAATGCTTACTTTTAAAAGCTTTCCTTCCTCCCTTCCTCTCAAGAAAAGAGAACCAAAAGGTATAAGAGCTAGGACTTAAAAGAAAATTGTTTTCCATACTATTGATGCTAAGGGATCACTCCTGTAGTGCCCAGGAAACCAGATGGGATGCCTGGGATTGAACCTGGATTGACTATGTGCAAGCACCATATGCACTGTTCTATTGCTCCAGTTAAAGAACTAGGATTCTTGGAAGAGCTCTACAGGAAGGAGCTAGCTTTGTCCCACCAGCCTCTCAGATGGGCCATACCTCTTTCCAACATAGTAGCCTTATTGATACTGGAAAGAGCAGTCCTGAAAATCGAACTTCAAAACAAACTCTAGCTGCCAGCACTGAATTACCAAATTTAATGATTGATGTCCTAGTTGCTTTAGAGAGCAACAAAGTGTCTCCATAGAGCTCCAAAGGACAACTAGGCAAAGGTTCTGTGGAAGCCCAGAGGGGGAAAACCGCAACACAGTGAAACCTTAGCACCTCCCTATTTTCTTTATCCCTTCTTTTTAACTTGTCTCTCTTATCTGTCTTATCTTTCTTTACTCTTGGGGTCACAAAAAGCTGGTCTTTGAAGAGGTGAAGGGTGGAAGACAGGCAGCTCTTTCTTATCAGCAGAAAAACACTATTTTGAGGTAACAAAGGCTGACTTTCCACTTTGCATTTCTTTTTTTTTTTTTGGTTTTTGGTTTTTGGGCCACACCCGGCGTTGCTCAGGGGTTACTCCTGGCTGTCTGCTCAGAAATAGCTCCTGGCAGGCACAGGGGACCATATGGGACACCGGGATTCGAACCAACCACCTTTGGTCCTGGATCGGCTGCTTGCAAGGCAAACGCCGCTGTGCTATCTCTCCGGGCCCCCTCTTTGCATTTCTTTACAGCATGTGTTTTGGGATTGTTTTGTTTGGGGGCTGTATATGGTGGTGTTCTATGCTACTCCTAGCTCTGCAATCGGGGATCACTTCAGGTGGAACTCTGGAAAACTTTAAATGATGCTGGGAATTAAACCTGAGTTGTGTACAGGAAGACAAGAGCCCTATCCACCGTACTATTGTTCTGGCACCAATGTAGCACATTGTTGAGGCACATTTCTAAGGGTTCATTGTCCTCTCCCAGCAACCAGTCCCAGTGATACTTAGGGTTCAGACAGGTGCAGGCAATTCAGTGGTGCTTGGGCCTAGCAGTGTTGGAGGTCACCTGCCCTCTCCTTGGCAGTGCAGTGCTCACTGTACATGTGATTCAGGATCAAATAAATGCAAGACATGTGTTCCAACCCTTTGAACTACCTCTGAAACCTCTGTAACACTATTGATTTCCTGGGGCAGAATGAGGGAGAAGAGTATGTGCTCTGACAAACCAAATACAAAAGCACATGAATTGTCTTCCGATTACCAGTAATATCTCCATCCCACTTGCTACCAATGTCTTTTTTTGGTTTTGAGGTCATACCTGGCAGCACTCAGGGGTTACTCCTGGCTCTATGCTCAGAAATCGGTCCTGGCAGGCTCAGGGGATCTTATGGGATGCCAGGATTTGAACCACTGTCCTTCTGCAGGCAAGGCAAATGCCTTACCTTCATGTTATCTCTAAGGCCCCACTATCAATGTCTTTTTTTTCTTTGGGGGGGGCCACATTTGGCGGTGCTCAGGGGTTACTCCTGGCTATCTGCTCAGAAATAGCTCCTGGTAGGCACGGGGGACCATATGGGACTCCGAGATTTGAACCAACCAGTCCTGGATTGGCTGCTTGCAAGGCAAACACCGCTGTGCTATCTCTCTGGCCCCCACTATCAATGTCTTAACTGATTGATGCCTACTTAAACCCAGACTTACCATAAAATGACTACTGTCCAGAGACCCCTACTTGCCTCGATCCACTGTCTCTCCACTAAAATGCAGAAAACAGCCAACATTTTGAAAATGTACTCTGTGCTATGTGAACTATCTCATTTAATTTTTTATAGAAATTTTGTGTTTTAAGTATTCTTTTTTGGGGGGGTTGAACCTCACCCAGCTGCTCTCAGGGGATACTCCTCATTCTGTGCTCAGAAATAGCTCCTATAAGGCTCAGGGGATCATATGCAATCCTCGGGATTGAACCTGGGTTTGCTGCATGCAAAGCATGCAAGGCCTTACCCACTGTGCTATTACTCTAGCCCCAGTTGTAAGTATTCTTTATTATCTACCTTACCAACAAAGAAAGTGAAGCTTCGAAAGCTCCAAGTCAAATATGTAGTAACTGAAGTAGAACCAGGAACCTAAGCTTGGTTTTTAGTGACTAGTTAGTTGCCTTCCAGGCTTTACTACTAGTCTTCAGTCTTTCTTGTCAGACCACTAGATCCACTATGTCTTAATTTCTAGACTAAACTGACCAACTTGACCCAAGAGGAGGAACGACAACTTTCCATGATTTTGCTACCACTAGGAATTAATTGAAATGTATAGTGAAATCTGAGTTGGTCTTTTTCTGGCAAAACTACAGGTGGCCAACTTAAACAGATTTTATTGCTTCTAGAAATCTTGGCACTAGTGGTTAATTATCTTAAGTGGAGACACAAGTCTTAAAAACATGTTGCAATAAGAACAACTGTAATCTCACTGAAGTATGTTGTAACTAAGTTGTAAATCAATAAGTCATTGTTCTGACCCTTATTTTCCCTTTGCCCTATATTTCCTCACCTGTATGTTATATGTGTGTATTTGTGTGTGTGTGTGTTTGTGTGTGTGTGTGTGTGTGTGTGTGTGTGTGTGGTTTGGCATCATAAACAACAGAACTGTCAGGCTCAGAAAGCAGAGGATCTACAGCGTTAGCCTTGCAAGTTGCTAACCCCAGGTTTGATTCTCCCTAAAACATGACATCTTGGCTTGGCAAAGATTTCTAGTAATTCCCACCAGGAATAAGCTCTGAGCTACAGTACTCTATCGCACTGTGCTAGCTCTTCCTTTTATCCCCTACGGAACACTTACATACACACATAAATAAATAAATAAATAAATAAATAAATAAATAAATAAATAAATAAAAAGAAAGCAGAGGCTCTAGGATTGTGCTTAGCACAAATGGGATACTGGGGATTCGAACTCATGATCCCTTGCTTGTAACTTAGGGCAAGTGCTCCCAGTCACTGCACTATTCCTCTAGGTCCATATTTTGTGAGACCACTGAGCTCCATCCTGGCTCTACTTGATTTTTTTTTTTTTTTTGGTGGGGAGGGCATCCCCAACGGTGATCAGGAAGTCCAGGTTTGCTCCCTTGGATTCTTGGACAACTGGTAGTTGAGTGCAAGGGCTTACGATGTAGTTCTGCTTGGGTAAGCATTGGTGGTCATCCCAGGTCATACCTGGGTCATCCTCTGGTGCTTGGGCCTATAGAGCTGTACATGGTGATGCTAATAGGTTCATTGGTGATGGAGATCAAAACAGTGTCAGCTGCATATAAAACATGTGCCTTCACCCCGTGCCCTCATTCTGGCCTCAATTAATTAATTAATTAATTTTGTGGGGAGGGGCATCAAACCTGTTGGTGCTCAGGGCTTATTCCTGGCTCTGCAATCAAGAATCATTCCTGGCAGACTGGGGAAGACTATGTGGTGCCAGGTAGTATTTATTTATTTATTTATTTTTGGTTTTTGGGTCACACCTGGCAGCGCTCAGGGGTCACTCTGGCTCTATGCTCAGAAATCGCTCCAGGCAGGCTCGGATGGGATCATGTGGGATGCCGGGATTAGAACCACCGTCTTTCTGCATGCAATGCAAACACACTAACCTCCATGCTATTTTTCCGGCCCCCAAAATAGAGTTATTTCTTTGTTTGTTTTAGGGGTCACACCTGGCAGCTCTCAGGGGTTCCTCCTGGCTCAATGCTCAAAAATCACTCCTGCCAGGTTCAAGAGATCACATGAGGTGCCGGGATTCGAACCACCATCCTTATGCATAAAAGACAAACACCTTATCTCCATGCTGTCTCTCCGACCCCACAGGTAGTATTTTTTTAATACATATTTCTTATATATATTTCTGCAAATTCTTTCGGGAATAATGTAAAAAAAAAGTAAATCTAATGAATAAATTTGTGAATCAGTGGTTTGAAAGGTTAAATAATAATAAAATTTTGGTTTTTTTTTTTTTGGTTTTTGGGCCACACCCAGCGGTGCTCAGGGGTTACTCCTGGCTGTCTGCTCAGAAATAGCTCCTGGCAGGCACGGGGGACCATATGGGACACCGGGATTCGAACCAACCACCTTTGGTCCTGGATCGGCTGTTTGCAAGGCAAACACCGCTGTGCTATCTCTCCGGGCCCAAATAATAATAAAATTTTGTATACTACTCTGTGATTACCTGTATATTCTTCATAATTAACTTTGAACTTATTATAAAATAATTATACATTTGCTTTTTAGTTATCCAGAGTTGCTATAATTTATACATTCATTCAAAAATATTTTGTGAACTTTACAAAAAATGATAGTACAATGGGCTTCTTCTTGAAGTACTAACAACATAATGGGTAGTGTCAGGACTACTGGAAGAACTCAGTGTTTGTGGAATACTACCTTACCACAAAAGAATCTGTGGGAAAATGAAGAAGAAAAGAAGGAGGAGGAGGAGGAGGAGGAGGAGGAGGAGGGGGAAGAAGAGGAGGAGAAGATGATGATATGATGATGATTTTTTTTTTTTTGGTTTTTGGGGCACACCTGGTGATGCTCAGGGGTTACTCCTGGCTCAGCGCTCAGAAATTGCTCCTGGCTTGGGGACCATAATTGACCCGAGGTTCATCCTGGGTCAGCCGTGTGCAAGGCAAATGCACTACCACTGCGTTATCACTTCAACCTGATGATGTTTACTAATGGACACACATAGAAAGCAGTCATTCTTGTTCCTTGTTTGTTTTTGTTTGTTTATTTTTGGTTTACAGTGAACAGTGCTCTGGAGGTAATCATGGCTCTATGCTCAAGAATGACCCTTAGTGATGCTCAGTGGACCATATGTGGTACTGAGGATTTGAATCAGGATCAGCTGCATACGAGGCAATCTTTCCTTCTACATCCTATATATGATCCAACTGTTGTTCTTTTTTTTTGGGGGGGAGTCACACCAGGCGGCACCCAGGGGTTACTCCTGGTTGTGCACTCAGAAATCACTCCTAGCAGGCTCGGGGATTCCAGGAATTGAACTGGGGTCTGTCCTGAGTTGGCAGAATGCAAGGCAAGTGCCCTACTATTGTGCTATTGCTCTGCCCACCACATTTTGTTTTATATTTAATTGGAAAGAGGGAGAGCCAACTATCTTAATCCAGGTGTTTGAATCCCAAAGTATTTACCATTTTACTACCTTAATACAAGCCCACATGAAGCAAGTGAACATATTTTTCCCCCATCTGTCTAGCATTTCTATGCACATCCACTGAATTCTCAAGGGAGAATGCAGACAAAGCAGACCTTTCCAATTGAAGGCCCATGCTGTGATGTTTGGAAAGGGGCACATTACCCACACCAATGACTGCATAATTATCCATTCCCAAACTTGGAAACTCTAAGCAACAGTGAATTATTTTTGCATCATTTATTATTTTCCATCCCTCCCACAGAGTGATGATGGGCTGCCTTTACTCATTCAGTCACACTCAGCAGGAGAGTCTAATCATGCTGATTGATAATGAGCCTCAGCTGACATGCCTCAGTTTCCTTCTCTCTTTTTTTTTTTTTTTTTTTTTTTGGCCACACCAGGTGACATTCAGGAGTTACTTCTGGATATATGCTCAGAAATCGCTCCTGGCTTGGGGGACCATATGGGACGTCAGGGAATCGAACCGAGGTCCGTCCTAGGTCAACTGTGTGCAAGGCAAACACCCTACCACTTGAGCCACTGCTCGGCCCCCCTCAGTTTCCTTTTGTGAGCTTCCTTTTCTGCTGCTTGTGAGAGATGTAGCTCCCACTTATGAGTCCTATTCCCCAGGTGGCCTATGTGAAGTAGAGAGGAGGGAGAGAAGGACCATTACTTCCCTCTCTACCCACTTCTGTGATTCAGAAGATGTTTGGGAAATCTATCACTGATGAACGTCTGCATGGGACAGATCTGATGTTTCATGAGCTTCCTGAGGCAGCCATCAAGCTGCACTTGGATTCTGCTCAGTCTGTCTGGTGTGGAAAATGACTCCTGCCACTTATTTTCTCAGAAACCTGAAGACTCCAGGCTGGAGCAAGAAAATTTTCTTAGCAGGAAAGGAAAATCGGTCTTAAATCTTACCCAGACTTTCTAGGTCTGCCTTCCCTCACAGAAAATAATTTCAGGAGGAGATGAATAGTGAAATAAGGCAAGCTTATTTGGGAAATAAGGGGAGAGAAAGAAACAGAGAAATCATGCTTGGGCTTCTATAGAGCAGAAAAAAAAATCAAAGTACTCCTTCTAAGCAGGACTGAGCACTGTTTCCCTAGGCTGGGGAAAGAAACCCTGAAGTCAGGAAGTGCACAACTCGAGGAGGGATACTGGCATCTTGACCTTTTCTTCTGTCATTTCCTCTGCCAAGTTAGTGTACATCGAGTTTTCCTAGTCTGTTCTGCAAAGTTTGTTGCTAGGGTGATTGCTAAGGGAAGAGCTTGGAGCAGTTGGTTTTCTGCTGGCATTTCATAGTATAGTCTTTGTTCCAGTAGTGTAGCTTCTCGTTCTAGGGGCACAGCCATGCACTGGACCTGGAATTCTATATCTCAACAATGTCCAGGATCTCCTCAAATGCAAACACTTACTAGAGAGACACTACAGGAAGTATAGCACTTGCCTTGACTTGATTTGACTGATGAGTCCTTCATGCCGTTAGGCTGGTTTGGGCTCCACACTGCTTTTTTCCAATGCACATTGCCAGGGTCCTCAACTCCGTCTCTCTACCTGCAACCTGTCCTTCTTTGTGGCATCTCATTCCACTGGAACTTTTTGTGAGGCCCTTCTCTAGAAAGCTAACTTCTCCTTTTTCTTCTCTTTTTTTCTCATTTTTTTCTTCTTTCTCCTCTTCTTTCAATATACAAACATACAACTCTTCCACCTCCTCCTCCTCCTCCTCCTCCTCCTCCTCCTCCTTTTCATCCTCCTCTCTCCTCCTCTGTCTATTGGAGGGAGGGTTTAAGCCACACCTAGTGGCATTCAGGGATTATTCCTGGCTCTGTGCTCAGAAATTGCTCCTGGCAGGCTCAGGATATGGGATGCTGGGGATCAAACCCATGTCAGTCCGGGTTGGCAATGCTGTTGCCGCTGTGCAGTCACTCTGGCCTCCTATTCTTATTCCCTTCTCCTTGTTCTTTTTCATGTTATTGGTTTTGTTCTTTTTCTTTTTGTTCTTGTTTTTCTTGTTCTTCCTTCTTGTTCTTCCTCTTCTTCTATCTCCTCCTCCTCTTCCTCTTTCTTCCTTCTTCTCCAGTATTAGTCTATTTCTCTAGGGCATGATAGAGAAAACAACACTTTCAAAGACCTGGCACTGAGAGTACTAGAATGCTATTGCCATCGCAATGTATTGTTCAAAAAAAACCACCTCAATTTTTGTTGAGACTCCTCCTAATGGTGGATGTATGTAGTCAGTGGTGGTACACATAGGAAAGGAAAGAATTTTTTTTTTTAGAATAACTTCTGGTGTGTATCAGTTTGTGAATCTCAGTTATACCCTTGCATTATACTCTCTTCCATTGTTCTAAAATACACTTAACATAAATATACATATAATTTCCTCCTCCTCTCCCACCTTCTCCCTTCTTTCCTCTTTCTCTATTCTCCTCCACTTCTCCTTCTCCCCTGCTCCACCTCCTTTTCCTTTTAGCTGACTTTTAGAAAGAACTTCCTCAATTGCCTCCATTTATAACCTGCCTGGAACTGGAACCAGTGGGGATTTGGACCAGTATCCTGACAGGACTGGTTTGACAAGGCCAGGAATCCTACAATCAGTAAGGACATGGGCCTGCTACATGAAACCCCTACTTTGCTCCATGAGCTGTTTGTGAAGGATCTTTTTCCAGAGGACCAACTACCCTCTGCTAATTAATATTAATGAATTAATATTATATTTTCTGAAAATACTCTTGAATAAGCAAAAGATCCATATTAATGAAATATACATATTTTTATTTTTTTGGTTTTGGGGCCACATTTGGCAGCACTCAGGAGTTACTCCTGGATCTGTACTCAGAAATTGCTCTTGGCAGGCTTGGGAGACCATATGGGATGCCAGGATTGAACTCGGGTCCTTCCCAGGTGATCTGCGTGCAAGGCCATCGCCCTATTACCCCAGTCCCTGTAGTAGTGAAATATATTCTTTTTTTTTTTTTTTTTTTTTTTTTTTTGGTTTTTGGGCCACACCCTGTGACGCTCAGGGGTTACTCCTGGCTATGCACTCAGAAGTTGCTCCTGGCTTCTTGGGGGACCATATGGGACGCCGGGGGATCGAACCGCGGTCCGTCCTAGGCTAGCGCAGGCAAGGCAGGCACCTTACCTCCAGCGCCACCGCCCGGCCCGAAATATATTCTTGATTTTAATTGACTGACACAGTTTTTGGAACCATAATTTAATTATTAGAATTATTTTGCAGAAAATGTTAGACACTTTTATAGCATTTTATGTGCCAGGAACCATGCTGCTAATTGAGTCCTTAATATTCATGGGGAGGAGGCCATTTAATAAAAGGACTTATTTTTTAATTACATTTTTTATTTAAACACCATGGTTACAAGGTGTTTTATAATAGTTTCTTTTCCCCACAGATAAAGCTGTTTATGGTTGAGTTACAGTCGTATAGCATATAACAAGTCACTAGTTTGCATTTCCTGCCACTAATGTCAACCTTTTCTTCTCACATTCCCTGATGCCCTCTTCCCTCCCACCCACCCCCTCCTGCCTACCTCTGAGACAGGCATTTTACTTCACTCTCTACCCTCTTTTTTTTTGGGGGGGAGGCTATACCCAGTAATGCTCAGGGGTTATTCCTGATTATGCACTCAGAAATCGTTCCTGGCTTGGGGGACCATATGGGACGCTGGAGGATCGACCTGTGGTCTGTCCTAGGCTAGTGCCAGCAAGGCAGACGCCTTACCGCTCGGCACCACTGCTCCAGCCCTCCCCTCTTTTCTTTTGTGACATTGTGGTTAGTACTACTGCAAATGAAGAAGTGCCATGAGTGTCCTTTTCATATTATATGTCCTTCTCAACTCTAAATGATCTCTCTGATCTTTGTGGCAAGCTACCTACTATGGAATGGATCTTCTGATTTTTATCTTTGTTGTCTCTGGATATCATTCCCACACTGTCTTTTATTTTCCATATATCCCAGAGATGAGTGAAATTATTCTCTTTCATTCTCTTTATTTATCTCTTTTCCTCTGACTCATTTCACTCAGCATAATCCATGTATATCCATATATAAACTGAATTCATGACTTCATTTTTTCTAATGTGTAGTATACTATTGTGTAGATATACCACAGTTTCTTCTTTTCTTAAAATTTTTTTTTAATTTTTTATTTTCAATTATGAGAAAAATGATGCAAAGAGGACAAGGTAAAGTTACAGTGAAAGGACAATCACCCATAAACAGAGTTCTCAGAAGAAATCCCCTTGCTGATGCCTAAATATTGAACTTACAGTCAAAGAACATTAAGAAAAATCAGGCAGAACCCATGTACAATTACTTTGTCCACAACTCCCCAGATTGTAGTACATTATAACATTTCTTAGCAGTACACAAAGCAACCTAAAGCCATGAGATTTATGTGACTCCTTAAACTTTGAAGGCATAGTATTTTTTATATTTTCATGCGCATACATATTAGTTTAAGTTAACATCAAAAGTTTGAGAGGTTTTTTTTTTTTTTTTTTTTTTTAAGGGTTAGTCAAAAGGGCACAGTAAAAATGGTGTTAGAGTGGCAAATATTGTTTGCATAGGCCCACCAAAATATGGGGGACATGGAAAGGAAAAGCCTTGGTCTAAATACAAGGAGACCCCTACCCCTGAAGTTTCCTGGCATAAGACCAACTCTAGGCTCCAGGCAAACTAGTTTATTCAATCCAAGTCATTGTCTGTAGTGCCAATACAGTTTTATTTTTCTTTTCTTTTTTTTAAAATTTTATTCTTTTACAGTTTTATTTTTCACGCAGTCCTATTGTTGACATTAGGTTTCATACCACAGTTTCTTTAGCCACTCATCTGTTGTCAGGCACCTGGTTTGCTTCCAGATTCTAGCTATTATAAATATTGCGATGAAAAGAGAAGTACAGAAATCATTTTTGTATTGTGTTTTTGTGTTCCTAGGGGTATATCCCTAGGAGTGGTATTCTGGATCATAAGGAAGCTCAATTTTCAGTTTTTTTTTTTTTTTTTTGTGGTTTTTGGGTCACACCTGGCAGTGCTCAGGGATTATTCCTGGCTCCATGCTCAGAAATTGCTCCTGGCAAGCACGGGGGACGATATGGGACGCTGGGATTCGAACCGATGACCTTCTGCATGAAAGGCAAATGCCTTACCTCCATGCTATCTCTCCGGCCCCAATTTTCAGTTTTTTAAGTCATAACCATATTTTCTAGAAATGTTGAACTAGATGGCATTTAGCATTTAATGAGAATCCCTTTCTCTCCACATCCCTGCCAGCACTGGTTGTTCTTGTTCTTTGTGATATGTTCCATTTGTTTGGATTTGCATTTCCCTGATGATTAATGATGTGAGACATTTTTATGTGCCTTTTGAAAAGGTCCTATTTTACAGATGGAAAAATGAAGGCTCAGAAAAGATGAATAGGATTGGAGAAACAGAACAGCAGGTAAGGTTTGCCTTACATGCAGCCAATCCATATTAGATCCCTGGTACCATATATAGTACCCCAAGTCCCACCTAGAATAAGCTCTGAGTACTGCTGGGTGTGGCCTAACACCCCTCCCCTCCAAAGTGTTGGAGAAGAAGAAATAGGTAGTTCAGGGTGTAGGGCTTTTGCTCACATGCAACTGAGGTCAACCTAGCTTTCATCCCTTGCATCCCAAGGCCTTCCAGGAGTAATTTCTGATCTCAGAACCGGAAGTAAGCCCTGAGCACTTCCAGGTATGGATCCAAAACAAAAGAAAAATAAAAAGTTGAACAACTCTTCCAGAGCAGACATTTACTTATTGCACAGGCAATATTCAAACTCGTTTCTATAACCTGAGATTCCATGCTTATTTATTTATTGGTTTTGGAGTATCACCCCATAATACTTAGGGTTTACTTCTGACTCTGCTGAGGGATCACTCCTGATGACACTCAGGAACCTTATGAGGTGTTGGGGGGACTGATCCTGGGTTGGCAATCTCTCCAGTCCTTATTTATTTTTGAGCCAGCCAGCCATGTGCTCTAAGGTTATTCCTGGGTCTGCACTCAGGAATTACTCCTGGAAGAACTCAGTGGACTGTATGGGGATTCTGAGAATTAAAACTACGTCAGCAGGGGCCGGAGAGATAGCACAGCGGCATTTGCTGATCTAAACCCAAGGTGGTTGGTTCGAATCCCAGCGTCCCATATGGTCCTCCGTGCCTGCCAGGAGCTATTTCTGAGCAGATAGCCAGGCGTAACCCCTGAGCCGAGTGTGGCCCCAAAACAAACAAACAACAAACAAACAAAAACAAAACAAAACAACAACAACAAAAACTACTTCAGCAAAGTACATGACAAGCTGACAAGCAGCCTATCTGCTACCAGTGGTCGGCAACCTGCGGCTCAAGAGCCACATGCGGCTCTTTACACTTTTAATTTGGCTCTTCTGTATGCCAGGCGGCCGCTCCAGGAGTCAGGACTCTACTCCTAGCTTCTGTCAGTGCGCGCCCTGTGTGGCTCTCAAAATAAATTTCAATTGTGGTTTTGGCGAGATTTGGCTCAGTTGAAAAAAAAGGTTGCCGACCACTGTCAGCTATACAATCTCTGGCTTTTTTTTTTTTTTTTTTAATTTTTAGTTAAAATTTTTGTTTGTTTTGGGGACTACATCAGGGATACTTGGAGGTACCAAGTGCTTGGGGAAGCCACTATGGGAACTGAATTGGTGGCTCCTACATGTGAAGCATATGCGCCAACTCACACTTAGGGCTTTTTCTGTAACTCATAGAAAGAGCTCATACCAGCTCTTAACTGGTAACAAGTGTAACCACTTCAGTCCAAACCAGAACATAAGTAACATGTGAGGAATGCGGCTGAGTCTCAAGAGCAAGATGCCTCATCAAAGAAGTTACATGAAAAAGTGAAACCTTCCAAAGAGCAAATTAACATTTCTCACAGAAATCACATCCTGAGCTGTCGTCTGTTACATTTGTCATGGAGAATTCAGTCTATTAACAGCCCAGATTAGAACCAGATGTGGACCTTACTTTCATCCCCAGAATGTGTTCATGCCATTTTCCTTTTTGTTTATGTGTAGATAAATTGCACCTAAATTCATCTTTTAGTAATGTCCTTCTTTTTCTTTTGTCTTTGTTTTTGGGTCATACCCGGCAGCGCTCAGGCGTTACTCCTGGCTCTATGCTCAGAAATGGCCCCTGGCAGGCACAGGGGACCATATGGGATGCTGGGATTCAAACCACCGTCGTTCTGCATGAGAGGCAAATGCCCCACCTCCATGCTATCTCTCCGGCCCCAATGTCCTTCTTTTTCTATTTTTCTTTCTCTTTTCTTTCACTCTTTTTATTTATTTTATTTTTTCCCCTTAGCTTCTCATTCTGGTGGCTTTCCACACTTCTGAACATACCTATGCTGACAGATCTCTTGAAGTCTAGCCAGCATTTCCTCTTGAAAATTATCACTCTGACCTTGGAGGCCAAAGTTGGAGAAACTGGGAGGAAAGATGGGATAGCAGTAAAGGCACTTGCCCTACATGGAGATGCCTCGGCCGTAACTCTGTTTGGAATCCCAGCTACTACGTCTTATTCCTCGAACACTGTTCGGGGTCAGTTCTGAGCACAGAGACAGAGCTCCTGAACACCTCTCTTGCAGAGTGGGATCTCAAAACCCTATAGAAAACAAAATGAAGCTGCAGGAAGTGCGTAGGAGGCCCCAGGCTTGCCCATTGCCTTAAGCCTGCTGCTCAGGCTCATCCATCTCTGGACCAGCTCAGAGGACACTTGCTCACACTTGGCTAAAGCTTAGTTACTTACTTAACTTTTGACTAATATCCTCCAATATTTACAGGGACAGAGCAGGCACTATTATTTTTAGCTTTGAAAACCAAACTTCAAATTCTGTTCAAAGTCACCAACATTTCAATTATACAAAATAAATACTCAGAGTAATTAATAATACTCAAGTTTGGGGGTGGTTTGGCCACACCTGGCAGTGCTCAGGGGTTACTCCTGGCTCTACATTCAAAAATTACTCTGGTAGCTCAGGAAACCATATGGGCTGCCGGGGATTGAAACTGAGTCTGCCCACTGTGCTCTCATTTTAGACCCAAGGCTACTCAACTTTGATACATTCATATTTATTTTTAAATTTTTGGATCACACCTGGAGGCACTCAGGGGTTACTCCTGGCTCTGCACACAGAAATTATTTCTGGCAGGCTCAGGGGACCATACAGGATGCTAAGGATTGAACCTGGGTCTGCCGCATGCAAGGCAAATACCCTACCTGCTGTGTTGTTGCTCTGGTCCAACATTTGAATTTTTTTCTTAATGAAATAAAGTATGTTATAATCAGATTCCTTCCCATCTTAATTTTCTCTCCTCTTTAGAGCTTCCACTCTGTATAAATTAGTTTGAATCGTCTTACCCAGATTTTGTTTTGTTTTGTTTTGTTTTTTGCTTTCTTTGGGCTACACCCGGTGATGCTCAGGGGTTACTCCTGGCTATTTGATCAGAAATTATTTCTGGCTTGGGGGACCATATGGGATGCCAGGGGATTGAAACATGGTCCATCCTAGGTTAGCGCATGCAAGGCAAACATTGTGTTTGTTTTTTGAGCTTAAGTGGCTTCTGTGCTACTTTCATATTTAATTTGATATGTTCCTGCTGGGCTGAGAGTGTTGAGAAATTCGGAGGTGCCACTGCTCCAGCCCCTACCCAGATTTCAATATTACTTGTAGCTATGTATTCACTAATCAAAATATATAATGATTACCATTATTTTGTGTTATGATCTCTCTCTTTTTTTTTAATGGTGAGGGAGGCAACAATCGGGAGCTACTCCCAACTCAGTGCTTGTGGTTCCTGGCAGCGTTTGGAGGACCATGCAGTATTAGGAATTGAAATGAGGTCTCCCACATGCAGAGCATGATTCAGTCCTTTGAGATATTTCCCCATCTATATTTTTGGAGGCCACACCTGGAGATACTTATTCATATTTCTGTGCTCAGGGATTACTCCTGGCAGTACTTGGGGGGATCATAGAAATGTCTTGGATTGAACCAGGATCAACCATATACAAAGTAAATGCCTTATCCACTGTATTATTTCTGTAGTTCTCGTTTTTTGGGGATTTATCTTTGAAACATATATCTGAGCTCATTGATTTTGCCTATTAGATAATGTGTCTCTCTGTACCTACACAGACACACCTTAGAGATATTGGGGGTTAAGTTCCAGATCACCACAATGAACAAAAAGATGCAATAAAGTGAGTCACATAGATTTTTTTTGTTTCCTGGTATGTGTAAAAGATATGTTGACACTGCACTATAGTCTACTTAAAGTGTACAATAGCTTATGTCTAGAAAATGCACACACCTTCATGAAAATTTACTTTATTGCTAAATATGCCCATGAAACCAGTGTTCTCCAAAGTGGACAATTTCATTTCCTGGGGGTGGGAGTGGAGCTGAAGCTATCCAGAGGGGCAAAAGCACAGTCACTGTTTGCTTAAAGAAGATAGTTTGGGGGTCTGAAGTGATGGCGCAAGGGGTGAGGCATCTGCTTTGCCTGAGCTAGCCTAGGACGGACCGTGGTTCTATCCCCCAGAGTCCCATATGGTCCCCCAAGCCAGGGGTGATTTCTGAGCACATAACCAGGAATAACCCCTGAATGTCACCATGTATGGCCCAAAAAAACAAAACAAAACAAAAAAAACAAACAAAAATAGGTTGGGATCTGAGAGATGCAGCGGAGAAGGTGCTTGCTTTTGCATGTGACCAATCTAGTTTTGATCTCCAGTACCACATAGGTTCTCCTGAGTTTTCCATGAGTGATCTCTGAGCACAGAGCTAGGAGTAAGCCCTGAGCACTTCTGGATGTGTCCCTTCCCCCCCCCCCAAAAAAAAAACCCTAAGGGACTAGAAAGATACAATACAGGAGGTAGGGCACTTGCCTTGTATGCAGCCAGCCCACATTGCATAGGGTCCCCTGAGCACTGCCAGGAGAGATTCTTGAGTGCAGAGTCAGGAGTAAGCCCTGAGCACTACAGGTATGATATGTTCTCCATGCTCCCCCCAAAAATTGGAAGATAGATTTCTAGGTTGATGTGTTAAATGATTTTTCTTTTGGAAAGGAGGTAGTCAGATATGCTTGAGAATCTCTAATCTAAACTTTCAGTGAGAGATAATCTTTTTGTTGGGGGAAGGTCTTATATTAATAGTAAAAACTGATCTATTGATAAGGGTCGTGAAGATCAGGGTGATTGTGGCAATTTCTTTAAAATAAAGAGAATAGGGGTCGGAGTGATAGTACAGTGGTAGGACGTTTGCCTTGCATGCGGCTGACCCAGGACGGTCCTGGGTTAGATCCCCGGTGTCCCAGATGGCCCCCACCCCCAGTCAGGAGCGATTTCTGAGTTCAGAGCCAGGAGTAACCTCTGAGTGTCACTGCCCCCCCCAAAAAAAAGAAAAAAATGTTTAAATAAAAGAGAATCAAGTTTTCTGTACACACTGACTTTCACAAAGCTTTCTCTGTAGCTTGCATGTGCCGGGCCCTACTTCAGTCCTCAACACCAAATGGCCCCAAGCACTGCTGGAGCTTACATTGGCCCCTGGACAGGTGAGTATTACAGGGCCAGGTATGACCTCTGAGCACTGCCAAAGCAGCAGAAGCAGAAATAATAAATGGAGTTGATTCTGGCCTGGGAAATGCATTTACTTAAATTTTTTTTGAAAGTTGAAGTGAATATATACAGAATAGATTATATTGAATTAGGCACAAAAATATGAATCTCATCATCAGGAATCTTGGAGACAAAATTTATTTTGTGGGGGGTCACTCCTGGTGGCACTCCAGGGGTTACTCCTGGCTCTGCGCTCAGAAGTCACTTCTGGTAGGCTTGGCAGACCATATAGGATGCCGGGATTCGAACAGTGGTCCATCCTGTGTTGGCCACTTGCAAGGCAAATGCCCTATCACTGTGCTATTTGCTCCAGCCCAACAAAATTCATTATCAATGGTCAATAATATCTTGAAATGAATCTTTTAAGTTTAATTTATTTTATGACTTTTGAGCTGCATTTTATGACATTTGGATTGCTCATTAATTCTGAGGAATTACTACTGGCTCTGAGCTCAGGGATTACTTTTTTTTTTTGGAGCTGGTTAGGGGAAATATATGGAGTGCTGGCTATTGATTCTATGACAGTCATATGCAAGGCAAGTTCCCTCTTCACTGTATTATATCTCTGGCTGCAAAGCTAATGTGTGTGTGTGTGTGTGTGTGTGTGTGTGTGTGTGTGTGTGTGTTTTGCTGCAGGATTACTCCTGGCTCTGCACTTAAGAATCACTCCTGACAGTGCTTGGGGATATGGATATGGGATATCAAGCATTTGACATGTGTCAGATGCAAGGCAAGTGTCCTATCTACTTGTCTACTTGTACTATTACTCCTACTGAAATATTTTTTTTAATTAGCAGTATCTCTCAATGATGGGTTTTTAAATAGTCAGTAAACCATATTTTTATGGTTTTGCTAGTACCAGACTTTGTTATTTCATCTGTAGGACACAGGCATCCTCTGAAACTTTAAAGTCAGCCTGGACTTCTCTGGCTATGGAAGGATCAAGATGGTATCTTCTAACATAAAGCTTTTCTAGCAACAGGAAAACTTTATTTAGGAAATTGCAGACATGCCCTCCAGCAGATGCTATATCAACTCATCTGCTAGCTCCATAGACTCACATTATTCTCAAAAAAGACGAAAGCCAAGCCACAATAATTCACGAGCACATGGGTCTTGCAACTGAGAACTCTGGGATGCCCTCAGGAGGGGTCAGGCCAAGTCTAGCCCTGCTGAAGCCTTGGCATCTGCACCCACACCCTATAGTTGCTGCCATGCCAATGGCCCAATTTCAATGTTCTACCACTAAGCTCTGCAGAGACATCTAAAGGATTAAAACTCCAGGAATGCCAGGGTTTTTTTTTTTTGTGGAAAACTCTAGAGTCTTCTTGGAGTGGGAGTGAATAGCCTCCCCCCACATCCCTCTATACTTCTGGAGCCCCTGCAGTCACACCCACATTTCACAGTCACTGATATGTCAGCTCATTGGCCCAGCTCCAAAATCCTGAAATTCCTGGAGTGCGGGGCTACATATGTGGCTGTGCAACACCTCCGAATTTCTCAACGCTCACAGTTCAGCAGGAACATATCAAATTAAATATGAAAGTAGCACAGGAGCCACTTAAGCTCAAAAAACAAACACAAAACAGAATGGACAACTAGCAACAAACAGTTTAGTAAGCCTTCAATGATTTCCTGAATAATATATCACAGTTTTTATTTTCTGTTATGAAGTTTTTTGATATTTCCTTATTTAAAAAGCAATATATATGTGTATATGTATACAAATTATTTTGTGCCTGTTAAGGGCCAGGCATTGGAATGGGTGGAAAGCTGGGAACAATGGTGGAGGGAATATTATACTGGTGATAGAATTGGTGGTGTTGGAACATTGAAGGCCAGAAACAATTGTATTATGAACAACTTTGTAAACTGGAGTGTTTAAATAAAGTAATTAAAATTTTTGTGTAGGAGCCGGTGAGGTGGCGCTAGAAGTAAGGTGTCTGCCTTGTAAGCGCTAGACAAGGAAGGACCGGGTTCGATCCCCCAGCGTCCCATATGGTCCCCCCAAGCCAGGGGCAATTTCTGAGTGCTTAGCCAGGAGTAACTCCTGAGCATCAAACGGGTGTGGCCCGAAAAACAAAAAAATTTTTTTCTGTGTAGAGGTTGGAGTGATAGTAAAGTGAGTGGTAGTCTTGCCTCGCATATGACCAACCATGTTTGATCCCTGGCATCCCGTATGATTCCTGAATACAGCCAGGACAGCAGGCGTGATCTCAGAGCACAGAACAGGAGGAAACTCTGAGCACTGCTGGGTGAGGCACAGTCTCCCTCTCCATTTTTGTTATTTACTGTAGCCATATATAACAATGATCTGAGCTACATCTAGATAACTTGCTAAAGTTCTGTATCCGCATTTTTTCTTCAAAACTTTATTTATTGATTGACTGGTTATTGGGCCACACCCAGCACTGCTCAGAAGTTACTCTTGGTTCTGCCCCTGGCAGGCTAGGGGACCATATAGGTGCTGGGAATTGAACCAGGTTCTTCCCAGGTTGGCTGCATGCAAGATAAACAAACGCCCTATCGCTGTGCTGTATCTCCATCCTGTATCAGCATTTTGTATTTTGTTTTGAAGATGTCCTCTTTCTTTCAACCTCATGAATGCAGCCTCTTCTGGCTTCCAATTTTTGTTTTTGGTATTTAGGTCACACCTGGCAGTGCTCAGGGGTTACTCCTGGCTCTATGCTCAGAAATCGCTTCTGGCAGGCTCGAGGGACCATATGGGATGTTGGGATTTGAACCACGTCCTTCTGCATGCAAGGCAAATGCCTTATCTCCATGCTATCTCTTCGCCCCCCCCCCCCCAATTTTTTTTTTAATCTTTTCAACTTTCTCTTTCTGCTAACCTGGATGGAACTAAAGAGAGTTAAGTCCTGGTTCTAGATTAAGTTTTGATTTAAGGGAATGAATGTTATGACTACTTTAGTCTTCTATTCAAAGCTTTCCACATTTCAGCAGTGGGGCTGTTTCATTTTCCTATCATTCATGTGTTTACCGGAGTAGCACTTTCAATTTCCTTCATTTTTTTGCATTCATGACTTGGCTAACTGGCTCCAGAAGCTTTGTATCACAGCTTATCTTGATTTTCTTATTTTTTTTCTTTTTCTTTTGTTTTTTGGGTCACACCTGGCAGTGCTCAGGGGTTACTCCTGGCTCTATGCTCAGAAATCGCCCCTGGCAGGCACGGGGGACCATATGGGATACCGGGATTTGAACCACTGTCTTTCTGCATAAAAGGCAAACACCTTACCTCCATGCTATCTCTCCGGTCCCTTATCTTGACTTTCAATATGTCTTCCTTTCTAAGCTTCCAGTTCTTGTTTTAAAATGAGATATATAATTCTATCTTTTATTTAAACACTTCAGAGACTACCGTAGAGTCCTTATCTGACCCAATTTCAATATTGCTATTTCTCAGAGTAAAAAGAAACCCAAGAAGAGACTGATGGGGCAACAGCCAGTAGGTGGAGTCAGAACACATAGTTTCCCCTTAAAAAACCTGAATGGGACTTATGATGAAGTCAGTCTTTGTGGTTGTAGAAGTTCTGTTCCCTCCGTGTCACTTCATTCCATCTTCTGTGGTTGGTGGTCTTGGTCTTGGCACTAGCCCTGGGATGGCACCTAGGATAGAGCCTTTCCTTGCGTTCCCAGAAGCCCCATTCCGTTACAGTTGTCTCTGCCAGACCTTTGGAACTGGGGATCATGGTTGTTGTGCAGGTCGTAGCTCAAACCCTAGGCTAGGGCTTTTTTTTTGGACCCAAGATATATACAGTCTGGTCATGGTTCTAGCAGCCAGTCCTCTGTAAATCGCGTTTTTGGCTTCTGGACCTACCAGCGGGTGACAAATCTTCTGATTTTGTCTTATCGGTGACTGGTAGGGCAGGATAACCTGCTCTTCAATCAAGTTGTTCCCCTTTTCCTCGGTGTCAGGATATCGTATTAGAACTGGCACTCGTTGGTGTTCCAGCAGTAATAAGATTGATCCGGATGGGGTTTGTTACCTGCAGTTGTTGTGAAGGACTGTGCCATTTCTGTGACAGGGATCCAGGGTTCAAGGTTGGATGGATGGGATCTAATCTCCTGAGGTCTAAGTTGATTCCACATGACATATTTTCAAGGTGGGAGTTATCCCTGTATTGTAAACAACACTGAGTTTCTATCTCTAGTAGATAAAAGCTCTTTTTTATGTGAAAGCTTTCCCCTTTTTTTAGTGTGCCTTTGCAGAGAGAAATGGTGCTACGTTATATTGCTGGTGCCTTTGGGGGTAGACAGAGAGGAAAACAAAAACAGGTCACATACCCAAAAAAGATTAGAAAAAACTGTGCAGATACTGAGATCTCTAGATACAGAGGTCTCACTATAACACCCAGGATGGAGCAAAAGCCTCCCAAACTCCACAAATGCACCACCGGGAAAATAAAGGATCATGAACAGAGTCTATAGTTGATCCCATGACAATATACTCCAAGGGCGGGGAAATCCCATATCTCTTAGGCCATGAGAATCCCTTTTTGAATGACCCCAATATTTACTGTGCCTGGGCAGGAGGGAAAAAAAAACACATTGTTTATTTTTCATATATTACGTTTTATCTTCATGTACTACTATTATTATTTTTATTTACCTATCTATCTATTTTTGGTCGATTTCTTTGTTTTAGTGTGGTTATTGAAGTTATTGCCCCCCACTTATCTTTTTTTCTCCTTTTTTTTTCTTCTTTTCAGATTTCTGGGTGGCACCCGGCAGTGCTCAGGGATTATGCCTGGATCCGGGCTCAGAGATTGCCCCTGGCGGGCATGAGGGACCATGTGGGGCGCAGAGATTCCAGCCGATGACCTCCTACATGAAAGGCAGACGCCTTGCCTCCATGTGATCTCTCAGGCCCCTTCTTTTCCCTCTGCATGGGCTCGGCCATGATGCCTTTCTCAAGACCACGACATTTTTTGTTTGTTTGTTTGTTTTGTTCTGTTTTTGGGGTGCTTAGCGTTATTGTTGGAACTCTTAATAGATATTTGACACTTCATCTCATAGGGGTGGACTGTTTCACCTTCTTTTTCTCCTTCGTCTCTCAAACCGATGGCGAGAGCCTCTAGAAGAATTCTGCTTATTCCTGGTGTATTAGACTTTTACCCCAGTTTATTATTTTTCTCCTCTTCAAACAAAACCACATAACTTGAACTAGCTAGTCCTGCCCCCCAATTAGAGGGGGAAATAAAGGAGGCATCAGGACCAAACAGGTGTAAGACTACGAAGTAATAGGATAGGTACAGAGGGGACCACATATTCTAGCAGCCCTGGGGGTGAGGGAAGAGGATATGGAAGGTAGGACAAAAACGGAGGAGTAGGGAAGACAAACCGGTGATGGGAATCCCCCCTGATTTTATGTAAATATGTACCTAAAATATTATTGTCAACAATATGTAAGCCACTATGATCAAAATAAAAATTATGTTAAAAAAAACCTGAATGGTTTTGAACTTTCTTTCACATTTTGTATCTTGTAGTTAATACAACTTATGAATATAGAGGAAAAGCAGTGAGGGTAGGAAACTTAGTTGAATAAGGCAGAAGCTCTGTTCTCAAGAAGTTATAATCTGGTGGCTAGAGTGATAGTATAGTGGTAGAGTGTTTGCCTTGCATATAGGAGAGGTTTCGAACTCTAACATCCTACATAGGCCCCTGAACACCCCCAGGAGTAATTCCTGAATGCAGATCCAGGAGTAACCCCTGAGCATGGTTCGGTGTGACCCCCCAAAACAAAACAAAAGAAAAAAAACAAAAAGAAGTTTCTAGTCAAGACAGAGCATGAGAAGAAAGCAGATGACAATAGTGTGACACATAGACTCAGTCTGTGAATGTTCATCAGGATTTGGCCAAAGTATGCATGTACAACATTTTTGATTAAATTTATTGCTTATGTATATGTGTTTTATGGTGCCCCCAAACAATTTCTAGGGTGGCATCAAAGTTCACTGTTTTAAAATGGTAAATCTGAGTGAGTCAGAGAGTTAGTACAGGAGTTAAGGTGTGTGCCTTGCATCCTGACTATCCTGTTTCCTTCTCTAGCACCACATATTGTCTCCCTATTGTCATCAGGATCATCATGACATATACAATAATAATGAAAAAGTTGGAAACGTTGCAAGAATTACTAAAAGGTGATGCAAAGAAAGGAAGTGAGCACAAATTATTGGAATATACTGGGGCTGGAGAGGTAGCGCTAGAGGTAAGGTGTCTCTGCCTTGCAAGCGCTAGCGTAGGATGGACCATGGTTCGATCCCCCAGCATCCCAAGCCAGGGGCGATTTCTGAGAGCATAGCCAAATGTGTCATATAGTGTCAAATGGGTATGGCCAAAAAAACAAAAAAAACAAAAAAACCTCAAAACCAAACAAAATAAAAACCAAACAAATAAACCCCAAATTATTGGAATATAAAGGTATAAAAAAGTTTGCTCTATGCATGACTGCTACAAACCTTCAATTTAAAACAAACCATTATCTTTAAATCACAAAAAGCAAAGCCCTATAAAATGGTGAAGTTTATCTACATATTTAGTTTCCAATAGAAAATTACTTAACTATTTTTTTTGCATTTAATTTATTTATTTACTTGAATATGGGAGTTGAGCTAGATCTTCCACATGTAAAACATAAGCTTTATGACTGAGTCATATCCCCAACATATCTAGAAAACAAAAGATACTAAAATAACCAGTGTAAGTGTTGTATGCATACCTTACATATGCCAGATCTTTTCTAGAACAGATCCTGAGAATAGAATTGCTAGGTCATAGGATAGAGTCAAGTCTACAATTTTATTTATTTTAAACTTGATAGATTGGTAGTTTTGTTCCATATTAGTTGTGTTCAGGACTTATTCCTTCCTAACTCTTCACTCAGGGATCCCTCCTGAAACCATATGTGGTGTCAGGAACCTTGGTAATGAGGCTGTGATGTAAGCACCTTAACTCCTATACTATCATTCTCACTCATACTTATAATTTTAGAAGATACTGCCCATTATTGTCCTAAGTGATTATACCAATTTTTAGTCTTTTCATTGGAGCTTGACAATTTCCACCTCCCTTTGTCATTGACAATTCTTGTAATTGCCAGATGTTTTGATTTTTATCAGTTTGCTAAATGTAATTTCTTGCTTTATCTTTTTAAAATAAATGTTAATTTTATTTATTTATTTATTTATTTATTTATTTATTTATTTTGGTTTTGGGCCACAACCGGCGGTGCTCAGGGGTTACGCCTGGCTGTCTGCTCAGAAATAGCTCCTGGTGGGCCTGGAGAGATAGCACAGTGGCGTTTGCCTTGCAAGCAGCCGTTCCAGGACCAAAGGTGGTTGGTTCTAATCCCGGTGTCCCATATGGTCCTCCGTGCCTGCCAGGAGCTATTTCTGAGCAGACAGCCAGGAGTAAACCCTGAGCACCACCGGGTGTGGCCCCCCCCAAAAAAAAAAAAACAAAAAAAAAAAAAAAAAAAAAAGAAATAGCTCCTGGCAGGCATGGGGGACCATATGGGACACTGGGATTCGAACCAACCACCTTAGGTCCTGGATCGGCTGCTTGCAAGGCAAACACCGCTGTGCTATCTCTCCGGGCTCAAATGGTAATTTTTAAATAAATTTTATGTTTATATCTTTACATTTTTAGCTTATGTAAATTGAATTTTACAAAACTATTTATTACATTTAAATATTTTGGTTTAAAGTTTAGTATAATGGATGCAGCCTCCAAACAAAACAAAACAAAACATAACAAAACAAGACCCTCTCTTTAGAGACGCCTCTTGTATTTGTTTGGAAGCATACATGTCAATGTTTGCTCCTGGATATGTGTTCAGGGATCATTCCTTGTGGAACTCAGGGGACCATATGCAATGCGAGGGATCAAACCCAGTCTCTTGGAAGAAAACACTGTCCTGCTGCAATATCTTTTTGGCCCTGAGATTCTTTTTTTAGTTTTATTGTTTTCATTTATTTTTTATTTTACTATTATTATTTTTGTTTTGTTTTTTGGGCCGCACCTGGCGGTGCTCAGAGGTTACTCCTGGCTATCTGCTCAGAAATAGCCCCTGGCAGGCACAGGGGACCATATGGGATGCCGGGATTAGAACCAACCACCTTAGGTCCTGGATTGGCTGCTTGCAAGGCAAACACCGCTGTGCTAGCTCTCTGGCCCCTATTTTTATTTTTTAATTCTTATACTGTTTTTGTTTGTTTAGGACTAAGTAGCTATTATTTTTGTCTTTTCACCTAGGAATCACTCCAGGCACTGCTTGGGGGACCACATCAGATGCCCGGGATGAAATCCAGGTTGACTATGTACAAGACAAACATTCTACCTACTGCACTATTGCTCTACTCACCTCTTTTTTGTATTTGGGCCACATCTGGAGATGCTCAGGGGTTACTCTTGGCTCTGCACTCAGGAATTACTCCTGACAATGCTGGGGATCTAACCCAAGTTGGCTGCATGCAAGACAAACACCCTACTTGCTGTACTATGGTTCTAGTCCTTCTGTGTGGGATTTAATATGCAATCATGTGTCTCCCCAGTACTTGAATTTATTATTATCATTATTATCATTCTACTTTTTAAATTATTATTTTGTTTCCAAATTAAGAGAGAAGAAAACTAAAGTCCAGAGAGTTTAAGTGAATTACCTAAGATCATATCTCCAACAAGTGGAAAAAAATCCATCTAGAAGCTTCACTTGAGAATAAAATAACATGAACTCAGTTTATGGGATATCCTGGCCATTGTCCTGAGTGGGTCATTTTTATTTATTTTTCTTTTTTTTTGGTTTTTTAGGCCACACCCATTTGATGCTCAGGGGTTACTCCTGTCTACACGCTCAGAAATTGCTCCTGGCTTGGGGAGACCATATTGGACGCCGGGGGATCGAACCGCAGTCCTTTCCTTGGCTAGCGCTTGCAAGGCAGACACCTTACCTCTAGTGCCACCTCGCCGGCCCCTAGTGGGTCATTTTTCTATGGCTGACTTTAAGATGCCCTGAATGCTACTGGATATTTTCAAATTTTTCCAAGTAACCAAGCTTAAACAAGTGTTTTGCCCTTAATTTTGACCCTCAACTGAAAATTGGCTTCTCATGCACTTTGTGTTTTCCAGTATATTTACAAAAATCTCATCGTTAATATAGAAGAATGACAAATGCTTGAGAGAGCAGACTGATGCCATAATATCAGGGGTCACTCCCTCCTTTTGCCTGTAAGACTAGCCACCATGCAAAAAGAGCCATATAGGAGATTTTGTATTTGGTTTTTCAGTCTTTATATCCACCCATCCGTCCTTCAATATAGAACACTTTTATGGCTAAAGGCTGGCAATGTAATTGCATGAATTTCCAGCTTCCTGCTTCAGTTCTCCAATCATGCCTCTAACTAATAAGGCTGGATCCCAAGTGGAACAGTTTGTGGACAGTGCCCCACCATCTCTTGTTACTGTAAGAAAGCCAACAAAATCCACTGAAGGTGAAGAGTGTCACAGTGTCATTTCTGTTCATGAAAGACAGCCCAATTTCCAGTAGGGGAACAAAGAGTGTATATGAGAGTGAAAGGCTGTTGAAATAGCTTGGCTGAGTAAATGCTCTTGCAGCAATGATTATTGCCTCATCACTCAGAGGTGAAAGAACAGGAAAATAAAAAGACACAGATTGCATCCCCCAGGTAACAGATGAGAGAAAGAAGAACAGAGCTCAAACACTCGCGAGCCCCCACATGATCTTCTGCAGACATGGCACAGAGGAGACTGTGAAAATTTGCGTTTATTGGAGAGCACCCAATTTTGCTCAGCACACCCCTACCCCATTAAAACACGGAGGGTTTGGTGTCTCTTTAAATAGATTTAGAAACATTGGGGAATAGGGGGCGGAGAGATAGCACAGCTGGCAGAGCATTTGCCTTGCATGAGGCCGATCCAGGATGGATGGTGGTTCGAATCCCGGCATCCCATATGGTCCCCCAGCCTGCCAGGACAATTTCTGAGTGCAGAGACAGGAGTAACCCCTGAGCACTGCTGGGTGTGGCCCCAAAACTAATCAATTGATCAATCAATAAAGTTAAAAAAAAAACACTCAGGTACTGAGGAGATTGCATGAGGGTTAGAACATTTGCCTTGCATACAGTTGTCCATTGTTTGATCTCCAGCACTCCATATGGTCCTTGAGCACAGCCAGGAGCAATTCCTGAGTTCAGAGGTAGGAGTATGACCCCAAACTTAAAAAAAGAAAAAAGCAAAGCAAGAAAGACCAGGGAAGCATCTTCCTGCTAACACTGGAAAGAAAACCAGAGCAAGGATGGAACTGTAATGGATGTCTGTGCCAGGTTCTGTGCCAAGCATGTTACATTCTTCAACTTATCATTTCCTCATGAGCTCTTTGAGGAAGGTTTTCTTTTCTTTTTTTATTGTGGGGAGGGCATTGGGTCATACCCAGCAGCACTCAGCACTCCTGGCTCTGCACTCAGAAATTGCTCCTGGAAAGCTCAGGAGACCATATAGGATGTTGGGATTCGAACCGAGAGTCTGTCCGTGTTTGGACGCATGCAAGGCAAATGCCTACCACTGTGCTATTGCTCTAGCTCAAGGAAAGCTTTCTTCTTCCTTCCTTTTTTTTTTTTTTTTTTGTTTCTGAGTCACACCCGGCAGTGCTCAGGGGTTCTTCCTGGCTCTACCCTCAGAAATCGCTCCTGGCAGGCTCGGGGAACCATATGGGATGCCGGGATTTGAACCACCGACCTTCTACATGCAAGGCAAATGCTTTACCTCCATGCTATCTCTTCAGCCCCAGAGGAAGACTTTCTTTTTTTTTTTTTTTTTTTTTTTTTGTTTTTTTGGGTCACACCTGGCAGTGCTCAGGGGTTATTCCTGGCTCCAGGCTCAGAAATTGCTCCTGGCAGGCACAGGGGACCATATGGGGCGCCTGGGATTCGAACCGATGACCTCCTGCATGAAAGGCAAACGCCTTACCTCCATGCTATCTCTCCGGCCCCGAGGAAGACTTTCTTAACCTTTGCTTTCAGGCTGCATTGTGGCTCAGGGAGAGGAATGACTCATCTATATTCACATGGCTAATAAGTGGGAGATTTGAACTTGGATCAACTTAAATCTCACTCCATATTGCTCTTAAATTCTAGAATGTCTGTCATTTAGCAATTTAAAAGGTCACATGTGATTACATATATTTGCCCTGGGTTGATTTCTTTTTCACCTGGTGCCAATAAAAAAACAGAGAGATAGTATAGTGAGTAGGGCACATACTTTGCATGCCTTTCTCCAGTTCCATTCCCAGCATCATGTATGGGTCCCCTAAGCACAGAGCCAGGAATAAGTCCAGAGCACTGCCAGAACTCTAAAACCAGCCCCACCCTCACATAAACAAAACAAGTTATCAGAAGGCATTTCAAACTTCTTGTGTTCAAAACTCCTGATTTCCCTTTAAACTATGCTCCACAAATATTTTTGTTCTTGTTCAATGGCAGCTTCAGTTCTCTAGTAGCTCGGGCCAAGACCTTGGGAACTATATCCTGCTTCCTTTCTTTCTCTCTCACTCTGTGCAGAGTTCATGTTGAAGTTAATTGACTCCACTTTATAAACTAAAGCCAGAATTTTATCATGTTAGTGGACTGTCAGCCTATGATGATGAACACTATATCCTCTTACCTGGATTTTGCAGTGATTTCTTAATTGATTTTACTTTTCTATTTGCCCATCCCTACCCATTCTTTTTCTTAATTTTTTTGCTTGTTTGTGGGCTATGCCTAACAGTGCTTAGAGCTTTCTATTGGCTCTGCACTCTAGGATCACTCCTTGTGGAGTTCAGGGGACTATATGAGATGCTGGGAATTGAGCCCAGATGGGTCCCGTGCAAGGCCTTCCTTATCTACCTATACTTACCTACTACACTACCTCTTTGACCCCTGTCTAGTGCTTTTATTTTTATATGTTTTTGTTTGTTTTAAGGCCACACCTGGAGGAGTTTAGGGATTCATCCTGGCTCTATACTCAGGGGTTACTCCTGACAAGCTTAGGGGAACCATATGGGCTGCTGGGAATTGTACCTGGGTCAGTTGTGTTCAAGGCAAATGCTGTAAGATTGCTCTTACCCTTTGTCCATTTAAAACACAAAACAGGGCCAGAGAGATAGAGCAGTGGTAGGGTATTTGCCTTAGACACTGAAGGATGGTGGTTCAAATCCCAGCATCCCATATTGTCCCCCAAGCCTGCCAGGAGCTATTTCTGAGCATAGAGCCAGGAGTAACCCCTAAGTGGAGCCGGGTGTGACCCAAAACCCAACCCCCCAAAAAAAACCAAAACAGCTTATTATAACACACACACACACACACACACACACACACACACCCAACCCCAACCCAAATCAGATGAGCTAGAAAGATAGTGTAGCAGATAAGGCACTTCCCCCTGACCTGCACATGTACTGTGGCCCAGAAAGGTGAAAACAATGATTAAAATAAAAAGGGACCAGAACACCACATTTTCCCTGGACCCTCTTGTCCTGATCTGGTTCATGGACTGCACAGACTCCACTTAATTTCCCTTCTCATCCCCTCTCCAGACACTCCTCCTGAGTTTTTATCCTCATTGCTTTTTTCAGTTCCTTTCCTCCCCTAATTTTCCCACTCCTCTATGTTGCTTGACAGTTCTGGAACTGGCAGGTACAACTGAGTTCAGGACACACCCCTTCCATTTCCTCCCTGGTTCTGTTACCAGGACTCAGCTTTCCTTCCGGGATAGTGGGCCTGCCACCCATTGCCACGGCCATACAGGAGAGTCCCTTACATGCCTCCCTTAAGTGTCTGCTAGTCATGAGTGGAAATGCACTGGGCAGAAATGCACTGTTGCAGGCACTGAGCCAAGTGCTAAGGGAACAAGTGTGTCCCAGGGTGCTCATGATGTGATAGAGTTAAGCAAGCGAAGAGAACTGAGGACAAGGCCAGCTCCGGGTTCCTCACGGATACTGTGAGATCTTCTCTGCTGCTGAGGCTGGATATGGAAGTTTCTCCAGAAGGGGAGACTCACCTAAATCTAGAGGAATGAGCAGTCTTGTCCAAAACTTCCCACAGCCAGTGTATTGTGGTTTTAACAAATAACAGACAGCAGGAAGGAAAGGAGTGAGAATCGAAGGAGAGGCTGGACAGTCAAGGCAGCACAGTCCTCAGGACAAGTGATGTTTTCTTTATTTTTTTCCCATTGTATAAAGATATTTTTAAAATTAATATCTTTATTTAAGCACCACAGTTACAAACATGTTTGTAGTTGGGTTTAAGTCATAAAAAAGTACACTCCCTTCACCAATGCAACCTTCCCACCACCAATGCCCCCATATCCTTCCTCCTCCATCTGTCTTCAAGACAGGCATTCTGTTTCTCTCACTTACTACCATCGTCATGATACTTGTTAGTATAGTTATTTCTCTAACTACACTCACCATTGTTTGTGGTAAGCTTTATATCGTAGGCTGGTCCTTCCAGTCCTCATGTCTATTGTCTCTGGGTGTTATTACAATAATAATTTTTCTTAAAGGTCACAGATGAGTGAAACTATTCTGTGTCTATCTCTCTCCCTCTGACTCATTTCACACAGCATATAGTTTCCATGTCCATCCATGTATAGGAAAATTTTATGACTTAATTTTTCATGATAGCTGCATAGTATTCCATTGTGTATATATACCACAGTTTCTTTAGCCACTCATCTATTGTCAGGCATCTGGGTGGTCTTGGACCTCCATCTAACTCCATACACAAAGGTCAAATCCAAATGCATCAAATACCATTAGATCAGACCTGAAACCATAAGGTATATAGAACAACAAGTAGATAAAACACTCCATGACATTGTGACTAAAGGCATCTTCAAGGAGGAAACACCACTGTCCAGACAAGTGGAAGCAGAGATAAACAAATGGGACTGCATTAAACTGAGAAGCTTCTGCACCTCAAAGGAAACGATATTTTCATTCTGTTGCTCATTTTATTCCTTCTCTTCCTTTCAACTTGTGAAGATGAAGTACTGGGGCAAGACAACCCAAGGGGTTGCCCTTCCCTGAAAAATAGTTACTGTGGTATACTCAGTACTCAGCGAGCCAGCTCCAGCTTCCATGAGTCAATCCCAGACTAGTTGCTTATGGCCCCACCTGCTGGCGAAAGCCGGAAGTTCAGAAATCCCATCCGTCTCCAGGGCTGGGTTCAGAGGCATCCAGAACTTTCCACCAGATAAGTAGTGAATTGAGGACTGTGAAGGGCAATGAGTGTTGCAGAAGGTTGTCTTGGGGCTGTTCCCCGCAGTGTTTATCTGAGGGTGGAGATGAACAAATCGGTATTAGACAAGTTGAGAAATTTCATATGGAGGAATTACTGGAATGGTGGGGTCTGGGTGGATGTCTCAGTGTCAAATGAGTATGATCCCCAATGAGCATGTGTGCAAGCACTAAAGTGTCAACCTCTGTGGGCATCATGCCCAAATGTGGATGACCTGGTGACCATAACAATAGCAGCAGTCACAAATGGAAGGGAAGGGAAAGAAAAGAAAAATGAATGAGACTGGAGAGATAAATAGTAAGAGGTTCAGCATAACTGGTTGACCCTGGTTCAACCTCTGGCACCACATATATTTTTTCCCTAAGTACTTCCAGGAGTTATCCTGGGGTCTATTTTTTTTTCTGATTTTGTTTCTGAAATATATATTTGGTTTTGGGTCACGCTCAGGGGTTACTCCTGGCTCTATGCTCAGAAATTGCTCCTGGCAGGCTCGGGGGACCATATGGGATGCCGGGATTCGAACTACTGACCGTCTGATTGCAAGGCAAATGCCTTACCTCCATGCTATCTCTCCGGCCCCCCTGGGGTCTCTTTTAGTTGATACTCTTCGTGCTTGCAGGATTTGGTTGCATGTATTCTTTAGCTCTGGTAGTTTCTCTTTAATGATGTTCTTGACCATTGATTCTTTCTGGAGATTTTTTTTCTTGGGTCTCTGGGACTCCAATGATTCTTAAGTTGTTTCTGTTGAGCTTATCAAAGACTTCTATTTTTATTTGTTCACATTCTTTGAGTCATTTTTCCATTGTCTGATCATTTGCTTTAAGGCTTTTTTTCCAGTCTCTTCTGCTGTGTGGAGTTGTTGTGCATCTCATCTTCCAGCGCACTAATTCTATCCTCAGCTGCTGTTACCCTGTTGGAGAGGTTATCTATTTTGCCTGTCAATTCATCTACTGAGTTTTTCAGACCTGTTATTTGACTTGATATTTCAGTTTGGAGTTTTCTGATTTCTATCTTCATATTCTCTTGATTCTTATTAGTGTTCTCTTCTATACTTTCTTTGAATTCTGTGAACATGCTCTATATTTCTTCTCTAAACTCCTTATCTGAGAGACTGACTAGTTGGTTGGCCATTTTCGGGTCATCAGAGTTGCCATCTTCATTCTCTATGCCTGATGCTGGCCTGCGTTGTTTCCCCATTGTCACACTTGTGAGTTTTTCTACGTGTTGTGGTGGTATTCATTGGCTAAATGATGTGCGTGGCCATGATCCTCTTGCTCCTCCCTTTCTGGGCAGGTCGACTCACCTCCAAGGAAGAGGAGCCCTTCGTGGATGAAGCCACACACAGGATCAAATCTTAGGCCCTAGCATGCAGCAGAGAAGGCAGTCCAGAGAGAAATGCTGGGCTTCAGAGATCCAGCACAGTTCCTAGTGTAATTTTTTTCTTCGTGTTGCAGTGGCGTTCTTTCATTAGAAAGAGTGCACGGCTGCGAAGCAAAGCAGAGTGGCCGTGCTCTTCTGGAGCCTCTGGGAGAGCGATTTTGCTGGGCCCTTTTCAGCCCACTCCCAAGAGGTTCAGGAGACAGGACAGTAGAAAAACACGCACAGGCAACACTCACAATTTCTCACAGTCGTTCAGGAGTTATTCATGAGTGCAGAGTCAGGAGTAAGTATCTCTGGGTATGCTCCATCCCTACTTTGATTAATAAAACAGATCAAGGTTATACCCTCTACAAAGGAATGGGATGGGAATTTGGAACAACAGGGAGCTGAGATGGTATCATAGGAAGAGGAGTTGATTCCATAGAGTGCATCCTTGCTTCTTGATGTTTGCCCTAACTGATGGTAAGTTTATTTAAATAAATTAATCAACTTTTTGGGGGTCACACATAGCAATGCACAGGGTTACTCCTGGCTCTGAACTCAGGCTCAGGAAATCATATGTGATGCAGGAGAGTGAACCCTCCGCTGCCTCATGCAAAGTAAGAGCTCTACCTGCTCTGTTCTCACAACTGGCACAACCAGAGTACAAGTGTTAGGCTCTCATTTGGTACTCCTGGAGTAACCTCAATCTCTAGAATAGAGCCTCCCAAAGAGGAGGGTGGTGGACGGTCCTTAGGGATGGGCCATCTGTCTCCTGGGGCGGTATTCCCATTGGGGGCCCATTACAGAGGTGTCCTGGGTTTTCATTTGACCCCACAAGGAACCATGCTTTTAGGTTAGGAGTTCCTGGCTAGGAGCCTGCTTCTCATAGGCTGGCAGTAGCAGCACTGAGGTGCAGTTTAATCACTGCTGGAGGAAGCCAGAGCAATAGTATGGCAGGTAAGATACTTGCCTTGCATGCAGCTGACCAAGGTTTGATCCTCTGCATTCCACAATGTTCCCTCAAGCACTATCAGGAATGATTCTTGAGGGCAGAGCCCGTAGTAATCTCTGGGTACCCAAAAACCCACAAAAATAAACATCCCCAAAATTACTGCTGTAGGAATGACTGAGGACAGGCTTCAGCATCGCCCCCAGTTCTTCATCAGCTGTTTCTCAGTAATCAGGGTGCTTTTGACTGGTCTCTCATATTCTGAAGAACTATTTGTGTGTGTGTGTGTGTGTGTGTGTGTGTGTGTGTAATGTGTGTATGTGTGTATGTTTTGGGACCAGCGATGTTAAGTGCTTACTCCTGGCTCTGCACTTAGAAACACTCCTGGTGGTGCTCAGGGAACCATATGGAATTCTGGAGATTAAACCTGAGTTGGCTGAGTGTCAGGCAAGCATCTTCCCACTGTCCTATGGCTCTAGCCCCTAAACAGCAGATATTAATGGGTTCTTGATTTTAATGGGTTGACTAGAAGGGAGAAGCAGAACCAATGACAGCACTTAATATTCTTTTATTCACTCATTCATTCATTAGCAAGAGAGAGTACAGCAAGAAGGGTGCTTGCCTTGCATGTGGCCAATTCAGGCTCAATCTCTGGCATCCCCTATGTTCTCCTGAGTTCTCTAGGAGTGATTTCTGAGTAGAGAGCCAGGGGTAACTCCTCAGTGCTGCTGGGTTTGGCCTTAAAACAAAACAAAACAAAAATGCAAAGCCCTCATTCGAGAATTAGTAAGAATTTCAATATATTAACTGCAGATAATGAAATCAAGGGTAGATGGGACCCCACAAGTCTTATTCTGAGACTTATTCTGGGACCCTACCAGCACACTCATTCCCCTCCTGCCATATTATATGTACACACATGCTCCAAAACAGGCATGGAGAAAAACACCTAGAGAATTAAATCAGCCATCCTACATCAGAGGAAAGCTTTCAATTTTACATTTTTCTTTTGTGTGATTTGTCTTAAAAAATACTAATTCTCTATTATGGTCTTTTTTATTTTTATTTTTATTTTTTATGGTCTTTTTTAAAATATTTAAACACCACGATTACAAACATGACTGTAGTTGGGTTTTAGTCACAAAAAGAACACCCCCCCCTTCACCAGTGCAACATTCCCACCACCAACGCCCCCCATCATCCTATTATGGTCTTAAGTCACTGGTCTTATCATCAAAAAGTATCTCTTGGGGCTGGAACAATAATACAGCAAATAGGGCACATGCTTTGCAATGGCAGATCAGGTTTTGATCCCCAACATCACATATGGCCATTTGAGTACTGCCAGGAATGATTCCTGAATGCAGACCCAGAAGTAAACCCTGAGGATTGCTAAATGTGGCTCCCAAACGAACAACAAGAATATCTCCCTCCTGAAATACTCAGAAGGAAGACAAGTGCTCCTGGATTATGTACCAAGTTCCTTTCTAGTGTCAAGAGCCTGTGGCTCTCTCACTGTTCCAGGAAGTATATTCATCCTGGCTCCAAATCCTGAGCTTGGCCTATCTGGGCACAGAGCCACTGATGTAATGCTTCCAACTGGAGAATCCCATCCAAGTCTTGTGCCTTTGCTTTGAGATGCTGTGCATCTATCTAAGTTCATCTGGACCAGTTATTTCAGCATCTCAACCATAGTCTTCCCAAGTATAAAAAGGGAAAAGAGACAGAAGGAGCTAGGGATGTAATAGTTCAGTTATAAACCATTTGCTTTGTACATGTGAGGTACTGGGTTTGATTTTCAGTATCGTAGAAATAATAAAATAAAATGGAGAAGAATAGTTCTTATTTTGGAGTTGAGTAAAATTCACATAAGCTAATACTAAATAATAAAACACAGAATGGGGGCCGGCGTGGTGGCGCTAGAGGTAAGGTGTCTGCCTTGCCAGGGCTAGCCTAGGACGGACCACGGTTCGATCCCCCGGCATCCCATATGGTCCCCCCAAGCCAGGGGCAATTTCTAAGCGCATAGCCAGGAGTAACTCCTGAGCATTACCGGGTGTGGCCCAAAAACCAAAATAAAATAAAATAAAATAAAATAAAACACAGAATGTTTTCTGGCACTTGTTAAATAAATGATACATTTTAGTTTCAGTTTTGGGGGAAGCCTCCCCAGAAGTTCTGAGGCCACTGGTGGGGAGGTGCTTAGGAGGCCTTCCTAGTTCGCAACCCAAACCAGGGGTCCTGAGCTTGCCTGGCATATACTGTAGATTTTTGAGCTGTCTCTTCTAAGAAAATCGATTATTTTTGTTTGTTTTGGGGCCATACCCAGCGATGCTTAGGTGTTACTTCTGAATAATTCCTGCACTCAGTGCATGGGACCCTAGGAAATTCCAGAGATTGAACCAAGTTGGCCTTGTTGCAAGGCAAGTATCTGTTGTACTCTCTCTATAGCTCATCACTCTCCCCACCTTTTTTTTTTTTTTCCTTATGAGCTACACCTGTAGTACTAAGGGCTTACTTCTGGCTCTGTGCTCAGATATTACTCCTGGCAGGGCTCAGATCTAGTAGTCTACCTGCTTCAGTAGTACCCTACTGAAGTAGTTCTGATAGTAGTACCCTACTATCTTCAGGCCCCAAGATTAGCTTCTTGCTATTCTTCACTTTAAAAAAGTCAGACAATGAGACAGAAGTTTTCACAAGGTGAATTTGCCCACCTCCCACAGGGAATGGCAGGGGACGGTTCTATTCTAATTGAGTTCCTCTTGCCTTGGGGTCTTGACTTCATTCTACTGATGCAGAAACCAGCTGCAGGTGAGAAAATATTTATAGCACAGGAGCCAGTGTTTATGGTGTGTGTGTGTGTGTGTGTGTGTGTGCGTAGAAAAAAGAGAGAAAAACAATTCCAAAATTCCAGAATAGAGAGGTAGAGGAAGTTGAGATTTAGAGTCTGTGATGATTGCCTTTCTATTTTCCAGTGGGAAAACTAATTTTACAATGAGCTTGAACTGTGATGGAAAGAACAACACAAGCTATGACATACAAGTCTCAAAGGACTGTCCAGATTTCAGCTTGACACTAACTAAGTCATCTTCCTTTGCAGGTAGCAGAAACAAAGCTGAGTGCACTTTAGTGTTTATAAGCCTTCAAGGAGCAATCAAAGTCCCCATACTCTTTTTTTGAGGGGGGAAGAAGAAGCACACCTGTTGATGCTCATGGGTTACTAATGCCTCTGCACTCAGGAATTACTCGGCAGTACCGTGTGGAGTTCTGGGGATCAAACTTAGGTCAACCACATGCAAGGCAAGTGCCCTACCTGTTGCACTATTGCTCCGGTCCCAAAGTTCAGTAGTTGGAACTAGGAAAGAGCATGTGAAGAAAATTCTGCTGATAGCAAAGGTATTGGAAATTTGTGGAGACTCAGGGTGGCCTAAGCTTAAGCAGATTCTATTCATCTGGCTATTTGGGGATGTTGCTGGGGAAATGTTTTGTCTACCTCCAATTCTAACAATTGAGCATGTTATATTTTCATTTGTGGACATTGATTTATATATATAGATATACATGCATATCTGACTATAAAAATTAAATATGCCTATTAAAAACATGTCAAATACCAGACACATGTATGCGGTGAAGGTGAAATACCCCAAAGAAGAAAGAACTGTGAGGAGTTTGTTACATTGACTAAGACTTTATTTACTAATTAACTTGCCTAACAGATAACTATGCATACAAGAACACATGTATATATGTGTTCTGCACACATCCCAGTAATAACAGGAGCAGTAAAGCCAGTTGGAAAGCTTCTGTTACGTAGCTTCCCGCATGCTCTGCTAAGTAGCAAACAGCAAGTGATGAGGAATGTATGACCTCTGTGTGGAAGCAGAGCAGGGGGAGAGCTACAGCTCCTGAAATGCTTCTTGGCTTCTACAGGCTCCTCCCACCCGTGGGAGGAGTCCTGGGAGCTTAGAGCTATGTTCTGGCAAAGGTTAAGCAGTTCTGCTTAGGACGTTGTGAGGTTTCCTCAAAGTAGGGGGTAATACTGGGTCACGTTGTTCTTTTTTTTTTTTTATCATCTTCTTTCTCATTATTATTTTTGTAGCCACATAGCTGTGTTTAGGGTTTACTCCCGATTCTGCACTAGGTATCATTCCTGGTGGGCTTGGGGACTTTATAGGGTGTCTGAACTTGAACCCAGGTTGGCAACATGCAAGGCAAGTCTTCTCAACTATCTTGCTGCCCCCAATCTTGTGCCTTTTAAAATCCCTTGCATTTGGGCAAAAGTAGATTATTCATTTAAACACACCTATAATTATTTTTTTACTGTAAACTAAATTTCTTTCTTCTTCCCTTCCTTCCTTCCTTTCCTTCCTCCCTTCCTTCCTCCCTCCTTCCTTCCATTTCTTTCTTTCTTTCTTTCTTTCTTTCTTTCTTTCTTTCTTTCTTTCTTTCTTTCTTTCTTTCTTTCTTTCTTTCTTTCTTTCTTTCTTTCTTTCTTTCTTTCTTTCTTTCTTTCTTTCTTTCTTTCTTTCTTCTTTCTTTCTTTCTTCCTTCTTCCTTCCTTTCTCCTTTCTCCTTCCTTTCTCCTTCCTTTTTCCTTCCTTCCTTCCTTCCTTTCTTCCTTCCTTCCTTCCTTCCTTCCTTCCTTCCTTCCTTCCTTCCTTCCTTCCTTCCTTCCTTCCTTCCTTCCTTCCTTCCTTCCTTCCTTCCTCCTTCCTTCCTTCCTTCCTTCCTTCCTTCCTTCCTTCCTTCCTTCCTTCCTTCCTTCCTTCCTTCCTTCCTTCCTTCCTTCCTTCCTTCCTTCCTTCCTTCCTTCCTTCCTTCCTTCCTTCCTTCCTTCCCTTCCTTCCTTTCCTTCCTTCCTTCCTTCCTTCCTTCCTTCCTTTTTTGGGTTTTGGGGCCACACCCGGCAGTGCTCAGGGGTTACTCCTGGCTGTCTGCTCAGAAATAGCCTCTGGCAGGCACGGGGGACCATATGGGACACTGGGATTCGAACCAACCACTTTAGGTCCTGGGTTGGCTGCTTGCAAGGCAAACGCTGCTGTGCCATCTCTCCGCCTGGTAAACTAAATTTCTAATCCCCCTTTCTTTGTCCAACCTCCCTGGCCTGCTTTCCTTCAGGAAATCTTAGTTCTCTATTCACAGTACACTTCTTGGTCTTTTTTGTTTATCTTTATGCATATTTAAGAAGGTAGTAAATGCCCTGTTTAAGGTAGTTTATAACATCATACTAATTTGGGGGAAGTGGTTGGCTATACCAGGTGGTTTTTAGGGGTCATTTTTTGCTCTGTGTTCAGAATTGACTCCACCAATACTAAGGGATTACTTGCTTACTGGGGACCTCACAGAGGTTAGTCTTACGCAAGGTCAGCACTTTGCCCCAGGACTAACTCTCTGGCCCCATCATATATTGATTTTCAACTCACATTTTGAAAGAATGGGAAAAAGAGCCCTCTAGCAGTTATTTAAAGTAAACTGGTAAGTCACAAATCAATTATTATTTGTGTATGTGGGAAGGTTCAGGCACATATCTCGAGGTGCTCAGGGGCTATTGCTGGCTCTGTGCACAAGAATGATCTCTGACAGTGCCTGTACCACCATATGTGGCACCAGGGATTTGAATCAGGTTCGGTGGGAAGAAAAGCGAGCACCTTTAAAACCAGTACTATCTTGCCAGATCCCTATTATTAACACATGCACAAGTAAACCATGATTAGCTGTGACTGTAACTATCAATGTTTCTTGAAAATAATCATTATTCTTATATCCTTTATACAAAACTACAAGTGGAAGCTATGATTATTTCTGGGTAACTATTGAAAAATGTCACCTCTGGGTTCCAAAGTGTTCTTTATCTCCTGCATAACAACCTGAGGTTGTTCAAGGAAACTACCAGAAACTAAGAGAAACAAACCTAATCCAGGTCCCTTGGGCCTGAGGTGTGACTGTGCGACATTCTAGCAAGTGACCAGCCAAATTCCATTCACAGAAATCTAGTCACACTTCCACTCTCCAAACTATTGAATGTTGACACTTCTGTGTGTAGATGAATGCTTTTATTTATTTTTCCACTTATTAATATTTTGTTTGATTTGTGGGCCTCACCCTCACCTGGTGGAACTCAAGGGACCCTTAACCCTTGTGTTTTGCATGCAAAACTTGTGCTCCACTCTTGAGTCACCTCTCTGGCATGGACATTCACTTTTATATTTGTTTTGTTGCAATACCCAGCTCTGAGCTCAGGGATCACTCCTGGTAAGCTCAGGTGACCATGAGCAGGGGCTGAAGCCTGGTTCAGCCATGTGTAAGGCAAGCACCCTACTTGCTGTATTATAGCTCTGGCCCTGAAACTATTTTTGTGTGAGGGGTTTAGATTCTTTGGGGTGTGGAACAACACTTGGCTGTGCTCGGGGGATCATGTTGTATTGATTATTGTACCAGACTGGACAACATGCAAGTAAAGTACCTTGATATCTGTACTCTCTCTCTGGCCCCAGATTTGGTAAAACTTGGTTTCTGCCTGGATAAGAGGGTACATGTGTATTTTACAATTCATGAAATATAAATGTAGTTTAAAGTGAAAATAGTGATATTGAAGCTTACTAGAAAAGAGTGACCTTATCATAATCCCAGTATTATTTTTCTGTTTTGTGTAATTAGTATATTACTTAGTATGATTTCCCTTTCTTTTCTCATGAAAAATGCAGAATATTATTCTTCTTTCATTAGGTCTCATTTCTACTTCTACTCTCATTTTAGTTTCCAGTAAGAGCAAATTGCTATAGCACATCAAAATAGTACTTTTTTTTTTTGGTTTTTGTTTTTGGGTCACACCCGGCAGCACTTGGGTTACTCCTAGCTCTACCCTCAGAAATTGCTCCTGGCAGGCTTGGGGGACCATATGGGATGCTGGGGCTTGAATCACCATCCTTCTGTATGCAAGGCAAACACCCTACCTCCATGCTATCTCTCTGGCCCCAAAATAGTATATTTTAAATAGTTGGAATGATAGTACAGTGGGCAGGGTACTTTTCTTGCACATAGCTAACCTGGGTTTGATTCCTTATACCCTCCTAGGGTTCACTTTCTCATGTCCCATATGATCTGAATTCTGCCAGGAATGATCTCTGAGCACAAAACCAGGGGTAACCCGTGAGTATCACCTAAAAACAAAAAACAAACAAAAAGACCAGATGGCTTAAAGAGTAATAGAAAGGAATAGAAAAATCAGTACTGGAGTGTTTGTCAATGTACAACAACATTAACTTATTTCTTTATTGGTGAAAGCATATCACTAGAGAGGCCAGAAACAAACAAAACCAACCAACCAAACAACCAATCATAAAACACTAGTCTCTGAGTAGTCTAAAATTTGGAGTGGTGATGTTTTCATTGTATGGCTGTGACCATTAATAGAATATATTTATACATAGTGCTATCACTCTGTACCTCCAAATATTTAATGAGTAATAATTGTAGACTTATGAGTTTTGGTATCAGAATTAAATTTAGGCTCTCTTATTTTTTTTTTAAAGTTTAATACTTTAATCTGTCTGCCAAAAAGCCCCCACACTGGCCAGCAAGGTTCATCTCCAGAAGGAGATAAACCTAGGCTCTCTTATGTTAAACAATCTTGAGAAGATTATTTCATGGCTAAAAGAGATGTCAAATATCTCTTCCCTTCAGGTTTTGCTTGTGCTTGAACCAGTACAGGAGGTTAACATTAATTTTACTTCTCTCCCTAATACCAAAATTGGAACTGAGGACTTCATTCATCTGGCTTTTACATCTGAACTATATCTCTGACCACCAAGTTAATATTTTGCAGGCCACATAGCTTGGGGGTCACTAAAATTGAGCAACTCCCACTCATCTCATTTTGTATTAGTACAAGATAGGAAAAAGAAGTTTAGAGATTAAATAAATGGTGATAGAGAAGTAGGTTGATTTAGTAGCCTATCACTGAGATGAATTGGATTAGCTATTAAGAGGCAATTTAAATTGATTATAAAAAGAATAATATCTCAACCTCTTGAGTGCCTCAAAATCACAGACCAGAAGCTTTCTAATCGAAACAGAATTAACAAGCCTGCCATAGGAGTTTTCTTTATTTTGCATTTGAATAGGATTTTGGTTCTGGAACTTTGGGTACAACATGATTACAGAAGTTTTTTTTTTTTATTTGGGGTCATAACCAAGTGTGCACAGGGCTTTCTCCTAACTCTGAACTTAGGGATCACTCCCGGCAGGCTCAGAGGACCATCTGGGGTACAGGAACACAGGTTGTTCTAATGCAAAACAAGAACCTTATCTACTGTACTATCTCTCTGTTCCCAACAAAATTATGTTTCTTTTCCCACAAGTTAAGCATCAGTATCCCACATTTTGCCGATAAAGCTAATTAAGTTTGTAGAGATTATATATGCTCCAATGAAATAATAAAGCCAGAAAATTTATTTGTTGTTGCTACCTTGGTGATGCACTCATTCCTTGCTATGTTTGGGGGACTGAACCTGGGTGATTGCATGCAAGGCAAGCATCTTACCTGCTGTGCTATCTTTCCAAGCCAGAAATGGAACCAGGGCTAAATAGTCCAAAATTTAAGCTGGGGAGACCAGGTAGAAGCTTCAAAGGACTGAAGTGCTTGCTTTATGTGGGGGAAACTCCGCCCACATTAGAATCCTTGCAATGCTGGTCTTGCAGCTCCATTAACCGCTAGTATGGACCTCAAAAAACAAAAATAGAAAAAGGTATGCTAGATCTTCTCTGGGTCCTCATATCTTAGAAGTTTAGTGTGTATATTTATGAACTGCAGAGAGGGAATGGGTAGAATTTTAATCTTTTCCCACCATGTGCAAAGCATATAATCTGGGATTGATTTATGAATATCTAAGGTAGGGGCTGGAGCAGTGGCAAAGTGGTAGAGCGTTTGCTTTGCACATGGCTAACCTAGTGCAGACCACGGTTCGATCCCCCATGTATGCCAAGCCAGTAGCGATTTCTGAGCGCATAGCCCTGAGTGTCACCGGGTGACAAAGCCAAAAAAAAAAAAAGTGAATATCTAAGATATTTTTGGATTTGTTTATTTTTTTGGTAGTGGGGGGAGGTGTGGGGAGGAAGGACTGCCACACTCAGTGTTGCTAAGGGGTTGTTGTGGTACTGGGCATAGAACCCAAAGCATTTGCAAGCAGAGTTTGCTCTAGCCTTTTGAGCCATTCCTCCAGCTGTAAATTGGGGAGGGAATTTCTAATGACCTTTATTTCAAGGAATTCCCAGAAGACTAGGTGATACATATAGAACTGCCTAGCTATAGATCAGTTGTAATAGTTACTGTATAATTATTAGTAGTTTTGTATCATGTTATTATTAGTTATCCTTATGTTAGGTATTATCCTGATATTGTGCTGGCCATTGAGAGAGATACTTTGGCATCTGTCTGAACCAGTTTCACTGCCAGCATAAAGCATAAATCCTGTCTTGGAAATGTCTCACATAATAGATTGTGTCCGCTTAACTCCCTCTGCACTGTGTTTCCAGCACTGGCCTCGGAGAAGTGTTCTGGATGATGATATCACCCAACTGCATGAGTGGCTTTGATAGCTTTTCCAAAGGGCTGGTATTTCAGTTGTGCAACTGTAACAGCTTCATGGCCATAGAAAAGATTTATTTTTTGGACCCCAGTCAACCCTCTGCCCCATTTCTCTAACTCCAGCTACATCGTAAGATGTCAATGCCTGCCGTGTTCCCATTTGGTCAAAGGTGCTTGTGGCATTTTGCAGGCGGAATGAAGAACATGGATTGCCTAAAATTGCTTTGTGATGCCTTCTGCTCTGAGCCCTGCTTGCACTTTCAAGTCCAGTTGGCAGGGAAATCCAGCTGTAAACTTGCCTGGAAGGCAGGGGAAGGACAAAACATGGGTGTGTTCAACTGCAGAAGTTTGTGACCTGGGGGTGCAGGAAAGATTTCGCTAGTAAAGGAGGATTAATTTCCCCTTACTTGCTCTGAGAATGATGAGGAAAATCTCTTGTATTAAAAACATCAAGCACTGGGCCCAGAGAGATAGCACAGCAGAGTTTGCCTTGCAAGCAGCCGATCCAGGACCAAAGGTGGTTGGTTCGAATCCCGGTGTCCCATATGGTGCCCCCGTGCCTGCCAGGAGCTATTTCTGAGCAGACAACCAGGAATAACCCCTGAGCACTGCCGGGTGTGGCCCAAAAACCAACCAACCAACCAACCAAACAAACAAACAAAAAAACATCAAGCACTGGGGCCGGAGAGATAACACAGCAGTAGAGTGTTTGCCTCACACACAACCAACCCAGGACGAACCCAGGTTTGAACCCTGGCATCCCATATGGTCCCCTGAGCCTGGCAGGTGCAATTTCTGAGCGCAGAGCTAGGAGTAACCCTGAGCGCTGTCAGGTGTGCCCCAAAACCAAACCAAACCAAAACAAAAAACAAACATCAAGCACTGGGGCCGGTGTGGTAGAATAGAAGTAGGGCATTTGCCTTGCACATGGTTGACTCAGTTTGACCCCCAGCATCTATTTTTTTTTTGTTGTTTGTTTTTTTGGGCCACACCCGTTTGATGCTCAGGAGTTACTCCTGGCTAAGCGCTCAGAAGTTGCCCCTGGCTTGGGGGGGACCAAATGGGACGCCAGGGGATTGAACCACGGTCCTTCCTTGGCTAGTGCTTGCAAGGTAGACACTTTACCTCTGGTGCCACCTCGCCGGCCCCTTCCTCCAGCATCTTATGTAGTACGGCAAGCACTGATAGGAGTGATTCCTGAGTAGAGAGCATTGCCAAGTATGGACCTCAAAACCAAAATAAATAAATAAATAAATAAAAATGATGTTGGGGTGGGTCCACTCCCAATTCTATGCTTGGGTCACCTTAATCGTTATAATGTCTCTCCATGCCTCCTTTCTTCCCAATAATCTTTTAAAGCAGGGGTCTCAAATTCAATTTACCTGGGGCCGCAGGAGGCAAAGTCAGGGTGAGGCAGGGACGCATAAGGGATTTCACAAAAAAAAGTCCTCAAACGTCATTATTAACAGTTTTAATTATTTTTCTGAACATGAATAGAACATTGAGTGATGATCATGAACAGTTCTTCTGAACATGGCATCTTTTGCCTATTCCTTGCTGCCAGAGACTTGACAGCGCTTCTTCTCACAAATCTGAACCACATTTGGCTTTAGAGAGGAAGCAGTTGAGACCCTCAGTATGGCTTGAAGATGATTATCATTAAGTCTAGACCTGTACTTTGACTTATTGAAGTTCATTGTGGAGAATAACTTTCCCCATAAATATGTGCTCCCAAAAAGGCACATGGTGCGCTTGAACATTCGGGAAAGCTCAGGGAAGCTGGGGGGCAATTCTTTCAAAAATTGCCCATGCATGTCTGCCTTTCCACTAATCTCCCTGAACTTGGCTTTGAGATCAGAGTTACATTGCAGGTCAATGAGCTCCATTTGAAGCACAGGAGGGGCATCTTGCACATCAAAGTAAAAGGGGTCCACAAAAATTTGGAAAGTGGGGGCCGGAGAGATAGCATGGAGGTAAGGCGTTTGCCTTTCATGCAGGAGGTCATCGGTTCGAATCCTGGCATCCCATATGGTCCCCCGTGCCTGCCAGGAGCAATTTCTGAGCCTGGAGCCAGGAATAACCACTGAGCACTGCCGGGTGTGACCCAAAAACCAAAAAAAAAGAAATTAAAAAAAAATTGGAAAGTGGCTCTGTGCTTTTTGAAGTCTGCAAATCTGTGATCAAATTCCTTCTCTAGCTTAAAAATAGCATCAACATATTTCTCACCACTGAATGGTGTGCCTGCATCCACAAGTTCCTTGCATGCTGGGAAATGGCAAAGGTTTTTCTGAGAGAGCTGGAATTTCCATAACATAAGTTTTGTGGAGAATGCTCTCACGTTGTCATAGTCAGTACTAATAAGCTGCCCCGGGCCTTGTAGCATCTTGTTTAGTACATTCAGCTTATGTGTGATGTCAACAAGAAAAGCAAAGTCCATGAGCCATTTGTGATCACTCAACTCAGAAACAGCATTTCCATCCTTCTCCATGAAGGCTTTCACTTCTCTCAACTCAAAAAATCTTTTCAGGACATTTCTTCCCCTACTGAGCCAACGTACCTCGGTGAAATAGAGCACATCTCCATATTCTGATGCCATTTCCTCTAAAAAAGCACGGAACCTCTGTGCTTTAAGCCCCTGGATCTGATTTGGTTGATGCATTTCACAACAACAGACATCACATTGTCACACGGCAGGCATTTAATACAAAGGGCCTGCTGATGGATAATGCAGTGAAGAGCAATGGCTTTCTCTACACCCTCCTCTTCAAGTTTTTTTTGAACAAATGCCACCAGTTCATTTTTCCTCCCTGTTATTGATGGCTCTCCATCAGTTATTATTCCAACAAATCTCTTCCGTGGCAAACCTGCATTCTCAATGGCATCACACAGATGCCAAAGTATCTCATTAGTGGTGGTCTGGCCATGCATTGGAATTATTGTGAGCAACTCCTCTGTCAATTAAAAATTGCAGTCAACACCACAGACATAAATTGTGAGCTGTGCAGTGTCTGTTATATCTGTGTCCTTGTCAAGAGCAACTGAGTATGCATCAAAACATTTGGCTTTCTCACACAGTTGATGATAAATGTCACTTGACATGTCAGAAATGCGCTCTGCCACAGTGTTGGCAGAAAGGCTGATTTTGCTAAACTGATCTTTCTTTTCCGGACAGATAATACTTGCAGCCTGCAACATGCATTTTTTTTTAAAACAAACTCTCCTTCTGTGAATTGTTTCCCTGCCTTAGCAATCATCTCACTAACCATGTAACTAGCTTCAACTGATGCAACGTTCTCTTTGGTTGCTTTCTTGAAGAAATCTTGTTGCCTCATTAGACATGCTTTAAGACTGGCAACCCGCTTGGCTCTCTCATTTCCTCAATATTTTGCACATTCCTCAGCATGTTTAGTTGAATAATGGCGTTTCAAGTTGTATTCCTTGTGCACTGCAACTTTCTCTGAGCAAATAAGACATGTGGGGATGCCCCTGTGCTCAACAAAGAAATACTGCGTCTCCCACTTTTCCTGAAATTGTCTGTGCTCGTCATCAATCTTTTTCTTCACTGCAGGCTTTGATGAAGTCATGATGAAGGTCTGACAAAATCTAATTCTGTGATAAACTTCTCTCCCTTAGGCCTCCGATAATGCAAGGGACAGCGGGCAGGAGCAGCGGAAATGACTTCTGTGCTAGGCGCCAAGTTTTCGCGATTATTCGCTTACCGAATATTCGCAATAAAAAAATCGCATTAGTAAGAAAAAAAAATCGCATTAAACATTTGCATACCCCGAACGGAACTGCTCAGGGTATGGGGATGCTTAATGCGATTTTTTCTTACTAATGCGATTTTTATTGCGATTATTCGGTAAGCAAATAATCGTGAATACTGCCATATTTGAAGGCCAGCCGCGAGCCACAACATGTTGTAGGGAGGGCCGCAAACGGCCTGTGGGCCTCGAGTTTGAGATCCCTGTTTTAAAGCAAAATTGACTAGAGAGAGTCCCTCCGCTTTTTGGGGGGACCACACCCAACTGTGCTCAGGTTTTACTTCGAGCTCAGGTATCACTCCTGGTGGGCTCAGGGGACCATAAGGGATGCTGAGGATCAAACCTGGTTTGTCTGTGTGCAAGGTAAGTGTTTTACCCACTGTGCTTTCTCCAGACCCAACTATTTATAAGCCTTTGGGAAGTATGCATGCTTTGCAGTCAGTGAGAGAACAGTTTTGCTTTTTTCTTATTTTTTTGTTTGTTTTTGGGTCACATCCGATGACACTCAGGGTTACTCCTGGCTCAGTGCTCAGAAGTCACTCCTGGCAGGCACAAGGCACCATATGGGATACTGGCATGTGAGCCACCGTCTGTCCTGGATGGGCTTCGTGCAAGGCAAATGCCCTACTGCTGTGCAGATTATCTCTCCGGCCCCCAGTTTTGCTCATTTCTGAGAGGAATTAATAATGGCTGGAGAAGCTACTCAGTGAATTGCTTAACCCTATACAATATGAGGAACAGTTTTTGAGATTTTTAGTAACTAGTGAGAGGGGAAATAAAGTGTCCAACAATACTGCAGGGAAGGCAGATGGGGCAGGGTAAGAGAGCTCAGTTATTCAGATTTTATGTTTATATGTCAAAGAACTTTGAATAATGTTCAACACCAGTGAACACTTAGCTGTGTGCAAGTCATCCTGTACTGTCCTCTAATCATCTCTCCCTGGAGCAATATGATCTTCTATGTCTTTTCTCTCTCTCTCTCTCTCTCTCTCTCTCTCTCTCTCTCTCTCTCTCTCTCTCTCTCTCTCTCTCTCTCTCTCTCTGTGTGTGTGTGTGTGTGTGTGTTGGGGAAGTAAATAGTGAAGACAGGTATAATGGATTCAAATTATAGTTCCAGAGGGTTTATTTCTATTTTCTCTTATTTTTCACTTTAAATTGAGGCAAAAATTGCTACACAATTTCATATGATTTATGTGACATTTAAAGGAGATAATTAGACAATTCTTATGCCAGTCTTAGGTTTCTGTCAGTGTGAGCCTGTCTGGGACTCTATAATGGGAATCTTAGGAAGATGGGAATCCCATTCCAGATTGTGTGTCTGCTGTTTTTTTATTTTTTCACTTGCAGGTATGATTATTGCAGAAAACTTGAAACAAACAAACAAAAACAGAAGGAACCCAGAAAAACAGCCAGTGCTTTAAGAGAATTCACCAGTGTTACCATTCTGGTTTGTGACTTTTCGACTTCCTTCTTCCAAGTATCTGCACATCTTTATTTTAGCTTTTCAAAATGGGCTATTGTTTTAAAGTCTATTCTTTTTTTTTTTTTAAGCCTAGCTATAATTATGAACTTTCCCCCACCCATGGATAAGTTGCTTCTTAAAATAGATGTTCTCATGGAAATAGTCATACCCAAGTCAGCATATTTTTAACTTTTCTTTTACATTTTTAATTTAGTGTGGCTTTTTTTGTTTGTTTTTGGTCTATACCTGAAAGATTTAGGTCTTATTCCTGGCTTTGTACTTAAGGATCATGACCTCTATACCTGGGGGATCAAACACAGTACTGGGGGCCCAGAGTGAAAGGCAAGTGCTTTAACTCCTTACTATTTCTCTGGCCCTATTACTTTTTTCTTTTAAAAAAAATACTTGGGCTGGGGAGTGATAGCACAGCAGGAAGGGTGTTTGCCTTACATGTGGCTGACATAGGTTCGATTCCTGGCATCTCATATGGTCCCCGAGCACTCTGCCAGAAGCTCAGAGCCAAGAGTAACTGGCTTCCTGGTGTTGCCCAAAAACCAAAACTCAAAACCTTGGGGGAGTAGGAGGGTTGTAGAAATAGTACAGCAGGTAGGGTGCTTGCTTTGCACACATCTGACCTTGGGGTTCAATCCCCAATATCCCATATAGTCCCATAAAATCTAATAAAAGTAATTACTAAGTGCAGAATGTTACTGGATATTACTGAATGTTACTGGATGGTCCCTCCATTTTTGAAAGATACTCTAGGGATTAGAGAACATTGCCTGACCTTGCTTGAATGCCTGGCACCATTAGCTTCTCTGGAGACTCATTTTTTGAGGAAAGTGTCAAACATTTTATTAGCCTTCAGTTTAAAAAAATCTTCACACTTGCTAACACACAGGCATGCTACTTAAAGAAACTACCCTTGAGGGTTTGTACTAGTTTAGTAGTTTGGGGGCTTTGGTGTTTACTGGTTAAACTTTTTTTTTTTTTGGGCCACACCCAGCGGTGCTCAGGGGTTACTCCTGGTTGTCTGCTCAGAAATAGCTCCTGGCAGGCACGGGGGACCATATGGGACACCGGGATTTGAACCAACCACCTTTGGTCCTGGATCAGCTGCTTGCAAGGCAAACGCCGCTATGCTATCTCTCCGGGCCCTTTTCTTTTTTTTAATATATTTTTTATTTAAGTAACATGATCATAGTTGGGTTACAGTCATAACCAGAACACCCCCCTTCACCAGTGTAACATTACCCCCTCCCCCCTTCCCATCCCCTGCCTGTATTTGAGACAGGCATTCTACTACAGTTACTTGTTTTTAAGTACACTAAGTTGTATTTTTTTTCCTTAAAGGATAAGAGTAAAAAAATATAGTAAAGGTGTGATAGTGGCAATCGCCGTTGTTTGCATAGGTCCAGAAAAATGGGGAAAATGGAAAAAAAATCCTTGACCTGATTACAAGGCCTCACCCCAGAAGTTTATTGGCATAAGACAGACATTCCAGTCCATCTAACTACAGTCATTCTCAAGGTCCCGATGAAATTTTTTCACACTTTAGCTATTATTGGTATCAGATTCTTATATTTAAATACTCTGGATTCTGTGTATTTCTTTCATCGATGTCAGGCTGATGTGGAGCATCCTCTAGTTTCAGCATACCATTAAATGCGGAGTGATCTGCCCTGCATGCAGACTGTTGCTGAGTTGTCTGGGTGTTGGGAGCACTCTTTGGAGTAAGTCAATGCCAAAGCAGTGGTAGGTCTTCCCTGGTAGAGGCAAAAGAGAAGCAAAGCCACAAGATACGGTTGGTGCATCTGGGGCCAACGAATAAAGTCCAACATTCCCCGTAACTTGGTACAAACATGAAATCTATACAGAGATATTATTCTACCAGTATTGCTTATAAAACAGATCTCAAAGGGGGCAAATCAAACAATCAAATAACAAATCCAGTGGGCAAAATTGTCACTATATATGAGGATATTCGAAAAGAGTTATAGATGTTAAAGGAATACATCTGAGATATACAAAGGAGATACACATGACCCTTTTATGTTTTAGAAATAGTCAAGAGGGAGGGGGTGTTTCCAAGACATCACTTTGGTCTGTGATTGGACAAGTGAAGAGAGCATGGCTCCAAAGGGAGGGTCTGGGGTGGGGGCTCTGACCTTCTGACCTTCTGGCTCGGGAAGGATCTCTTTCCTTCCTGGGAGCCAAGCCGGGAGGTCCTGCCAGCATGGCGTTTGGCAGCCCTCTGCCATGCCAAAGGCTGCTTTAACCAGGCCTAAGAAGAGGTGCAGGACATGGATCACCCCAGCACCCCCCTACCTTCTTCCTCCGGTACTCCAGGGCTTTGCCTGGCCACATGGCTGGGTAAGCCAATGAGGTGGGTCCCTTGGAGGAGTTTATTGGTTTTCCTAGGCTTTCCCCATTTCCCTCTCGGCTCCAAAGGGAGGGTCTGGGGGTGGGGGCTCTGACCTTCTGGCCTTCTGGCTCAGGAAGGATCTCTTTTCTTCCTGGGAGCCTAGCCGGGAGGTCCTGCCAGCATGGTGTTTGGCAGCCCTCCACCATGCCAAAGGCTGCTTTAACCAGGCCTAGGAAGGGGTGCGGGACATGGTTCACAATAGGTTCTGGCATTAGGACTTATCAGGGAAGTTTCCTTATTGAACCTGTCCATTGTGAAACTGCACGGGGGCTAGTGCCCTCACACAGAACATTATAAGAAATAAATGGATGTCGTTGTGTTTCATCTGCTTGTCATCTTTTTTTTTTTAAATATGAAATGCTTCATGAATTTGTGTGTCATCCTTGCGCAGGGGCCATGCTAATCTTCTCTGTATCGTTCCAATATATGTGCTGCCGAAGCGAGCACTAAACATTTTAAGAATTCATGTTCTGTACCCAGGGCCAAAGAGAGTGCTTCATCTTTATCTCTCTTACATAAGTGTCTTCTCTCCATAATCCTGGAGTGTGGCCTGCAGGTTCTTGTGAAGTTGCAGGGCTTCGAGTTTATCAAACCCATTTAAGTTTCTCTACGAGAAGACAGACTCTGTTCTGAGAAAAGGATTCAGTGGCCTGAAGCATGTAAAAGAGAATGCTGAGGATGATGAGAACAACTTGGGTATTGTGGATTCTGAGCAGATTCTCCAGTCTTTGGGAGGTAATTCCAGGCACTGAAGAGCCAAGCTACACCCCATCCTTGGCTCTTGCATGTAACAGGATAAAAATCACTGGGAAGGGGACTGGAGAGATAGCATGGAGGTGGGGTGTTTGCCTTGCATGCAGAAGGATTGCAGTTTGAATCCTGACATCCCATATGGTCCCTTGAGCCTGCCAGGAGTGATTTCTGAGCGTAAAGCCAGGAGTAATCCCTGCATGCTGCCGGATGTGTCCCAAAAACCAAACCAAAGAAACAGAAAAGAAAAGAAAAGAAAGAAAAACACTGAGAATCGGGGTCGGAGCTATAGCACAGTGGTGAGGCATTTGCCTTGCATGTGGCAAGCATAGAATGGACCCGGTTCGAATCCTGGCATCCCATATGGTGCCCGGAGCCTGCCAGGAATGACTTCTGAGCACAGAGCCAGGAGTAACCCCTGATAACCCCTGAGCGCCACCGGGTGTGACCCACCCCCCCAACCCAATCACTTAGGAGAACCCCTCAAATGGGGATGACGGTGCCTGATGGACTTCTAAATATGGGAAATGCTGCATGTTACATTTCTTTGAAATGAAGCATTTTCCCCACATTAAAGTCTCTTCCATACTGAACTGACTTGAGTTTCATTGGCTCAGTTTCCCAAACTAACTGAACATAGTGGAGGTAGAGACATTGGTTCTCAGAACTGATCATGTCTCAGGATCTTTTGGAGGAGCTACTGAGGGCTGGTGTTTCTTTTGGGGGTGGGGGGACCCGCTCTGGTTCTTCTGCATTGTTTCCACAAGACCTCACAATTGGGGTTTTAAGCCATTGTGACAAACGGAACTGGAGTGATGAATCCACTTTCTAAGCAGCAGCCACAGATGTGTGAGCTGGAGACCAAGGTTGGAGACAGGGACTGTGCTCTGAAGTGTGTCTCTGAGTAAAGCTAATTGGGCCCGTTGGGGGATGAACCATTGAACTTGGCCTCATTAGTGCCAGTACAAAACAGCTGAGTTAGTTCAGCTGCTGCCCAGATTCCCTTGTTGTCCTCCAGGTGGCGATGCAGATTTGTCAACCTCTTGAGAGCCAAGAAAAGCTTAGCACAGGCTGGAGTAAAAGTCTTGGTATGTTGAAGGCCCAAGGTCGATCTCTGATGCCACATGGACCCTGAACACTTCTGGAAGTGGCCCCAAACACTAAGCTAGTGGTAGCCCTTGAGAATTGAGAGGTGTGGCCCCAAACAAAACAAAACAAAATTGTATATATAAATAAAAAGAAAGGACGAAAAACAATAGCACTGAGGGGAAGCAGTAAAGTGAGGGCAGGGAGTTGGGGAAATCACTGAAAAGCAGAAGATACTGCCAGGCTTATGACTTACATAGTGGGGTGACACCTCCTGGGCTAGGTGGGTCTCATACACATGCGTGCGTGTGTGTGTGTGTGTGTGTGTGTGTGTGTGTGTGTGTGTGTGTGTGGTTCAAGCAGTGCTCAGGGGCCACTCCAGGCAATATTAAACCATCTGGACTGGACAGGTCAGCCCGGTTTGGTCACTGATGCTGCAGCCTGCAGGTGACACCTGGTGGGCTGAGGTGGGGGGGGGGGTGGGAGGCTACAGCTAGGCGGAACTTAGGTCCTGCACAGGCGAGGCATGATAACAAGCCAAGTCCCTTGCCTTCTTCATTTCAAAAAACAAACTAAGGAAGTGGCTCAAGTACTGGAACAAATGCCTTGCTGGTTAGTGTCCTGGGTTCGATGCTTGGCACCACAAGGTCCCCCCAGTGTGGCTTCCAAATCAAACTAAGTCAAGGCTGGCTGCTTCAGTGACACCTGATTAATGTATGTTTGGAGCTTTGGTTTATTTGTTTGCTCCTTTGTTATGGTTTTGGGCTATACCTGGGAGTGCTCAGAGCTTACTCCTGGGTCTGCATCAAGGATCTCATGGGCTAGCAGAGCTCAGGAAGCCTTTATGGTGTGTTGGGTTTACTGCATGCTAGGCAAATGTCCTACCTGCTGGACTGTCACTCTGGCTTCCTCCTTCTAAGAATCTCTCTTTTCTTTACTGCTCCCACTCCACCGCATTGAGGCTTATGATCTACTGCTTATGATTTATTAGCAGAAAACTAATTTCTTCAATAAAAAGAATCCAAGAGCTTTTTGGAGATAAAACAGAGCTACTTGTGTATGTGTTTGTGTGGGTGGGGGTGAGGGTGGGTTAGGCAGTGACCATAGCATCTCCTGAACCAATGGTGGTTAGTTGGCTTGAGGGAGGAGTTCCCTTGTCTTTGAATGGAGCTAAACAAGGGGGCTACTGAGGTACTGTGTCCCTGGTTCCCAGACTATGTAACAGTCTAACTGAAACCTCACTCAGGAGTATGAGTCCCTACACTCAGCCGGTGCTCAGCTGCACCACTTTGAAGGATGGCTCAGTCTCTTTATCATGGTGGGTGACCACAAGATGGAGCCACAGTGCCTGAGATTCAGAACTAGCTCTGTGGGGGACAGCACTTTCTAGTGCCTCAGTTTCTTCCACTTGGTAACAGTGGAGGGGGTGAAATAGCATTCATCTCAAGGATGTGTATGTGTGTGTGTGTGTGTTCTAAATCAATATTATTTTACATTTTAAAATAATATTTTGTTATTTTATTTTGGTTTTTGGAGACCACATCCAGTGATGCTCAAGGTTGTTCCTGACTCTATAATCAGCAATTACTTCTGACTGTGTTCAAGGAAATGGGGGTGAACCCAAGTTGGCTTTATGCAAGACAAACACCCTTCCTCCTGTACCAAGCCCTGGCCTTTTTATTTTATTAAAAATAAAGTTTTGTTTTTGAGTTTTATGTAGTGATGCTCAGTTTACTCCTGGCTCTGCACTCAGGAATTACTACCTTCTGTATTATTTCTTCAATTTATCATTTTTTATATATTTTATTAAAGAACTGTGATTTACAAAGTTATTGATAGTTGAATTTTAGACATATTTTTTAGCACTAATATCCCACCGCTAGTGTCAACTCTCTTCCACCAATGTTCCCAAGTTCCATTTCATCCCACCTCCCTCACCCCTTTTTTCCAAGCATGCCACCTTGACAGGCATATTTTAAAGTCTTGTTGCTGTAGTTTGAATCTTGTTTTTCAGTGTTGTTGACTCTTTGATTTGGGGATGTAGCTATACTGCTCCTACATATTAACTGATGTATCTGAGGACCTGGGCTCATGTTCTTCATTACCTTTTAAGGAAACTTTCAGAGGGAATTTTTGGGTCACACCCAGCAGTGTTCAGGGGTTATTTCTAGTTCTGTACTCAGGGATCACTCCTGGCAGGCTTGGGGGACTATATGGGATGCCCGGACTCGAATCACCGTCCTCCTTCATGCAAGGAAAACACCTTACCTCCATGCTATCTCTCCAGCCCCAAGAGATAATTTTTTGACAATGAAATGAACACTTGACCTAAGTGAATATCTAAACTATGGATGATGATCATGGTCTGGTATTTTGCTCTGTGATAGCTGCTCTTATGGTAGTTCAAGGCTGAAATGTGTGTGTCTGGACAGGCTGATACTCAGTTGCCCCTATATCTTTGTTCTCTAGAGAGGCTGAGAACTTGGTGAAGGAGGATTGGGTTCAAACATGAGAGTGCAGATGCTGGTCCTACACTAGAACAGCCAGATAGAGAAGAGAAGGGTCCAGGAAGAGGCCTTACCCTTAGCTATGCCCCTCTGGGCACGGCAAGCACTTGGAAGTTAAATAGACATGGCCCCCATCCTTTAGTGATCATCCAATATTCTCAAGGGGGGTCCTTAGAAGGTTTTCCCTTAACTCCTGATAATTTAGCAGAATATTCTTTCCAACCACACTCCAGGAGATGTTAAAAGGGAAAATGTTTCTGATGTTATCACATTTTCTTGGAATTTTTTCATTATTTTTCGAGGGTTCTCCCACATGGTGGTGCTCAGGGTGTTACTCCCAATATGGTTATGTTTGGAGACCATGTGGTGTCAGGTATCAAATCAGGCCTCAATCAAACAATGTCCAGATTGAACAGAGCTTCCAGTCATTTGGACTCTCTCTAGCCCATGTGTCCTAGGAATTTTTTTTCCTCCCTATAGACTGCTGCCCTGGTGGTTGATCAACTGGTGGTTGATCATTAGTGCCCCCCCCCACCCCCCCGCCCGCCTTATCTCATGGGTTCGCAAAAAGTGCCCCAGGATGTCCTAAAGGAAAGCTCACCCTGATTTGTAGGGTAAAAGAGAACTGGAGTGTGGGTTAGCGTGCACTATGCAAAGAGGTGATTGTTTTAGACAGAGGGAACCGCCTCTGCAGGGTGCATTCTGGAACTGAAAATAATTTAGTGTGGCTGCACAGAAGGATGTAGGGTGGGGGGAGGGCATGGGGAGAAAGAGTGAGAAAGAATCTGGGGTTCCAGGGTTTGGGGCAGGAGAGTGAAAGTCCTTGTGAGTTGAAAGAAGGTTTTTAAGTTCTATTCATATTTTTTATTTTTTAAATTTCATTTTATTGAAACTATTGTGATCTACAAAGCCCTTCATTGTTGAATTTCAGATATACAGTGAGTTCGGGCCATTCCCACCACTAGAGTCAATTTCCCTCCACCAATGACCCCAGAATTCATTATATCCCACCGTCCTTTGCCCCCTGGACTGCCGGTATAACAGGCCCATTTAAGTTTGTTGACTTTGGTTTGGATATTCAGTTCTGTCCTTTTTTCCTCCACCAATGCACCTGAGAAGGGGTTTCAGTTCTTTTTTTTTTTTTTTTTTTTTTTTGGTTTTTGGGCCACACCCGTTTGACGCTCAGGGGTTACTCCTGGCTATGTGCTCAGAAATCGCCCCTGGCTTGGGGGGACCATATGGGACGCCGGGGGATCGAACCGCGGTCCGTTCCTTGGCTAGCGCTTGTAAGGCAGACACCTTACCTCTAGCGCCACCTTCCCGGCCCCGGGGTTTCAGTTCTATTCTTAAGCACAATCAGCACTCAGGATGGTGTGGTAGTGAACAGGGAAATGTGTGGTAATGTGGTAGTGAAATGCATTTCTTTACTTTTTAGTTTGATTTCCCCATCGATGTATGATGGTCAGGGATTACACACATTTTGGTGACGATTGCTCATTTAGTTGTGATGCTCAATCGACCAAGTTGTGATATGGCTAGAAGGCACTTGTGGTTCTGGGGGATCACAGACGGCGTTACCGTAGGACTGCACAGTCAGGTGGAACTGAGAATTGAACCTGAGGCTTCAAACTTGCTACCAGACAATTTCCTGGTCCCAAAATAAGTTTGAATTTGATTTATTTAGTTTTAGGGTGCAGGACTTTTTTGACCACTTCCAGAAGGGCTCAGGAGCTCAGAAGTTCTGTGCTTGGAGAACCATATGCAGTGTTAGGGTCAGTAATATGTAAGACAAGCACCTTAACTTCTATACTATCTCTCTAGCCTAGCTCTGGAAACTGGAATGGAAGGGATGGGTGGGTATGCACATGTGTGCATACTCCAACAGGAATATGCAAGGCAGGTACAGTGGACAGGACCGGAAGTGGAAGCTGGGAGGGACAACAGTGAGAAGGGTGTGTCCTCCAGCAGGAGAGGAGGGGCACCGAGTTCAGGAAGTTACACACTGTAGTATTGTGCATGAGGAGAACAGTGAACAAGTTTGAGAATTAACCATCTCTCAGCTATCTTGGAACTGAGAGTAACTTTGATTTTTGGAATTCTGGTCCTAAATGACAGTGTCTGAACATGGATTAGGACAAAACTAGATGACACAGAAACTCCTGAGGTGTGTGTGCATGATCCCTTCTCTTTCTCTCCTCCCAAAATGGCCTTTTTCTCTTCATTTAATTCTTTTAACAATTTCTCCCGAGGGGCTGGAGACATATTATAGCGGCTAAGATGTGTGTATTACATGTGGCAGACCAGTCTGATTCCTGGAACCACATGTACCCCACATTGCAAAGTGCAGTCAATATCAGCCTGATGGAGAATCATAAGGACCACTTTCCCCCCCCCTCCGAGCTCTGCTTGGGATGCGTCTGGCTGTGTTCTCCACGCACCCCAAAATACCTCTCTTGATAGCATGCGCAGAACTGAGGGCATGAATCAAGTTGGTAATCATCAGAGCCCTCCTTAGCTTTTATTTGCTTGAGCTCCCACATTTATTTGAATGTCTTTGAACCTAATTTCTTCCATTATAAATGGGTGTGCTTGCACTGTCCTCCTAGGGCTAGGGTGATTAGGGCTCCATGCAAGTTTCCTCATGAGGTCCCAAAGCCAACTTTCTCTCTCACAAAGGAGGGAAGTGGTACCACTCTATACCCCATCTACCAAATTCAACCCCATATATCTCCCTTTCCCATATGATCTTCCCATGAAATTTGCTGTGATTTTTTTTTTTTTTTTTTGGTTTTTGGGCCACACCCGTGTGATGCTCAGGGGTTACTCCTGGCTATGTGCTCAGAAATCGCCCCTGGCTTGGAGGGGACCATATGGGACGCCGGGGGATCGAACCGCGGTCCTGATCCTTGGCTAGCGCTTACAAGGCAGACACCTTACCTCTAGCGCCACCTTCCCGGCCCCAAAATTTGCTGTGATTTATCTTGAAGGTTATAGTAATTTCTTTTTCTTCTTTTTGTGGTGCTGAAGATGGAACCCAGGGCCTCATCCATAAGCACTCTGCTCTTCCACTGAGCGGTACTCAGGTGTTACTTTTGGCTCTACACTCACAACTTACTCCTGGAAATAACTGGGAACTATATGAGATAATGGGGATTGAACCAGGGTCAGCTGTGTGCAATATAAACACTCTCTGTGTTAATGTTCCAGCTCCTCCACTGAGCCTATTTTCTAGCCTGAATACTATGTCTTCCTGGATACCATGATGCCAGTTTCCTCACTCTGGATCCTTTCTTTGTCTTCTTCACTTAGTAGTTGGGATGTGTGTGATCTATTTTGTTTTTTATTTTTCCTCTATAACCCATTTGTTGAAGTAGAAGTCACACTCGTGAAGCCCACCCATTTGAAGAGCATCAAGGATGGGCCTAGAGCAGCAGTGGAGGCGCAGGGCTGCCGCAGGGGGTTGAAGAAGTAGAAATTATCCTGCAGTCCTTTAAGACCCTGCCAAGCCCAACAATGAGTAATAGGCAGATAAATGGAAGAAACAAGTCAAGAAAACACAGAAAATATTCCACGTGTTAGGCTTTAGTTTGCTTGTAGGATTATATAACCATGGCTTATTCTCAGATTTCAATGTAAAAGAAAACATTATTGTTGTTTTGGGGCCACGCATGGCAGTTCTCAGGGTTAATCCTAGCTCTGGGCTCAGGACTGACTCCTGGCAATGTTCAGGGACTATATGTGGTGCTGGGATTAAACCAGGGTTGTACCCACTGTAGCTGCTGGTAAGGTAAGTGTCTTAGCTTATATGTGCTATGTCTCCAGGCTCCACTCTCTGATTTTAGTGACTTTGATCACCCCCCAAAGAAACCCTATGTTCACTAGCAGCTATTACCTAGCTTTACTTTTTCTTTTTTTCCCTTTTTGTTTTGGGTCACATCTGGCGGCGGCAGCACTCAGGGGTTACTCCTGTCTCTGCTGTCTCTGTGATCAGAAATCGCTCCTGGCAGGCTCAGAAGACCATATGGGATGCCGGGAATCGAACCAAGGTTCGTCCTGGGTTAGCCACATGCAAAGCAAATACTCTACCGCTGTATTATTGCTTGGATCCAGTAATTTACTTTATAAAATCTCTATTATTTCTTTTTTTTCTTTATCTTGGACATTTTAAAAGAATTAGTACTATGTGATCTTGCTTTTATTTGTTTTGGGGTCACACCCAGTGGTGCTCTGGAGTTATTTCCTGTTCTACACTCAGGAATCACTCTATCACTTGGTAGGTTCAGGGGAACATATGAGATGCTGGGACTAGAATTCAGGTCTGCTGATTGCAAGGTTAACAACCTAGACACTATACTATTGTTCTGGTCTCCTACTATGTGATCATCTTTTGTTTGTGGTGTCTTTTTTTTAAAAAAATAAAATGAGGACGGGCCCAGAGAGATAGCACAGCGGTGTTTGCCTTGCAAGCAGCTGATCCAGGACCAAAGGTGGTTGGTTCGAATCCTGGTGTCCCATATGGTCCCCTGTGCCTGCCAGGAGCTATTTCTGAGCAGACAGCCAGGAGTAACCCCTGAGCACTGCCGGGTGTGGCCCAAAAACAAAACAAAAAACAAACAAACAAAATAAAATGAGGACATACCCAGTGGTGCTGGGGTGGGGTGCTGCCATTTTTGCCAATGCTCTACCCAGAAGGGATAGTCATGGGCATATGATGTCACAGACATTTGAACTGTTTTCATTCTTTCTGTCATGATGTATCATGCTGTTGTAAATTTTTGCATACATTTTTATGTGAACATATGTTTCATATAGTCTTAGATATATAAATGGGAATGAAATTACTGAGATCATCCGAAAACTTAGATTTAGCATTTCGGAGGAGCTGCTCAACTATTCTCAAAGTGGCTGTTCTATTCTGTAACTTCATCAGCAATGTATGAACATGTCAGTTTTGCCACATCCTTGCCAACACTTTTGTATATCACTTAATAGTTGTTTTTTTTTGTGGAGCAATATATATATATATATATATATATTTTCCTTTTGGGTCACATCCAGCAGTGTTCAAGGGTTTCTCCTAGCTCTGAACTCAGGAATTATTCCTGGCAGGCTCAGGCTATCGTATGGGATGTCAGGGATTAAACTAGAGTCTGCCTCTTGCAAGGCAATTACCCTACTCTCTGCACTAACTGACCCAAAGAGTGGAAGTAAATAAGCAAAGAAACGAAAGAGACAAGCAATGGGATACATGTTTAAGGGACAACACGGGACTTAAAGAGCTAGCCCAATAGCATCATTGTCATTCTGGTGGGTAAAAAATGGTTTCTCATTGTGGTTTTGATTTCTAAACCCTTAAGGGCCAATAATGTCAAACATCTATTTTTGCATCTATCAACCACTTTTAGATCTTTGAAAATATCATTCCACATCTTACCCTGCATACACCCTATTTCCTTCTCTCTTTGGATTGCCTAAGCAGTGTCCGAGGTACACTGGGGACCCTTTAGGCATACTTGGCTGTGTGGGCCTGATGATGCAATAGGATTCAGGTCCATGGCATTGGGCCCACCTGGTTATATGTAGCAGAACTGGGGAGGGATGTGTGTTTCAGGGATTAGGAATCCCTGTGGTATCAGAGATCAAACTCAGGGCCTTGAGCATGTCAGGTTATATGCCACAATCCTTTGAGCAATCTCCCTGACCCATAGCCTTCCTGTCTTACTTTATATATTCATGGACCAAAAAAAGCATAATATAAGTTATCAACTTTCTCATCATTGCAAACTAAGACTCTCCCTGAAATCTTTGCCTTCTGAGCCCTGTTTTGAACTCCTTGTCTTTCCATTTTGTTTGCTTTCTCTTAAACCTCCCAAGTGGTGTTCAGGGTGTTCTTTGGCTAACCAGGGCAGTAGTTCAGTGTAAGGGCTCAAGCATGAGGAGCTTCTTGGGCCCTGAAGTGTCCAGGGCCCAAGACAACCTTGTTGGTACTCAGGAGCTTCTGGGGCAACACCTGGTAGTCTTGGGAGGTTGCTTGGTTTTGGGGATTGAATCCAGTTGAGGTGCATGCTGGCCATGGATCCTAACTATCTCAGATTACCAACTCCTTTTGTTTTGAGTAGTAGCCATCTATGGTGTAGCATGTCCTGGTGGTTTTTGATCTGCACATCTTGGATGTTTAATGAGGTAGAGCACATTTTCACTTGCATATCAGCCATTGGTACATCTTCTATAAAGAAATTTCTAGTCTGTTCTTTGCTTTTTCTATCTTTTTGTTTATTTGGGGTGCTTGGGTTCAAACCCAGGGCCTCCCAGACATGAAATATGTACTCTATCACTGTGCTATCCTCTGTACTAGCCATTTTTTAATTGGATCACTTTTTTTCTGGTATTGGCAAGTGTATCTTGGATACAAGTCCCTTATCAGAGATATGATTTTTAAATATTATCTCCCATTCTGTGCATTGTATGCCACTTAAATATTTTTTTATTTTAGGCACCATCATTTGCAATATGATTAATGATAGAGTTTCATGTGCACAATGTCTCATACCAGAGTGTCCTCCACCCCTATATTCACTTTTTTGATGGGGAAATTATGAAACAAGAAAGTTTTTACTTTTTTTGTTTTGTTGTGATTTGGAGGCACAACCAGTGGCCTCAAAACTTGTGCCTGTCATGCCAATTGAACCCTGATCAGCTACATGTAAGCAAGTGCCTTATTCTCTGTATTATCTCTCCTGACTGCTAAGTCTTTACTGTCAAGATCTTCATCTTATCTGCTTTTCTGTTATTTGTGTGTTGGAATTATAGCTAAGAAATCACTCCCTAACTCCAAGTTATTGCGATTGACTTCTAAATGTTTAAAATTTGTAGTTTTTACATTTATGGATCTTCTGATCCAATTTGAATGATTGATTGTAAACTATGTAAAGCAAAACCTGAATGACATTCTATTTAGTATTAATATAAATTATATAATTATTTTGATTTGGGGGCTAAAGTTAGATGTGCCAAGGGGTTACTCCTGACTCTGTGCTCAGGGATCACACCTAGTGAGTCTTTGGTGCTTGTGGATTGCACATAGGCAAGCACCCTGGCAAACTGTGGTCTACATAGTTGTATTATCATGCTAGTCACTATTTAAAATTTTTTGTTGTTATTGGATTTTTTTGTTTGCTTTTGGGCCACACCTGGTGGTGCTCAGGGATTACTCTTGGCTCTGACTCAGAAATTACTCCTAGCAAAGAGGCCAGAGTGATAGTACAGTGGTAAGGCATTTGTCTTGCATGTGGCCAACCTGGGAAGGACCCGGGTTCAATTCCTTGCATCACATATGGTCCCCTGAGCCTGCCAGGAATAATTTCTGAGCACAGAGCCAGGAGTAACCCCTGATTGCAGACATGTGTGGCCCAAAACCCAAACAAACAAACAAACAAACAAACAAAAACCACAAAACAAAAACCAAACTACTCCTATCAGGTTCAGGGACTATATGGGATGCTGGGGATTGAACCCAGATCAGCTGCATGCAAAGCAAATGCCCTGCCTGCTGTGTTATTGTTCTGGCCCAAGTCCCTATTTAAAGTTTTTTGTTTGTTTGTTTGTTTTGTTTTAGTTTTGGGGTCATACCTGGCAGCACTCAGGAGTTACTCCTGGCTCTGTGCTCAAAAGTCGATCCTGGCAAGCTCGGGAGACCATATGGGATGCTAGGATTTGGACCAGGGTTTGTCCTGCATTGACCACATGCAAGGCAAATGCCTTACTGCCGTGCTATCACTCCAGCGCCCCCCTTAAAGTTTTTTAAAATTTTATTTTAAGTTGCACTGCTCTAGAACACAAGTCAAATTCCTTACCCCAAGCTCATGTGCTTTTCCCTTCTTCAGTTTTCTGTAGCCATTGGCTCTTATTCCTTTATCTGTAACTTTTATCTTGATGAAAAAATACTGTATGCAATTTGTTTATTTGCTACTTGTTTATTACATTTCTTTTTTATTTAAACCCCTATTGGACCAGGCCCATTTATGTCCTATTTACTTTATCCACAGCACCTAGTATAGGGCCTGGTACATATGCTCAGAAAATTCATCTATGTATATGTTTCTGTATACACAGATGGTGTGTGTGGGGTTGTTGTGATTAGCCATGTGAACATGTACTACTCCATACTGAGCCATGTACCTGAATCTAAGTATTTGTTTTAAGAAAAAGAGTGCAGGGAAGATATTTCAGATGTCAGGGGCATAAGATCTGAGTTTGATTTTTGGCACTGCAGAGCTGCCCATGACCTCTCAAGCATTTCAGGAATAACTTATGAACAATACCAGGTGCAGCCCTGAAGACCCAAGAGCCGTATGGGTTGGCTCTAGTGGCTACAGACCAATGTTCTTAAGCAGGGATGCACCACTGAGCCTGAGCATTGAACCATCCCACGGGGTGTGGCTGGGAATGGCCCCTGAGTCCCCAGAGCACAGTTTGAAAGCTCCCCAAAAAGGAAAGAGGAAGAATGAGTAATATAATATTTCTTTTGCTCCCAGTATTCTCTCCAACTTTTGTAAATTTTATTTCCCCTCATATCATTTCCCCCCCCCCTGGATTTCCCTGTTTCTTCCCCCCATGTCCTGTTTTCATGGAAAATTATATTATGGAATATAAGAGGAATAGAACAACCATTTCACCGTTTTTGTTTGCTTTTGGGCCATATCTGGAAGCACTCAGGGATTTTTCTGACTCTGCAAACAAAAATCACACCTGATAGTATTTGGAGAAACCATATGGGATGGCAAGGATTGAATCTGGGTCAGCTATGTGCAAGGCAGACACCTTACTGCTATTCTTTCTGACCACAGCATTTAACCTTTTAAGGCTATACCATTTTACCTTTTAATTTTGTTTTTTTATTTCTTTCTGCTTTTAGCACTTAAGATTTAATATTGATAATCAACTTTGAATCTGAAGACTTCTTTTTTGAGCCACACCTACAAATGCTCAGGCATTACTCCTGCCTCTGCAATCAGTATTACTCCTGGTGAGCTTGGGGGGATCGTATTGGATTCTGGGGAAACAAACCTGGGTTGGCCGAGTACAAGACAAATGCCCTACCCGCTGTTCTATCACTTTGACCCTCTCTTGGTTATTTTCTTATGTTTACATATGAGTCAGGCTTTTCTCTAAAATACAGCTTTTATGGGGGCAGGAGCACTCCTGACACTCAGAGGGAACCTGAGGCGTGGCAGGTGGTGGAGCGACGTTCACTTCCAGGTCTGAAGATCTGTGCTCTTCCACCAAATCACATCTCTAGCCCCCCTAGGATATTTTTAAAACCCTATAGTATTTGAAAACAGAAGATGTTACAGAATTTTAAATCAGTGGATTATGAAACACATAAAACTCCATGCACACGATCGAATGAATAAGGTACTTTTTTTTTTTTATAGTTATATTCAATTAGAAGGCATCACCCTACAATAGTGTCCTTAAAAATCCTGCACAATAATTTTCTTTTGAAAAGGTGAACCTAAGGCCCGGAAAGATAGCACAGCGGCGTTTGCCTTGCAAGCAGCCGATCCAGGACCAAAGGTGGTTGGTTCGAATCCCGGTGTCCCACATGGTCCCCCGTGCCTGCCAGGAGCTATTTCTTTCTTTTCTTTTTTTTTTTTTTTTTGTGGTTTTTGGGTCACACCCGGCAGTGCTCAGGGGTTATTCCTGGCTCCAGGCTCAGAAATTGCTCCTGGCAGGCACAGGGGACCATATGGGACGCCGGGATTCGAACCGATGACCTCCTGCATGAAAGGCAAATGCCTTACCTCCATGCTATCTCTCCGGCCCCATCCAGGAGCTATTTCTGAGCAGACAGCCAGGAGTAACCCCTGAGCACTGCCGGGTGTGGCCCCCCCCCAAAAAACAAAAAACAAAAAACAAAACAAAACGAACCTAGGCACTAGTGGTATGATATCTCTGCCCACTTTTAATTCCTATTAATTCAGCAGGTTTATAATTATAAAAAGGGAACATACTTTTATTTAATCTCTTGTTTTGTTTTGTTTTTGGCCACACCCGACAGTGCTCAGGGATTATTCCTGACTCAGAGGATCATATAGAATGTCAAAGATTGAACCCCAGTCTGGCATGTGCAAGGCAAATATCTTAATCCCTGTACTATTCCTCTGGTCCCTCATCTTATTATTTTTTTTTAATTTTGTTTTTGGGACATATTCAGCTATTCTCAGGAGTTATACCTGGCTCTGCACTTAGGACTTTCTCCTGGGCAATGCTCAGGGAACCATATGGAGTAGGCAGGCCTCATTGTATTATTGCTGCAGACCCATACTTTCATCCCAATATTAAGCTCTGCTCCCCCATCTGCTGTGAGAAGTGCTTAAGAAGGTGAGGGCCACTAACATGCTTACAGATCATCTCCCCTAAAAGCCACATTCTGGATTTGTGTGTCTACTTTGCATCTCACTTATCGTTTACAGATATCCAAACACCTAAGAAGCGAGCCCAAAAGATGATGGAAACTTTTGATCCATGAGACCAGGCACACATTTGTTTGGCTTTGCTCTAATCTTCAGAGCTGTGCATCATGCTGACAAGTCCATGATTTTTAAAATACAGATTTTCCTTTGGGCTTACTCCCCCACCCCTTTCATTGTGGTAATATTTTCTCCTATCGTCCATCTTCTAAAAAAAATAGTAGGTGCAACAGTCTAATCAGCCTTTACCAACTTTTCTGCAAGAACAAGGCAGAAAATATGAAGATATAAATCAAGGATTGTTATTATTGTTTATGTGGTGGTGATATATAGTTCGGCATTCTACATGGCCACTTTGGAAACACAGAATGCTGCTCAGGCTCGAGCGATTTGTTTCTGAGCCCGGTGCATGGGTATTTCTAATAAATATTATTCTGTCTCTGATTTTATGATATCAACCAGATACCCATGCAATAAAATATTTTTAGATTTCTGGCATTAAGTCTACATTGTCAAAGAAAGATAATGTCTCTAAACTTTAACAGTGGAAGGTAGAGAAAACAAATTAGGCTAAGATAACTAAATGCTTGTAAATCATCTTAATAACCATGATAGTTTTATACATGGGCAATGTTTGGAAGAATATAGATCCATAGAAGATAAGATCAGAGGTGATTTTAATTTTCTTTGTTGCCTAGCTGTATTATTTTTTTCTCACTGTGAATGCATATTACTTTTGAAATAAAAGAGGTTTCTCTTTAAAGAATAGTCCTAGGAAGAGGTTATAAAGACAAAATATTGAAATAGAATTAGTAGGGGTCTGGAGTGATAGTACAATGGATCCGATATGTGTATTGCATGCGGCTGACCCGGGTTTGATCATTGGCATCCCATATTGTCCCCTGAACACTGCCAGGAGTGATTCTGAGTGCAGAGCCAGGAGTAATCTCTGAACATTGCTCAAACTAAAAACTCAAATAGAAAATAAGTAACATTCTTTAATGAGGAATTTAGATTGACTTCCAAGAAATTGTAAATCTGATTCACCTTCTATGAAGTTCTTAACAGACATTTTGGGTTGTGGTACACCCAGCAGTGGTCAGGGCTTATTTCTGGATCTGCCCTCAGGAATCACTCCTCACTGTTTCAGGGGAACTTACGGGGTGCCAGGGATCAAGCCTGGTTGGCAATGTGCTAGGAAAACCTTCTGTTCTACTTCTCCAGCTCACATTTTACCTTTTTTTTTTTTTTGGAGGGGGGTTTGGGCCACACCGAGCGGTGCTCAGGGGTTACTCCTGGCTGTCTGCTCAGAAATAGCTCCTGGCAGGCACGGGGGACCATATGGGATGCCCGGATTCAAACCAACCACCTTAGGTTCTGGATTGGCTGCTTGCAAGGCAAACGCCGCTGTGCTATCTCTCTGGCCCCTCACATTTTACTTTTGAGGAAGATTCTGCTCCCTTCTAGAAACCCTGTCCTTCTGTCTGAGGCAGTCTCCATACTTGCTGGTGATGCTCAGATACTTTTTCTAACTCTGCTAAGGATGATCTCTGGCAGTGCTTGAGGGAACATATGTGGTGCTGGGGATTCAAATAAGGACCAACAGTGACGGCATAAGTCAATGTCTTATCTCTGTATTTTCTCTCTGTCTGCCCCTGGCTTCTCTTTTTGACTCTCCATGGAGTCCTGTTTTCACTTGGAATCTGGCTCCTGACTTTTTTTTTTCTTCTGTTAAAGCCATTTGGTTATCTTGAGACAACTTCAAATCATGATTTACACTCAACATTTTCAGCTCTGAAGAGTGGTGACTTTCCAGCCATAATCAATCCTCTCTGCCTATCTAAGATGATCAGGGAAGACAAGATTGAACATTCTTTTTTTTTTTGGTGTGTGTGTCTGTTAACAGATATTTATGGAATACTTATTTGGTATGAATACCTATTTAGTACAATTCAACAATAGCAAAATGATTATACCCGGAGAGGGAACCAGAGCAAATGAGCCAAGTATTTCTGGTGAATTTCTCTTGAAATTCTCTTGAAAGGAGAGAATGTGGAGACTTTTTTTTTTTTAAGAACTTTGTCTTGGGGCCAGAGAGAGCACAGCGGAAAGGCATTTGCCTTGCATGCAGAAGTACTGTGGTTTGAATCCCGGCATCCCATGATCCCCTGAGCCTGCTTAGGGGTTATTTCTGAGCATAGAACCAGAACCCCTGAGCGCTGCCAGGTGTGACCTAAAAAACAAAAACAAACAAACCCCAAAACTTTGACTTTCAGGGTTTTCTCTCATTCTGTACCTGCTTCTCTGAAAGTCAAAGCTATTGACAATATAGCTCAGTATGCCCCAAACCACTGTTCTTCATTCCTTGTAGTTCTTTCCTCTCCTGTCTTACCTCTAGAGCAGGGCAGAGGAATTTCTCCTTTTCTCATTGATCATAAAAAGAAATGAAATGAGGGGCTGGAGAGGTGGTGCTAGAGGTAAGGTGTCTGCCTTGCAAGCGCTAGCCAAGGAAGGACTGTGGTTCGATCCCCCGGTGTCCCATAAGGTCCCCCCAAGCCAGGGGCAATTTCTGAGCACTTAGCCAGGAGTAACCCCTGAGTATCAAAAGGGTGTGGCCCAAAACAAAACAAAAAAAGAAATGGGGGGATGAAGCTATAATGCAGCAGGTAGGTAGTTTGCCTTTTATGCAGCCAATCAGGTTCAATCCCCAGCATCCTATATGATTCCCTGAGCATATGTAATTTCCATGTTCAGAGTCAAGAGTAAGTTCTGGGCATTGCTGGGGTGTAACACAATACCAAAACAAACAAAATAAGTGAAAGGGTGCATCCTGTCTTTATCATCATGGTCTACCCCATCCCCTCTTGGTACCTCCTGTTTTGGTCTCACTTGGGAATAGAGGATTGAGTTGTCAGGTCAGAGAGGGCTGGAAATGGAGGTACAATGTTAGATTTAGAGCCATGGCTTTAGGTGTTACATCTTGAAGTTGGCCGTGAGTACCCAAATGACCACATCTATGTATATATGTATATATATGTATATATGTATATGTATATATGTATATGTATATATATATGATTGGTGTCCAAACAGCTCCATCCCCTGCCTCACTTGTTATGCTTTTCTATCATGTTCTGAGTAAGATGTATGGGCAGAAGGGGGTGGTTGCAGAACTTACAAGAGAACTAACTTGAGTGTGACATGGGCCAATGATTTATCTTCTGTAAGCCTGGGTTTATACTTGGAGAAAGTGGAATACAGATCCTGCCCTGTGCTCTTCAGAGAGTTACTGTGAGGATCAAATTGTCATGGCAGAGGGCAAAGTTCTCTGTCAATTGTGAAAGCTTGTGCACAGGCAAGGAATGATGATAAAAATGATCAATAATGATGATAACAACATTGGTGGTGAAGGTCAAAGTGATGGTGATAATAAAGCATCAAAAGAAGACAAACTTGGGAATGCCAAGGACTCTCTTTTTGAGCTCAATATACTACAGACATTGCTCCCTAGCTCACAATTCACAGTCACAGGCAGACAGAAGCGTATAAACGGGTAAAAACAACCGTCCCTGGTTTATGCCACTGTAGCTCCCAGGTTGTTTACTGACCAGGGGCTGATAGGCACTTTCCCTTTGTCTGCAGGCATGCATTTGGCTATTTATTTCACCTCCTGGCTGAACAGCTCTTCCATCTTGTCATTCCCAACACTGGGGACAGCCCTTGATGTCCATTTAATGATCTGCTAGAATCTGGAGCCAGCAAAATGGAAATGCGAATCATCCCCGTGGGTTCTTGCGCCCTCCCACAGCTAGTCTGAGCCAGACGCCAGTGCAGCCCCTGCTGATACAGGTCCTGTGGGATTTGCCACTCTATATGTGGCCTGGATGAGCTCTTGGTTGGGACTGGGTGGAGCAAGTAACTGGCTCCCACTCTCCCTTGCTCCCTTGTCTTTGACTGTTGCCCTCACTCCCCCTTTTCTGAATCCTGGGCTGTGCCTAATCATAAAGGAGGCCTCTGGCTGACCTTGACAAGAACTCCCACTCCCTGCCTTTGGAGAGAGGTGTGAAATTGCTCCAGTGGTTCTATTCCAACAGAGGCTGCCTGTGCTCATAACCTAATTGTAATTGCTGCTAGAATTCATTCCTAGCAGTTTCTGGGGGTCAGAGAGGCTTTAGTTCTATGGCCCCGAGAAAAGCATGCTCTATAATGACTCCTTTTCTTTGTTAATTGGGAAAGGGAAATGCTTTCTGCCCAGAATTACCCCACTCTTGGGAAGAACTTTGCCCCCTTCCAGTAATAAGTGACCTTTGGAACTTTCTTCCCCATCAATTTGGGCTTTAGGATCAGGTGCTTAAGTCACACATACCATGTATGGGCCCAGGGAGATGACTCAAAGGATGAGTGCATGTGTTTTGCTTGTAAGAGGTATGGGTTTGCGTCCCAGCTCTGCATGGTCCTGAGCACTGTGCAGAGAGTAGCTCCAGAGTACTGTGGCACAAAAACTCAAACAAAAAATTTACATGGTATATGAGTGAAGAGAATATATGTGTCAAGTCTATTTTGGGAGGGCGGGGAGGCAGACCCTGCAATACTCAGGGATTATTCCTGGCTCTGTACTCAGGCATCACTTCTGGCAGTGCTCAGATGACCATTGGGGTGCTAAAGATTGAACTTGGGTCAGCCATATGTGAGGTAAGTGCCCTATTTGTTGTACTATTGCTCCATATGTCATGTCTTAAATCCCAGAGCATTCTTCTGAGAGCAGGCCTTTGGCATGTGGGAGGGGCTCATTCTGCAATGGTCTCACATTCATAAAAAGACACACATTCCACCTCATCTATGAACTCTACATAAGATTTGGCCTAAACTTACAAAATAATGCTAATGAGAGTCAACATCACAATTTCCCTTTGGTCCAGCTTTGGTGTATCCAGTGCACAAGAATCTGTCCTATGAGAGGCCCTGGCTATGATGGTGATGCAATTAGCTGGGTATTCTGGAGAAGAATTGGGACTTCCGTTTGCTGGAGGCAGTCATGTTTCCTGTGACTATATTCAGCCATCTCACTTCTGTGAGGTTTAGTACTTAGCAGCCCCATTTCACAGAAGGGGAAATTGAGACCAGGTTGAAGATTACTGCTAGAAAGCAATGGAGAGAGCATACCTATTCCAACAGGTCACACCACATCTTTCAATGAATCAGCCCATCATTTTCTAGCTAACCCGGTTCTTACCGTCACCTGTGGGCACTTGGGAACGCCACGCTTCTCTGATCCTTCTCAGAATGGTCCTACAGAAGCTTCGAGGAGAATCATAGGTTTATGCTGCGTCAAAATGTTCTAAAATAGGGGCCGGAGAGATAGCATGGAGGTAAGGCATTTGCCTTTCATGCAGAAGGACGGTGGTTTGAATCCCAGCACCCCATATGGTCCCCCGTGCCTGCCAGGGGCAATTTCTCAGCATAAAGCCAGGAGTAACCCCTGAGCGCTGCCGGGTGTGACCCAAAACAAAAAAAAGAAAAAAAATTTTTTCTAAAATTTCCGTCTGAGGGCTGGGTTGATAGTATGGCAGGTAGGACCCTTGCCTTGAACGTGGCTGATGGGGTTTGATCCCTGGCACCCCATATGGTTCCCCAGTACTGCTAAGAGTGTTTCCTGAATACAGAAGCAGAAGTAAGTCCTGAGCATAGCCAGGTGTGGCCCCCAAACCAAAACAACAAATTCCTTTTGAAGAAAGGCTGAGACATCTGATGCTGAAGGTGACCAGGGTAATATGTTTAAGTTACTTTACTTTGCCCTGTCTGAGCTCATTTTTTTTTTTTTTTGTCATGGTGACCTCTGCTTCCATCAGAAATAACAGGTTGCTGAGAAGGTGGCTCTCGGCTCCCCTGTTCAGACAATGGACTCTGACTCTGTGCTCGAAGCAGGCCTCTCAAGTTCAAAAAAAGCCCTGGTGCTCTGTATTTTGACAGGTTGAGAAATCCAATCCATTTATTTTGAAAACCCATTAAGCCCAGCCAATATGGGATATTTAGAAAGGCCAGAATTTTGCTTCTGGTCAGAAGGTCAGTGCTGTCATAAAGTAACAGCTAAAGGAAGTGAAACAAAACATATTTTATTGTAGAGCTATAATTCCCAAGCATTCTTTAAAAATGTACTTTCAGTTAAAATAAGACACAAGAAAAACACAGCACACTGAATTGCAGGAAATTGCTGCTACTATAAGCTCTTTGTTTCGGGTACTTATTCAATTTTGCATGCCCAGATTTTAGTTCAGGGATAGGCACAGTGTAAATACTCAATAAATGCCCAACGAATGAGCCTCAAAATAGTTTATTTTGCTGTTTAATTTTTTTTTCTTCTGAAGATTTTGTTGCTCTTGTTCCCAATGCTATTAAATCATCCACAAGAAAAGAATATGTGATTTTGGAAGGTGAGTTTCAGAGTAAGTTCAGTTTGACTCTTCTTGGCATCTTAAATTATATTATCAATGATACAGATCACAAGGTCTTAAGGTCAGAATCTTCAGAGATAACTCTTTGATCCTTTCAGCCTTGTGAAGGAGGCATGGGAGATGTTATTATTTTCATGTACCCCAAGGATGGGAACATAAGTACAGAATGTTACCTAAAAGAAAACAGCCATGCTATTAGGTGATCCCAAATTAGTCTGTGTCTTCTCGTGAGTCACTTTACCTTTTAATGACCTCCTCTGATGGTTGCTAAGTGACCACTCTCTCTTTTGGGGGCCACACACAGCTATGCTCAGGGCTTTCTCTTCACTCTTTGTTGAGAGATCACTTTTGGTGAGCTTGGGTGACCACATGTAGTGCTGGAGATCAAACCTAGGTTAGTTTCATGCAAGGCGAATGCTCTATCTGGTGCACTATTGCTTTGGCGTAAGAATAAAGTGATTCTTTTTGTTGTTGTGTTGTTTTTGTTGTTGTTTGTTTTGGGGCCACATCCGGTGACGCTCAGAGGTTACTCCTGACTATGTGCTCAGAAATCGCTCCTGGCTTGGGGGACCATATGGGACGTTGGGGGATTGAACTGCTAGGTTAGCACATGCAAGGCAAATGCCCTACTGCTTGTGTCACCACTCTGGCCCCAAGAATAAAGTGTTTTTTGATAAATACCAGTAAGAAACTCAATGTTTGGCGAGTAGGATCATTTATTTAATTAAGAGAATTCTGATTTTTTTTGGGTGGGTGCTTAGGGGTTATATTTGGCTTTGTGCTCAGGAATTACTCCTGGTGGTGTTCAGGGGGCCATATGGGATTGAACCAGGTTGGCTACATGCAAGACAGATGCCCTATCCACTGTACTATTGTTCCAGCCCCAACATTCTCTCTCTCTCTCTCTCTCTCTCTCTCTCTCTCTCTCTCTCTCTCTCTCTCTCTCTCTCTCTGTCATACCTGCAGCACTCAGGGGTCACTCCCAGCTCTACGCTCAGAAATCGCTCCCGGCAGGCTCAGGGGACCATGAAATGCCGGGACTTGAACCACCATCCTTCTGCTTGCAAGGTAAATGCCCTACCACCATACTATCTCTCCGGCCCCAGCATTCTCTTTTTTGGTGAGCATTTCATTGTATATGTATATATATATATTTATTTATTAATTTTTTTTTGCTGGGGCACCAATACCCAGAAGTGCTCAAGGTTTACTCCTGGCTCTGCACTCAGGGTTCACTCCTGATGGGCTCTGGGGACCATATAGGATGCTGGAGATTGAATTTAGCTGGGTTAGATGAGTGTAAGGGAAGTGACCTGTTTTCTGTCCTATGGCTTCAGGTCGCATAGTGAGCATTACTCACATGCTCCTTCACAGAAATGAGGTGCATGTAGAGTGGAAACCTGGGATGGGGCACCTATAGAGTGTAATTATGAGTCTACATAAAACACAGACTGGTGAAACTGGGGTGCTACTTCTTACACACTTTTTTTGGTGGATGGAGGAGAACATTTTCCTGGATGGAGCAGTTGAGAAGGGCATGAGCAGTAGAAGGAAAAAGGAATGGAGAGGAATTAGAGGTAAGGGAATTCCCATCCAAGGGAAGAAGGTGGACAAATTTGTGCTGTCTGGGATGTATTAATACGGGAGATAGATAGAAGAATTCTTCACTAAGAACTTTCAGTTGAATTCTGCCCCTCACTGGAATTTGGACTGAGTCAGATTGTTGGCCTTTTCACCTGGCAGCTGTGGACAGGTTAAACTTTTCTCCCATGCTGAAGCTGGAGCAATAATAAAGTGGGCAGTGTGCTTGCCTTGCTTAAGGCTGATCTAAGGCATCCCATATGGTCCCCTGAGTATCCCCAAGAGTAATTCATAAACTCAGATTCAGGAGTAACCCCTGAGTATCAGCAGGGATGGCCCAAAAACCAAAATTTAAAACAAAACAAACACCAAAACAACCCCCAAACTACCTTCCATACTTCCCTACTGCACCTAAAATCCAAGCAAGCCTCTTACCCAGGCAATGACTTTCTTTTTCCTTTGTGCCTCTAAGGAAACCATAAGCTAGGAGTCCCCAAACTACAGCCCTTGGGTCACATGCAGTCTGCTAAGGACATATATCCAAACTGCCTGGTGTTTTTGCTGCTGCTGCTGCTGCCTGTCCTGCTTAGTAGCCAACTCATCCTGGGCATGCAATGTGTATGTGTGGGATGTGTGCCTCACTCTCTGATTCTTCTCCTTCTCTTTGTCTCTCTCTATCTCATCTCAGTCTTGGGCAGGGGTCCTCAAACTATGGCCCCCTAAAAGCAAGCCCATAGTTTCCTTTGATATACTTGTAAATTTGTTGATTTAACTTTACTTGTTCTTTATTTTAAATATATTTGTTCCTGTTTTTTTTTTTTTAATTTAAAATAAGATATGTGTGGTGTGCAGAGGAATTTGTTCATAGTTTTTTTTTTTTTAAACTATAGTCTGGCCCTCCAACAGTCCGAGGGACAGTGAACTGGCCTCCTGTATAAAAACTTAAGGACCCCTGCTCTAAGCTATTCCTTTCCCAGTGTCTTTGAGTGCTGGGTCCAGCCTGCAGGAAACACATGTCTAAGTTCCTGTTTTTAGTCAGGTCTTGTCTCAGATGTCATCTTCTCAAGAAGGCTAGTCTGGCCTTAGCTAAGTCTGGCTAAGTTTTGGCTTCCCATATACCTCTAGCCCCTGCTTTCTAGCCACTGTCTGTCTCTCTCACCTTAGTTTGTTTTCTGTGTTGTTCTCCCTTCTGAAGTGACCTTCATGAGCCATCAATAATTGTTTATGTGTTTATTAACTGTTCTCCTCCCCTGCTCCAGATGAGTGCCTTCCTGAAGAAGTCTCTGTATTTCCTTTTTAAAGTAAAACCAGGTTTATTTTGGAAATTATGAGTAAGAGAAAGGAGAGGACAGGAGAGAGGAAAAGAGAGGAGAGGAGGAGGAAGAAGGGACACTAGAGGAGGAGGAGGAGGAGGAGGAGGAGGAGGAGGAAGAGAGACATATTCAAGAGACAATGCAGGCTTCTTCAAAGGCAAAAAGACCACCCCCAGTAACATTCCAGCTTGAAAATAGGAAGATTCACATCTCAAGAGGGGCCGCATGTGAATGTGGGCATTATGTGCAGAGCCTGTCAACACACATGTGTGCAGCATTGACAGGGAGCACATGTGCTGAATCTGTTTTGTTTACGGTTTTCCAATCCCTCCAAAGTACCTGAGTCCCAGAAGTGCACAGTTGTAGCTATTCTAAAAATTCTCTCCCTGCTTTCCTTTTTCCTTCTTTCACCTCTTTTAAATGATAAAAACCCACCCAGACTTGACTAGGGACCCACCCACCTAGATTTAATTAACATAAATACCCTTAACATGTCAACCTGCCCCCTCAGGTGAATTACCTTTGTTCTGTTAACTTTAGCTAATAAAAACAGCAGGGAAGTACAGAGGGAGCTGGCTCAGTTTGATCCAAGAGGCTGCTCAACCCCCTGGACCTATGCTCTTCCCCCATGAATCCATCTATTTCTTGTGCAACGACGTTGCTCCTGACTCATCCACTCCAGGATTGGACAAAATACAGACTATAACTACTGACAGCCAACCCTACATACAATAACACTTTATCAGAAGTTTAAGCATTGTCCTCAGATTCCCCAGCCTTTTCCAACTCATGCTCAATGATTTCCATTCATGAAAAAAATATGTTATTCACTGTGACTTCTTTTTTAAATAGTTATTTTTTGTTTGTTTTGTTTTTGGGGTCACACTTGGAGGTGCTCAGGGGTTACCCCTGGCTCTATGCTCAGGCTCAGGGGACCATGTAGGATGCTGGGGATCGAACCCGGGTCCGTTCTGGATCGGCTGTGTGAAAGGCAAGTGCCTATTGCTGCTGTGCTATTACTCTGGCCCCTTACCATAACTTCTAAACTAGGAGAATGTTGAATCTGATTGTACTCACTTAACTTCTGCTATAGAAGCATCGTGAATATAGAAGGAGAAAGTTAATAAGAACAAGGCAAAACTACAAGTTTGGTTTATCCTAGCAACACCAGTCAGGCTAAAATTGTCACGCTCACACTTTAGTGGCCAGACAAGTACATGGACCATTTAAGAGGAAACTGGGAAGCTAGTGGGACTCAGAGGGCAGTAAAGCCCAAGGGAGCCTGAAGGCCTTTGCTGGAATTGGCAGGTGATGGCTTTTCAATGAGGTCATTTATACTTGGCAGGCCCTGCTCCCAGAGAGGTCTGCTTGAAGGAGAAAGGTGAGGCCAGATCTGCAAGGCCTCTTGGTGTTCTCTGAACTGCTGCTGTTGCTGCTCAGTGAGCTACTCAGCCATGAAGAGCCTCCCACACAATGACAGTTTATGTATGCTGAAAGGGTTCTAGGAACATTCTGGAAGGCAGAGGGATTGACTCATTTCCATTTTGTCCACTCATGCTGTAACCTTAACCTTAACTCTATCATTGTCCTATTGGTCATTTTGCTGCAGTTGCACTGGTCTCCAATCCATGGAAACTGTATCTACCCCAGGGTCTTTCCAGTAGCTATTCCTGCTACCTGGAACTCACTTTCTTCAGTCTGGTTCCATGACTAAATTCACATCTCCTCTAGAATCCTATTTAAAAAAGAGCAATTGCCCTTAATTTACCTACTTTCCCTTACTTTCCTTCATATAATGCTGATAGTGTACTATTTATTTATTTATTTTTGGTTTTTGGGCCACGCTCAGCAGTGCTCAGAGGTTACTCCTGGCTCTGTGCTCAGAAATAACTCCTGGAAGGTTCAGGATCATATGGGATATCGGGATTCAAACCAGGGTCCTTGGTTCTTGTTCTCATGAGTTACTCATGGTGGTGCTTAGGGGATCATATGGGATGCTGGAGATCGAATTCAAGCTCACCACATGCAGGTAAGCTGTCCTATTTCTCTAGCCCCAAGCCCTAGTAATTTCTAAAGTGACCAGAGTACTATTAGTGTCTTTTATTCTAATATATTCTAATATTTGTTCTTGGACCTCCTGTTCCTGACACAGTTTTCCTAAATCCCCTTGAGTTACTGGAGTGATGGGAAAGTCCTTTGTTTAAATAAGGCTACTCTCCTTTTTTTTTTTTGGTTTTTGGGTCACACCCAGCTGTGCTCAGGGGTTACTCCTGGCTCTATGCTCAAAAATCACTCCTGGCAGGCTCGGGGGACCATATGGGATACCAGGATTTGAACCACCATCTTTCTGCATGAAAGGCAAACACTTTACCTCCATGCTATCTCTCCGGCCCCAAGGCTACTCTTTTTTTTTTTTTTTTTTTTTTTTTTGGTTTTTGGGCCACACCCAGCGGTGCTCAGAGGTTACTCCTGGCTGTCTGCTCAGAAATAGCTCCTGGCAGGCATGGGGGACCATATGGGATACCGGGATTCAAACTAACCACCTTTGGTCCTGGATAGGCTGCTTGCAGGGCAAACGCCGCTGTGCTATCTCTCTGGGCCCAAGGCTACTCTCTTTTAAAAATATTTTATTTTATTGAAGCTATTGTGATTTACAGAGTTCTTCATAGTTGGGTTTCAGACATACAATGAATCAGGGCCAGTCCCACCACCAGAGTCAACTTCCCTCCACCAATGTTCGTATAGTGCATCCCACACCACCACCCTTTGGCCCCCAGCCTTCCGGTATAACAGACTCATTTAAGTTTTGATTGTTAAAATTTGGGTCCTTTGATTCCATTTTTGTCGACTTTGCTTTGGTTATTTAGTTATGGCCTTTTTTTTTTTTAACACTACCAATGCACCTGAGACCACTTGGCCACTAGGCCCCATCATTTCCTATTTGTGTTTCTCCTCCTCTATTTGATTTCTTTCCTTCTCCTTGCTATACTCTGGGATAATAAGGACACACTTTATGGGATACTGAATGTAAGCTGGCCAATAAGAAAGAAAAAGTCATGGTTAAGAAGATAGAAATTTTATTGGGGATACTATTGGACCTAAGTCCGGTTTCAAGAAACAGTCCACGTTAGGGGGAGATGGTGGGGAGGGTCTCGCAGCATGAGTCCACAGGGGAGTTGGCTGTCTTTTCTTGCAGGAGACGCGGTGAGGGTTTGGCTGGGTGTCCCCTCGCCTGGGTGCTGGGTACTGGTTCGTTGGGTGGGAGGTCGATCTTGATGCCTAAAAGATTAAGGGCTGAGGGTGGAGAGTTTTAATATGGTGGGAGACCTGGATGGGATTGAGGGGTGAAGGGATAGTTGGATTTCCGGGGGGGGGGGGGGGAGAAAGGGGAAGGTATATGGGACGGGTATGAAGGAAGAGAAAAGAGAAAATTTCGAAGAAAGAAAGGGAAAAGAGAAAGGGAAAAATGTAAAGAGAAGAATAGAAGAGAAAAAAAGAAGGAAAAAAAAGTAGTGAGAAGAACGAAGAGAATTGCAAGGGAATGCTGGTTTGGTTGAATGCGTTCGATGACTAGAGCCTGTAGTTTAGGTCCGTACGTCGCAGGTACTGCTTTGGTGGACTGACTGGTCGCGTGCTTCAATTCCTAAATGAAGGTTTAACCTAGATATAAAGTGTATGTTAATGAGTTTTCGCGTGGCCATCTCGTAGTGCAGGCAAGGTATGGTATCTCGTGTGGTATCCCGAGTTGCCATCTTAGTTTGTCCGCCCTTTGTATCTAAGGGCGCCTTCCAAGACCTCCCTGCCGCAAAATTTTTACCAATCTGAAGAAGGTCAGGGGGTGTGATTGGAAGATGTCTACAAACCCACACACCACAAGAAAAATCCAAAAGACAACGGGAAAAACTGTACTTCCAACATAGGAATAAGACCTGTAATACACTACCTCTTTACCTGTTCTCCCCCAATTGTAAAGTAGTCTTTTGCACCACTTTGGTCCTTTAAAAACTTCGCTAACTCATTTTATTTTATTTTTTTTGTTGTTGTTGTAATTTATTTATTTAATTAATTTTTTTTAAATGTTTGTCCTACATATACATTTGTGGGCACATATACTTTTATTTCTTTTTTTTTTAAATCGTTTTTGGGTATGCAATCTATTTCTTTTTTTTTTTTTTTTTTTTTTGGTTTTTGGGCCACACCCGGTAACGCTCAGGGGTTACTCCTGGCTATGTGCTCAGAAGTTGCTCCTGGCTTGGGGGACCATATGGGACACCGGGGGATCGAACCGCGGTCCGTCCAAGGCTAACGCAGGAAAGGCAGGCACCTTACCTTTAGCGCCACCGCCCGGCCCCTGCAATCTATTTCTGTTACCCACTCTGTCCACCCCAAATACACCGACAATATAAAGGAGCACCACTTCCCCATGCAAAGGCAGACTAAATAAAGGGGAAATCTTACATACAAAAAAAAGAGCTCTTATCTACTAGAGATAGGAACTCATAGTTGTTTATAATACAGGGATATCTCCTACCTTGAAAATATGTCATGTGGAATCAACTTAGACCTCAGGTGATTAGATACCATTCATCCAGCCTTGAACCCTGGATCCCAGACATAGAAACGGCACAGCTCTTCACAACAGCTGCAAGAAACAAACTCCATCTGGGACAGCCTTAATACTGCAGGGTCAACAACAAGGGCCAGCTCTAACATGATATCCCGACAATGAGGAAAATGTGAACAACTTGACCTTAGAGCAGTTTAGCCTACCTTACCAGCTAACGACAAGACAAAACCAGAAGACGTGACACCCTTTGGTAGGTCCAAAAAGCCAAGATCGTGATTTACAGATGACTGGCTGCTAGAACCACGACCAGACTGTATACATCTTGGGACCAATAAAAAAAAGCCCTAGTCTAGGGCTTGAGCTAAGACCTGCACAATAAGCATGATCCCCAATTCCAAAGGTCCGGTAGAGACAATTGTAATGGAAAGGGGCTTCTGGAAGCACAAAGAAAGACGCTATTCTAGATGCCATCCTAGGTTCAGTGCAAAGACCAAGACCACCAACCACAGAAGATGGATTAAAATGGCACTGAGGTAACAGAACCTCTAGATTCACAAAGACTGACTTCACCATAAATCCCACCTCAGGATCTATACAGATACTGAGACCTCTAAACACAGAGCTCTGATTGTATCACCCTGGACAGAGCAGAAGTCTTCCACACACCAAACAAAACAAAACAAAACAAAACAAAAAAAACCCACCACCGGGAGAGTAATGATCCTGAGCAAAGAGCTGATCCCATGACACTATACTCCAAGGACGGAGAAACCCCATATCGCATAGGGCAAGTGAATTCCTTTTCGAATGACCCCAATATTTACTGTGCCAGGGCAGGAGGGAAAAAAACAAAAATACAAAAAACACAAAACCTTGGACATTTTTTTTATATATATATATCTTACCTTCATTTATTATCATTATTATTATTTCTATTTACCTAGCTATTTTGGTCGATTGCTCTGTTTGGATGTGATTATTGAAATTGTTGTCCCCAATTATTCTTATTTTTTTTCTCTCTTCCTTTCTCTTCTTTCGTTTTGTGCTACGCCATGTTTCTTATTTTGAGACCACGGCGTGTTTTTTTAATCTGTTTTTTGTGGTGCCTATCGATATAACTGGAGTCTTCACTGGATATTTGACACTTACTTCATTTGGTACTGGTGGAGTGTTTCACCTTCTTGTTCTCATTCACTTCCCAAATCGATGATGAGAACCTCTAGAAGGATTCTGCCCATTTTCGGGGTATTAGACCCTTACCCCAGTTTATTTACTGTCTCTTTTTCAGGCAAAACCACGCAACTTGAACTAGCTAGCCCTGCCCCCACTTACAGGGGGAAATAAGGGAGGCACCAAGACCAAACTGATGCAAGACTACTAAGTAGTAGGTTAGATACAGAGGGGACCACATATTCTAGCCGCCCTGAGGGTGAGGGAAGAGGAAATGGGAGGTAGGACAAAAACGGAGGGGTAGGGAGGACAATTTGGGGATGGGAAGCCCCCCTGATTTTATGTAAATATGTACCTAAAATATTATTGTCAACAATATGTAAGCCACTATGATCAAAATAAAAATTATATTAAAAAAAAAAAGAAGATAGAAATTTTAGCTCCATCTCTGATTTCCTGGAAAAGGGGCTCTGGAGATGGAATTAGTAATTTATCATGGCTACAGTATAAATCTTCCACATGATTCCCCAAAGTACAAGGTTCAAAGAACTTTAGAGTGGTGAACACATCATATTCAGAGGGCAGAATATCCTAACTCCACAAGACACATGTTCTGGTGCTTGGGACTCTTCTAAACCCCACCTTTTACATACATCTCTTCTTTGGACTCTTTATCTGTATCCTTGATTATATTTTTAGTATAGAATAAACTGGTCAATATAAGTATTTCTCTGATCATTATAAACTCACAAATTCTGAAGCCTAGGGAAGGGATTGTGGTAACCCCATCTGATGGCTAGTCAATAAGAGGTATCAAGGACAGCCTAGACCTTGTGACTGATATTTGAAACAGGGACCATCTGCAGGATTGACTCATGGGATTTGACACTAATTTTAGGCAGACAGCATCTGAATGGAACTGATTCATAGGCCACCCTGCTGGTGTCAGAGAACTACTGGTTCTGGGAATAACCCCCCACATCTGATATCAGAAGTGTGGCAAATGTGATATTAGTGTGAGAGCAAAGGGAAACAATGGACTTTTCCTAGACACCAGATAAATTAACCCTGGCTCAAAAGTGTGAGAGAGTAATGATGTTCACTTAGACATGGGTCTAGGCTAGGGGATTGGATAGAGATCCTCATTAGGTAGTTGTTAAAAGTCAAAGTCAGCCACTTGCTTTGAACTAGAAAGGACAGAGCTGAAACTGAATATTATCTTTCGAAGCAGCCAACTCTTGTATGAAAGGAGAAAGACTCCTGGGCTCAAATCAAGTGCACCAAAGACAGCAACACCCTTTCCCCAGGTCCAGATGTTCACTCACACAGATTGGTGCCACCTCTGCTGGGGACTCCCTGAGGCCACTATCTGGTCCTTTGCTGGCCCAATTTACTGCTGGGCCTTGGAAGTCTACCTGGCACTTTTTCATTAAAGGTATCAGTATTTATTTATTTATTTATTATATTTTTTGGGTTTTGGGTCACACCTGGCAGCGCTCAGGAGTTACTTCTGGCTCTGTGCTCAGAAGTCGCTCCTGGCAGGCTCAGGGGACCATATGGGATGCCAGGATTTGAACCATCCTGTGTTGGCCAAATGCAAGACAAACACCTTACCGCTGTGCTATCACTCTGGCCCCATGCTATCAGTACTTTAGCTGAGGGAAATGCTCTACCAGGCACAGGACATTAGGGTGTGTCTGGTATTCAGGATCCACTGAATCTTAGCTGTTAGTCACCCCCAACTGTTTTTGCCACCGTGGGCTTGGAATGTAATGGATTCCATAACAAAATGTGTGAAACTTGCAGTGTGTTTCCTACCAACTGAATGGGCCTTCTGGTTTCTTCTGGTTTCAAAAAATGTGTAACACTTGTAGTGTGTTTCCTGCCAACTGAATAGGCCTTCTGGTTTCCTCTAGAGTGAAAGCAAGGAGGCTCCTAGACCAGCCTTAAATCTCTCTAGCTTTCTAGTTGTAGACCTATTAGCTGTGCCGTGTATTGTTGGCTATTTAAACAGCTTTTAGGGCACACAGAGATCAGTGAAGTAAGTTCTTTGTGATTCTAGAGAACCAAGTGATGACTTTTGACTCAGTGAGAGGAAGACATGTTCACTCACCAAAACTTTTTGAGTAAGACTTTTTAGTTGGGTAGTCAGTGTTCTGCCCTTGAGGCCATTCAACACAGGCCTGGGAGCTATCAACTCCCACAGGCTTGGGGGTGACATTGTCAGAAACAGCTCTGTTTCAAATGTGAGTTTGTTATTTTTTTCAGGGACAAAACAAAACAAAACAAAAAGGAAATCTATTAGTAGCTCCATATGTGGGTATTGAGTGTTTACATGATCTAAGCACTGAACATGATGCCACTGAATCCTCTCTCAGACACTAGGGCCTAGAAATAAATTCACCACTTTAGAAACAAGAAGCTTGAGATTCAGAGATGTTAAATAACTGGCCCAAGAGTGCACAGCGAGACAGTGGGGATCTGGAACTCAATCTTAACTGTCAAACTAATGAATACTTACTCTACTCTCACACTCTGCCTCCTCTCTGGCCTCCCCATTTCCTTTTATTAGAGCGTAAAGACCATTCAAGCACAAAAAAGAGATTTCTCCTCAGAAAGTGCATCACAAGGGGCCCCAGCTCAGTATAGCAACTTGAACCCTCACACTGGGTGCAATTGCTGCATTTGGAGTGTGATTTGCAAATCAATTCTGCAGAGTTTTTTTTTTTTTTCCTGCAAGGCTGAGACAATTTAAAATCACTAATGTCCTCCCAGGGGCCCCATTCCCCAGCCCCCAAAAGATTTCTCAGACCTTGCTCAGGCAAAAGCCCCTTTGCATTCATTTGCATTGTGGCCAGCAGGCAGAGAGAAGGAAAGAAAGCGATCAGTGGTCCCCTGAGAGGAAAGCCTGCTCACACCTTCAGCTTGGCCAGCCCTGACTTCATGGGAATTTGGCTAGAGAGTCCAAACGAGTGAAAACAAATTAGTCAACTTTTCCCACAGAGAATAAAGCCACTTGACCCTTCTTAAGAAAATGAGAGTGTCCCACCCCCTGACCAGAAATGAGATCCCCAGTCACCAAGAAATAGAAACATGTGAAAGGGCAAGGTTTAGAAGGATTGGTCTGGGTGGTGTCATTTATCATCCAGAGAATCACCCCAAGAGTCAGGAGACTGGGAATGAGGAAAGGTCGTCTGCTAAAAAAAACTGATATGGGGCACATTTTCGTCACAACTGTTGGTCCTCAGAGGTTACTCCTGGCTTTGCATTCAGGACTTACTCCTGGGAATCTGGGGGGACCATACGGGATACTGGGAATAGAACCCAGGTCAGCCCCACTTCAACCCCTGGGGCACTTTTGTTTTTTGAGCCATTTCTCTCTGTCCTACAAGGCTGTTCATTATAAGAACCCCAGGCATTTAAAATACACCCAGAGCCCTGGTACTATCTGTTGGTTATATGAATTAATGTTTTCTAAATCTTTCTTCCCTCGAAGCATCTTCAAAGTGGTCATCATTGCCTATTGGTCTATGGGTCTGCTAAAGGATTGGGTTGCATGGGGTGAGTTGGGTGGAGTGGAGGGGAAGAGGGTGAAGTTGAGGGGTGGTACATCATTCCCAAATAATCATTTCTCCCCTCATGGATCCTGGGGTGGCTGGAACATTATGACTTGTCTAATTTTTAATTTGTTTTTACTTTTATTTTTCAGAATTTTGGGGGCTACACCTGGCAATGCTCAGGGATTACTCCTGAATTGGTGTTCAGGGTTCACTCTTGGCAGTGGTAGGGGGACCATATGGGAAGCTAGGGATTAAGTCGGGGTCAGCTGTATGTAAGACGAGTGCCTTAATCTGTCCTCTCTCTTTTCAATTCATCAGGATTTTCATCCTAAAACCTTGCCAGCCCATTGTGCCTGGCGCTTCTGGAATGTGCAGGACCCCAGGCCATGGTGGACCCAAGCTGCCAGGGAGGAGAGAAAATGACTTTGCAGCCCTCAAACTATTCGTCATTAGAACAACAAGGCCAGCAGCTGGGCCGCTCTGGCCTTATCGGAGCAGGAGGCCTAGCTGAGTTCTACTAATTGCCCAGTGCTGTTGGGTTTGGCAGCTGGAGGAAGCAGTTTACATGGCTCCACAGTGCCCTGGCTCACAGTCCCTCTGAAATGGTGTTATTGTAGTGGGATAATTGTGATTAGGGATAGTTCCCTGAGGAGGACCAAGCCTTTGATGACTGAGTCACTTCCTCCCCACTTTGCTCCATGTGATATGAGCCCCCCAGCCCACTGGACACACACCCTTTACTGGCCAGAGGAACTACTTCCCCGTCCTGCTGTCCATTTCTCAAGCAGGGACAGTCCCGCCAGAGTGGAGCCAGGATCATGGGGGAAACGGAGGCCGGCCGGAGATCCCCCCACCCCATTTCTTTGTGAGGTGATGATGACAGGCAAAACACCTCACTAATAATCTCAATTGTTTGAACATTTTGGACTCTGGGGAATTGGGGAAGGAACTAGGCTCTGTTTTTGGTTGTGTGACCTGGCATTGCCCCCTCTTTGAGACTCAGTTTCCCCACCTATAAAGAAGCAGTGGTAATATCATCGGCCTGGAAGGCCTTTTGTGAAGGAGATTGGGGGTAATGTTTCTGCCTGGAGTCCCCTTAAACATCCCTGAGCTTGTGACTGGGCCTGATGCTTCAACTCTGCACAAGACCTTTAGTGTCAAGGTGCCTTCATTGCTTTCCTTCAGAAGGACCAGTCCCAGCAACGTTCTGTCCTCTGGCAGTTCAGTGCTGTAGCTCTGGGGATAGGTGGGCAGGACCCTGCCAGAGGCTGTTGATATCGTTGTAGAATTCATACCTACTGGGCATGTGCTTCACACTTGATCTCCTTTCCTGACCTTTCAAGCTGTCTTGGTTTTTCAACTTGTCAACTTGATCCTTCAAGTTGTCAAAGTATCTGGGGCTTGTATGCTTCACTTATGGCCATACCTGGGATGGTACAAAAGCTTCAGGGCTGATGCCATACCCAGGTGGATTTGAAGTCAGATGCATTGGGTCTCAGTTGCTACATGCTAGTCATGAGCATGTAGCAGTGTCACTTCCTCGGTTTTTCATCTGGTAAATGGGCATAAAGATAGATCTCTTAGAATGCTTTGGTTGGTATGAAATAAGTAGGAAGGGCTACACTAAGCACTTCCATGTGCACCACTAATTTCATCCCAACTAAAGCATTCTGAGAGACTTGAAATTAGTACTTAAATGAGCTTGGCTTGGTAGGTCAAAGAGTGAACAGATCAGGGACTTTGAGTTTCAGGAAGATCAGAGTACACTTTAACCCTCAAGACTTGTTCTGGGACTCATAGCATCTTTTTTTTGGGGGGGGGTATTGAGCCACACTCAGCTCTGCATAAGAGTCATTTCTGGCTCTTCACTCAGAAACCACTCCTGGCAGGCTTGAAAGACCATATGGGATGCCCTAGATCCAACCTGGGTCAGCTGCTTGCAACCTACCTGCTGTGCTATTGCTCTGGCCCCTTTAACATCTTTTAGGAACTTCCTGTCAGCCAGAGTCCTCCATATAGGCAACCCAGTAAGCTATTACTGTAGTTTTGCTTGGGTAATTGGGTGACACCCAGAAATACTCAGGGCTTGTTTCTGGCTTTGTCCTCAGAGCTCACCCCTGGCAAACTCAGGGGACTTATATGGGATGCTGGGGATGAAACCCAGATTTCAGCTGCATGCAAGGCAAACCACTCTACCTGTTGTACTAGCATTCTCTCTTGTCCCAATCCAGCAAGATTAAAAAATTATTTTATTGAAACCACTGTGATCTACAAAGTCCTTCATAGTTAAATTTCAGATAAACAGTGAATCAGGGCCATTCCCACCACCAGTGTCGACCTCCCTAACCAATAATTCCAGAGTTCATCCTTTATCACTACCCTTTGCCTCCTGGCCTGCCAGTATAACAGGCCCATTTAAGTTTAGATTATTAAAGTTGGGTCTCTTGATTCTACTGTTGTTGTTGACTTTGGCTTGGATATTTAGTTCTGTCCTATTTCTCCACCAATGCATTTGAGATCTCTTGGCCCCTGGTCCTACCTCTCTTTTTTCCTTCTTAGTGCATTTATAGAAAAATGCACAAATATGTGGTAAAACTAAGAAATCAGTATCCCAAGGTTCTATGAAAAAGGCAGAAGCCCCTATTTACAATTAAAAAAAGAGAGAAAAAAACAAAAGGAAAAAAAAGGTGTGTGTGTGTGTGTGTGTGTGTGTGTGGCATTTGTTTTGTTTTGTTTTTGCACAGGCAAAGCAAAGGTTAGGAAAAATAGAAAGGAAAAACCTTTGGCCTAAAAACAGGACCCTACTCATGAAGCATTCTGCCATAAAACCAACTATAGGCTTCAGGCATACTAAGTTGTCTAACCCCAAAGACTTTCTTTGTGGTCCCAGTAAAAGTTCTTCTCAATCATGGTTGTTGCAGTCAGATTTCTGTAATTAGAGATCCTGGTTTTTGCACAGATCCTATGTCAAAATCAGGGTGTCATGGAGAATCTTCTTGTTTCATCTCCCTGTTAGGTGGTGATGCAGGGAACCCTTCTCTGAAATCAAGTTGTTGCTGTTTCCAAGTTATCAGGCTGTCATATAAACCTACTCTGGTGTAAGACAGTGCCAGGGCAGCATTAGGGCCTTTCCCAGTTGAATTACTGGTGATCCCAATCCAGCAAGATTTTAAGGGTAGAGACTATGCTAGTACTATTCATTACTGTGCACTCAGCATCCTTGTGTTTATATCCTGGGGCTTCTATCATTTATGGCATGGGCTCAAAACAAAGTGGTTTAGGAACAGTGGAGATAGCAAAAAGGGCTGAAATACTTGCTACATGCAGGAACCCAGGTTTGAATCTCAATACCACATGGTTCCCTGTGCCCCACCAGGAGTGTTCTCAGAGCACTGTATCTGGTATAGCCCCTGAGGAAGTGATGGGGAACAAAGTAAACAGATGAAAACCCTTAAAGACTTAAAACAATTTATTATCTTGCTATTCTGGTGGTCAGAGGTCTGAAGTGGGTCTCCTAGGGGCTAAAACAAGGTGTTGGAGGACTGAGTTTCTCTTGAAGGTCTGGGAGGGAATCTGTGGCTGCCTGAATTCCATGTTGTATAGACGCTTATTCCTTTATTAAATCCAGTAGCATAATAGCTTCAACTTCTGACTCTTAGAAGGACCTAGTGATGATATTGGCCTCATCTGGATATACCAGGGAGTCTCCCTGTTTTGAGATTAGATTCTCTGCAACCTTACTTCCAACTATAAACACATTTGCATCCCTATAACCATGGATTCTAGGGATTTGAATACCTACACTTTTAAGTACTGTTATTTTGCCCACATCACCTAGTATTTAAAAAAGTAGATAGTTATATAAAAACAATGAATGATTATTTTGTTTTTTGGGGGGAGAGTTGGGAGTGGATTTTAAGTTTCACCTGGCAGTATTCAGGGACTATCTCTATACTCAGGAGTAACTTTGGTAGTGCTAGGGTGCTGGGATAGAACTTGGAAGTGCCTTAACCTTGTGTGTTCTGTTTGGCCCCTGAGCACCTATTTTGGACTGAAATTTCTGCTAAAGAAGATCAAAGGATATTACAGAGCACCCCAACATACAAAACACTCATGCCAGGGAAAGTGATGTCATAATAAAATTGTGTTTTGTTATGTTTTGTTTTAGTTTGGGGGAACACTCTTCAATGTTCAAGTAGTGCTCAGGAATGACCCCTGGCAGTCCTTCCTCTGAGGAAGGACCATGTCTGGTGTTGGAGAAAATATTTGGTTGGGTCCCATATACTGGAAGAACCTTACCCCCTGTGCTATCTCTCCAGCCCCTATTACTAGTCAAAGTGATCTAAAGTGACAGCACAGTAACAAAGCCCTTAGGAGGTAAAGGGCTGATAGTCAATGCTCAATAACTCATAATGTTTATTCAGAAAAAATTATGTGCATCAATTAGGTGCTAAGCACTAAGGAAGGAGAGATAAACAAGATTACTGCAGTCAGGTGTGTCTACTGATGCTTTGATCACACAATGCAAGATTGCACATGCAAGATACTTGCTCTACTTAGTCAGGTAATAAACCAGATTCTGCTGTTTAAGTTTGGGGAGTTACATTCCCAGGAGTTTGCAAATCCCGATGATGGAACTACTCAACAGTGAGTTTCTCAGAACATGATCTCATTGGCTGTATTATTGCTTTCCAGGAACCAATTGCCTCAGGAAAACCTCCTTGGAAGAGGTAAGGCCATCGTCAGGACATGATGTAGGTTAGGAAAAAGCCAAGAATCTTAGGAGAGGATGATGGTTTTGAGAGTGATTTCCCAAGCACATTACCCTCATTACTGACTGTCCTGAGTTCAGGGTTTGGCTCTATGTATAGTAACTAGGCAATTAGTTCTGTTTTTCTCTCTCTCTCTCTCTTTCTCTCTCTCTTTCTTTCTCTCTTTCTCTCTTTCTCTTTCTTTCTTTTTCTTTCTCTCTCTCTTTCTCTTTCTTTCTTTCTTTCTTTCTTTCTTTCTTTCTTTCTTTCTTTCTTTCTTTCTTTCTTTCTTTCTTTCTTTCTTTCTTTCTTTCTCTTTCTTTCTTTCTTTCTTTCTCTCCTTTCTTTCTTTCTTTCTTTCTTTCTTTCTTTCTTTCTTTCTTTCTTCTTTCTTTCTTTCTTTCTTTCTTTCTTTCTTTCTTTCTTTCTTTCTTTCTTTCTTTCTTTCTTTCTTTCTTTCTTTCTTTCTTTCTTTCTTTCTTTCTTTCTTTCTCTCCTTCCTTCCTTCCTTCCTTCCTTTCTTCCTTCCTTCCTTCCTTCCTTCCTTCCTTCCTTCCTTCCTTCCTTCCTTCCTTCCTTCCTTCCTTCCTTCCTTCCTTCCTTCCTTCCTTCCTTCCTTCCTTCCTTCCTTCCTTCCTTCCTTCCTTCCTTCCTTCCTTCCTTCCTTCCTTCCTTCCTTCCTTCCTTTCTTTCTTCCTTTCTATTTTTGGTCACACCTAGAAATGTCCAGGAAAAGTTAGCCGTGACTCTTGTGCACAGGAATCACTCCTGGTGGGGTGGTGGGCTCAGGGATCAAACCTGGTCGGCAAGCACTGTGCATGGCAACCACCCTACCTGCTGTACTACTTACTATTCAGCCCCTAAACAGTAGCATCATTTCTTAACTCTGAGGTATACCAGGTGTCTTATGTAAAGATGGGCACCTGGATCAGAGGGTCATGGAAAGAATTGCTTGACTAAGTATCTGTAAAGTGTCTGGTGCTTTAAAAGGGCTATGTATGTACATATTATCCTTTTTAAAATTTTTCTCTTTATCTTCAGTAGCAAGCATAAAGTGAAGAACATTATAGCAAGTAGTGGAAAGGAAATAATTAAATAGATAATAGTTTTGGGGAGGAATATTCATTTAGAGAGGGTGGGAAATTAAGGACTTTTTTTGGGGGGTGAATAAGTTGACCATATTAAGTTATGTTCAGGGATCACTACTGGAAGACTTGGGGAGACCATGTGGGGTGCCATGGATTGAACTGGCATCAGCCATGTGCAAAGCAAGTGGTCTTATACCCTGTACTATCTTTCTGGCTTATGGATTTTCAGTTTTACAGCCTCTCACGGAGGCTGTATGCATGTTTTTCATGTTGGAGGTCAGGTTTGATCATAGTACCTCAGTTACTCAAGCACCTCTGAAATATATCCTTGAGCTATGTGCCTGGAGTAGCTGCTGTGCACCACTGAGTGGGACTAAAAGAAAACATCTCATAGGGCAGCTTTTACTGATGACTGTGAGTCTGTGGTTAGATTACTTTTTGACCCCAAATATAAATAACTGAGGACTTGCTAGTAGTAGTTATCTTCAAGACTTCTGTCCTAAATGCTCAGGAATTGGTGAGCAGAAGAGTCAGAAGCAGAGCCAGAACAATAGTACAGTGATAGGTATTTGTCTTGCACAAGGCTGACCCAGGTTCAATCCCTGGCATCCCATATAGTCACCTAGGGGGCAGGGATCTCTCTCTCCCTCTCTCCCTCCCTCCCTCCCTCCCTCCCTGCCTCCCTCCCTGCCTCCCTCTCTCTCTCTCTCTCTCTCTCTCTCTCTCTCTCTCTCTCACACACACACACACACACACACAAACAAAACAAAACAAAACAAAACAAAAATGTCAGGAGCTCCAGACCTAGGAAAGGTCCCCTTGGTCACTGGAATCTTCTACCAACCAGACCAAATATATCATTCTGGTTACTGGGTGTCCAAAGTGACCTTCCTTGAAAATAGGGCTCATGCTTGCTTGCGGAGCAAACACCTCCCTTAACATAGAATGCTGAAACTGGATTTGTTTAAAGAGTATTCTCCTTGGAGGTGCCATAATTACTCTCTGATCAGAGGGGAAGTCCTCTTACTCCACAGGAGCCAGTGCTATCAGAAGAAAACACAACAGCGCCAGTGCTGGGGAAGGGAGTGGTGACCCACTGGTGCGGCTCCTCTCCAGCTGGCTGTGGGACCTTTGTTGGGGCAGCAAACAGGCCAGGGAAAATTTGAGCAGCCAGTGCTCTTAATGGGGGTGTGTGATTCCAACACTTTCCCTTCCTATTGTCCTCTCCAGGAATAGGCTTTCCCTCAAGGACACCCCTGCTCCCCACCCTATGGCCTTCAAGGATCCAGTTCCCTCAAATGGCTCTATTGGTCCTTCATCACTTGCCCTGGCTGCTTCCCCTATTCCTCCTGCCATCAGTCTTAACTTGCATTCTTCTTGCTAGTTCTTTGAGTGCTCAGAATGGTTTCCCCATGTGTTGGGAGCCCCATCTCTTCTGGAAGATATGTAGGATCCAAGACAATGCCTGAGAGCTACCCCAGCAGCTATACAAGGTCATCCAATGATTGATCCTTACCCAATGGGGAAATATTTCACCAAAGCAGTTTCATCTCATGGGGACTTCAGTTTGTTTATTGAGGACAGAAGAAATTTCCCAATATTTTGTGTCACTTGAAATTGGAGGCAAGTTACAGTGTCCTGAAGCAGCTGTTGAGTGAAAGCCACCACTAATATGTATTATTTATCAAGCATGTTCTATGTTCTGCACTATCTCAAGACTTCAGGTGTCTCCCCTAATTTTATCCCACAATGCTTTTAAGAGGTAGATTTTTTTGTTTAATTTTATATATTTAAAACACCATGATTTACAAAGTTAGTCATAGTTGGATTTTAGACATATTCCAGTACCAATTTCACCAGTAGTGTCAACTCCCATCATTGTTCCCTGGTTTCTTCCTTTATTACCCCCTTCTCCACCCCCAAGTAGCATGGCAGGCATCCTTTTAAGTTTGGTTATTAAACTTCGGGTCTCATGATTGGTATTGACTTTGTGATTTGAATATCTAGCTCTGTCAACCCTTAATATAACCTGTGTACTTGAATTCCCTTGTCCCTTGCCCAATTTCTTCTCATCTCTCACTTCTCTTCCTGCCACTCCATTTCTTGCCTTATGAGGTAGATCTTTTGATTCCCTTTTATAGGGGCATGTAAGGCTGCCCATGGTTTTCATTTGTCTGGGGAAACAGTGAAGAAACATTTCTAGGATTTTCTGAGCCCAGAGCCATCTAAAGCTCTGAGGCAGACAGCTTCCTCCATGCAGACGTGTGGATGTACACAAAGGGTCCAGGCATTGGGGGCTCCCGGAAAGGCAGCAGATGGGATCAGGGTAGGGCCTCTTTTGTTTGGCTTCACTTCAAACAAAGAGGACAGCAGGAAAACTAAAGCCCCCCACTTCCTTCTCTGAAGACCAAAGCAAGGCCTAAAATAGGAGGGACAGGAAGCATTTGATCCCAATGTGTCACACGAACGTAAACATCCTGGCAACTCTGCCATCCGGAGTGCCCAGGAGCAGCTGCTATGCATGGGCCAGTTTGAGGTCAGCCTGCAGAACTGCTCCCTACCAAAGCCCCCACAGCATGAGGTGGGCTGGGCCTCTGGCTTATCTCTAGGCTGCTTAGAACATTAAATGTCAGAGCATAGAGGTGCTTAGAGGTGACTGTGGACACAAGAGTGTCCCTTGCAGGTCTCAGCAAGGGGAGGATGCCCAGCTGCTTACTGTGAAATCCATGACTGTGCTGTGTCCAGGGCCACATGCATCCTGAGCTGCTGTCAGATGGCAGAAAATAGCCACTAAGGCAGTACTACTCCTAGAATGGCAAACCCCTGTGGGTTCGAGGATGCACTCATGGCTTTGATAAACTTCCCCTAGTCGTGGGGAAGTTTCAGATGCATGTAGTCAACTTCCCCACCTCTCTGTTTCTAGTTTGGAGCTGCATTTTGGTAGTGCCCAGGTTGTATTCCTGGCTCTGCACTCAGGAGACCATATGAGGCACTGTGGATTAAATCTGGATTGACCACATGCACGGCAAATGCTTTACCCTGTACTATTTCTCTGGCTTCCATTTTTCTCTTAATGTTTATTACTCCCTTCCCTTTCTCTTTTTCATGGCACTGCCTGGGGATTGATTATGGGCTCACCCACTCAAGTCTAAGACTGCATGTTACTCTGTAGATCATAAATGGCAAATGTTGCTGGGATCACAGTGGTAATGATGGATAGTGCTGAGGAACCATACTGTAGTTTTATTGAGGGGGTGAAATCTAGCATTGCTCAGAGGTTACTTCTGGCTCTGAGTTAAGGGATCACTCCTGGTAGTGCTCCTGAGGGGAACCATATAGGGTACTTGGAACTGAATCCATGTTGGCCACGTGCAAGGTAAACACTTTAACCCATTTTAATATCTCTTTGGCCCTCATACCATAGCCTTAGTTTGCAAGTCCAGTGCTCTGCCCTCTGCTCCTGCCCCGTTCTCTTCTTTGATTTAGAGTCAGACTTGTACTTGAGTTTTTTGAAGAATCTGCCACTTTCTCCCACAAGTAACCTTGTCATTTTTCTTCTAAGCATTGCTCCAGAAAATATACTTGTCTGTTCAATTCCCTTTGGATATCTATTTCTCCGAGATTTTGGAATCTCTCTGTGATCTACTACTCATTCCCTAACTTTATAGTCCTATAGTTGAGAAAACAGAAGCTCATAGAGGCAAAGGATTTCTCCTGCAGTCACACAGCAGGTTTCTCAAGAGCAAAAGAGGATTTTCTCAGTTGACAGATGGAATCTGTTTCTTTTCATCATGAGTGTCTGGGTCAGGGAGAAGCTCTGGACACTGTGAGACACATACACTCACTCACTTGTGGCTCCGTCTAGCTCTAGAGGCCCTGATAAAAAGATCATCAGTCTTACTCCTTTCCCCATTTGTTCCAGTCTCCACAGCAGGGACCCTAAACTGCACTACCTACTAAGATAATAAGTCAAAGGCAACTTTCTTTTTTCTTCTTTTTGGTTTTTGGATCACACCCAGCAGCACTCAGAGGTTACTTCTGGCTCTACACTCATAAAACTCTCCTGGCCCACTTGGGGGACCATATGGGATGCCAGGATTTGAACCACCATCCTTTTGCATGCAAGGCAAGTGCCCTACTTCCATGCTATCTCTCCAGTCCCAAAGGCAACTTTCAAGTAAGAGGAGTCTTCATGCTTTTTCAAATAGGGCTTGTAACGTGGATAGATAGATGTTCACTAAAAATGTGAGTGAAAAGAACAATTAAAAAAAATAAAACTCAGGTGGGATACTGGAGAGATAGCACAGTGTATCAGGCACTGACCATGCCTTTGGTTGATCTAAGTTTTAATTTCTAGCACTGTGCATGGTCCACTAAGCATCTCTCAGAGTGATCCCTATGGTCAGAGCACCATTGAGTATGAACTCCAAAAGCAAAAAGCAAAACAAAGCACAAAAAAGAGAACTGAGATGGAAGGAGGTGGATAAAGGTGTCTTTGAAACACTGTGGAAGGGAGCAGGCACCTGATGGCGGGTTCCTGATTTTGGAATGATGTCTGCATGAAACTATCATTAATGGTACTGTGAGTCGTGTACCTTAATAAAAGTAGGAGGAGCACAGAACTTGGGAGCAAAGTCGGGCACTGACATGCTTTTCCTAGTCAGAGAACAGACGCCTCAGCTTTTATTGAAGGCCCTGTCCCCCCTGGGGTCTGTGCTGACCTGTCAGTTATGGGGCTTCCTCCTAATTCCTTCCACACCTGGCTGGGAGCTGGGATGACTGCCTGGCTTCCATCCTGCTAATTGCCACCTTCTCCCCAGTGACACTGAGCTCAGTTCCCGATAAGGTACTTCCTTAATAGTCTCCCATTTCCCTGCTGACACTGGAAAATAGGCCTGACTTGGCGGTACATTACTGTTCTGATGGACGCAGAGCTGTCACACCGAGCCTCACAGCCAGAACCATCAACAGCCCCAGAATCAATAGTGTTCAGGCACCCCTGGTTTCCCTGAAAGCATTCATTTGGCACATTTGCTATTTGTCAGGCAGTTTTCTTTGCTGAATGTTCCATGGTCCAGGAGCCTGGCATTCAGTCTCTCTTCTATAAAGTGCTGAGCAATTTCAAGTTTTACCCAGTCTCCACTTACTTTCTTCAGAACAGGAGAATAAGAATATCGCAGGGTTCAATGACTGACAGTTTTGGTGACCGTTCATTGATTGTAAGCAATAGAAGTCAATCGTGGTAAACTTAAGCAAAATAGAACTTAATGGGAAGTCACTTCAGATCTCTGCAGAAAGGCTAGAAAAAGACCAGCCCAGCTGTTTCAGATTTAAGGTCAAGGGAGAGAATGGCCATGTGATGGAGTATGGCGAAAGGAGGGTGGGTCAGTTATCACTAGGTTTCTAACCATTGCGGGTGATAAATAAAAGGAGAGAATGGATAGAGTAGGAGTATGAAACCAATGGATTTTCTTCAGGTAGGAAAATATAGGGGTTGTAGAGGCAAAGGAGGGGTAAATGGTTTGAATAGTCTTTCTTAAGACACTTTTGGTCTTAAAACCCACCATGCTCATGCTCATTAAACAATAGCCAATTGCATTAGTGTTTGAGTTATTGTGTTGGTACATAATTTAATATGAGCAATTATTTGACCATTTTATTAAAAAAAATGTTTACCAACCATGAAAAATCATGGGTACACAAGCTGAGCAGCTAAAAACAGCAATTTCAGGGGGGTGGGCCAGGTCCCTGTTTTGCCAAAGCCACACCAGCTGCACCCATTGCCCACAACCACTGCTTCACCAGTGGCCTAGCTTTACCATGCAAGCACTGATTTCTAGAGAGATACTAAACCAACCAAAACTCCAGTTATGTTGGTATTTGGGCTGACATCATCAGGACTTTTTTGGAGTGAGTGTGGGCACAATCCCCCTCCACCTTTTGGTACTTTTGAAAGCACTGGCAGCTAAAACCATGCCCTAGAAAAGCTGCAATATCAGTCAAAGAGATTGAAATTCCAATACTTTTGTTCCAGTAGGAACATACCTATTTTGATCAACATTAATTCAAAGTCACCTAATGTTCAGAAAAAAAAAAACCCAACAAATAACAGAAAATCAACTAACATCAAAACACTTAGCAAACCTGACAATGACTTAATGACCTGTTTGCGTGACACATTAATTTTCACAAATTTTCATTTTTTTGTGGGGACCACATTTGGTGGCACTCCGGGGTTACTTCTAGCTCTACACTCAGAAATCACTGCTGGTAGGCTCAGGAGACCATACAGGATGCTGGGAATCGAAACCAGGTCCATCTTGGGTTGGCCGCTCTACTGCTGTGCTATCTCTCTGGCCCCAATTTTCACAAATTTTCTTATTGCTGTAGTTTTTTAAAAATAATTTCTTTATCACTAACCTGTAAACAAGCAATATAAAATATATTATTTTGTGCCTGGCAAGGGAATAGGCTTGGAAATGGGTGAGATCTACGGACAATAGTGGCGGGAATTTTATACTGGTGGTAGTACTGGTCTTAGAACAAATGTATTATGAAAAACTATGCAATACATGATCTTTAAATAAAGTAATTAAAGATATGAAGCAATTTTAGAGCACCTTGTGGCATGTTGGAGGGTGTGATTTTATTATCTAGTAATAGGTGAAGAATCCTGTTCAGTGCTTGACCAGCTCTTTTTAAAAAGATTGTTGCCAAAAATAACTGTTACCAAATTTCAGATGTTATGGGAGAAACTTGATATGATTGAAGGTGGGAATGAGCCATTCAGGAAGAGTTTACAGACTGAAAAGGGCTAGAAGAGGAGCATTTTTCAATTGATGCTATTAAACAGAATAGAACTTCATCCCAGTGGGTTTCCTAAAACCTCTTCCAGTACTTAATACTGAATTTGTACTGAAACATTTGGTCTGAGTCACCATCTAGATTGCCAGTTACTTCTTTCTTTCCCCTTTCCTTCTCTCTTCTCCATTTCTTCTTCCCTCATCTCCCTTTTCCTCTCATAGCCTTTCCTCCTTTTCTCTTCTCTCCCTCTCCCCTCCCTTGTCCTCTCTTCTCCTCTTATTGTTACAGTATACAAAGGTGGGTGGGACTGCTATGGTTGCTCTCAGAACCAGAGATGGAAACTCTTGTTTGCAAGACTGGTTCTCTACAACTGAGCCACATATCTCAAACCACAACCCTTCCATCTTCCTACTCTATTTCTGGCTTCTTGGTGAAGAAGGTTGGACTGGGATATACTTGTTATTCTTTTTTTGGGGGGGAGGTCCACACCTGGTGGTGCTCAGGGCTTACTACTGGCTCTGAATTCAGGGCTCACTCCTGATGGAATTTGGGGGATGAAACCCCTGGTCAGACAGATGCAAAGTAGGCATTGTCCCTCTGTATTATCTGTCTGGTTCTCATTGTTCTTCCTTGTATAGGACATGATCAACTGGGCATTTGGGCTCAGAAAATATTTGTTGATTGAGTAATTTAATGAAGGAATGAAGGCAAAGAAATATATCCGTTCAAGGTAACTCAACTCAATGTGAAAGGTTCCATCCACTGTGCCATTCCCCACCTTGCACACACAGTACAAAGTATTGAGTCTCTCTGGGGGTTATAGAGCCAATCTCATGGCCTTATGAAGGTCCTTGAGTGGCAGGGAGAGAGATTGGAAGAGCTAGTGGGGAAATTCCTGATTCAGAGGTGAGGCATGAGAAAGGAAATGGAAGGCAAAGGGTGGGGTTCTGGCAGGAAATTCTTGTGGAGATGAAGGGGCAAATCTTTACCAGGAATGTGGCTTAGTTCTGACCTGGAAAATGCGGAGTAGAGATTCTTTCCTAACCCAGTTGCCCAAATGCTGTGTTGGGAATAATACATCTAGACTTTCTTCCAGAAGAGAAAATTTTCAATGGTGACACAAATTTCCCAAGGCCCAGTGAAAATGGAGGGGAACCTTCCATTGGATCTGAGATACTTTGGAGACCAGAATGTATTAGAAGGTGGCTTTGTGGGAAAGAAGGGGTTCAGGTTGACCTCATGTGTTGGGAGAGATTTGCACACAGGGGAGAGTCAGAACAAATCACAAAAGCAGACACAGACCATGTGTGTTTCTAGGTCAACAAGTCAGGATCAGTTCTGGAGAATGGTGACTCAGATAAAAGGCAAGTGGGTCAGAGAGGGGCAAGCCATGCTTAATATCAAACTAAAACATTATTACTTTTGCGGCTCCCCGGAGCCGGTGGGGAGCCAAGCCTGCTCCCCCCATACTTTTATTATTATTATTTGATTTGTCAGTTCTCAAGCCTTACTTCTGGTTCAAAGATTACTCCTGATGGGGCCTCAGAGACCATAACAGTGCCATGAAATCAAACCTGGGTCAGTTGTATGCAAGGCAAATTCTCTACCCACTGTATTATCTCTCTAGTCCAAAACCAAATCATTTTTGTTTTATTCATTGATATTAATAAGTTAACTTGTACATGACTTAGTAAAAGGATCAGCTTGAAAATGAAGATTGAACTGTGAACCTGGGAGGGTGGGTGGTATCTGTATGTCTTGGCCAGGGAGCTGCCATTGTGCTGCCATGCAGAACTCTGGGGGCCAAGCAAAGATCGGCTACTCCTGGGACAACACTTACAGGTAAATTGGAGATGGAGAGCAATTCCCCAAGCATTTCTTTCTTGTCAAATAATAGTAAGGCTTAGTTATGGAAATTAACTTGGTAAGTTAGATGAAATAAATTGCTGCTTTTGGGTGCAATGTTAGGGGATCATGTTTTCAAACTGCTTATTCATTTTTCTAACTTAGTTTAATAATGACTAAAATCTCATAATCAAAGCGTCATCTTTTAGCTAAAAGCTGCAAAATGATTCTATCTTTTTCCTTGGTGGGGAATACCTCCCATTCAGTGCTTAGGAGGACCATTTCCAAAAATACCGTTGGAGCTTTTCAAGCCTAGATCCTAGCATTGTGATGCTGCTTGGGCCCAGTGGTCCTGTAGGAAACTAGGACTATAGCAGCAGTATTTGGCAGCCATGAAGTGCCAGGGATCAAACTTGGGGCCTTCCACATGCAAGATATGTGCTCTAGCCCTTAAAGCTACCTACACAATCCCAGTAGTTCTAATTTAAAGCTAGTATCAGTGCATTACACCCTTCTGAAATGAAGGATCTGAAAGTGGGGTTTGACAGGGAGACTGGAGAGGGAAGACAAGGTGTCACTTCAGTACTTGAGGCTCTAAGAAGATTCTCAGAGAAACAGTCAGGATGGAAGTGTTGGAGAGAAACTTTGCAGAAGAGAAGCTGGGATGGTGGCTTACTTTGCCAAGGTCAACTCTGTGGCTTTTTAGCAACTTCTCCAGGTAATAGCCGGACTGTCCAGCTCTCACAAAAGTGTTGCCTACACTGAGTTGGATCATAGTCTCAGCCAGCTGATGAACATGCTTGCATTGATCAGCAGCTAAACTCCTGTCAGTGGCCTCTCTAAGATAGGTGAGTGGCTGATCTTAACATTAGCAGGTTGCACCAAGTTCTCAACAGCTGCCTGCCACAGAAGATGAGGGATGCTATTCTCGAGATCTCAAGGAAGCTGCGGGGTGGGGTGGGAGGGGAGCTCAGGAGGATGGAAGTGTTCATTCTTATTATAAAATCCCCTGGGAATAGCAGGCTGTTTAAAGGATCAGTATGGGGGCTATTTTTCTTCTGTGGTGCCTGCCTCACAATCTCTTGCAGCATATTTCCCGGTCATAATAGTTGGGAGAAAAATATTGCTAAATGGCCGCATAAACAATTTTAATTGGCCTGGGCTCCCAAAATGTGCTATTTTTGTTCTCCTGCCAAAGCTTGCTTTTTTTTTCCTAACTAATTATGCCTAGTATTTAACTTTGCCAAAAACAAAAACAAAACAAAGAAAACCCCACCAACCCAACACTACCTCCCTCCAAAATACCCAACAGGAAATAGGGCATTCATTACCCTAGTGACAACTTTTCAACAAGCTCACATTTCAACATCCATTGTGTAATTTCCTTTCCCTCACTTACAGTTGTTCCATCAGCCTTTGGAAACAGCTCTTTCCCTGGGGGCCGGGAAGGGCTTTGCGGAGTTTCAGTGGTTCTAAGAAGGAGGGGCTCCTTCAGTCCCTGGACCCTTGGTACTGGTTGGAGGCAGGACAGGCTCACCCTATGTGGCTGAGTTTCTTGCAGAAGTTCTCTCCTTGGGTTTTGGCTAGTTTGAAATTTTTGCTGTCAGGAGCTGGGCTGTGCCTACATCCTATGCTTCAGCCAAAGGCTCCTGGGAACTGGAGTCACCTCTTAGAAGGATGTCCCTTGACACCCTGAGAAATCACAAGACAATCAACCTTGGTTTCATAGGTGGGAATTTCTAGAAAATGCTCTAAAGCCATGTCTTTTTATGAGTCATTTGACATAGATTCTATTAAAGCATTTTTATGGTATAGTATTGCATTGGCACTGAAAAATACACAAATTGATATGTTCAGCAACTTAACATTGTGGCCACCATCCAGATCAATAATAGCTTATTAGCAGCACCCCAGAAGTCTCACATCCCCCTACTCCCCCATCTCTCTTCTGTCCTTTTCAAAGGGAACCACCACACAGTAACTTAAGTTAGAATTTAGTGTATATTTGATCCCAAGACCAATATATATTATATAATATATATGCCATTATATTTTCTTTTCGTTTTGAGGGGGGAAGGAGTTGGGGCCACACCCAGTAGCGCTCAGGGGTTACTCTGGGCTTGCACTCAGAAATTGCTCCTGGCAGGCTTGGGGGAACCATATGGGATGCCCAGGTTAGAACATAGTTCCATCCTGGGTTGGCAGTGTGCAAGGCAAATGCCCTACCACTATGCTATCACTCCAGCCCCAATTAAAAAAAAAAGATATTTTTAATATTTCACTTCATGTGTTACATGTGCTTTGCTCATTCCCATTACTGTAGACCAGTGTTTCAACCTTTTTTTTTCCAATCATGAACCCCTCCCAAACTGTTTCCTTCCTGATACTTCATTTCCCATCCTACTGGTTGGCCATCAATCTTGTGTTCTGGACCTTTATTTTTGTGATTTTTCACTTTTGGTCCTTGGAATATCTTGGGAACCCCAAGGGGAAAGGAGTGCTGCAGAATTGGCTCTGCTGAGTGGATGTCTTACTGTGGAGAAGCATTTTGGCTCTTTCTAATCTGGGGTTATTCTGAAGAATACTATCATAAACTTTTCTGTGTGTGTTTCTCAGTGTACATGCAAACATGTTTCTATTGACTATCGCCAGCACTGGGCACTGGGTGTACATATAGTTGGTGTGTGTTTTTAGTCTCTATAGTTGGTGTGCATAATCAGTCCAGCTGTTCTTAAGGTGGAGCGTGACTGTTACCACTGTACCTTTTCACCAGCCTTTTATTTTGGTCATTTGGGCAGATGTGTAGTGATAGCTCAGTGTACTTTTAGTTGTTTGTTCTTGATTATTAATAAAAGGGGCCATTTTTTCATGTTTACTATTCATGGTTGTATTTAGAATAGAATGGGGGTTAAAAACCAAATTGTTGACAGGCTGGAGAGATAGAACAAAGGTTAAAGCACTTGCCTTGTGTATATCTGACCTTGTGTATGTTTGATCCCTGGCACTGTGTATGGACCCCCAAGCATTATCAGGAGTGATCCCTCAGCACAAAGCTTGAAGTAAGCCTTGTGTTTCACTGGGTGATCCTCCTCTCTCCGCTGAAGACAAAATGATTAAAATCAGCAAAGTCATATTTTTTTGTTGTTGTTTGTTTGTTTTTGGTGTTTTAGGTCACACTTAGCAGTGCTCAGGGGTTACTTCTGGCTCTGTGCTCAGAAATCACTCCTGGCTTGGGGGACTACATGGGATGCCGGAGATTGAACCCCTGTCTGTCCTGGGTCAGTGGTTTGCAAGGCAAATGCCTTACCACTGTGCTACCACTCTGGCCCTCAAAGTCATATTTTAATGAGGGAAGACGTACTCATACTCTGCTTTTTGAAGTTCTAACATTAGTATTATTGGAATTCCCAGGGTGCATTTGCATTTGTGCTAGATAATATGGGAGAATCAAAGGAGTTGATCATTTACATGCAATATTTTTTGTGACTTATTTCTCTAAGTAGCATAGTATATTTCATTATTTCAAAGCTATTACAATTTATTTAGTCAATCTCCTGTGGCTTTTAATTTGTCCTATTATCAACAGTAATACTGAAATCCTTGTGACTAAATCTTTAGGTACATGTAAAATTTGATGCTAATGCTAGACTTCTTCAAAACTATGGCACTTTTGGAGGCAAAACACAGAAAGACATTTTATCCATTTATTTGTTCATTCATTAATATAAGAGCACTGATGTTATATATTTATTTATTGTTTTTTGAGCTACCCCCAGTGGTGCTAAGATCTTATGGCTTGCTCTGTGCTCAGGGATTACTCCTAGAAATACTTGGGAGACTCTACATATATTGAAGATTCGAACCAGGAACTGCCACATGCAAGGCAAGTGCCCTAATCTCTTAATCTCTTACTATCTCTCTGGCCTCATATTTTTTTTCCTCTCTTTTATACATCTGCTATCCATCCTTACCAAGTCTCACTGGCTTCTCTGGGGTTAAATGGAGTAAAAAGGTGGATCCAGGCCCTCAATCTCCTACTTTGGTTCCTTGCCATAAGATAAATAGTATGATCATTATTTATTTATTTATTTATTTATTTATTTATTTATTTATTTATTTATTTATTTATTTATTTATTTATTTTTGGTTTTTGGGTCACACCTGGCAGCACTCAGGGGTTACTCCTGGCTCCATGCTCAGAAATTGCTCCTGGCAGGCTCGGGGGACCATATGGGATGCCGGGATTCGAAACAATGACCTTCTGCATGAAAGGCATATGCCTTACCTTCATACTATCTCTCCGATCCCATGATCATTATTCTTGATTGCACACATACTCTATGGCCAAAACTATAAGGGTCACTTAATAAATCGCATGAACCAAATCTTCTGAGTGTGCTTATTTTTCCTATGAGGAAACTGAGAAAGGCTATGAACCTTATCCATGGTTATATTGTAAGTGGTAGAGCTTGGTATCCAGTGGTTTGATCTATATTCTCATTTTTTTTCTTTTGATTTTTGGGTCACACCCAGCAGAGCTCAGGGGTTACTCCTGGCTCTATGATCAGAAATCGCTCCTGGCAGGTACAGGGGACCATATGGGATGCCGGGATTCAAACCACCGTCCTTCTGCATGCAAGGCAAATGCACTACCTCCATGCTATCTCTCCAGCCCTATTTTTCTTTCTTTCTTTTTTTTTTCTTTTGGTTTTTGAGTCACACCCAGCAGCGCTCAGGGTTACTCCTGGCTTTATGCTCAGAAATTGCTCCTGGCAGGCTCAGGGGACCATATGGGATGTCGGGATTCTAATTACCGACTTTCTGCATGCAAAGCAAATGCCTTACCACCATGCTATCTCTCTGGCCCCAGCCCTATATTTTCAATTTTTAACCTTCTGGTCAAAACTTATGTGCTGAGTCTTCTGTATGCAAAACCTGTGCCACAGTCTGTTGAGGTTTCTCTACTGGATTTCTTATCCTTCCAACACTTCTCTTCCAGTTACAGATTTCTGAGTGACACATTATCCCAAACTTCATAACATAAAGCAGTCACTTAATTTTTTCTTCTGTGCATGCATTTTCAGAGCAGGAATTTAGAACAGGCATGTTGAGAGGGTTAACAATTGCCATTGCTAAAGCCTGGGATTTTTTAAATTATCTTTATTTAAACACCATGATTACAAATATGATTGTAGTTGTATGATAACAGTCATATAGAGAACACCCCCCTTCACCAGTGCAAGATTCCCACCACCAATTTCCCAGATTTTCCTCCTCCCCACCCCACCCACATCTGTACTCAAGACAGGCTTTCTATTTCCCTCATTCATTCACATTGTTATGATAGTTTTCAGTGTAGTTATTTCTCTAGCTGCACTCATCACTCTATGTGTTGAGCTTCATGTCATGAGCTGCACCTACATGGGAAGATGGGGGGAAATAAGGGTTGGGACTGAGGCAGTAAAAGATTAGATATGAGCTTTGTAGGGCAGTATCAAGGTCACAATACAAGTTGGATATTATGCACATATAAACTATATGCATACAATACTGTCAATAGGAGACCAAGGAGAAAAAATTTCCAGTGACTGTCCCAAAATAAACCAGTGCTAGAATGACCCATCCTCCTCCCAGAGTGCATTCCCATTACTGTAGGGAGAGGTAGGGGGAAAGCCTGATGATCCCTATAGAGCCCACCTGGACTGGTGCCCAGGGAAGGCCTGGAGTCAGGGGAAAAGGAGAGGGACGGATGGGGGCCTGCCAAGCATCCCACCACTCCCTAGGCTAGGGAGAAGGCCTCCTGCATGGAGACTCCCCAAACCCCATTCCTGGGAAGATCTGGCCTCCAGAATCAAAGGGGAAACCGGAAGCCAGATATTTGCCCGCCCTCCTCTCCATGCACCTCCCCCCTGGAGTACCAAAGGAGGAGGGAAGCCTGAGGACCCCTAAGAATCCACCTGAACCCACTTCTGGCCATCTGAGCTGGCACCCAGGGAGGGCCTGGAGTCCAGAGGAAAAAGAGGGGGATGGCTCGGGGCCTGCCAAGCCTCTCAGCACTCCCCAGGCTAGGGAGAAAGCCTCCGGCATGGGGCCTCCCCAAACCCCATACCTGGCACGAGCTGGCCTCCAGAATCAAAGAGGAAACCGGAATCCAGACATCTGGCGGCCCTCCTCCCTATGTACCTCCCCTCTGGAGTACGGAGGGAGGGGGAAAGCCTGAGGACCCCAAAGAGTCCACTGAACCCACTTCTGGCCATCTGAGCTGGCACCCAGGGAAGGCCTGGAGTCAGGGGAAAAAGATAAGGATGGCTGGGGGCCTGCCAAGCCTCCCAGCACTCCCCAGGCTAGGGAGAGGGCCTCCAGCATAGGGCTTCCCCAAACCCCATACCTGGCAAGAGCTGGCCTCCAGAATCAAAGAGGAAACTGGAAGCCAGATATCTGCCCAACCTCCTTCCCATGCACCTCCCCCGTGGAGTACGGAGGGAGGGGGGAAGCCTGAGGACCCCAAAGAGTCCACCTGAACTCACTTCTGGCCATCTGAGCTGGCACCCAGGGAATAAAGCCTGGGATTTTATTGAGAAGACTTGAACAGTAGAGGCTAGTGTTCTCTGGAAGTTTCCTCATTTATACAGACTCATTGCTTGGATTGCTCTGGGCTCAACAGGAGTAGCTCATAGCAGTTTGTCCCCTGCCCACAAATAGATAACTTCATGAAAGTCGGGCTTTTTGGAGAAGATTCAATGAAGTGCTCCAAGGAGATGAAAATCACACTGATCTTTGTTGACTTCTTGGATCTCATCTCTTATACTCTATTGTCAGTTACACAGCTGTCCAAATTTAAGACTGAGGAGATTAACCCTCTCTTCTGGATAAGACAATAGTCAAAAAAACTTGTTGCCTATTTTATTTATTTTAAATCATTTTTTAATTTAAAATTTTGGGTTTAGGGGCCATACTCAACAGAGCTGAGGGCTCTTCCTGGTTCTGTGCTCAGGTGCACCCCCAGGGGTGCATCAGCAACCATAAGAGTGCTAGGGTTATGGAATGCAGGCCTGTTGCTTACTTGCATATTTTATTTTATTTTTAAAAATTAAAAAAAAAATGGCTTTGGGGATATATCTGGCTGTGCTCAGGACCTAATTTTTGCTTTGAGGCCAGGAATCACTTCTGGTGGGTTTGGGGTTCCACATGCAGTGCTTGGGATTGAAATGGAATCTGGGTTGGTTGCATGCAAAATAAGAGAGTTATCCTTTATACTATTGCTTCAGCCCCAACTTGTGTCATTTTTTAAAAGTGCTATAAACATATCTATCCCATGTTTCAATTACTAAGATCCTGTATTTTGTGTTACTAGTCTGTTGGTTCCAGGAATGAAATATAAGCTAGTTTAGAAAATAGAGGACATGACTAATGAGAGTCAGGTGCAATGTGACCTCACAAAACAGCTCAGAGATCGCTAACCTCCCAGTACTCAGTGCCAGGGCTGTAATGTGGGTAGTGGGATGAACTCATTACTGCAGATGCTGCTGTCCCTGAGCCTTGATGCCAGGCCACAAAGGCCTTTAGGAAGTGCCACTACAGTGACCCAGGAACCCAGTGGCAGACCTTGCTCAAGTGGCTAAGAGTCTGAAGCTTGTTGTGTGCTGTGAGGAGTTGTACAGCTACGATTCTGGGGCGACTTCTTGGAGCTATTGTTTCTCAACACACAGCTTTCTATTCTATAGCTTTACCTCTCATCAACCATCAGGCTGACACAGCCTATGCATAGTCCATCATTAATTCAGCATTTTTCGAGTTTCTCAAATATTTCTGGCACTGGGATAGTGAAGAAGCCATTTAGGAGCTCAGTTAGAAGGAAAAAAAAAGAGTCCTTTACATGAGCCCCAGGAGCCCTGATTCTGCTTGTTATTCAAAGTGACTTTGAACAGGTATTCCTGCCTCTCTGGGCCTCATTTTTCCCATCAAACAAATCAGGCCCTTGACCTTGAAGACTGTTAAGATCCCTTCAAACACCCCCCCCCCAACCCTCGCTGTAGAAAGATGATTCTGGCAGAGCAGGCAGTCCTAAAATTTCAATCCTCAAGTTCAAGTTTATTTCCTGTCTTTTGCCTTTACCAGTGGCTGGCTTATGCTTGCTGTAATTTATTTAACTGAGCCATGCTGAGCAGTTTGGAACTGAGTTTGCATGAATCACTGTCCATAAAATCAAGTTAAGTGGATTTCATTCCACACGGCGCACCTGTGTATATACTTGGGGAAAAGAAGCTGGATTTTCTTGGCTCTTCCAGATCGCTGTTCGAATTGCATCTTTACAGATCAAGCATTCACCCTATATTTATAGTCCATTGTTATAACAGCCTCCTTCAGAGACCTGGACGTAATGTGCTGGATGCAATTTCCCCTCCAGATCCTTTTATATAGCTGTCCTGTGTCCCTATCTAACTGGAAATGCTGACATTGATTTTTCTCTATTTTATCGAGCTTGGCAAATATCAGATTTAACTTCATGCAGTCACTCAACAAATATTTATGGATGGTTATGTGAAGTCTTAGTGATCAATGAATGGGGAGGGAGTGATGGCGCAAGAGCTGGCTGCTCAAAGATCCTACAAACTAGGTGAGGTTTCATGTAACAACAAGGCAATTGAGCATTGCCAGGCAGAAAATGAGAAAGTTGATGGCTCGACTAGAAAATGTAACTAACAAAGGCATGACATGCGGAGGTAGGGGGAGTTCAGGGGTTATATTACACGTGTGAAAGGGCTTTCTCTTGGATTGTTTTCTTTTCTCCCACTCTCATTTGACATAACATAATTGGCACCAGAATCATTTCAGTTTACCATTTTGTAAAAGGATATAATAGAGAAAAAAAAGAACAAAAAGGAAAAAACAAAACAAAAGAAAACGATATGATCAGAAAAAAACAAAAACAAAAACAAGGACTGGTGATGAACATTTCTAGGAAGAAATGCCCAAACAGTTGCTCTGATTTTTTTTTTTTTAGCCAAAGTGAGGAATTATAAAAGGATTTATTTCATTTTGTAATATAGCCAAAAGCATAGGCAAACAGACTAAAATGGCAGTTTGAGGGACTGGCTGTTTGGAACTTCTTATTTTCTATCTTGATAGAAAAGGTGCGATTTTTACTCTGTTACTAAATGAAAATTCTACAACTTCCCTGACTTATGTCAAGTGTTTCTGAAAATTCGATTCCATGTATCCCCTAGAAACATATTGGGACATTGAGAAAAGGCATGGAGAGGCCTTCCCATTGCTCAGATCTTCTAGCCAGCAGTCCCTTTAAGAAAGTAGAGTTGCTTTAAAAGACTTTATGCTTTGATGCACCTGGGTTTGTATTCAGGTCAGAAGCCAAATTTGCTTTGCTTAATGGATTCTGCTTATTGTACTATCTTGGGGTAAGATGTGCTTTCATTTCCCCAGCAACCATCTGGGGAAGCATGAATGCCCACATGGTACTTTTGATGGAGTGGTCTCTGCCAAGAGACATTGAACAGGTTCACTGCAGCCCTGAAAGTGGAAAGACAGTAAAACCATGGTCTCCAGAGCACAGCTGCCTAAGGAAATCTTCATATTTACCTATGTCCAAGCCTTAAGTGAAGTCTTCAGATTTTTATTAGCCACATTCAAATGTAAAAATAAAACAAGGTGAAGTGTGATAAACCTTAATAATGCATTTATTTGGCTCAATAAATTCAAGACATTATTGTTTCAAAGTATAATCAATACAAAAATGATGGCTGGAGAGACAGCACAGGGATCAAGGTGCTTGCCTTGAATAATATGGTGCCTGGTTAAAATCCTAATACTGGGGCCTGAGCAGTGGCGCAGCAGTAGGGTGCTTGATTTGCACACGGCTGACCTAGGATAGACCGTGGTTTCATTCCCCAGCATTCCATATGGTACCCCAAGCCAGGAGAGTCACCGGGTGTGGCCCGAAAACCAAAAACCAAAAACCAAAAAAAAAAAAAAAGTCCCTAATACTGAAATATAGTCTCCTGAACACTGCCAAGAGTGATCCATGAGCATAGAACTCCAAAAATAAAAATAAAACTATTACATGGTTGCATATCTGAATGTGGTATTTGTTTTAAAGCATTTATTAATGATTTAGTATCAGTAAAAATCACTTTGATTTATGAGATATTTTACATTCTTTTCAACAAATTTCCAAGACTGGGCATGTGTTTACACCACTCTCTGTTTCAGTGCAGTGACCACAAAGTACCCAGCAGCTGCCTGGGGTATGGGTTTGGACAGTAAAGGTCTAGAGTTTTCTACCAATCTGTCCACAGACCCCAGTGAGTTTTGGAGGAGCTTTTCTCTTGCTCTTTGTAAGTAGTGAAGAGCCCAAACTCTTGGTCATGACCAGGAGCCATTTACTTACTCAGTCCTCCAACACTGTAATTGTCTGTTACCCCCAGATTTGCAGTCTGGCCCATCCAGGAACCTTCTATGTGGTCTATCACTTGAACTATTGCACTAGCCCCTGACTCTGTTTGTTTGAATAGTTTTCTGTTTATAGCAAAATGAAGCAGAAACACACTACCCATTCACAACATGCACAAAATTTCCCACTATGATTGTTCTTTATCCACATTGGTATATTTCTTACAGTTGAGATGCCTTTATTCATACATCATTTTTACTCAAGGCCCATACTCTCTACTGGAGTTACTCTCCCCATGTCAGACATTCTGTGGGTTTGAATAAATGTGGAATGGCATGTTTGTACCATGGACATATCATGCAGAGTGATTTTATTACTATTAAAAAATCCTCTGAGCTCTGTCTCATTGTGGTTTTGATTTGCATTTCCCTAATGACTCATAATGGTCAACATCAGTCTAGTGGTTTTTTTTAAGTAGCGCCTTGAGAAGCCCCCCCAAGGGACCACCATGGTGAAGAAGGAAGCATGCAGCTATCTTCTACCACACACACTCCACTTTCACTTATTGACTGTTTTGACACACACTCAATATTCTATTTGAGCAAAGGATTCTGAAGCTCCTGTAAATGTGTTAAATCATTTAACATGGTCCAATGTTCTCCATACATTTATTTTATTATGAAAATCTTGGTTTCACCCATGATAAAAACAAGATCACAAGAAGCAAAAGTCATCTAGCATCTTCAATGTGGTTTCCTCCAAAAATCCATAAAGGAGCCTTACTTTTCTGACTCCTGGTCTTATTCTTTTTCAACTGTACTCTCTTGCTAATAATAACAGCAATGATAATGGCCATTTTCAAGGGGCCAATGCTGTTGTATATCAGCATTGTTATGGAATCCTCTCATAGTAGCTCTCTGAGGCTCATTCCATCATAAGGCACAGGTCACATCTTGGAAGTCTTCCTTAGAGTTAATACCATCCCTGTCTACACTAATGCCTGTTCTTCCACTCCCAGACTTAACTCTAGCCATATACTTCATCTGCTATTCTATGTAAAGGTCAGAATGGTCTGGCTTTAAAACTTGCTCATCACATGTTTTCCTATGCCACATAATTAAATTATATGGTTTTCAATCATATAATTTTTTTTAAGTTGCAGTCATATCCTTCACTAAGGTCACATCCCTTTGTGTGGTACTCACACCCAATGATGGTTGATTGGAAATTGCTATTGGCACTGGGAATCACCAACACTGAGCTTCTGGGATCAAGCATGAGATGCAGTAGAATTGAACTCATGATAGAAAGTCTAGAAGTCTGGTGCTCAAAGTCATCGTGCTATTCCTCTAGGTCTTTTGATGGATTTTAAAATAACAGATCTTTGGGACTCTTAAATGCCTTATAGTAAGTGCCTTCAATGAAAACTGAGGAAACTGGGCTGGAGTGATAGTACAGTAGGAGACCAACCCAGGCACTATCTCTCCCATAGGTCCCCCAAGCACTGCCAGGAGTGATTCTTGAGTGCAAAGCCAGAAATAAGCTTTAAGCACTGCTGGGTGTGGCTTTCCCCTGCCCCTTCCAAATTAAGTAAACTAAGTACTGATCAAGTAAAATCAAGTATTCAAGCTCCTCCCATTTGTATGTTCAGTCATTAAAAAGATAATAAAAGGTTGATAAAAAAAGTCTTGATTTTGTGCCAGAATTTGGAGTAAGTATTATGTAGGATAAAAAGATTAAGCAAAAACAAAAGTCTGTAGTAGAAGCGAGATAAAAGCATAAATATCAATAATACAGGGTGAACATGAAGCATTAAGAGAGACAGTACAGGAATTGAGCCCCTTGTCTTGTATGCAGCTGACCAAGTGGATTCCCTGGAGTTATCCCTAAGAGTGGAGCCAGGATTATGGAAACACCAAGAGTAAGAACACTGCTAGCTGTGGCCCCCAAATTAAATCAAACAATATATAATAACCCACAATAATAAAATGTATTATACAAGAATAATTAATATATGGATATTAGCATCGTTATATATAATTATATAATAATCCATGTGAACATTTTGTTAAGAAGATAATCAAAATACAATTGAAAATTCTCTAACAATGTTGGTTTAAATAAGACATAGTTTTGCTTTGTCCATAGAGTCAGTAAGTAGATCTTTGACTTGGAGTCATCATAGATTCAGGTCTCTTCTTTTCTGTTCCATCATATTAGAATGTGGCTCCTGCTTCAGTGGTTCAAGAGTGTTGGATCACCAGTCACTTGACCTATGCTCCAAGCAACAGGAAGGAGGGGGAAAATGGGGAGCACTTCCCAATTGAGTCAGTTCATGACAGGATGCTTTCCCAGAGGGCCCCACACTTTTTTTTTTAACCTATGTCTCATTAGTTCACACATGTTCATTTAGCCTCAGTGAAATTCAAGGGAATCTAAAAAACGATCTTTTGGTTTGTTTTTGGGCTATACTTAGCTCTACTCAGGGCTTACTTTTGGTTTTGTGTTCAGGAATCAGTTCTGGTAGAATTAGGATCTTAAAGAGTACCTGGGATGGAACAAAGTATGGCTGGATGCAAGACAAGTGCCCTAATAGCTATAGCTATAAGCTATACTTAGCTATACTAGCTATTTGCTTTCTCTCTCTCTCTCTTTCTCTCTCTTTTTCTCTCTCTCTCTTTCTCTCTCTCTGTGTCTCCCCTCTTTAGTTGTGACTATGTCTCAAGGTATCATGGAAAAACAAATATTTGAACACACCTGGAATCGACCACAGATGTTTATAGGAAGCACCCTTTAATATTAAAAAATGGCAACAATAGAAATACAAAAAAAAACCATGATTGACTCATAAGTTAAATAACTAATATCATGAATATACTATTACATCTTAAGGACTGAAAATATAGTAAAATATTTATGATGCTATGTGGAATGAAAAAATATAACTACTGTTCTAAGAAATAATTAAGATAGTAAGAATCTGAAAGAGAAACAGGTACTTAATGGTATGAAAGAACTATGGCACTGTGGTTATCTTTTTAAAAGTCTTATCATTCAGAGATATATTTATAATGAGGTGAGATAATGTCTGAAATTTGCTCTATGGTAGAAAAAGAAAGGGTGGGAGGGGAAAACAAAGATGAAGTAATAATGGCCATTGGTGATAATGGTTGAAGCTGTGAGTAGATAAATTGGGGCTTGTGATTCTATTTTCTTTTTCTTTGGGGAGTGTTTGAAATTTTCTATGATAAAAATATCCCAAAGGATAAAATATAAAGTATAACTCATTTAACCTCTGTCTCATTTCTCCAATGGACTGTTACTACTAATATACTCACAGGGAAGAGTGCAGATGAAATGAAATAATAGGGTCTGTGGAAGTGCTTTAAGATGAATAAAGGTAGAATGTTATTCATACCCAACAGGATAGGACTGGCATAAAGCCAAGGTGAAGGCAAAACCAGAACTAGGGATGTGGCATAGAGACCTGGTGGTGGGCAGGAGAGAGAGAGAGAGACAGAGAGAGACAGAGAGAGACAGAGAGAGACAGAGACAGAGAGACAGAGAGAGAGAGAGAGAGAGAGGAAAAGAGATGAAATGGAGAGAGATGAGAGGGAGAGAGAAGTCACTGTCTCCAACCATTACCTCCAAGATCTCTCTCTCCACTCTGCTTTCCATTTATTATACCCAGGAAGTTGGACGTGCTGATGTTGCCAGGAAAATTCACAGCATTGCTCCAGCTGGTTCCAGTACCATGTCCCCAATCAGGGGCTAAAAATTTAGTACAGTGGGTAGTTGCATGTTACCAACCCAAGTTCAATCCCTAGTACTGCATATGGTCCCTTGAACCCCACCAGGCAAAAACAAAACACACACACACACACACACACACACACACACACACACACACACACACGTACAGACTTTAACCATTGACTAGTTGCCACATGGAGTTCTGGAACTTCTGACAAACCCTGGATCAGTGAAACTCAGAAAAGAAGATCCTAGAGGGTGGAGCTAATCTCATGCTTTCATTGCGTAGTTGGAATAGGTTTTCAATGCCCCAGTTGGGCAGTCAATGGATCAATTGGGGCTTAGCTGTGACTCAATCCTTATTAGTTCATACCCATGATGTATCCATTATCAAATATTTAGCCACTTTGGAGGAGAAGAGTGTCTTGTTTATAAGGATTCAAAAGTTGGACAATCTTGACAGAAAACAAGAGCACTGACTAGAGTAGACATCCAGACCATCTACCTGCAGAATCCAGTGCAGACCTGCAAGTCTCACGCATGAATGAATTCTTAGGAACACAGCTACTATGGCCACTCCTTTCTGAAGAAAATGCTAAGTCAAAAAGCCAGAGTTCTACTGGAGAAAGGTCTCTGTGGGCCTTGCTTTGCTTTTCTATTACCTCTTTCAGTCATTCCATTTTGATATTCTTTTATGGAAATGCCCCTCCCTCCTCACTCACTGTCTTTGTGGGGTCCAAGCCATCTCCCTCAGGGAGTCTCTCACCTTTGGGGTTTAGGGAGGGCCATATGACTCAGAAAGGCAGCTTGATGCTCTTACGAAAACAAATGCAGAGTCAAAAGACACAAAGACCAGAAACAGCACTTTTCAAAGATGATTCTACATTCTAATATTTCTGGGAACCAGCTACTCAGCCTTTTCCTTCAATTATACCTTAAAAAATACTAGATATAAATATATGACATAAAGTCTTTCCCCCTGCACTTTTCCAGAGTCTTTTTCTGTTGCCTGAAACAAAATCCTCTCCTCACACATAGTTCCATATTAAAAAATCAGGACTTTCCCAAATCCAAGCATTCCTCTATAATCCCAAAATACAGTACCTTCCTTTCTGGCCCACCATCCTGCCAAACCAAACTCAAGTTCTTTTCTATTTCCTTCCAGAACTTCCTGGGTCACAGTGGAAAAGGGCTCTTGTCAATGGGCTAAGCTTTCCCTTGAGAGATGAGTGAGGACACCCTTTAAATTACCTATAAAATCCGTTGATTCGCTCAGCAGAGGTTGCCATGGGCAATTTGCTAAGCTTATTGATTATTTTCTGTTTAAATTAAAGTTTGATGTCCTGGAACAGACTGTGCAGAGCACAGAGTTAATGGAAAAGGTTGAGATCCAGAGGAGAGACACTCGCTGGGGAAATGGAGGGTAGTCAAGGGGAAAACAGAGAGTCTCTGAAGAGGAGATTGTCAGTGCCCAGTTGTAGTAAATATGATGGCTATAAGAGAGAGAGAATGGGATTCTTTTATGGAGAAAGGCAGCTTGCTGGACATTTTAGCCCTTAGGGAGACAGTGGGAAATAATGTATTAAATTCCCCAAATATTTTATGCATGCCTAACCTGTGCTGTTGTGTTGGGGACTTGGGGAAAATAGTGGAAAAGCTTTCATTCATCCCTATGTGCCTTGAAGCAGAGATTCTCAGAGTCTTCCCTGGCACAGCCACATTTGGAAGTGTGTTAGACTTGCAGATTCTCAGGCCCACTCAGACCTACTGAATCAGATTTTATTGCTATTAAAGTCTGCATTTAGAGGAAACTTAGCTCCTTAGGCTGCTGAGGTGTGGCCCTAAGTAGGAGCTCAGCTTATTATTATTGTTGGGGTTATTATTGCCAACATGTACAGTAATTACTGCAAGCCCTGCACTCAGGAATTACTTTTGATAGTCCTCAGGGGACCATATGGGATACTAGGAATTGAACCCAGGAGTAAGGCAAATAAATATCCTACCTATGTACTATCACTCAAATCCTATAAAGCACCTTTATTCTATATAGTATTTTAGTTTTTGGCTTTGTAGTCACACCCAGTGGTGCTCAGGGGCTATTTCTGTGCTCAGGAGTGACCCCCGGTGGTGCCACAGGTCATAGGTGGTGCCAGGGATTTGAATTGGAGGGGCAGGATACAGTGGAAATGCTTTAACTGCTGTACCAACTCTCAGACCTCAACAAGACTTCTAATGGAAGATGCAATAGAGCTAGAATGGAAATAAGTAGCATAGGTAGAATACAAATGTGAGAATTTACATGTTTTGCTCTACTATCTCTCGAACATCAAATTTCTACAGTCTTGGTGACTCATTCTACGCTGATCAAAGCTGAACACCAGATAGATGCAGTTTTGACTTCCCCAAATTCTTTGGTTTTCCCATATTCTTCAGTTGAGTTTTTGATGCTTGGTGGTGAAGTTAAAAATGGCATATGGGGCCGAGTGATAGCACAGTTGTAGGGTGTTTGCCTTGCATGCAGCCAACCTGGGACAGACCTGGGTTTGGTCCCCAGCACCCTAAATAGTGCCAGGCCTGCCAGGAGCAATTTCTGAGTGCAGAGCCAGCAGTAACCCCTGAGTGCTGCTGCGTATACCCCCCCAAAAGGCATAAAGTGTGGAATGGGCTGGAAAGGAGGCAGAGGACTTACTGGGTTGTAAGAAGCCAGGCCAACTGAGCTATCTGAACAGTTTTCATTGTACAGGAGGTTCTAGCATTCAGGATATCAGTCAGGTATGGGTAATGCTGGTTAGTTCAGTCAAAAGGAGACTTTGAGTAATGATGCTCAAACCCAAGCCCTTTGAATGCTTCTGTTGTATATATTAGTTTCCTATTGTGTTGTAATGGAATCAGTAGTCAGTTAATATTGCTACTGTTTAACAATGTAAATGTAAGAGTTTAAAACAATATACATTTATTGCAGGTCAGAAGTCTAAATTATGGTGTTGTCAGGGCTGAATTTCTTTTGGCAGGGATCAGAAGTGCATCTACTTCCTTCCTTATCTTTCCCAGCTTCTGGATGCATCTTGTGTTCATTGGTTATGCCCCTTATTCAAAGCCAAGAATGTAGCATATTCTCTTCAATCTGACCTTTGCTATCATTCTTACATCCTCTCTCTGACTTGGAGCCTTCTTCCCTCCCTCTAAAAAGGATCTTTGTAACTAGACTAGTCTTTTCATTTCCGTCTCCAAAATTTAATCATCAGAATTTGCCATGGAAAGTATCCTCAAGTTCTGAGTATTAAGATGGGAGCATCTTTGGGTAAAGACAGAGCATTAGTCTTACTACTACTTTAAAACTGATAAGAACAGATACTACACTTGATCTTAACCAAAAGGCCGAGAAGCGATCTCACACTAGTACTTTAGAAAAATCATTTATCTTTCTAGAAGCTTCTAGATTTCTCCCATATACAACAGTTTTGAGGATTACAAAAATTTGGGGGGAGGTTTGTGAAGGGTTTAGGTCCCGCTTCACTGTGGTCAGTCTTATTCTTGGCCCTGAACTCAGGGATCAGTCCTGGTAGAGCTTGAAGAGAACTCTGTATGGTGCCTGGGGTTGAACCCAGATTGGCCGCATGCAAGATCAGTGCCTTACCATCTGTACAAGCTGTCCAGCCAATAATAATTCATGGTGCTAATCTTCTTGCCTCTATTTCCTCAACTGAAAAGTGGGTATAAGAGCAGTACTTCTCTCTCCTTTGGTTATGAAATACACATGGCTTCATTCCTCTGAGCCATATTCTGCTCTGAAAAAAGCCAACACTGTGTCTGCAACAGAGAACAACAGTAAAACGTAGTTGCAGTAATTGCGCCAGCTAGTTAGGTTTTAGAACCTTAAATTTGTGTCAGCAACAGAGATGAGTCCAATTAATTCCCTTGAGGAACCAACCATCTGATGACTCGTATGGACATGCAATCGCTTGGAAGAAAAGTAATAAGCTCAGGTCCCAAGATACTCCAGTGATCAAGAAATTCTCAGTCTGTCCACTGGGGGAACTGAGGGTCATGCTTCTCTCTCCCCACCAGGGTAAAGACTGCCTGTGCTTACCCCAGGCTGTTACTGCCATTGCCCTGGAACTGTATTTGTTGGTGATCAGAAGAACAAAAAGCAGCAGCCGGGTCCACCAGAAGAGAGACATTAAAGTTGATTAAGTGAGTGGGCCAATTAGCGTCTGGCTTCATGCAGTGTGGAGTTAATTAGCCGCCACAAAACAACAACAGCTGCTTTAATGGTGGGGCAGGAGGCCCAGCAGAGAGGAGCCATGGGAAGAGAAGTGATAGGGCTAGTGCTTAATAACTTGGCTGCAGTGGGCCCTGCCCCACTAAAAATGTAGAACAAAGCCCTGGGCAGACTTGCCTGCCTGCTTCCTGACAACGCATGGGGAGGGGGATCAAGTCTTTCTACTGCCCTCCCCTGAGGGGGGAGGACAAACTCAGGCTTCAGGCATAGGTTTTTCAGACTGGGATAACAAAAAGCATTACACTCCACAGTCCACCTTGACCCTCAATTTCAGAGTTCCCGTGGTCTCCTAAGGAGTGTGCTGTTTCTCCTTATTACAAAAGTAATTCATACTTACTGAAGGAAGATGTGCACAGTATAAAAAAAAAACAGAGGATAATAAAAGTAGTTCTTTCATGCCAGAATAGATTTTTTTTTATTCAGTGAGTATTTTTTTGGGGGGGTCACACCCAGCAGGGCTCAGGTGTTATCCTGGCTCTACGCTCAGGAATAGCTCCTGGCAGGCTCGGGGGACCATATGGGATGCCAGGATTCGATCCACCGTCTTTCTGCATAAAAGGCAAATGCCCTACCTCCATGCTATCTCTCCAGCCCTATTCAGTGACTATTTATGGTTCACCTGCTAAATGTCACTGCTGTTCTGGGGCTAGAGGCATTATACAAAAGGTAGGATGTTTGCCTTGCATGCAGTCAACTCTAGTTCAATCCCTGGCATCCTATATAGCTCTCCTGAGCACCACCAGGAATAATTCCTGAGTGCAGAGCCAGAAGTTATCCCTGAGCATCACTGGGTATGACCCAAAAGCTTAAAAAAAAAGTCACAGTTCAAAACGAGTATCAGGATTGTATTGTATTTGTGCAAAACTCTATGCTAGTTTATAATTTGGACTTACTCTAAATGATGTGTAATACTATATGGTTTTTAGCAATCTGTCACGAACATTTCTTTCTTTTTATTTTATTATTTTCACATTTTTATTATTTTAATTTAGTCACTGGGAATGACAGTTTTTCATGATTGGGTTTCAAGCAAACAGTGTTTTAATACCAATTCCTTCACCAGTGCCCACTTCTCTCCATCAATGTCCCCAGTTTTCCTCCCACCTAACAGCCTGCCTCTATAAAAGGCACTTAAAAAAATTGGGCACTGTGGTTTATAGTACTATTACTGATAGGGTTTCACGCATAACACTTTACCTACTTTCAGTAATCCCCCACTTCTTGAGTAACCATTTCCCTCCAGAGTGTTCTCTTTCCTTGTCCTAACCCTCCCCCATACTCCCAGGGGCCAGCTTTCTACTGAAGACCAGTTCTCAAGTTCTATGTTTTTAGCAATCTGTCATGAACATTTCTTTTAGCTTGTTAAAACATACTCTTAAATTGCTCAGCTTCTATGAGTCCACTAATTAAGCTACAGTTCAGTTCATTTATTTATGCCTCCTGTCACCTCTTCTTAACAACATTCTTTACGTTTGTTTGTTTTTAGGGGGTCACATGCAGTGTTGCTCAAGATATAATCCTGGCTCTGTGCTCAGGGATCATTTCTGGTGCTTGGGGGAACCATATAGGATGGCAGGATTTGAATCTGGGCCTTAACATATGCAACCTAAGTGCTCTACACACTGAACTATTACTCCAGCCTCTAGCAACATTTTTATTTTGTTTTGTTTTATTTTGTATTGGAGATATACCCAGTAGTGCTCAGAGGTTGTTCCTGGCTCTGTACTCAGTAATTATTCCTGGTGGACTAGGGGTACCATATTTAATACCAGGGAGCAATCCAGGTTGGTCACCAGCAAGGCAAACACCCTATCTTCTGTACTATCTGACTCTGCTAACAGCTATTTTTGTGTGCAGAGGTGTCTCTCTTACTCTCTCTGTATGTCTAATAATCATATCTTCAATGTCTAGGTCAGAGACAGCCACGAGGGAGGTACTCATTCAACATATGATGATGAATAAGCAGTAAACTGAACAAATATATCCTCCTTATGTGTCCTTAAGGTGGTCTATTTCTTTACCATGGTAACAAATATGGTATCCATTAAGACTGGGTTCAACGAAAATCTCCCTAAGAGTGACTTATGATAGAAGTCCATCGCTTCTTTGCAAGTTTTGAATGTTCCTGGTATGTTACATTTCTGTCCATAGGCAAAACCTATTTCCAAAAACTCCTTGTTCAAAAGGGCTGCAAGAGCTCTGGTTACATGCAGCCTAAAGCAAAGGAAGGAAAGGAACAGAGGGAACTGCAATCTTTTTAGAACACTTCCTGGAAGTGCCAGGTATATAAACTTCTGTTTTTATTCTTGTCTATTATAATTAGATCACATGACCATATTTCAACTGCAAGGGAGTCTGGGAAATGATGCAGCTAATATCAGTGCTATTGCTAATGAAGGAGAGGCAGAAAACTAAGTAACCCTTAACTGGGATAAATTGTGATATTCTAGATTGACCCCAGCCTCACCCCCCTAGTCTTTCCTTTGTGACCCTTAGTTTTTCAAAATAGGCTCTAGATCTGAGTCAGGCCAGCTTATATATCTGGTCTCAGGCCTGGAACCATTGCACTGTGAGGGTTTCTGAGCCTTCATCTCCCTACTGGAAACTTCATCTTGCCCATTGATACAGTCATTGCCAAAGACTGACTCCATAAAGATGCCCCATTTCCCAGAGGATGCTTTTCCAATTAGCGCAAAGAGGAAGTTCCAGCTGTGAGGACTGGATTTGGGGTTTCTGAAATGCAGTGATTATTAGAAACAATCAATCAAATGACCTCCGAGGACAAGGGAGAGAAAGTCCGCTCTCATGGCTGATATGTGGGACAAGAATGATGAGCTGCCCTTAGTAAGAGACAGTATGGCTCAACTGCAACGTGGCCAAGCCCCGGAGTCAGCGAGGGACTTTGCAACTCGCCTTTACTGCCTGCAGTAAAAATCCTGCCAAAATGCATTCAGGAACATGCAGGGAGATGTGGATTCGTTATTATGCCCCTAGCAGCTATCGCAGGAAACCATCTGGGCTCAGTTGGCCTATAAATTTTCAGCTTGCAGTTGGGTGGGTCACAGGGAGTTGGCCAAGCGGGAAGTCAAGGTGTGAAGTGAGTCTGGCTGATTCCACACGCAGTGTTGGCTCAGAAAGTCTGTGTGCCTAGAAATTATTTTTCTTTAAAATTTTTTTTATTGTGCAGTTTAACATACTGACAGAAAACTATCCAGAATATAAGTATATCCTTTAACAGACTATCATAAAGTTAATACATACCTAACAATCACTCTGGTCAAAAGTAGGATATTGAAAAAAATTAGGATATTGACAGTCCCCTTGAACTCAGGCACCCTTCGTAAAGCAATGAAAATAATCTGACTTTTGTGATGATAACTTTCTTGTCTTATTTTATTTCTTTGTCACTTAGGAATTCAATTTCATATGAAATATGGGGCAATTCTTTTGCTTGTTTGAGCCATACTTGTTGGTGTTTGGGTCTTCTCCTGGTGGTGTCTTGGGGACCATACCATACTGCAGTTCAAACTGGGGCTCCAACACACAAAGTTATTGTTTTAGTTCTTTGAGCTATGTCCAAAACTCTTGGTTCATACACTTTTAACCTTATATCGTACAGAATTGGAGTTCATTTCCTTTTGAGTCTGGATTGATATTTTGGTGCCCAAAATTCTCTTGTGAATATGTGTTCTTATGGCTTCAGATGGTTTCATTTTCATTCCTGAATATAATTCCACTTACCTATTTTACTGCTTTGGACATTATGGTGCTGGAACATTGGGTTGTTTTCAGTTTAAGGTTCTTCCAGATAATGCTGCTGTGATTTTTCTAATATATACATCCTTGTGCGCATGTGTCTAATTTCTCCACAGCTGTAAATCTTAAAGTTTAGCACTCTGAAATTCTCATCCTTCTTAAAGACTCTAATTCAGAGGTTTAGGGTAGTGTTCACGAATTTTCATCTCTAACAACCTGTTAGGATAATGAGGCTGCTTATCTCTGAAAAACAACTTTCTTGAATTGCATTAAAGAGGAGATTGAAAACCTATGTCTCATAGGCCAAATCTGGCCCAGTACCTGCTTTTGTGTGGTCCATAAGCTCTTTGTAACTTTTACATTTTTAGTGGTTGAAAAAAATCCAAAGATGAGTAATATTTTATAAACATGAAAATTATATGAAATTCAAATGACTGTCCATATAATGACACATGATCATATCAATTTCTTCATGTAGGTAGGTAGAAAGTGTGCAGAGCATGTACTTTATATATATACACATATATAAAATTACTTTATTTAAAGACCATGTATCACATAGTTGACATAGTTGATCATAATACATTTGTTTCTAGGTAAGTTGTAGTAAAATTATTTAAAAGAAAATAAAAATAAAAGAGTACAGCAATAAGAAAATTCGTGAATCTTATTGTATCTCGCAATAGGGTCATTAAATCATGTCTGGAGGTTTATTAAATTCTTGTTGCTAGTTTGCCACTCTGTTACTTCTTTCGTTTCTGAAAGTACACATTGGTGTCTAAATTTTGGTGTTCTGCAGAGATGACAGTATTTAAAAAAAATGGAGTTTTCCGGGCTAGAGAGATAGCATGGAGATAGGGCATTTGCCTTGCATGCAGAAGGATGGTGATTCGAATCCTGGCATCCCATATGGTCCCCTGAGCCTGCTAGGAGCAATTTCTGAGCTTTAGAGCCAGGAGTAACTCCTGAGTGCTGCTGGGTGTGACTCAAAAAAAACAAAAACAAACAAACAAAAAAGGAATTTTCCATAAATTTCAAGCACTACTGCTAATAATGCAGCTTTTGTGGAGCATGGTTTTGGCTATCAGGGCTTCTAGAAGTACCAGAAGGTGAGAGGATGGGGTGGGATGAGGGTACCTGCAAAAAAAAAAGTTCAAATATCAGCATGCCTGGAGATTCGGTCAGTTTGCTGCCTCTGCAGAGCTCTGTGGTTGAGTGGTAGAGTTGAACCATTGGTGAAGTGGTGATTGTGGGTAATGGGTGCAGCTGGTGTGGCTTTGATAGGATAGGGACTTGGCCCACCCTCTCCTTCTGAGATTGCCATTTTCAGCTGCATAGCCAATGTACCCATAATTTTTCATGGATTAGTTTATATCTCTTTTTAGAATAAATTGAGTCTATGGAGATGGAAAATGCAGATATAGCAACTGCATTCAAGAAGCACATTTTTTGCTGCCAGGCCTTTTGAAAGTACAAGAAGGCAGGGGAAGGGTGCCTGTGTTCACTCCAAAAATGTCCTGGTGACATCAGCCTGAAAATCAGCATACATACATGGAGTTTTGGTCAGATTAGTGTTTATGCAGAGAGCCATAGAACATGTACTTTTAAAGAATGTCACTGTGTTAGAGAACATGTGCTTTTTATAGCTGGACAAGGTAAAACTGGTGGTTTCTGAGATTGTTGTAACACATTCTAGTGCATCATAGATTTAAAAAAATTCTGATAGCAAGGCTAGAGTGATAATACAATAGGCAGGTTATTTTCTTTGTACTCTGCAAACTCTGCAGACCCAGGTTTGATTCCCAACATACTATATGACACACCCAGAGTCAGGAGTAAGTAACTCCTGAGTACCACTATGTGTGGCCCAAAAACCAAAGAAAAAAATTCTGATAGGGGGCTAGAGTGATAGTACAGTGGGTAAAGTGTTAGTTAGCCTTGCATGCAACTGACCCAGCTTTGATCCCTGGCACTCCATATGGCCATCTGAGTACTGTCATAAGTAATTCCTGAGCACAGAGTCAGGAGTAAGCTAGGTGTGGCACAAAAACAACAAAAATATTTCTCCTGATAATCAGTTATTCAATTAAAAAAAAAGAAAAACCACAAAGCACGTAAGTTTTTCTTTTTCATTATCATAAAATATGACACTACAATTGTGTATAAGAGGAAGTAGTATGGGAAAGAAAGTCAAAAACGATCATTCATTCCTTCTCTTTCTTCTGATCAATCATTCTCATTCATAGCCAGGAGCACCATGAGTTTTCTGAAGAGTAACAAAATCTTAAAAGAGGTGAATGCAGTGCCAGATATATTCCTTATCTATATCTCAGCATTCTTAATAATAAGTTGTGTGTCAAAAACAAAGTCACATGTGACCATTAGCCCTGAATACAGATTGTCCTGGAAAAGCCTATGGAGTCAAATAGAATGTTCTCCAGGGAACCTCTGAGGAAGTTAGTGACAGAACCTGGCGCAGAGAACTTTCACGGTGATGAAGGTGAAGATCACTGTTGGGTCCCTAAAGGTAGGCAGACAGATGCTGATGATGGCAATTATTGTTTGGTTTCCAGACCATCTTCTATGAGGGAATCAAATCTAGAAAGAAGTTCCAGCCTTTTATGTCAGGTTCATGGCTATGACGCAATGCCAGGAGCTCAGTTGTCAATTCCAGGAAGCCCTAGGCAGAGGGTGATCAGGTTGAATGAAACGAGTGACCGCACACCATAGGCCTGCACAGCTTCCACAGACACACAGAGGGCAAAACTGGCTTAGACCTTCTTCAGGTCTAGCTGGAAAAATATTCAGGGGGACTGAAGCTGACATTCCCATTGCTAATGCTCATGATGCCAGAGTCTATGTAACACAGCTCTCCCTTTCTCACCACTCCTTGGAAGAATCCACAGCTATCCTAATGCAGGATGTGCCTCTTGCTCCATAGTCATAAAAAGACTTCATTTTGTCAGATCTTATTTATGATAGAAATATATATTTGCTATACTCACATATACTTATATATATATAATTTTTGTGATGCTGGAAATTGAACTTAGGGACTCACACCCAAAGGGTAAGAGCTCTACCTATAAAGCCACATTCTTAGTCCATTTTATCAGATTTAAAATTTTAACCAACCCCATTGACTGCACTGTAGTTTAAATTTTGATTGACCCTATTCTCAATAGTCATTTGGTTCATTTAAAATTATTTATTGGCTATTTGTATTTCTACTATAGGAAAGGCTTGTTCAAATTTTTAATCTCTTTTTCTACTGTGTTATCTAGCAACCAATTCTGGACAGAGTTTCATAATCATTGATATGTATTGCCAATATTTTCTATCCTGGGGAATTTTTTTTAAAATTTACTTTATTAAAGAACATGCATCACATAGTTGACATAATTGACCATAATACATTTGTTTCCAGATAAATGAGAGCAAAGTTATTAAAAAAAGAATAGGAAGAAGCAAAAAGAAAAAGGAAGAGAAGAAAAAAATTGAAAAAGAAGTATAATGACTAGTACATTTATGAAAATGATTGTATCTCTAATGAGATCATTAAGGCACTAACAGAAGGTTTAGAATGCTCTTGTTGCTAGATGATCATTCTGTTATTTTATTTGTTTTCTAACATTAAGTGACCTCAGCTACACATTGACATCTAAGTTGGTGTGTTCCTATGTGGATTACAGCATCAAAAAAATGAAGTTGTTCAGGAATTCAAAGTATTATTACTGATACTCAGTTGCCAGGTCTCCTAGAAGAGAATAACAACATCTTAAAATATTAATAGAATGCTGGGGATATAGGAGATGTGGGGGAATAATGCCCACACTCATTCCATAAAAGCCCTAGGGGTATCAGCCTAAATTCTGCCTACCTGGAATTTGATCAGATTGGTGTCTCTACAGAAAATTATAGAAGAGTGGTGAAGCAGGGCTATAGGCAAAGCAGTGATTATGAGTGACGTATGCAGCAGGAGTGGCTTTGGCAGGTCAGGGCCTAGGCCTGTCCTCTCCTCCAGAGATTTTCAGCTTTCAGCTGCGTGACTGGTGTACCCATGTCTTTTCACAGCTTGGTTTCTATCTCTTTCTAGAAAAAAGCTGATATGGAGCTGGTCCAGTGAAAATATAGCAACTACATTTGTGGGTGTGGTTACCTCAGGCCTCCTGGGGCATCTTTAAAAACCTTTAGATAGTGTATAAGTGAACACAATTTAAAAATTTTAATGTCAAACATCAAACTTTTTGGAGTACTATTTAAAGTACTATTTTTCTGAACTTGCAATCCTGAATATTTTGTCATCTGTTAGCTTTCTTTAGCAATTAATTTATTTAATAGTCCATGTACTTATTGCTTATTGATTTAGCACACTTTAGGTTGTGCTTGTCAGGGACCAGAGGCTCTGTTTTGGTGTCAGGGTAGCAAATGCTACCAGAATAAGAAATGGGGTGGTGGGGGATAGAACCGTGGGGCCTCCTGACTGCAACACACACACTCTCCTAATGCAATGCCCTGAAACCCCCTACAACCACTTCCCACTTTAGCTTTTTAACACAGTACTATTTTACCTTCCACAAATTGGTCTTAGATGACCTAAAATTAACTTTGTGCACCTGTATAAGATAGAGGTCTAATTGCATTTAGCAAATACTTTACTTTCCCAGCACTGCTTGTTGCAAGGCCACTCTTTCTTCTTTCTTTTCTTTTTCTCTTTTTGAAGTCAGTCAAATTGAGCAGTGTGTGTGTGTGTGTGTGTGTGTGTGTGTGTGTGTGTGTGTGTGTGTGTAGTTATAAGGGCATTTTTGCTCACTGTTCTTTGAGGCTGCTCTTGTCACCAAATATCTGTATACACAGTGGATCTACTGTGGGAATTTCTGTTCTATTTCTCTGGTTCATTCCAGTGCTAGTACGACTTGCACTTCGTTACTCCAGTGTTATGTTTTGAATTCTGGTAAAGTAGGTCTTCCTATCTTATTTTTTTAACTCTATTTCAACTATATTTGGTCTTGACAGACTCTTTCCCTTTAATTGGAAAACACACACACACAGACACACAAACACACACATACACACCCATAAAATTTAGGACAGTGAAAAGTCACTACGATTGCCCATTGGCTCATTTCACCCAACCTTCTTGAAAAGTGACTCAGTAATACTTGGATTAGTGAATCCTTTCTCTCTTACTCACTCCAAAGACATACACTTTCTTTCTTTCTTTTTATTTATTTATTTATTTTTTAAGACATACACTTTCACCCACTACTTTTACACTTCAGGCTATCCTACAAGAATACAAAACGTTTTTCTGCTTTCAACTTTGGTTTTATATTCTCCTTAGAAAGATTTCCAGGAGTAAATTGTACAAGCTTTCAGAGTTAGTATTAATTCTACATGTTTTATAATGAGGAAATTGACTTTGTTTTTTAGAAGTTCCAAGTCTTCTTAAGAGAGATTGATCACCATCTAAACAAATCATTGCAATTCAACATGATGCATGTGCAGACAGAGGTATACAAGCAAACTATGAGCACAAAAATATGCCCTCCCTCTTTATTTTTTAAGAAGGGAGAGGTTGGAAACAACTGAAGCTTCAGGCAACAGAGGAATAGATAACTTAATTACAGCACACTCATATGATGAAATTTTCACAGTAATAAAATAATGACTGACAACCTGAGTAAACAGTTTAATGCTAAGTGAAAGAAGAGCATAAACGTTGAAAAATTGCATTTGTGGAAAAAATAGAAGTATTAGGAGAAATATTGAAAAGAATATACCACAATATGGTTGTTATGAAGATGAGTGATTTTTGTTATATTTTTCAAACTCTTAGTAATGTGGCTTTCACAAATTTATAATAAAAAATCTAAGTAAACACCACTTATTATCGAAATGCTTTTATTTTTTCCAGTATCTGCTCGGTTGTGGCAGCTTATAAGCCAATGCTTATATGTGTGATCTTATTTAATCCTCAGAACCCTTTCAGGGTATGCATTTTTAGGTTATTATCCCCTCATGAATAAGAAAAGGAGAGACAAAGAGGCTTTAGAGACGTAAGGAACTTGCCTGAGTTATTTGGAGAAAATCTGAGGTGTCTCATGGGGCAAGTAAGAACCACTATCTTGTTTTTTGGAGGGGGAGGGCTGGGCCACAGCTGGCCATGCTCAAGAGTTATATTTGAACTCTGTGTTCATGATCACTCCTGGTAGTTTTTGGGGACCATTTGTGGTGCTGAGGATAGAACCAGGGTCAGCTATATTCAAGCAAATGCCTTGACCCCTAGACTATCTCTCCAGCCCCACTTAATTAATGGATCTGCCTCTTTCCCTTTGGGACAGGGGCAGGGACGACTTTCCAAGGAAAAACAATTCAGGAAAGTCTAAAATATAGTAAGTATTTTACAGAAAATAGATCATTAGCATCTCGACTCATCCAGTCAGGTGATACTGATCCTCGACCCCATGGTACAATAAGATAACTGAGGTAATCTTAGATTGGGCCCCAGTCCTGCTCAGTCCCCGTTAATTCTTCTGCCAAGTGCCAGACACGGAGCCCACCCCAGAGGTTGTTGTGTTGATGAATGAGATAACAGAGATCCCAGGTCCTACAAAAGGAAGGCCCTTGCTAATTTATTTCCTTCTACCCAAGGACACAGGAAACTTTAAAAGCCCCAGCCTTTTCCTGTCACTTGGCCTCTGGTTATTGTCCTGGGTGTAATGGAGTGGAAAACTCTGTCCATGGCTCCCTCTGACAGCAAATTTCTAATCTCAGAAAACTTAATGGTTTTTGTCAACCTGATTGTCCAGTGAGAGCGGATTAGGAGAATGACTTCCTTGTCACTGGCGAGTTGACTTGCTTCACAGCATTTTGCCTGGTGCCAGTGGGAGGCATTGATCGATACTACACAACCCTAAATACTTACCTGTGGTTTGGGGGCCGAGGACAAAGCTTGGACGTTCCATTTAAGTGCCTTCAGCCATTTCCAAGTAGACCCAAGCGTGATGTGCATTAAGTGGTTTAGGCTAGTGACCCGAAGCTCTGCAGTCTGAGGGGCAAACCAGAAATCGAGCGGTTGCTTTCTCCTGACCAGCCATGCAGAGGCCCCTCCGGCTCAGGCTGGATTTGTCTTCTCCGCTTGGGTTTTTCCGTCTGAGAAAGAAAGGCCCATTAGTTACTGTCTGCACTGCGAGGGAGGGAAGGAAGGCCTTGCTTTTGCTTGGTATCGTGATTTCCCAGACACAATGCACTCAGAGCCCAAGTGGATAGTGACTACTAATGGAAACTGGGCTCCTGATCGTAGTTTGTATGTGCTGCCTGTCTGCAGCATCTCTTACACAGGGCTGCACTCTGAAAGACAGACAGACCTCAGCAGCACTACTACCAGAATGGAATCAGTTAGGAAGCCTCCTTAGAGTCTGGAGAAGCTCTTTCTGTCCTGGCCAGCAACACAAATTGTTGTTGTGTGGGGGTATTTTACCTCTTGTGATGGTGCTGGTGTTGGAGTGTGTGATACTTATTGCAGTGCCCACAATATCACTGGGTGGTATGGGATGATGCCAGCGATCAAACCTAGGGACTCCTGAACAATATAGGGTAGGGTACTTGTCTTGCACATATGTGCCTGTCATCAGTTCTATCCTTGGCATTCCATATGGTTCCCTGAGCCCCACAAGGAGTGATTCCTTGAGCACAGAGCCAAGAATAAGTTCTGAGTACCAATGGGTGTGAGTCCCTAAAACAAAACCACCCACCCAACCAAAAATACCCCTAAAGGATCTGAAACGATAGTATAGGGGTAGGGAACTTGCCTTACATACAGCCAACATGGGTTCAATCCTTAGTATCCCATATGGTCCCCGAAGTCCCACTAGGACAACAACAAGCAACAAACAGCCCAGCACCTCATTCATGCAAGGCATAGCCTCTATTACCAAGTCACATCCCCAGCTCTCCCTTTTATTAGTCTTATTTAATTTACTTTTGGGCCATGTCCAGCAATGCCCAGGGCTTATTTTTGGCTAGGTTCTCAGGGATGACTCTTGATGAGAATCTGAGACCATATACTGTGTCAGAGTTTAAACTGGGGGCGTGTACATACAAGGCAAGCATCTTAACCTCTATACAATCTCTCTGGCCAAACAAAATTTTATTCATTTTTTAAAAATTTGTTTATGTGGTTGTTTAGGCTTTTGTCCATACCTGGTGATCCATAGGGGTTATGCCTGGCTTTGTACTCAGGAATCACTCCTGGCAGTTCTCTGAGGATCATATAAAATGCTGAGGATAAAAACCTAGGTTGGCCGCGTGCAAGGCAAATACTGTATTCATTGTACTATTGCTGTAAACCCCAAATAAAATTTTAATCTCATACAAGGAACCTAAAATTATGTCATTTCTTTGGGAACATCATTTCTGACCTTCAGACTCAGCAGATCCTCTATGGTTTTTCTTCAGGCTACTTGTTCTAATAAGAAAAAAATTTTTCTATTAAAATGTAAGCTCCATGAAGACAAAGACATTTGCTTGCTTTGTTCATTTTGATCTCTGTTAAGAGCTTAGAAATATTTTTGGCACATTATAGGCATTCAATAAGTGTGTGTTGAATACATTAATTCCTGAATCTGTATATTACTTGCTTATATTATATTCCTGCTCTACTTGACTAGATGTTCCATAAAAGAAAGATCTTATTTTCTTTTCTCCATCCTGAGGACCTAGCATAGAACATGGCACATAGTAGGTATGCAATAAACAATAAAAGAATAATAAAGTACTAAAATATTTTACATTGAATTAATGATATTAATCTTATTTAAGTTATAAGCCACAAGATGGTGATTTCAGATGAGAAGAGTGTTAAAGAGTTAAAGATAGCTTCCATTGACATTGCCACTCTTCAACGGGAACTTTTATTATTTCAATGCTTTTCCTTTCAGAATTTTTACTTGTTTATTTTACACATTTTAATTGGGCTATTTTAAATGTAGACGCACACCAAAATAACTGTCTAGGTGGCAGGGAGTTTTATGAATTTAAGAGCAGGAAGGGAGGCCTGGATGAGTAATGTCTTTCTTATTGTTATAATTAATTATTGGGCCTACAATGGGATTGATAGCATCATGAGAGCTGCTAGTGAGATGCATTGCATCTAAAGGTTCACCCTTGGGGTCAAGGCAAATCTGGCTGTAGAAAAATTTCACAGGTTAGAAATAATCCACAGAAAAAATTTTTATTTTTATGCTCACAAATCAAGGAAACTTGTCACGGTTGCTGCTAAACATAAACCAGTTATATACACTGCTGTGGGCTTAGTGGGCTTTGTTGTGTGTGTGTGTGTGTGTGTGTGTGTGTGTGTGTGTGTTTTTAATTTGGATCACTGTATAGAAATCAGTCCAGTTTCTATCTCTATCTGATACAGTGCCAATAAGTGACTTGTACTGTAATTATAGAAACAAGAAAACCACTTTAAATCACAAAACAAATCAAAGGCCTGCTCTGTTATATTTAAAACAAACTCCAATGTTTGTTTGGGAAAGATTCTGCTCCCTCGGAGAGCCAGTATGTAAAAGTTTAAAGCTCATAGTTTACAATGAGGAAATGCCATGTGAGTTGCTTTTTGATAAATAAGACAGGAAGGATGTTGAATGAACAAATTACTCATCTTCTCCTGGGGCATTGCTTTTGGGGTTGGATATAATTTTGTGTTGATTGGGGAAAAAGTCATTGGTACTCTTGATCTTTGTCTCTTCTTTCTTTCTTTCTTTCTTTCTTTTTTCTTTCTTTCTTTCTTACTTTTCTTTCTTTCTTTCTTTCTTTCTTTTCTTTTTCTTTCTTTCTTTCTTTCTTTCTTCCTTCCTTCCTTCCTCCTTTCCTCCTTCCTTCCTTCCTTCCTTCCTCCTTCCTTCCTTCCTCCTTCCTTCCTTCCTTCCTTCCTTCCTTCCTTCCTTCCTTCTTTCTTTCTTTCTTTCTTTCTTTCTTTCTTTCTTTCTTTCTTTCTTTCTTTCTTTCTTTCCTTTCTTTCTTTCTTTCCTTTCTTTCTTTTCTTTCTTTCTTTCTTTCTTTCTTTCTTTCTTTCTTTCTTTCTTTCTTCTTTCTTTCTTTCTTTCTTTCTTTCTTTCTTTCTTTCTTTCTTTCTCTTTCTTTCTTCTTTCTTTCTTTCTCTTTCTTTCTTTCTTTTTCTTTCTTTCTTTCTTTCTTTCTTTCTTTCTTTCTTTCTTTCTTTCTCTCTCTCTTTCTTTCTTTCTCTCTCTCTTTCTTCCTTCCTTCCTTCTTTCTTCTTTCTTTCTTTTATTTCTTTCTTTCTTTCTTTCTTTCTTTCTTTCTTTTTCTTCTTTCTTTCTTTCTTTCTTTCTTTCTTTCTTTCTTTCTTTTCTTTCTTTCTTTTCTTTCTTTCCTTTCTTTTTTATTTTCCTCTTTCTTTCTTCTTTCTTTCTTTTTCTTCTTTCTTTCTTTCTTTCTTTCTTTCTTTCTCTCTCTCTTTCTCTCTCTTTCTTTCTTCTTTCTTTCTTTCTTCCTTCCTTCCTTCCTTCCTCCTTCCTTCCTTCCTTCCTTCTTTCTTTCTTTCTTTCTTTCTTTCTTTCTTTCTTTCTTCTTTCTTTCCTTTCTTTCTTTCTTTCTTTCTTTCTTTCTTTCTTTCTTTCTTTCTTTCTTTCTCTCTCTCTTTCTTTCTTCCTTCCTTCCTTCTTTCTTCTTTCTTTCTTTCTTTCTTTCTTTCTTTCTTTCTTTCTTTCTTTCTTTCTTTCTTTCTTTCTTTCTTTTCTTTCTTTCCTTTCTTTTTTATTTTCCCTCTTTCTTTCTTCTTTCTTTCTTTCTTTTTCTTCTTTCTTTCTTTCTTTCTCTCTTTCTCTCTCTCTCTCTTTCTTTCTTTCTTTCTTTTCTTTCTTTCTTCTTGCATCTCACTAGTGGCTCCCATGATGCTATCAATCCCATTGTAGGCCCAATAATTAATTATAACAATAAGAAAGACATTAATCATCCAGGCCTCCCTTCCTGCTCTTAAATTCATAAAACTCCCTGCCACCTGGACAGTTACTTTCTCTGGAATAGTATATAGGAATAAAGGGTGTGGGGAGATTTCCAAAACTCTCCTTCAGGAGGTAACTTAGTGGATAGGCAAAAGAGTGGAGTGGAGGTTATTTCTGACTCCTTTTGGTGTAGACTTAGTCACATTTTGGGGGTTAGAGTTGATGAAGACTTCATGCCACCATTACACAGTTGTTGGGAGGATCAACCAAAACCATATGCAGAATCACCTTGAAAAGTCTTTAAGCATCTATTTTTAAATGAGAACTAGGTCTGCTGTGGAAGAGGAAGCCATGCTATTGAAAGCCTTTGTGGAGAACACCAACACCCTAACTCCAACAGTTAAAGGAGACAGGTTGAGAACTTGGGACTTTTGCACATTGAGGTCCTGAGAGATTAAAAAAAAAGTTCTCTAAGTCTACAAAGGACTGCCAAAATGGTTGAGTTTAATGAGAAAGAACACTTATGACTGTTTCTAAGTTTTTCAATTTCCCTTTCTATGACACTTTGGTATTTGTAAAACAGAAAAGAAAAAGGAAAATGACTATTATTCAAAAACTAAGAAAATGAGGTTTCCAGAGGTAAATGAATTTTATCCTATTTTTCTTAGTGCTTGACCACCAAAAGTGAGTCTCTTTGCATCCTGAGCTCACACACGTGCAATGTCCCAGTTTCTCTTCCAATCTATGGAGGCCATAGGCATGAACCCCAGTCAATAGAATGAAGAGCTATGGATAGCACTTTCAAGCGTGGTCCAAAGAGCCTCCCACCTCACATACCTATCCTTACACAGCTTGTTGGAGAAAACCTAGCAAGTTGGAAGATGGCAGAGCAGCCAACACACTGGAAGTTCGTGACTGCACAGATGAAGCCTGGCCTATGTGTGGCTCACCAGCCCAGAACAAGAGGCATATTTCAATTATGGTGAATCTTATCCATTGGAGTGTCGCTTGTTTTCACAGTAATACAATTGAGCTAATACATATTAACTCAGCCTTGACAGGAAGGATCTATAAGTAAAAAAAAAAGAGAAAAAAAGGGAAAAAAACCAGTCAAATAGTTTATTTTGGGGGGGGGGGTCACACCCAGCAGTGCTCAGGGGTTACTCCTGGCTCCATGCTCAGAAATTGCTCCTGGCAGGCACAGGGGACCATATGGGACACCGGGATTCAAACCGATGACCTTCTGCATGAAAGGCAAATGCCTTACCTCCATGCTATCTCTCCGGCCCCCAAATAGTTTTTTTAACAGCAGCCAAAACTTCTACTGCTTGCCAAAGACATTGAAATTCACAGGGTTTGGGTTTGGGTTCTCATTCTGATGGTCCAGGGACCATTTTTCTCCTCACTTACTTACTCGATGGCAGAAAAATGTATATATAACTATTATAAATTATACAATCAATTTATATATAATTAGTACCTATTTATTATATAGTATGTTATATAATTACTAGTATATATGAAACATGATTGTATCTAATTTTTGACTAAATAAAGTATAGCCATTATATCCAGAAGTGGCAGTTAGCAGTTGAACTTTTTAAGTGCAGATGGAAATAGAAAATACAGTATTAGTATGATCTTGGTTTTCTATGTTTCTGGTCATTGCTCTGCCTCCCATGCTGGTAGGGTACCCAGAAACCTACCTAAAACCTATAGACTGAGTCTTACTCAGATCTTGGGCTTGTGGGTCCAAGGCTCATGGAGCAGTAGGAACCTATTCCTAACTTTTGGTTAAGATACTTTGATTGAAAGTAGTAGAAACCTCAAACCAAACTCTTTATTTCCATAAGGAATTGTTGATATATGCAACTAAAAAGTCCAAGAATAGAGACTAACACCAGACACAGCTGAATTCAAGGGCCTCGTCAATATGATTAGGACATGGCCTTTCTGTCTCTTCTCTTAATTCTGTTCTCTTCTGTGCTTCTGTTTAGACTCCACTTAGTGCTGAAATGGCTGCAGCAACTCAACCAATGTCAATAGCCAAGAGGGACAATACTTGGATTAGTTAAATGTGGCCACATGGTCAAATCTGAGAATAGAATGTGGGCATTCCCCCCAGAGTCTAGGAACTGAGAGTAGGGAAGAGATGGCTTCCAAAGGAATGCCAAAGACTATTACCAAAAAAGGGGCACCAAGTTAGCAACAATATTGGCACTAAATGGTCAGGCAGTATCTTCTGGTCACAGCATTTTGCTGAGCCTTTATACTATTCTCTCCCTTTGGTGCTAACCACCTCCATGTCCCTAAGAGGAATAATTTTTTTTGAACCTAAGAGGAATAATAAGAGTCATAAATCTGAAAACATGTATAAAAATATCTTGTCCTAACCTCAACCCTTATGTAGACTGGGTTTCCCTAACAAGGAGCTAGCTCATTACCTAGCATCTGGTACTGGGGTCCAGGGATGCTTTGGGCAATTAGTAGAATTTCTGCCTTGATTTTGACTGTTCTTCATTACTACTTCTTTGCTTTCTGATCTTTGCCATCTGTTCCTCACTCATTGTCTGCCAGCAAATCAGTTTGGATGCTGGGATTATTATAAACTCCCTAAATTACACCTGGGTTTTACTCAGACTCCTTTGGCCCTATCAAGTTGACTTGAGGCTTGGTTCTACCTTGGTTAACATGCTGCTGGTATCTGCCTTCCTTTTTTTGTTTGTTTGCTTGTTTTAGGCCATAGCCTGAAATGCTCAGCGTCTACTCCTGGCTCTGAATTCAGAAATTACTCCTGAGTATGGCCTCTGCTACTATATGGGCTGCTGGGGATGAAACCCATGTCAACCATGTGCAAAGTAAATATTCTCCCACTGTACTATCTATCACTCTGGCCCAAGTTTCCTGTTTTACTGACCCAAGTCCTATTTGTTCAATTGACTGTGCCTCCTCTGCATTTGAGCCTTCCTTAGTGTTTTTAAAACTCAAAGGCTTAAAATGTGAGGATTGGGACTTTAGGAGCCTAAGGAGAGACTGTCAAGAGTTTCTTGGGCTTCCAGTTCCAGGGATAACATATTCTAGAATCATGTTACAGCTTTGAATTCATGACTCTTCTTTGGTCTACTCATGGGATGGTTGATGTTATTTCTAGATTTAAAAATTAAACCAGGGGCTGGAGAAGATAGGGCATTTGCCTTGAACACAGCCAAGCCAGGATTGATCCCTGGCATCCAATATGGCACCCAAGCCTATGAGGTGTAATTCCTGAATGCAGATACAGGAGTAAGCCTGAGCATACCTAGTGTGGCCCAAAAACAAAACAAACAAATTAGACAAATCTGGGTCTGTAGTATAAATATAGGGCACTTGCCTTGCACATTGTAGACCTGGCTTCAACCTCTGGTACCCCATATAATCCTCCAAATCTGCTAGGAGTGGCCCCTAAGTACAAAACCAGGAGTAAGTTCTGAGTACTTTGGAGTGTGACTTCAAAACAAAACATAAAAATTAAACCAATCAAGGCAGATATAGCCAATGTACAGATCTGAATAGTTTTTAGGCAAGAAATGTCCTGAAGCAGTTGGATGAAAGAAGAATTATAGATTCCCCAGAACCATCCTTTATAGAGCCATCCCTATGGGTAGGCCCTTTTGCTCTGATCTTAATGGAATTGAAAACTTCAGAGGTGGGTTTTCCATAAAAAGTATCTTGGAGAAGCTTTCAAGTTTCAGGGAAAAGGAAAGTGGTACTTCTTATTTGGAAACTAATGAAAACACCTGCAAAAATAACAATAATGGCTGCTATTGATTGAGTCTTTTCTACACATATTTCAAGTATTAGAACCCTTTATTCTTTGCCTTGAATCTTCACACCATCTCTCTGAGATGGATATTAAATCCCATCTTTTATTGGTATCAGATGGAGGCATGGAAAGATGAAGTCATGTACCACAGTCACACTACTAGCAAATGATTGGATCTAAGGCACCAGCTAGTCTGTCTTCTCATGGTTGTCATGGTAATTCTTTTTTTTTTGTTTGTTTGTTTGGCTGTTTTTGGGTCACACCTGGCAGCGCTCAGGGGTTACTCCTGGCTCTACGCTCAAAAGTCACTCCTGGCAGGCTCTGGGGACCATATGGGATGCTGGGATTTGAACCATCATCTTTTTGCATGCAAGGCAAATGCCCTACCTCCATGCTATCTCTCCATCCCGACATGATAATTCTTTGCTTTTGAAGAGGCACTGGTTATGAGAAGGGCCTAAGCAAAGGTGTGGTAGAAAGCAAAGTCTAGGGTGGAAAATACCAAACCCAAAGAAAACTGTGTCAATGAATAGATAGCATGTGATCAGGCTGGTCCTAACTTAGATGTTAGGCTAACAAGTGCAGTGCCAGAGTGATAGTACATCAGACAGGGGTTTTGCCTTGTATGTGGCAAGTCCTGTTAGGAGTGATCCTGAGCATCACTGAGAGTGGACTCCAAACTAAAACTCATGAAATAAACAAACAAACAAAAAAGACTTAACCAAATAACCCTCTAATCAAAATGCCAAACCTCAACCAAATGGAATAACAAGGACTAAAGGCTGACATGGGGTGGGCCAGCCCTAGCAAGAGGTACTTCCAGCATACATTTGACCAGAATTTTTCTTCATGGGGATGCTTCTCTCCTGCGAGCATCTTGGCTCACAGCTCAAACACTTTGCACTCAGACTCTGGAGTTCAAAACACTTGGTCAGAGGTTTAAAGTGGGACTGGATAGAGGCTGAGGGGACACTCAGAACTCAAGAGCAAAGAATTTTCTGGGAGCACATAATGCCTAGAGGACTAGATTTACCAGGACATGTATCCATGAGGATGAGAAAATGGAAAAAATAAAAGAAAAGGAGACTTAATAGAAGGAGGAGGATGTCTGCATTCTGCCAGCTCCATAGATTCAGGAGTGTGACCTCTGGCAACACTACAACTAGAAAGTGTGCGAGTGTCATCATGAAAAGAGTGTGGTCTGCAGCGAGCACCATAACCAGGCATGTGTGTGACCCTAGTCATTGTAACAACAGCCATGAAAAGAAGGAAAAGGAAGGAAAACAACTGCCCAGCTTATCATGCAAATGGCATCTTGAAAAACAGGGAAGAGATGTAGAACCTGAAGCTCAAGTGGGAAGACGTGTCCACTCCTAGCTGTGGTGATGAACTGCCCTTTCTGCATGCATGCAGCCCAGGGAAAGTTAGGGAAGAAAGGAGAAATCAAATGCAGCCCAGTCCCTGATCTGGCCCAGCCCCATACAGAGGCACAAAGCCGCTGAAATAATGAGTTTCAGAACATACATTCTTGTGTCTGTGTCTTCACTGTTTGGCAATCTGAGGCTTCTTTTCCAAAGAACAGCAAATAACTCTCCAAGTTGCTCCCAAACCACTCTCTCATGCAAGAAGCATCTAGAATCTAGGCTCTGTCCAAAAAGTTGCTCTGGGAGTCCTGAAAATGGTTCATTGGTCAGTGCCCCAGCTTTGTAAATTTGAGGATATAATTTAAATCCTCTGTGCTGCTGTGTGTGCCAAGAGCCTTTCTCTGAGGTCTGTGATCTCCAGGCCATCAGTGATTCTGGGATCTGCATAGCCAGGAGAATGGGTCATGGTAGCTGATGGGTATGATCCTAGACAGCCCTGAAATTGGAAACCTAAGTGTGAGCACTGTGACCAGAGTATACCACCATTAAATGTATGAGAACCAGACCTAAACGTGAGTGTGAGGCCCTAGGGAAAAAGGTAATGTGTAATAATAAAATGTTACTCTACTAGTTCTGGCTGAGTTGTAATGGATGATGTCCTTGCTCTGAACTTGGGTTTCTTCATTACGTAGTGCTCTGAGGCCAGAGAAGGTGGGTTCCAAGCATCACCTGCCAAGTTCAAAGCACTGTAATAATAATAATAATAAAAAAAAACCAATATGATTGTTACACCCAGTACCTTGTGACTTAAAATAGCTATGTGTTTATAAGACAGCACAGCCAAAAATTTGTTTTTTATAGGAAGGACAAACCTGACAGTGTACAGAACAGGGGTTACTCCTGGAAGTGTTCAGGGAAACCAGAGATTAAAATGAAGTTGACTGTATGCAAAGCAGGTAAATGCTTTACCCCTGTATTATTTCTGGCCTTGAATTCAGTTTGAAATCTCAATAAACTATTACTTTTATGTCTGTAAATCCACACAGAGAAGAGCCTAAAGACAAGTAGTGGCTTGTCCTGTCAACAAAAGGAGTAAATGGGAGACATGGGAGGTGTGGGCCACCTCAAAAACCAATTGCCTACAGCTGCCAAACCAGAGCACAAAGCAAATAGAAAGTGTTTCAAAATGTCACTGAATAGGAATTCACTATTTTTTATTACAAAGACTTAGCACTCAGTATGTAGCAGTTTAGTTATAAAATAAATATGAAGGATCCTTTGATTGAGCTAATTCATTTTAAAGATGGGTATCTTAGGTCATTGGGTAATAACCAGGCAGGATTAAAGTGACTTCCCTGTCTGGGATCCAGAACCATCATATTTGCTTCATGAATAGTTTGAGAAGCAAACACACAGGAATGATTCTTTAAGGACTTGCATGTATTGAGGGAACTTATTTCTACCCCCAAAACATGGACATCCAACTTAGTGCATAACAGACAATGAATGTGTTGAATGAATGAATGAATGTGTGAGCAGGTTGGTGCAGCTTTACCTCACAATTTGGTGCAACCTCCCCACACATAGCTTACAGAAAAAAATCCTTTCAAGTTAATACTGAAGAAGCCTGACAAAATAGTGACTGCTGTGTCAGGCAGAATCTGTCCTTTTATAAAAAGATAAACTATCTCTCTCATTTGAGAAAGTAATCTATCATTTTGTTTTGTGTTTCTCTGAATATATATGTATTTAAAGTTTCAAAGTCTTAGTATTGTTTTATTGTTTCCAAATTAAAACTAATACATTTTTTTCTTTTTATGGGGCCTCCCCAGTAGTTCTTGGAGGCCCTGGGCATCATTGAGCCTAAAAATACAGGCTATGTGGTGCTTAAGGGGCCCTGGGTTATACCTAGAAGTGTTTGCGGAGGGGAGGGGTGGGGGTGGGAGAGGGAATGCAAAGTTTATGCTGTACTTGAGCCCAAATTGGGGCTTGTGCATGCAAGGCATATGCTGCATCCTTTTGAGAGTTCTTTTTTAGTACCAAACCAAAAAAAACTAACTTCATTAGGTAAGAAATCAATAGCAGCAATTATAATTGTCATCATCATTATCATTATTGTTGTTATCACCGTTGGGTACTGTGGTCCAAAGTCAAGGGCAATTGACATTGGTCCATCTGGTTCTATCCTCTGTAGCCCCCAGGGTGCTATTTGATTACTGTTGAGTGGTTGACCCCAATGCCTGGTGTCTTGCTGTCGGTTGGATGTTTCAGTAAAAAGCTTATGATCAATGGCTCTCTCCTCATTATCTGCCTTATTCAAGGACTCTGTTGGGACCCAAGAACTATTCCCAAACATCTCCACCCTCTGTCCACAATTTCTCATTGTCATTGAATGAGGCAAAAGACTCTTAGCTTCATCTGTTTGGAAACCAGGTAATTGGGTCTATAGATAGTAAGATCCTGAGTAGGAATGGTGCCCCAGGGGTCCCCCAAGCATGTCTGGATGCATTAAAGTTATCTTGTCTATAATGTAAAGATGTCCAATTTTATTTGAAAAAAAAAAGAAGACCAATTCTTTACTCTTTTCTGCTGTTAATCTTTCTTTCTTTCTTTCTTTCTTTCTTTCTTTCTTTCTTTCTTTCTTTCTTTCTTTCTTTCTTTCTTTCTTTCTTTCTTTCTTTCTTTCTTTCTTTCTTTCTTTCTTTCTTCTTTCTTCTTTCTTTCTTTCTTTCTTTCTTCTTTCTTTCCTTTCTTTTTTACTTTCCCTTTCTTTCTTTCTTTCTTTCTTTCTTTCTTTCTTCTTTCCTTTCTTTTTTATTTCCTTTCTTTTTATTTCCTCTTTCTTTCTTTCTTTCTTTCTTTCTCTCTCTTTCTTTCTTTCTTTTGTTTGTTCTTTTTCTTTCTTTTCCTTTCCTTCTTTTCTTTCTCTTTCTTTTCCTTTCCTTCTTTTCTTTCTCTTTTTTTCTTTTCCTTTTCTTCTTTTTTCTTTTTTTCTTTTCCTTTCCTTGTTTTCCTTCCTTCCTTCCTTCCTTCCTTCCTTCCTTCCTTCCTTCCTTCCTTCCTTCCTTCCTTCCTTCCTTCCTTCCTTCCTTCCTTCCTTCCTTCCTTCCTTCCTTCCTTCCTTCCTTCCTTCTCAGCTTTGTTCAGGGGTTACTCTGGCTCTGCACTCAGGGATCATTCCTGGTGGGTCTCAGGGTAGGTAGTTCTGGGGATATATAACCTGAGTTGATAACCTCAAGCAAGTTGAGTGCCCTACCTGTTGTGCTATCTCTTGACCTCCTAACAAGGTTATTGAGGGTCATTTCTAATGTCTCTTAACAAACCATGCAGTGCCAGGGATCAAACCTGGCATATAAAGCATGTGCTTCTTCCCTTTGATTCACCTCCCTGGACCTGGTTCCACACCACGGGAAGACACCTTTAGCCTTATACACTTCCCTAAAACAAGCTCTGCCACTTTACTGGCTGAAATGCTTTCTTTCATGAACATCAAGTCTGGAGAGAAATCTCTACAGTAAAAGCTCTTTGTAAATATTTGAATAATTTAGTGACAGCATGCCCCTTGGGATAGAGGCAATAATTTACAATTTACTATGTGTCAGAAGTGGAACTAATTGTATATTTTATTAAATCTTCACAACAGCCTTGAAAGGATTTTATAAGACCTATTTATAGGTGAAAAATGAAGTGAGAGAAGGTGGCTTGGCGAAGACCAAGTCAGAATTCTCTAATGCTATCATCCTTTTCTTTCTTTCTTTCTTTCTTTCTTTCTTTCTTTCTTTCTTTCTTTCTTTCTTTCTTTCTTTCTTTCTTTCTTTCTTTCTTTCTTTCTTTCTTTCTTTCTTTCTTTCTTTCTTTCTTTCTTTCTTTCTTTCTTTCTTTCTTTCTTTCTTTCTTTCTTTCTTTCTTCCTTCCTTCCTTCCTTCCTTCCTTCCTTCCTTCCTTCCTTCCTTCCCTTCCTTCCTTCCTTCCTTCCTTCCTTCCTTCCTTCCCTTCCTTCCTTCCTTCCTTTCCTTCCTTCCTTCCTTCCTTCCTTCCTTCCTTCCTTCCTTCCTTCCTTCCTTCCTTCCTTCCTTCCTTCCTCCTTCCTTCCTTCCTTCCTTCTTCTTCCTTTCTTTCTTTCTTTCTTTCTTTCTTTCTTTCTTTCTTCCTTCTTTCCTTCCTCCTTCCCTTCCTCCCTTCCCTTCCCTTCCCTTCCCTTCCCTTCCCTTCCTTCCTTCCTTCCTTCCTTCCTTCCTTCCTTCCTTCCTTCCTTCCTTCCTTCCTTCCTTCCTTCCTTCCTTCCTTCCTTCCTTCCTTCCTTCCTTCCTTCTTTCTTTCTTTCTTTCTTTCTTTCTTTCTTTCTTTCTTCTTTCTTTCTTTTGTTTTTGTTTTTTCAGGCCACACCCATTTGATGCTCAGGGGTTATTCCTGGCTAAGTGCTCAGAAAATGCCCCTGGCTGGGGGGGACATATGGGACGCCGGGGGATCGAACCTTGGTCCTTCCTTGGCTAGTATTTGCAAGGCAGACACCTTACCTCTAGTGTCACCTCGCCAGCCCCTTTAGGTACATTTTTTTATTTTTGGCTTTTGGGCCACACCCGTTTGACACTCAGGGGTTACTCCTGGCTAAGCACTCAGAAATTGCCCCTGGCTTGGGGGATCATATAGGACGCCGGGGGATCAAACCGTGGTCCTTTCTTGGCTAGCGCTTGCAAGGCAGACACCTTACCTCTAGCGCCACCTTCCTGGCCCCCCCCCTTTTTTCTTTTATTCTATTATTGTTTTATTATTTTCTTTTTGGCTGTTGGGCCATACCCAGATCTGCTCAGGGATTATTTCTGGTTCTGCACTTAGGGATAACTCCTGGATATTCAGAGATCAAACCCAGGAAGATTGTGTGCAAGTACATACTGTACTATCTCTTTATCCCTATTGTATTGTATCTTCACTTTTAAATATCCCTTCCTTCCTCCTGGTGACCCCTTTTTGTCATTTTTTTTGATGGACAGAGATCATACATACTTGCTAAAGGTGCTTGTACACAAGATTTCTGAGTATCTCTAGCTGCAGTGAGCGCTCACATATATATTGATTGCAGTAATTGTAGGGGAGGCTTTTTAGGAGGCCACACACTTTGTTGAAATATAGAGATTCCAAAGAGCAGAGTGTCTGAGATTGGCTTCCAGCATATGGGGTGGTGCCAGGGATTAAACTCTTAGCCTTGCTCTTCATAGACTTGTGAAGCAGGTGCTTGTACACAGATAGGGGGATAGGGAATAGCCCCAAGGCCTAGTGTTCTCTTCTTATTGTTGTCCCTCCAGGTAGACTTTATTCTTTTTTGTTTTTGTTTTTGTTTTTTGGGAGGGGGTCACACACATTGACATTCAGGGGTTACTATTGACTATGTGCTCAGAAATCACTCCTGGCTTGGGGGCACTATATGGAATACCGGGGTCCATGCTAGGCTAGCACTTGCAAGGCAGACACCTTACCTCTAGCGTCACCACTCTGGCCCCACTCCAGGTAGACTTTAAAAGATTTAAAGCACCCCAAATCATATAATATAGACTGACTTATCTGTGTGCTACCAACAGATGTCATAAGAAACCTCATTGGGATTGAAGAGATAATAAAAGGGTTAAAGTGTTTATAAATGTTTGCCTTGCACATGACTAGTTCTAGTTTGATTTCTGGCATTGCATATCATTTATCTAACATAGAGCTAGAAATAATCCCCGAGCACCACCATATGTGGTCCTAAATACCACCTTACTTTCAGAAACATCCCTTTCCTTCCAGCCTGAGACCCAACCTAATACACCTACAATTAACCAGGGAAACATCTTGTTTCAATCCTCTGGATAGAGAGAAAACCCTCTACCTACAGCAATATTCAATCTATGGCATATGCCATCTGACTGCCCAACCATGAGCTTCACCTAGAACCTTCTTCTGGGTGTTATTTTAAAGATAACTGTCCAGGTCTTGTAGCTTCCTGGTTATTAAAACAACTACAGTAGCAGGAATTGAGACCTACAGATCAGTGGAGCAGAAAAGAGGAAGGAAATGGCAAGTTCATTGACTCTTTCCTTCAAAGAAGATACTCTTTGCAGCAGACCCAGGACTTGTTCAGTTCTAGTGGAAGAATTTGATTGATCCAATGTTTGATGTTGTCCGTTGATTTCCAGGCTGTTTAAATCCCCATGTCCTTTGAAGTCAGAGGTGCATAAGAAAACCTTTGTATCCTTCTTTCTCAACAGCTTGATGTGAGAACTCAGTATACTTTCTCTGTGACGTGGCCCTGCAGAGTACTGTTATGTTTCTCTACCCTTCTCAGAATGGATGGAATCATAAATTTCTTCTCTTTAGTTCTTTTTATAAAATATGCTGCCACTTTGATTCTCTCTCTCTCAGTCCCTATTTCCATGACCAGCTTCAGATCAAATACACTTCCCCTTTCCTACTTCTAGACTTGATCTCTGGAGGGCAAAACCAGGACTCCTCCTTCCTACCATCTTTTCACTATTAGCAGAGTGCTTCTCCCGACCCCTAACCCCTCCTAGAGCCTGATTTCAGGCCCTCAAGCTGTAGTAGGAGAAAAGGTTGGGTTTGATGTGGTTAAGTCCGCCATGGCTGTGTTTTCATATTCTCAGCCCCAAACCACTCCCAGCTCATCACCCTCACTTTCCATTTCTCTGGATTATTTTTCATCTGTTGACCACTAACCCTCACAGCCTCCACAAGGGCTGTGGCAGGAACTGGAGGGCGGTGCGTTTCCTTTGCTGGTTCAGCTAGCAAGGCTAAGTCTTCCTTTCCACTGCAGGCTCTTAGAGGGAACAAGAGAAAGAGAAAGCAATACCCAAACCAGGCTGCAAAAACTGTTGTTACATGGCTTCCCCCAAAGCCCCAGAAATAGAAAGCCAGACTTCCGACTCACAGTGGCCCTGTACAAACCACTAGACCACACTGTCAGATAAGAAAAATGTTAGGTTGGGTTAAATTTCTTTCACCAGCTTCAGTTTCTGAAAACAACTCTGTATTTTAGAAGGGCTCATCAGGATTTTAAGATTGGGGGAAAGCTGGGAGAGGAAGGGATCAGGATCATTCAGTGGAATAAATTTGTTTTCAACCATGGGCTGAAAGGGAAGAAGAAAGATTAGTCAAGAGGGAACTTTCTTATTTGCTTATACCAGAAAAATATCTGAACTGGACATTATCAGTCATTGAGAAAGAAAGTCTGCTATTTCAGAAATGCATTCTGGTCTTTCCAATTCACATATATCCATTTGTTTTGAGTATCCACTACTGTAAGCCTACTGATGTTTGGTACAGTGGATGATGCCTCCTGGCAGAATGAGGATGAGGAGGCTGGACTCAATTCAGATTCACCCAGATTCCAACTCTTGAGCTCAGCATCACTTCCAGCATGGAAATGGTTTTGCTTTGCTTTCTCAGAGCAGCCTCTGAGGGCGCCTGTGTTGTCAGCTGCTGCAGAGAGTGAAGGCAGATCCCGTTGACAAGCTCCTAATTGGAAGGTAGGAGGTGTCACCAGAGATCAACCTTAAGAAATGCCTTTGGACCAGGGTGGGCTGCTAATGCTCCAAAGTGAAGCTGAGGGTGAGACCTGCTGAGCTGTCACTCCAGATGGGAATCTGGCCCAGAAGGTAGATGATGTGTGTGTGTGGGGGGGGGGGGGGAGGCCTGTGTGTGTGTGTGTGTGTGTGTGTGTGTGTGTGTGTGTGTGTGTGTAAGGAGTGTAAGGAGGGGGGAAACTGAATAAGGGAAGCAGCCATTTCAGAGAATAGAAAAACAATTCCAAACTTGAACTTTAGGAAGCTGCAGGCTCCCTAAGGGTGAGCACAAGGAAAGGAGGTCCAGAGCTCAGGATCAAAGAGGCTGAGTCTGGAGAGCAGCTGAAAAGAACTTTGTGGTGAAGACAAGTGGCAAGAGTGATGGGGGACTCCCATCTCAAGTCACCAGGGAAGGAGTATTTTGAGAAACTTCTGTGTGTTCCTGACTGTCCCAGCCTTGAGGAATTCTCAAGCTAAATGAGTTTAGAATTTAACAGTGAAGAGCTGATCTAATCTATAGACTGAGATGATTAGGGAAAAACAGTTTTGTCTGCATTATACAATATCAACACTTCAGCAAGCTCTTTCCTGGTATTTTCTCATTTATTATTTATTATTTTTAATTTTTGTTTTGTTTGGGGGCCTTACCCTGAGGTACTCAGGGCTTATTTCTGGCTCAGTTCTCAGGGATTTCTCCTGCTGGGTGGGCTGGGAGGACCATATAAAGAGCCAGTAATTGAACCCAGGCTGGCTGTGTATCAGGCAAATCCCTACATGCTATACGATTGCTTTGGTCCCTCCTGGTAATTTCTCATTTAATCTCCCCAACAACATTGTGAGATAGGCACCATTATCTCTTTTTTGGCCAGGAGAATTCTGAGAGGTTGCAACCTTATCTAAGTTTGGCTAAGAATGAAGCCAAATTGGATTGGGGTCAGTCATGGGAAGGGCACTAAAACTTTTGGTGATAGGTATGGTGCAGATTATATCCAGATAGGGGTATGAAGCTGTACCCTTGAGATCAAGATAGCATTAAACAACAATAAAAGAAAACAATCCAGAGCAGGTATGATGTTATATTGTACTGAATGATTTTTATGCCTTTATTTACATAGGTTAATGAAATAATCACAAATTGATTTTTATTTTCTGATGATTGCATTTGCCATTCTTCTAAGTCTTTTTGGGGCAAGTAATGTGAAATAATTCACTTTGTTCCTGCTAAGGGGGCAGGCTGGGGATTGTGAGGGAAACTGGGGGCATTGGTGAAGGGAAGTTTACAGTGGTGTTAGGATCAGTGTTGGAAAATTGTATGCCTGAAACAACTGTATTGTGAACAATTTGGTAAATCGTGGTGTTATAATAAACATAATTAAAAAAAAAAAAACCTAAGCATGATGATCTCTGAAATGTTCAGGACTGGTCTCCAGCATATAAGTATGTTGCTGTTTGAGCCAGAGGGAGAAGTCAGTATTACCAGTTGATGGCGCAGGGGGCTTTAAACGGAGGTGCCTCAGAAGGAGAGAGATCTGGGTAGAAACAGGGTCAAAGAGAGCAACTTGGAAGGAGAGGAGCTGTTCACAGCTGTGCAGTATGAGTCTTTTATCTTCCCTAAGAGCTGGAGGGTGAAGTCTGAACTAGCATTTGGGCCAGATAGTGCTTGCCTCATGGCAGAGTATAGAGATTGCAATGGCCTGGTTCCAGGGGTGAGGGGGTCCACATCAGGTCCAATGGTTCACTGTGAGAACAAAGGTTCCATCCTATCTGACAGACAAGCCAGTCCTCAGAACCCCTGTCTGTAGCACTCTCCTGGAAAGTCAGTTACATCCTTGAGTGGAAGCAAAAAGGAAACATCCCCTTGATCTGTGGGTATCCTAAAAGAGCAAGGAGGTGGCACAGGTGTAGGACTGCTGGAGAAGGAACAGCTTCCAGGCAGGAAAGTCTCTACAGGGCAAGCAGTCCCCAAATGACATGGTCTGTGGTAAGTAGGCTGCCAGAGCTCTTGGATGAATGGAGAATTGGGAAGGAGTTTTTTCCTAATGGTAATTAAATGTGACTTTTAAAATTAAACTCTCTGGAAGAGGTGGGGTGGGGGCAGCCTTCCAGCTTGCTCCACGGCCTTCTGGCAGTCTGACTTCTCTCTCAGAGGGAGGAAGAGAGTCTATTCATAGGCTGTGACCTGGCCCCGTGGTGAGTCACTCACTGTATGAACTGGGTGTTGGAGCTGTGTCTTTGGAAACTGCTAATTTGCCCATCTGATTTGTTCCTCTGTACCAGAGGGAAACCACTCAGTTATTTTAATCCAAAGAACTGGTGGGTGTTTACCATGATCTCCCCAGCAACTCTGTGTTATTGTTAATGATAACACATAATTGCTTACCTCTGGGCCATATATTCTGTGGAAATCATTCTACTTTGTTCGCTGTCTTACAGCCAGAGTCGAAAAGTATTTGGCACATAGTAGGCACTTGTTTTCTGGCTAGAGAGTGAATGAATAAGTGTGAAACATTTTCGTCTTCTTGCTTCTGAGTGCTCCTGAGGATCAGCCTTTGCCTGAACTGTTTCTGTATCTCTAATGTCAACACTTCATCCGGCACAACCCCAGGGTCCAGAAACTCTGCCGAACAAATGCACAGCGGGAGACAGCCACACAACCAGTGCCTGGCCCTGGGAAATACGGCTTCTACATCACCATTTCAGAAGCTGGCCTGCACCCTTCACCCCTTGATGGTGAAACCTCAAAATGGGTACAATGTCTTATTTTTGAATCTATAGTGTTTAGCAGAGTGTCTGGCACACAGACACTCCATTTTTGTCCAGGAAAGATCTGTTTTTCAGTTAAGGTGGTATCAACGTCTTGAGATCAATGCAACTTAAAAATGCAGGCTTGGTTTTTAGGGATCACTCTCAGCTATTGTCAGGGGACCAGATAGGATGCTGGGGATCAAACCTGGGTTGGCTATGTGCAATGTAAGTGCCCTGCCTGCTAAAGAGTCCCTCTAGGCAGTACTTATTGGGTGCCGAATATATGTCAAGAACTTTTCTAGGCCCTGGATATACATAGACATGAACAAAGCAAATATTGCTGTTTCCTGAAATACAGATAACCAAAGGAGAGGTAGAGGTAGTCAGGATTGGCAGAAGCCAGTAAGTAAACCTACAGTATGTCATTAGACAGTGGAACATGCTATGAAGAAAATGCCACAGAGGAAGGAATGGGGCATGGGTGGTTAGGGCTACCATTGTTTTATTTGGAAGGTGAAGGAAGATCTTTATAATAAGGGGTCAGATATATGGGTAAGAATGTTCAGAGTCAAGGAAACAGCCATGCCCTAATGCTGGAGTCTGAAGACTATCAGGGAGCCCAGGAGGTGGAAGAAGAGAGTTGGGGAGAGAAGCGGTGGGATTTGATGGTGGGATTTGGACATGTAGGGCCTTGTAGGTCTTTTGACTTTTACTCTGGACAGGAAAGGAAATATGGTGGAGTGCTTCAAGCACATGGGTGAGACAACTTGATGAAGGTCGAAAAATGATATGGAGATTAGCCTGTGTGGGAGGACAGTAGAAGGCCAGTCATCAGCAACCCCCGGCTCTACTGAAAAGAACAAATGAGATTATACGTCAGCACAGGGACAGGGCTGGATAGAGTCAGTGTTCAACCAGCTGGAGTTGCTTTGGAAGATTCTGGAGCAACATTGCCTGCTCATGCCTTTGTCTACTGTAAAAAGCTCTCTTGGCCAGTGTTGCTGGTTCCTCTCATTCACCCACCCAGCCTTTCCCTCTGCCTCATACCTCTTTACTTTAACACTGTACTGATGTTGGAGCTCATCAAATAGTATCCCCACTTGCCATCTCTCCCCACACCAATCAACCCAAATGCAACCCACGCACCTTATTGCCCTGCCTTTCAAGGGCTCATGAATCTTCCATTCTCAGAAACTAATAGTCAAGGCCTTTCCCAACATGTGGCTGCAGTTGTTTCCTGCAATATTCTGCTGCTTTTCTTTTCTTTCTTTCATTTTTGTTTTTTATAAAAACAATCATGCTTTTCCAGACTTCTTGTGGTACCATGTGTCACACACAGAAGAATGGCCAAAAAACCTGAGATCCCCATGGCCAATTGATTACAATGGGTCTTTATCCAGCTTCCTTAGACCAGTGCTGTTTTAAACTTTCCACACACAAACCCTTTCTTCTTAAACAAACTTTATGTGACCCCAGTTTGTATTGAAAACACACATAAAGAAATTTATTATAAAACAAAAAAAAATTTTTTTTTGGTTTTTGGGCCACACCCAGCGGTGCTCAGGGGTTACTCCTGGCTGTCTGCTCAGAAATAGCTCCTGGCAGGCACGGGGGACCATATGGGACACCGGGATTTGAACCAACCACCTTTGGTCCTGGATCGGCTGCTTGCAAGGCAAACACCGCTGTGCTATCTCTCCGGGCCCTAAAACAAAAAATTTAAAAGCTCCATGACCTTGTATGGGGTATGCGCATAGTATAAGAAACAAATACTGATCTGACATGGACAGACACTGTCTATTCTGCTGGCCTCCCAGAGATGCCACAAAGTTAGTCTCTCTTAAAGTTACCAACCTCATTGTGCCCTGCTCTGGTCAGAGACTAGGGTTCCAAGTTAGGGATGGCCACATTTGACTGCCTACCTCAAGCTCCTCAAACCCCTATTACATGGTCCTGTCCCAATTTGAGTTCAATCCACAAAGGACCTTGCCTGGACTGAGGGCATAAAATATAGTGTGGTATACTGGCATTGAAGGAATTCAAAAACCCAAATGCTATATTTCTCCTTGCCTGGAGAGTCAGCACTGCTCTTTTTTCCTAGATATCCCTCCTGATGAGACTTACTGACTTAAATATGAAAATTTAATTTAGAGAATGTCTCATAGGCACCTGGAGTGACAGCTGCATATCAGGGTCTTGGAGAAGAGCAAAGAAATCCAATGACCAGCATAACCTCTCTTGAAAGAGAGCATATTTGGAGGATCATTTTCTATCATAGGATGGTGATGTAGGGTCAGCGGCTCATAGATGTTGGGTACAGATACCTGTAAGCATGATAAAGGGCAGGCCTGTGCCCTACTGGGGACTCTGATAATCTTACTGTAGAACCTTTAGGTTACCACTTGCTAACTGTGCCTAGTAGGGCTGATGGCTTTGCTCAAAGACATAATCTCACAGCTTAATATTAAGACACCTACAAAATATGGCACTGCTTGGAGTGTATTCTTTAACAGTATAATTGGTCAGGCATATGACATTAAACTGAATAGCCACTGGAAAATACAAAAGGATAAAAGGTCCTGTCTCTCCCCTGGTAAGCTTTATCATAGCCATCATGTCCAGTTGGTTGCCCAGCACTTAGCTAAATATGAACTCAAGCATTTCTACTACTGTGTGCATCTTTATGACAGCCTTCCCAGTCTCACCCTAGGGCCCTTATGACCTGGATCTCACTCAAGTTGTTCTGACCTTCGCTGCATGACCAATCAACCACTGTATCCCAGAAGATGAATAACCAGTCACCCTATCATTTACCAACATGCTGTCTAAACAGCTTGGGACCTCCTACTCAGTATGTGTCATATATTCAGAAGAGCTATACACCAGACAGATGTCCAAAGTTATAACATTGCCCTCTTTTCATTCACTGGGTACAGTAAACTTGGTTCCCACAGTGATGAATATTTTCTATCCCATAATTCCTAAGGAAATTTACTACTTACAACTGTCCTAAGGTAAATGTATATGCATCCATGGTTGAGGATGTATGTGGATAGACCTCACACACAATGTCAGGTATGCTCTGCTCCAGTGGCACACCCCTTATTCATATTGAACAACCCTAAAATCATGGAAATGATCCACTATCCATTCCCCATACTAAAGGCTTACTAGTATAAGTCCCTAGGTCTTACTTAGGCTGTCCTATCTAGATGGCCAAGATATTGGTAGATGTTATTAAATCTTGCATTTGGCCCATGAGTCCAGTTTTGCATCAAACCATTTGTATCACATCTTTCTAGACCTGCATTGGACCACACCATAGTAGGCACAACTGTCACCTCTGCCCAGATATTAACACGAGCAATTAGAAGCTTCAGAGAGAATCTGGTTGACCTGTGGCACTCCCCTAGATATCTCTCTCCTGACATCCCAACTCCTAAATTCACCTGCACACTCTATAAACTCTGACAGTCTCATTCCTTGATTCCCCACCTAATGTGCCCCCACAGGGCCCCATCCCTTTTCCTGCCCATTGCCCTAAACAGAAGGTTGACTTCAGGTCTAGAAAAATAGAACTAAGAACATACAATAGGATGACACAGGAAAACAACATACACTTCAAAGGACTCGCCTAGGGTTCTATCAGCTTCAGTAACATAAACAGCAGTGGACTGAGGCTTTTGCTGAAAGGTAAAAGTCCCTAATAGCCAATGTGTCTGATAATAGACTGAATTCAGCTCACCTGCTAGCTACCCAGAAGGAGTAGACACCCTGAGGGGAATTTCTACCGTGCATGAATAAATAAGGCAACCAAAGAAATCTACATAACCCAACAGACTGCATCATACCCAAACCAGACTTCAGACAAGGTGCCCTGCATTCCTTAAGACCAGGATATCCCTTGCATCATGGGGTGACTTTGTTCCAGGAAGTAACTTCTGCCAGTAAGTATAGTTTGCACGATGAACTGCTTGCAAAATCACAGCAGCCCACAGATAGGTGTATTTCAAGAGACCAGATAAAATGGATATGTCTCCTTCTGGCTTTCTAAGCAAGTAGGTTCTTGGCTTGTACCTGTGTCCCTCACTCCAGGATATCTTTCCTTGCAGATGTCAGGGGGTCCTGAGTCAAGGGTCCAATAATCATTAATCTTTGAGTTCCTCATAATCAGAGCCCAGGTAGGTTCCAGTTTGACATGCCATCCCATTAAATGGGGAATGACAAACAGCTTGCCAAAGTTGGACCTTAATAGTTACCCCAGCAAGAGGAAATAGTCTTGTTATTACTTGTTATTACTCAGTCATCTTCTCCACATTACATCTCCACCTCCTACCTCTACAACACATCCTTATTCAGGCTATGCTCTTTTCTCTGCTAGCCATACTTTTTATGTTTGCTAGCTTGGTTAGGAGAGCTAGTTAAAATTACTGTCTTGTTATTCCTACTCAGTCCTTAGTAGCTCTAAGATATGGGTCTTTTGCTTTTCTGTGACTGTTTCCTCATCCATAAAGTTGGACCACAGGGTGTTGTAAAGGGAGAGGATCCCCAATACTCTAACACAAATCTGACAGAGAAGACAAACTCTAGGTATTCATTCATCAAAGGACAAGTCAGTCTTTGTTGTCGCTTAAAAGCCTACCACACACATCCCCACTTTAATTTGTTCTGATGGCATTTTTTGGCAATCTGTGTTGATGGTATATTTATTCTCTATTACAGATGTGGTCATTTTGACTTTCCAAATAAGAGGGAAAGGGTCTAGAAAGAGGAAACTGCATTTAACCTGGCTCTTTTACTGATTTGGGAAATTTTGTACATTTTCTTTCTTGGTATTACCTTTCTCTGATATGAAAAATTCACAGCATGTAGGCCAGCTTTTCCCCAAGCCATAGTCTTGGAAAAATAGTGATCTCTTGCTTCAGAATATGGATTCAGATCCAGAATCCTTCTTACCAGTGTTTTGGGCCTTACCTACTAATCCATTCAATAGATATGTGTTAAGTAATTACTCTGTCTCACTTCTGGTTTAATGGCCTGGAGAGAAAAGTTCGGGTGTTTTGTCCCTACTCTTAAGGAAATTGCCAGCCATTAGGGGAAAAAACAACAAACAAATGCTTAAATAAAAAAAATTATTGTAAGTGAAGTAACATAGAATAGTGGTGTGTTAGTGGCTAAGATGAGGTTCCTTTGAGGTTGGGTGGCCATTGAAAGACTTTCAGAGGTCGATGGGGACTTTGATGTGGTAAATTTGGTGTGGGTCTAAAAATTGTGTAGTTAATAAGTAAATGCAGTCACTTTGGGTACATTGACATGGAGTCAGAAATGTGATTCAAGTCCCTCTGCCTCCAGGTGTGTGGCCAAGTTATTGAAAGCCTCTGACCCAGCTTCCTAGTTTGTAAAACTGAATACTACTACTATTCATCACAGAAAGTTGTTATTGGAATTAAGTGAGATAAAATTAGAAAATGCTGGCACATAACATGTGCTCAGTAAAAGCAAACATATTAGGGGCCGGAGCAATAGCGAAGCAGTAAGCCTGGCACATGGCTGACCCAGGATGAACCTGGGTTCGATCCCTGACATCCCATCCGATTTCCCAAGCCAGGAGCAATTTCTTATCACATAGTCAGGAGTAACCCCTGAGCATTGGGTGGTGTGTTCCCAAAACAAAACAAAACAAAACAAAAGGCAAACATATTTTGCAACAAAAGTTCCACCTATTCTTCATTGTAATATTTAATCTTTTGTCTGAGTTACTGGGAAAAAAAGGTACAAAAAATGCCAAATGCTGGTTACAAAGCATGGTAGTTGATTATTTTGGTCAAATGAAACTCTTTCTTTTGAAAAACAAATTCTCAATGATATAGTAAATATCTATCAGTGAAATATGGCTCAGTGATAGAGTAAATGCCTTAAATGTGTGAATTCCTGGGTTTGATTCTCAGCACCTCCCAAAGAAAAAGAAAGCCACAATAGATCTTGTAAAAAAAAAAAAAAAGTCCCATATTTCATGAATGAGTGACCTCTCTAGTTTAGACAACTCAATATTTGAAAGGACTTTGGCCTAATTTCTTCTCCTTTTACCAGGAGCATGACTAGCTGTCCTTTCTAACTTCTGGATGACTGGGAAGACTTGAAGTGCTGTGTCTGTGCATGTGATAGACATAAACAAAGTGTGCCCTTTCCTCTGCAGCATCAACTGGAAAACCATCCTGACAGAGATAAGGACTGGTCCTGGAGCACCCACCCCTGCTTTGGAAAAGGGACTTCTCCTTCCATTTATAAGCTGAGCTGGTACATAAAAAAGAAGAAGAGAAGAAGAAAAAAAACGGCAGGAAGCAGCCTTTTCAACCAGCAAAGAAACCGTTAGATCCATCTCTGGGCTCTGATGCTGAAGCCCCGCCTGCCCCACCCCAGCACCACTATCTAGGACACTCAGCTCTCAGAGTATGGTGTTTGTCCCTAGTTTATCAAGGACCTGTGGAAACATTTCTCGAGCTAAAGATAAAGAGTTCTCCCCCACCTCCCTCCTCTCTCCATTCTACTTCCAACAACTGACCAGTGGGTTCCTCTTGTTTTCTCTGAGCAATAGCAACTCGGAAAAGAAGAGAGTGGTCAACCTGATCTTTAAGGAGAGGCAGGTAAGATGCAGTTCATTCACTGAACTAATACAGAATTACTGGGTACTTATGTGGTAATTATTGAAAGAGATATTTTGGATTAAATGATAAGCAGAAGGCGCTTAATGTGTGTGTGTGTGTGTGTGTGTGTATGTGTGTGTGTGTGTGTATTTGGGAGAGAGAAGGAGATAGATGGCACATAACAGTCACAAAAAGTTTAGTCACAACTTGAGATCTAAACAATATCATATAATGGTGGACCCTGATCTGGTCATGGGATGTGTGAAGTGGGGGTATAGTGGAGATTTTCTTTAAACTAAAAGGATATATATAAAATCTCCTAGATTTCCCTCTTGATCTCTAAGTGGGTATTTTTAGGGTTAAAAAGACACTCCAGGTCCTGAAAGACTTGCTGTTGGTTCCATGCCAGTCCTTTTCCTGATAGCAAGTCACGATTACTCAACCTTCATGTAGGTTGGAAATGACTTATTGGAGTGATATAGAAGCCAGCATAAACCTGCCAGGATATCCTTCAAGATTCAAGTTGGCTTTGCAAAAGTTGCCAGATAAAAGATATTTCCAGATGAAGGGTCATGCAGGAAATACAAATGGAATGTTTTTAATAGCTCTTCCTTTGCTAGATATGACCCAAGGTGGCCTTCTGCAATATGATATGTGAAACTTTATAGCCTGAGAGCTGAGAGGGATTGGGCTGGCCCATGAGCAGACCGGGGGCTTAGGAAAGTCCTTGTGTCCTGAGAAGGGATTAAAGATAGGAGTCTAAGAACTGTAGTAGTGCCTTGCATGCCACTGAGATGGTGTGAACCTTAGAACCGTATATCAGCCCCCTGAATGCAGAGATGGGACTTAGCTCCTGAGCTCCCGGGCACTGCCAGGTATGGCCTCAAAACAAAACAAAAACAAAACAAAGCAAAATAAGCTTGACTGAGAGGAATTTCTATCCATGTGCTCGCAATGGAGCCTATACATCTATAACCTAAATCTTGGATTCTTAGGAGAGGGCAGAGAACAAGATAGATAAAAACCCTGAGTTTCTCTGAGGATATGACTTACATACTGTATCTGTGAACCCTGACTTAATCCTTGGTGCATATGGGCTCCTGCTGGAAGGGAGTAACACTGCTGTTGAGATCTAAATGGGCAAAATCTCTTTTAGGGATCATGAAGAATATCTCAAAGCTCATAGAACTGGACTTGTTAATTTAACAAGTCCTTCCGTGAACCAGCTGTGCTTACAGCTCCCTCAAATGACCTGGTCATTTCTGCCTGAAGGCACAAGAACAAGTCTGTCTCTTTTACTAGATTCTCTCCCCACACCCCCTGTGGTAATAAATATACACGAAAAGGTACCATTTACACATGTATACATTTATACATGTACCATTTGGACATTCCCAAATTTACAGCTTGGAAGTCACGAAGCACATATACATTGTTATACAACTGTCACCACTATCCAGTCTAAGTACATTTCTTCCACCAGAGCCCGAGGCAGCTTCCAATACATTTTCTGTTTCTATAACAATTACCCCTCTAAGTACCTTGCAGAACCTCCCATGACGGTTCATGAAGTCTTTATATTCTTTTTTTTTCTTTTTTTTTTTTTTTGTTTTGTTTTTTGGTCACACCCGGCAGTGCTCAGGGGTTATTCCTGGCTCCAGGCTCAGAAATTGCTCCTGGCAGGCACGGGGGACCATATGGGGCGCCGGGATTCGAACCGATGACCTCCTGCATGAAAGGCAGTTTGCCTTACCTCCATGCTATCTCTCTGGCCCCGAAGTCTTTATATTCTTTAGTGACTGGTTGCTTTCACTCAGCATAATGCTTTAAGTGTCATCCATGTTGTTGCATAAGCCAGGATTTACTTTCACTTAAAGGCAAAATAATAGTCCACTAGGAACATATACAGATTATTGTAAAACTTCATTCATTTATTCAGGTACTCCCACTTTGCTTCCTTTTTTGAGTATGGTGAATGCTATCACTATAAGTAAAGATATGGAGATAATTCTCCAAGCACCAATTTTTATTTTTTTGGGTTTGGTACTTAAAATATTACTTGCTTGGTCATACATAAACTCTATTTTTAATGTTTTGAGGAATTCATACAGATTTCCTTAGTCCTCACATGATTTTTTTTTTTTGGTTTTGGGCCACCCCGGCGTTGCTCAGGGGTTACTCCTGGCTGTCTGCTCAGAAATAGCTCCTGGCAGGCACGGGGGACCATATGGGACACCGGGATTCGAACCAACCACCTTTGGTCTTGGATCGGCTGCTTGCAAGGCAAACGCCACTGAGCTATCTCTCCGGGCCCCTCACATGATTTTTTATTCCCAGTAGCAGTGCAAAAGGGTTCCAATTTTTCCACATCCCACCCCCCAATTTATGTTAATTTCTCTCTCCCCCCATAATATCTTAGATTACTAATGGATATGCCAATGTATCTCTCTTGGATTTTTATTTGCCTTTACCCTGGATAAGTGGTGTTAAATACATTGTTATGGGTATACTAATTTTATCTCTTCATTTGAAAAAAGTTTGTTCTAGTTTTTTCTCCATTTTTCAGTTGATTTGTTAATTTGTCATGGTTGAATTGTTGAAGTTCTTTACATATTATGGATATTGTCTTCTTTTTTGTTTGTTTTTTTTGGGGGGGGGGCCCACACCCAGTGGCACTAGGGGTTACTTCTGACTCTGTGCTCAGAAATTACTTATGGCAGGCTCGGGGGACCATATAGAATGCCGGGATCAAACCAGGTTGGTAGCATGCAAGACAAATGCCCTGCCACTCTGCTATCACTCTGGACAGAATATTGTTCTCTTATCAGATGATTCACAAATCTTTCCCCCATCCCTCAGCTTGTCACTTTATTCTGTAATAGTGTTCTTTGACACATGAGTTTTTAGCTCTGGTATAGTCCAATTCACTTATTAAAAAATCTTGTTTTGCCTGTGATTTTGGCACAATCAAGAGATCATTGCCAATTTCAGTGCCATGTAGCTTCCCTGTTAGAGTCTCTTCTACACATTTTATAGTTTCAGTTTCCAGGTCTTAAAAGACTTCTCTCTACCAGTGCCTGGGTCATCTTTTATATTAAAGTCAGGGTTGACCCTCTTCACCAATAGAAAGACCCTCTGGTCCTTATGAATATCAATTGGGAAATTGATTCTTAGAATATGACATTTTAAGTCCTTAATTCAAAAGGATATATAATCTGCAAAGTTATAAAAGTACCCTGGGAAGTAGTAAAAATGAAAATCAAGGGTTCCTCTTCTGCCCAAAATCACCGAATTGACAAGATGCTGTTGCCAGTAAAATCTTCGCATAAAAGACCGATTAATGAGACCCTAACTGGGACTTATAAGATAAGATAGGAGAACCATGGGGTAAAAATATGAATGGAGTTGGGCTCAGGTTGATGACACAATTTGGGGAAGCAGAGGGAACTGGCAAGAAATTTATACTGATTGCAATAGTGATGCTTGTTTACTGAGCACTTACTGTGGGCCAGGCATTGTGCTTTGTCTTCTGTATGTTAGCCCAATTACTCCTATCAGTCTCTATTTTATCATTGCAAGCACTGAAGCACAGAGATTTGCCCAAGATTAATTATCCAGATAGTAGATGTGAAGCAGTAACTTGAAAAAGGAGTTTATTATCTTCAAAGTCTCTCTCTTCTCTCTCTCTCTCTCTTTCTCTCTCTCTCCTTTTTTCTTTCTCCTTTGTTTGGTTGTTTACTTATTTTTTTCTTCACTCTAGCACCAACGTTTTAAAACAGAAATTTGTACCAGACATTCCTAATAAAGGGACTGGAATAAGACAATGCAAGGAGGTTGGAGCGGTAGCACAGCAGTAGGGCGTTTGCCTTGCACATGGCTGACCCAGGACAGATGAAGGTTCGATCCCCAGCATCCCATATGGTCTCCCAAGCCTGCCAGGAATGATTTCTGAGCATAGAGCCAGGAGTAACCCCTGAGCACCTCTGGGTGTGACCCAACTCCTCACCAATAGATAAAGCATGGAAATGGACTTGATCAAGACATGTGAGTTTAAGGAAGAAGAGTGGTTGAATGAGGATGTCAAGCATTAAGCAGACAGGCTATATTGAATTGATATAGACAAAATCATGGGCTACACATAAAGGAAGTGTGGGAAGTTTGATCTTGATCTGTTAGAAGGACAAATCAGACCTACAGCTTCAACTATAATCCTCCCCATCCACCTCTTCGCTCTGTAAAAATGTCAATATTGAAGTGCTGAAATGGTAAGCAACTGCTGATGGTCATAAGCAATCTGGTCCCATTGCTTATTTGTGAGCAGGCAAGTGCCCTACCCACTGTACTATCTCTCTGGCCCCAATAAGTCATCTTAGCAGGTTCTTAGGAGGAAGAACCTTTTGAACTGAGACCTGAATGAAGTTGGGGGTGGGGGAAGAGCATGTCAGGAAAGAGCAAGTATCAGAGCCTTCCAATGGGGGGCCGGAGAGATAGCATGGAGGTAAGGCGTTTGCCTTGCGTGCAGAAGGTCAGTGGTTCAAATCCTGGCATCTCATATGGTTCCCCGAGCCTTCCAGGAGCGATTTTTGAGCATAGAGTCAGGAGTAACCCTTGAGTGCTGCCGGGTGTGACACAAAAACAAAAGAAAATAAAAAAGCCTTCCAATGGGAGTTGACTTGGTTTGTTTTCAGGAACAAAAGAGAATCAGAATGATTCTAGCCAGAGAAGGTGAAGGGTTTATGATTGGAAAAAATGTTAGAGGTCAGATGGCAGTATCTTTTAAACCAAAGTAAAAAGTTGGAGTTTCAAAGTGCTGTTTTAGAATCTCAGGCATTGTGGCATGCTACACAGGTGCCTTAGAAGAGATGTATTACATGAGCAAAATACACAGGATAATTCAGTCATCTTACCCAGCTCTGACTCTAATCTGGAGCCTGGAGCAGCAGATAAGTACAGGGTCCAGAAGCTCAAGAGAAAAGGAAGAGGGATATCTGATAGTGTCAGAAGTAGAAGAAGATGCCAACTTTTTCTCCTTTGTCTTGTCCATCCTTGGGTGTTCAAATCTTTTAAAGCTGGAATCTCTCCATATAAGCTAACTAATTCACAAGTTTTTATATCAATCTTCATTCTAAGCTTTATACCAATCTTCATTTCATATATATATGCATATATACATATATACATATATATATACATATCCCATTTCCCAAAACTGTTATAAGAGCTCCATGATGTAGGCATTTTGAATATGCCTACTTTACAGAGAAGCTGAACAGTATACTCAAATCAATAGGTCTTGGGGCTGAAATAATAATTTACCCTGTAGTATTTTCCTAGCATGCATGCAGCAAACCGGGGTCCAAACCCTAACATCCCATGTAGTCCCCTGAACACTTGGAAGTGATTAGAGGTCCCCTAAATTTAGGAGTAATTCCTGAGTATAGAGCTAGGTGTAATCTTTGAACATTGCTGGGTATGGCCCCAAAACAAACACAAAACATTAGTAATAGGTAAAGTGTGTTAGCAATAGAACTGCTATCACTCCGGGGCCAGTGCGGTGGCGCTAGAGGTAAAGTGTCTACCTTGCCAGAGCTAGCCTAGGACGGACCACAGTTCTATCCCCCGGCATCCCATATGGTCCCCCAAGCCAGGAGCGACTTCTGAGCTCATAGCCAGGAGTAACCCCTGAGCGTCACCGGGTGTGGCCCAAAAACCAAAAAAAAAAAAAAAAAAAAAAAAAAAAAAAAACTCCTACCACTCCAAGGAAAAAGCTGAGATATCACACTGCTGGCTCCTCTCCCACTAGGACATGCTAAGATTTTAAGTAAGGTCTGGCCATGGAATTTTGACATCTGGGAGCAATGGCTTTGGTGCTTGATTTTGAATTTTGTCTTAGTTATAAAAGGTCATTTAGAAGTTGCTGGAGGTGGGGGGCATTAGATGAATAAAACTTTGTCTGAAGCATGCAGTTGTTATGGATCTCAGGATCTCAGTCTCAAGAGTGTGTAAACTTGGGGCACAGTGGTAGGGTGTTTGCCTTTCACGTGGCTGATCCAGGACGGATCTGGGCTCGATCCCCAGTGTCCCATATGGTTCCCCATGTCAGGAGTGATTTCCGAGCGCATAGCTAGGAGTAACCCCTGAGCATCACCCGGTGAAGCCCCAAAACAAAATAAACAGCAAAAAACAAAACAAAACAAAACCTGTGTAAGCTGTGTAGTAGGTTGTGTCCTGGCAGTCTGGATGCCTCCTGACATGGTGATAATGACTTCTGAAGGATGGGGAATACCCATGACTGTCTTTCAGAGCACTTGCAACCTGCCAATCTATGTACCATTATATTTTCTACATATCATCTTACCAAACCCTCCCAAGACTATAGTGAGGTGGGCAGGCATCTCAGTGAGTCACTCTAGTCCTGATCCTGATGGACATTACTACACTGCCTGTGACAGTTACAGAAACTAAGGTTCAGAGAAGGAGGCCTCTCCCCACAATCATGTCATGAGTAGATATTCTGCCTCACAACTATCCTGCTTTCCAAAGATTCATTGATAGGAATTTTTTAAAGCATTGTAGGAAAACTTGTTTATTCATTACTAAGGTTCCTTACTAAGAAGTCTAACATTCTGTGATAACACATTTGTCAACTGACCCTGAAATGTTCTGAAACAGGTTTGGGAGGCAGATTCTGTTGAGCTGAAAGAATTTTGCATAACAAAAGAATAACATTTCAAGACACATACAGTTTTTGTTGTTGTTCCTATATGTGAATGTCACAACCAACAGATACATTTTGCAAATTCATTTCTAATGGGGGGAGGAAGAAAAAGAAAGCAGGTAAATTCTCATTCTTGACATTCCTCCATGATGCTTTGCTTTTCTGTTTATATTTTAAGTTCATTTTAACAAAGCAATTTACTCTTAATCACTTGAAACCTCTTTCCTAGAAAACAACTGTAAATATTATAAGAAAAAAAGGAATGGGGACCAGAGAGATACATAGAGATAGTATCTTGCACATACCCAACCCCAATTTGATCTCCAGTACCCTGAGTACTGCCAAGAGTATCCCTAGGCATTGAACCAGGAATCCAGGAAAAAGCCTTTTTTCTTTTCTTTTCTTTTTTCTTTTTTTTAAATCAGGGTCACACCTGGCGGTGCTCAGGGGTTACTTCTGATTCTGTGCTCAGAAATCGCTCCTGGCAGGCACAGTGGAAGGACCATATGGGATGTCAGGATTCAAACCATTATCTGTCCTGAATTGGCTGCGTGCAAGGCAAACACCCTATCGCTGTGCTATCTCTCTGGCTCCCAGGAAAAAGCTTTGAGCTTTGCAGGGGTGTAGCCCAAAACTCAAAATGAAACAAGCAAACAAGCAAAATAATAAAAAATAAAGAAAAGAAGATGCCAACAGGGGAAAAAATGATGAATCCAACATGGGACCAGATTCAACATGCAGATTGCCTCAGTCTTCTGATAGTAATATTTAGGAAGAACCTATAAAATTTTTTTTTTTTTGGTTTTTGGGCCACACCCAGCAGTGCTCAGGGGTTACTCCTGGCTGTCTGCTCAGAAATAGCTCCTGGCAGGCACGGGGGACCATATGGGACACCGGGATTCGAACCAACCACCTTTGGTCCTTGGATCGGCTGCTTACAAGGTAAACGCCGCTGTGCTATCTCTCCGGGCCCAGAACCTATAAAATTTATAAAATTCAGGATACTTAAGATTTGCAGAGAGTGGGGAAAAGAAGGAATTAAATTGTAGTCACATTGGGTAAGGATCAAGAAAAGATTCCTGCAACTCTTAAGAACCTTTCCCTTGCCCATTGCCTCAGAATCCCTCTTCTGTATAAGACAGAATTACTATGGAAGAATATAATAAGGTCATAATTGCTTTGAAATTATTCATAATAAAAACAAATTTTGAGGCTTGACTTTAAATGTAAAACTTAAATTTGAGCAATTTAATTGCCTATTGAATAGAAACTAAATCCCCTTGGTTGGCAGTTATATCTTACAACCACCATGTGTGAAATTGAAATCTCAAGATATCATTTCAAATATTCACTTTCTCTAAGGAAGTTCTCCCCAAAGAGTTGTGAAAGATAAGAAACTGACCCAATGGCATAGGCAATAATCTCTCTCCTTATAGTCTGGGGTCAAGACAGAAACATATTATTAAAAGATAAACGGAATGCCCTTTTGGAACCCAAGACTATAGTTAACAAGTAACATGAGCCCCTCAAAAAAACTGGAGTGAAGAAGGTAACAATTTATTCGATTTATTAAAAGCAGGGAGAGGCAAACATATCAGCTAGTTAACCAAGATAGTGAACATGGAAGTGGAAAATACTTTTATATTTTGTTTAGGATCCACCGGGGATGGACCAAAGCTTTTTAAAAACAGGAAATCATTAAAAAAAAAATTTGGGGGGTGAGGGTGGGAAATTCTCATTTCAAACTCCAATTTTATCTTGAAATTTAATTTTAAGCTCTTTAAAAATTCTCCCTGTAATGTGTTTTAGCTGTAGCACAGCAGTTGCCATTTATGAGCATTTATTAGAGACCAAATGCTTTTTAGGCATTTAACTTTACCTGTTATTACCCCGCCATCCATTGCCAGTTGAGTTTTAATCTGCAGGCATCCACTTGCTTAATCCTCAGAACCACCTATGCCATGAGCCCTCCCCTGGCCCCATTTGAGGGAGGAGAGCAGGAGAGCAAATTCTTCAGTTCTTGCTATGCATCCAGTTCACATGCGTGAAGTGGGAGACGGTGAGCAGGCTGATTCCAGAACAGTACTCAACACTGTTTTCTTATATCAGGGGGGCTTGCCTGGGCCACCTCCAGCTGATTGAAGGAGCCCCAAACAATCCCTACAAATTGATTCTAAAGTTCTCTCATTTGATCACCACACTGGTTTTGAAGTAGGCAAACTTCTCATCACAACCTATATGTTTATTTTCATTTCTGACTATAGAGTGGTAGGTTATATAATTCAGACTTACCTACAGACTTACCAGTTTTCTTTTTCTTTTCCTTTTGTTTCTGCTCTACATGTGGCAGTGTGCCACATTCCTGGTTGTAGGAACTGAGATGAAACCTGGGACTGCCCCCATGCAAGTCAAATGTCCCACCCTCTGTATTAGGGCTCTGGCCCTCTAGCTTTCTTTTTATTGTTTTGTTATGTTCTGGAGCCACACCTAATGGATCCTTGACTTTGTTTCCAGTATGTGGGGTACTTGGTATCGAACCTGGGCCTTCTGCGTAGACCTGTCCTTCATGCTATCTATCTCTGGTCTAGGAGAGTCTATATAGTGAAGGCCTTGGCTTGAACCCAGAGCTGCTTTTAAGGTTTCCTCCCCTACCTTAAACTCCATACATACTTTTTTGTTTTTGTTTTTGTTTTTGGGCCACACCCGGCGGTGCTCAGGGGTTACTCCTGGCTCTCTGCTCAGAAATACTCCTGGCAGGCACGGGGGACCATATGGGACACCGGGATTCGAACCAACCACCTTTGGTCCTGGATCGGCTGCTTGCAAGGCAAACGCCGCTGTGCTATCTCTCCGGGCCCTCCATACATACATTTTAACCACACCATTTAGGGTCCCAAGCCTCAGAGACCAGAGAATAATAAGAGCATGTCTACAACATAAAATTATTCTGCTTATACTTGTGAAGGCCCAGCAAGGCCCTGATCCACTCACACCTGTCCTGTGGGTTCAGGCAGGCCCCTCAATGGATCTCTTTCTATACCCCTGATCCAAATGGTTCCTATACAAAGGTGGACTCGAAAGAACTTCAAAGGCCTGCGACCAGTAGCGCATCCTAAGACTTTTGGAGAATAATATTTGAATATTTTCCAGGCATCCTGATGAGAAGGACCAAGGGAAACAAAGTTTTTTTTTTCATTTTTAATACTGCAGAAGGGCATTTAGTCTTCCCCTCTCCGTTCTGCGACCCCTACCTTGGCATCTAGAACTTGACTTGGAGATTCAAGGGGAGAAATCCGAACTCCTTGAATCATCAAACCTGGCTTCTTTCTGGGTCCCAGACTCTGGGCCAGCGAACGAGCAAGCGAGCGTTCCCTGGATCCGGCTCTCTCATTGGACAGGCTCCTGCCAGGATCCGAGTCCTCCAGACACTTTGCAGGCAGGGGTGGGGGGTGGCTGCTGGTGGGGAACCAGCGGCCCCGCGGGAGTCGGACCCTCGAAAGGTGCCGAGGGAGGGAGGAGGGGAGGGAGGGAATTGTGCAACCAGCAGATGGAGAGGAGGCTCGGACCTGCGTGGTCCCTCCCAGCCGCACCCCCCAGGGATTAGCAACCCCGGGCACTGGCTCAGGCGCCCGCAGCCCGCGCGCCGTGCCAGCTCGCGCACACACAGACAGCTCCCGCCGCCCGCACGCACTCGCACCCGCACCCGCACAGCGAGGCAGCCCGGATACCGGTGCGCAGCGGGGGGCTGCGGAACTCCGCCAAACCTCCTCGGACCCCGGACGGGCGCCCTGGGCCCCCCCCAAGGAACGCTTGCAATCCGTACGTGCTCATTCCCCATCCCAGCCTTCTCTTTCTTCCCCGGAGCGGCCCGCCGTGGACTTTCCAGGTCGGACCCAGCCCCTGGGAACCCCCCCCCCCGAGGAAGGGGAGGAGAAGGTGGAGGAGGACGGGGAGGGAACCCTAAAAGAACGATGCGAGCCGCCGCAGCACCAGGGCCCCGTCTCCCGGGTGCGCGGTCCCCACGCGCGCGACACCAGCTCCTTCTAGCAGCCAAATGGGTCCTGCAGCGGTGGCTGTTTGGATAGCTAATCCCCTAGAGCCTGTTTCCAAAAATATAATAATAATAATAAATTTTTTTTTTAAAAAAAAGAGGGAGTGGAAAGAGCTGGTGTAAGGGGGCCGGGCAGCTGTCTCTTTAAATGTGATTTCCTTCTATTGTATTTGAATCGTGATCAGGAAAAAGGAAATGAAAGCAGAGACAGAGGGAAGCTGAGTGCACAGAGACCTTCCCGAGAGAGAGAGAGAGAGGGAGAGGGAGGAGGGAGCCCCGGGGAGAGAAGCGGGGTCCGCTGCCCGCTCCCCGCCTCCTTCCCCTCCACCCAGGCCGCCGCCCCCCCCTTCTCTCCCCTCCCCGCGCGCCCCAAACCCGGCCCGGAGGTGCGAGGGGCGCACAGGGCGGCTGGGCTGGCGCGCGCCATCCCCGTGGGCGACGCAGACCCGGCGACAGCGCGCGAGCCGGACCGGGCGGCGTTGGCACCGGGATGGAAGGTTAAGTCTTGAGCAACGGCGGCGGCAGCGGCTGCAGGCGCCCGGGGACTCCCCCCGCAGGCAGGCTGTGCGCCCCGGGGGGCCGCGGGGTGACTCGCTCTCTCTTTCTCTTTGGCGTTTGAAGGGAGCGCGCGGACTGTCCTTGAGCCGGCCGAGCGCGGGAGCAAGAGGAGGCGCAGGAGCGACCCCGAGGGACTGGTCCGAGCTCCGGCAACCGGCCAGCCCCGCGCCACCAAGGGAGCGCCTCTGCCTCCTGGCACCCCACCTCGCTCCCCAATGTCCTCGGCCATCGAGAGGAAGAGCTTGGATCCGTCAGAGTAAGTGTGCGCTCCTACCCTCCCTTCCCATTCCCCCCACTCCTGGTTGTGCCTGGCTGTGCACCCCAGTTATGTGCCCCAGGCTCCCTCTCCTTGGCTTTGGGTGGCTCCGGGGGGCTGCACTGGGCGGCAGGGATTTGGGGGGAGTGGGTGCAGCGGCGTTGGGGGTGTCCTTCCTTCCTGGAAGCGCGTCCGCTCCCCAAAGCTACTGCTGAAGGCAAAGTTTACGCACGAGCTGGCACACCGGGGGTGTTCGGGGTGCTCAGGGGTGCAGGTATAATCTCCAAAGCATCTGCGGACTTCATTCTGCTCGTCTCCTCTCTTTCCTCGATCCCCCGCTGCATTCCCCATCTCTTTGTCCATTTGGTCCTAGAAAGGGGTCACTCCAAGTGGAGACCTCGAAAGCCCCCTTCCCCGTGCGCAGGTAGAAAGGTTGCCAGCAGCGCCCCCTGATATGCGTGTGTTGTGTGTTTAGAGGGGGCAGCAGGGGTCTACCTTGCACTCACTGATCTCCAGAGACTTTAATCTATTTTAAAATGCACCCCCTTTCTCCATGGGGTCCATCCTCCGGGACTGTGAATCCCCAAGTTAGCCTTCTAGCTAATAAACCTTTCTAGCCAAAGTCTCATAGCTTTAACCACAACCTCAAAGGGGTTTTGGGGTGCGGGAACCAAGCTCTGAGAGGTGGCCGCATTGGTTTTCTGATCCTCTTATTGGGTTTCCCCATCCTCAAACCTTCACTTCCAACCCATTCTTCAGGGCTAACGTAGCGAGAAAGGGTTGCCTGAGATATCATTTTCCCGTCAACGCAAATGCCCTTTTAAGATTCATTAGCTGTCTGGTTTTGAGAATTTTTATTCCTTTGAAGTTCCCATCTAATCCTTTGAAGGGATTTGTTACACAGACCAAAGGAGCTAGTTAATGACTTGTCCATTTGTGCTTTTAAGGGGCATTTGTTTTGTTTTGTTTTCTTTTTCTGCCTTAAAAGAATTGTGCTTTCCTGATTGAAGTCTCCCTTCCCTCCCCCAGCCCCCATTTCTGCTTTTCATGGTGTTTATATACCTGGCTTTTACCCTCAGTAACCAGCATAAAAGCCCAGCATGTTCTCATAAAACACAGGAAGTACCATGATCCAATGAGAATATAAACATCACTATTCAGTCCTGAAGGTTAAGATACCAGTTCTGTGAGGAGCTAGGCTTGTTTTTAAACAAAAATCCAACTTCCTTAAGCAAATTCTCAGGAGAAAAATAACATTCCTTTTAAAAGAAATATATCTTTGCAAACAATGGGCTTAAAGGGTAGTTTGCTCACTTTAAAAAAAAAAGAAGAAAGAAATAAACCAAGAATTACCATTGAGCCCTGAGTTTTCAATCTGAGCAAGGCCATCGAGAGAGAGATTGGGTAAATTGGTACCTCATGCCTTTCTGAGCCACAGAACTTAGTCATTTTAGTGAAAACTAATGCATTTTCTGAGAAGATAAATCTGGCCTTTGCTATTCCCTGAAGGAAGTTTGATCTTCTTTGAAGTTTGTGCTTTTTCACTGAGATTAGACAATGGAACATCTAAACCTCATAAAAGCAGGTAATTACTGAAAGAGGCTTTCCAACTCCATCATGTACCTCGCTTGGTGCCTGAAGAAGTCAGGCTGTCATTGATGGTGGACCAGCTAGCTGAAAGATCACTGCAGCATCTCTCACCCACAACCCCCTTGGAATTGCCAGGAAATTATCTGGGAAATCTGACAGAGGTGATATTCAGGTATAATATTGAGATAGGCTCTGTGCAGATATAAAATGCCCATTTGAGGATGAATCCCTCTCAGGTTTTGGCTTGGATCACCTACCAAAGATAAGATGATATTATAATTAAATACATAAAGATAGATCTAACAGTTCCCATCTGTTCTGATCTCATCTAGGGCCACATAAAAGCTCATTTGCTTTCCATTTCTATCTCAGACCACTCTCTTGCTAACTGTTTTATTGTACACTTATGCAGAGCCAGCTTGGGTCATTTTGACCGACATCTTCACATTACAGAGAAAAACTTGCTTGGGCACATGTAAATGAAACATTTAGGCAGGAAAAAGAGCCAGAAATTTATGCACAGGGAGATTTTTTTTTCCTTACCATGCAATCCATAGCCCCCACCACCTCCCTAAGTAACAAGAATGATTCATTTGAATTCCAGGCAGTTTTACACCAGCTAAGTGCAAATTCTCCTCTTTCACAGTTGGTTGGCACCATCAGCATCAGGGTAGCCAGTGTAGTTGAGGGTCCCTGAGTGGTTTAAAAAAAAATAGTTCAGACCAGGGGTTGTGGAAGAAAAGAAATGCAGTTTGGAGTTGCTGCAGGGAATGTGTTGGAAAGAGCTTTTCGGAAAAGAGAATGGAAGTCCTTATATAGAATCCATAGAAATAAAACAAGAATTTAGTGATTTCTGTAAACTTTTTGTTTGTAAGCCTGCTCCCAAGAGTTGAACCCAGGTCTCATGTATGCAGAACAGGTATGTGTTTTAGCAATGAGCCACATTCCCAGCCTAGAAGTCATGCTTCATTTTGTTTGTTTGTTTGTTTGTTTGTTCGTGGCATAGCCAGCAGTGCTCAGGGCTTGTTCTTACTCTGTACTCAGGAATCACTCCTGATTAGGGCTCAGGTATCTGTGGAGCCAGCATGTAAGGCAAACACTTAGCCCACTATACTATTGTTCCTGCATCCAAAGTCTTGATATTTTTAAGAGCAAACTGGCTTGGTTTCACTTTTTTGGGGTAGTGTTTTTAAATAGAGAGAATCTCACAGAAGATCCTTGCACACTGTAAAGCACAGGCTTGATTTTAGCACTTCTAAATATTCAAAGGAAGGTGTGACCTGCAAGTAGTTACTTGGAGCCATTTGGGTACATCATAAACACTGATTTTCCCTAAACTCAACAATGTCCTTAAGGGCAGAGAGTGGGGGAGGCACACAGGCACAGAACAATCAGGGACAAGTGACATGGTAAGTTAGTCAGTTGAAAAATGGAGTTATAGGGCCCGGAGAGATAGCACAGCGGTGTTTGCCTTGCAAGCAGCCAATACAGGACCAAAGGTGGTTGGTTTGAATCCCGGTGTCCCATATGGTCCCCCACGCCTGCCAGGAGCTATTTCTGAGCAGACAGCCAGGAGTAAGCCCTGAGCACCACCGGGTGTGACCAAAAAACTAAAAAAAGAAAATTGGAGATATAGATTTATACTGTCATTGTACTGAGGGGGGTCAATTCTTTTTGCGGAATGTTATGACCGGAACCAGCTTCTTTTATTGTTTTTCTTTTATGGAAAGGAATGTGTGTCTTTGGTGGTGAGGGGTTGGGGTAATGTTGGATCATATCTAGCATGTACCTTCAAGGATACACCTGGCTCAGCAGTCACTTCTGGAGGTGCTAGAGAATACAGTGCCAGGGATCCAACCTGATGCTTCTTTGATTTTGGGCCACACCTGGTGGTTCTCAGGGGTTATTTTTGTACTCAGGAATCATTCCTGGCAGACTCAGAGGAGTAACTAGGATGCCAGAGATTGAACCAACCGCATAAGAAGGCAAGTACCCTACCCACTGTCCTATCTCTCTGGCCTCAGACTAGGTTTCAGAGAGGTAGTATAGGGGTTAAGGTGCTTGCTTGCACATGTCTAACCCTGGTTCAAATCTCATCCTCAAACATGGTCCCCTGGCCACCACTAGGAGTAATCTCTGAGTACAGAGCCAAGGGTAGTCACTGAGCACAGAGTCCCTGAGTATCCCCTTACCCTCACAGTTGGAAAATAACCCTAAATGATTAAAACACAAAAACAAAGTTGTGTGTATGAGTGATGCTCAGACAAGCACTTGTTCATCGTTAGAAATCAACAGATGTTAAAGTTTTCCAAACTAGGTCACCTGTATGGTCCTGGAATAATTTCTTTCACCATTTTATTTTCTTTTGTCAGATAAGGTTATTTATCTTAGATGTGACATAAAAGCTCTAGATTTCAATTAATCAGAGTGAGCTGGAGAAACAAAACTGTCTGACATTTTTTTTGGGGCCACACCCAGTAACGCTCAGGGGTTACTCCTGGCTATGCGCTTAGAAGTTGCTCCTGGCTTGGGGGACCATATGGGACACCGGGGGATCTAACCGCGGTCCGTCCAAGGCTAGCACAGGCAAGGCAGGCGCACCTTACCTTTAGCGCCACCGCCCGGCCCCTGTCTGACATTTTATTGCAAGAATATACACCGCAGATTCACTTTGGACATTTGCCTCGATGGAACTTCCAGAAGTGTTCTGCTGTACTTTTTTCAAAATAATCATTGCCTTCTCTATGCTTTCTTTCCTAAATCAAATTTACCCAATATGCTTTTGCTGTTGTAAAAATTTGGGGTGCCAACAGACCTATTCTCTATTAGTTTTAACAATGACCTTAGCACCTGGAACTTTTCTTACAGGTCCTTCTGTAAGGTGGGAATATGGAATATCAGTTAAGGATAAAATAATGAGATTTCCTGTTACATCTGGTAGGATTTTTATTATGGATGAGAAAATAACCAAAAATACCATGTAGTCACTTTTTTTTCTCCTTCTCTGCTGGAACGGGAGTGACATGTGAATTTGATGGGGAATTTGCACAGTTAGAATTCTCTGAGTAGCTTGCTCTCCTACAGCAAACAACTCATTAATTGGTCAAAAGCTTTTTGTTTGTTTGGGGGCTATTCCTAGCAATGCTCTGCACTCAGGGTTTGTTCCTGGCAGGGTTTGGGAGACCATACATGGTGCCATGGATCAAAGGATTGGCCATATGTAAGTCAAATGCCCTACTCTGTACTATCTCTCTGTCCCAACAACTAAATCATCAAATGCTGAGTGTCTCCTGTGGAATTTGACCATGCCCTTGGATTCAGGGAATAGAGAAAGAAAATGAAAAATTGTGAAGACAAAGGTCAACAGAAGGTGGGGAAAGAGGATAAGCCAGAATGGCTATAACTGTCCAGGTGCTTCTGGGTTCCCTGGTTTTATTTCTCATAGGATCTAAGGTGGTCTCCAAAGCTAGCAGGGCCTCTTTGTACTATTTTGTCCTGTTTATTTGAGCCACTTCAAGAGCAGCTAGCAAGATTCCGTCTGACTAGGATCCCCACACCAGCTGCCAGACCCCCCATGAGTCAGAATTGTGTTAGCCCCATCATGGTGAGATGACGTTGTCCCTAACGCTTGGCCTTCTTTTCAGGGAGCCAGTGGACGAGGTGCTGCAGATCCCCCCATCCCTGCTGACATGCGGCGGCTGCCAGCAGAACATTGGGGATCGCTACTTCCTGAAGGCCATCGACCAGTACTGGCACGAGGACTGCCTCAGCTGTGACCTCTGTGGGTGCCGCCTGGGGGAGGTAGGCCGGAGGCTCTACTACAAGCTGGGCCGGAAGCTCTGCCGGAGAGACTATCTCAGGTACAAAGCCTTCTGGGGGACCCTAGGTTGGAGGTTGGGTCTCTCCTAACCTTGAGTCTAGACCTGCCCTCTTTCCTCCCGCAGGCTGCAGAAGTATAGTTGGCATTTCTTCTTTGAGAAACATGTTGTGGGGTCCAGTCCTTTGTGGTAAAAGTCCATTTTGTAAAAACAAAGAGTCATGGGGCCCCCCTCCCTCATGCATGACCAGGAGTAATTCCTGGATTCAGAGTCACAAGTAACCCCTGAGCACTGCTGGGGACATAGCACACAAACATATACAACACAGAGACACAAAACAAACACACAAAAAATAATTTAAGGGCCCGGAGAGATAGCACAGCGGCGTTTGCCTTGCAACAGCCGATCCAGGACCAAAGATGGTTGGTTCGAATCCCGGTGTCCCATATGGTCCCCCGTGCCTGCCAGGGGCTATTTCTGAGCAGACAGCCAGGAGTGACCCCTGAGCACTGCCGGGTGTGGCCCAAAAAACCAAAAAAAAAAAAAATAATAATTTAAGAGCCTGGGCCAGAAGATGGCTCAAAGGGTCTGAATTGCATCCCAGATACCTACAGAGAGACCTGGGCACAGCAGGATGGAGCCCCTAAAGCAGTACTTCTCAATTATTTTTTGTCATGCCCCCACTAGGAAGAAGAAAATATTTTTCGCACCCCCCCCCGCAGCTGTAAATAGTATCTTTTTTTTTTTTTTGGTTTTTCGGGCCACACCCGTTTGATGCTCAGGGGTTACTCCTGGCTAAGCACTCAGAAATTGCCCCTGGCTTGGGGGGACCATATGAAACTCGGGGGGATCGAACCGTGGTCCTTCCTTGGTTAGCGCTTGCAAGGCAGACACCTTACCTCTAGCGCCATCTCGCCGGCCCCTGTAAATAGTATCTTTATTAAAAAAAACTTTAATCTGCAAAACAAAAATATATCAAAAAAACTTTAACCTGCAAAACAAAAATATATAAAATAATTTGAACTGACTTTTTAATCAGAGGTGATGTCTGGATTAATGGCTACCATGAGCACATTTTGCAATGCATAGCTTTTCGAAGCGGGGTTTGAAGCAGGACACAGCAACTCTCAGCTCCAGAGACATACAGAGACATAAACACGGGACTTAGCTTGTTATGACAGTGTTTGCCGAGGTCAAACTCATCCCCCGTTACGAAGCCTCGCACCTCCCCTGGGGGGCGCGCCCCACTATTTGAGAACCACAGTCCTAAAGCAACCAATACAGAATAATCCAATTCCAGTCCCCACAAAACAAAACAAATGATCCACAAAGTTCAGGCTGGAGGTTTCTTTGAGGAGATCTGGCATGGGGAAAGTATGCAGGGAGAGTTATTATTGCTCTTAGTAGGAAATCTAGGGGTTCTTCTAATGCACCCCCCAGTGTGCATCAAGGTTATAAATACTCTTTTTTAACCATGCCGTAGTGCAGGATGAAAAAGTTAAAAGTAGGACACACAGTCCTCCACATTGTGTGCCAAGGAGCCAAGCTCCAGGCATCACTTGGAGGCCGATGTCCAGCCATCATTTCCAGCTGTGTTCTTAGGCAAGTGATTTAACCTTCCTGAGCCTCAATTTACTCATCTGTAAAGGGGGTAAATAAGATTTTCCTTCATTTAAGAAGGAAGTGAGCATCAGATAAAATAATGACCTAAAGGACTTGACTTGATGTCCGGTAAGAAGTAGGTGCTGATTGCTCATGGGACTCTACCCCACCTCCCCATTATCCTTTCCTTGTTTCCTGTTTCCATGCTGAACAAAGAGCAGACTAGAAACCCCAATACTTCCAGTGAGTCCAGACCTGAGAACCTGTCTGCTACTCAAGCCCTACAGCCAGTCCTGCAATTGTTCACAACTCAGTACAAGTGCTTCTGCTCCCTGGAATGTTCTAGCATTCCAATTTCGTATTTGCTGCTGTGGCAGTACCTCCATGTCCTCTCCTGTCAGCTCTGCTCAAGTGTGTAGCTGTCAGGTTTTTTTCTTCCATCTTCCTATGGCAGAGGGCTTGCAGAGCATGCACCTCATATAGCAGCCCCACACAGCCCATGAAACTGCTGTGGATTCCAGTGCCCTTGGCTGCCCGGCCAGCTCTTCCAAACCTGCCCGCAGCATTTCCCATTAAAAAGAGAAAAATCGGTAGGCAATTCAATGGGGAAGGAAGCTTATCTATTTACTCAGAGACTGATAGAATAAGCTTTTTCTTTCTTTTTTTTTTCTTTCCAAATTCCCTGGTAAATTCTTGAATATTTGGTGGTACAGAGAAAATAAGTAGGACTTAATGATTAGCTTCCTAATTTTGGTCAATTGTCTCCCCCCACCCTTAAGTTCCAAGAAAGAAAATAGAACTGGGGTAAAGGAGCACTGATTGTGCTCGCAACCCATTTGCCAAGTCAGTGCAGAAAACAGACGGGTAAATGATTCCCATCGGGCCCTTGCACTGCCTCCCTGTCAAATCATTGGAATCTTATTAAATGAAGTGCAGCTCGAGTAAGGTCAAAAGAGCCCAGCTTCGCCCTATCTCTACGGCTTTATATAACATTCAAGAATAAGCTCAGTGCTGCCTGGGCTTGTTAATCTTTTCCATTTTTGAAAAGGAGAGGGGGAAAAATAGTCTGGGAGAATCCGATGTTAATTAACTTGTGTCTTGGTGACATAAAATAATTCTTCTCCCTGCTACATTCCTAGGCAACATGTTAATTAGCTCTGTGTTAGTGCCGGCATCTCCAGCTATCTTTTAATATTTATATTATTGTTATTAAAGTGGGCAGGAGGAGAGCTTAAGCTGTGACACCTCTTGACAGAGGAGGAAGAGAGTCTTTGCTCCAGGATGGTCTGTCAGAAGGGCACTTATTATTTGCACTCCTCTCTGGCTGACAGCATCCTTTTAGAGGCAAGTTCGAGGACCTGGCATAGGTGTAAATATTTGCCCCCTTTACAGATGAGGCAGGGCTCACTCCTGCTTCCCCCTTGGCTACTGCTTTCCTTGAGAGTGGCCAGTGGCTCACTCCCCTAGGACAGTCCTTTCTTGGATGTCCAGCCTCAAATATTCACTAGACTCTCTTATAAAGAACCTGAACCCTGTCAGGTTCCAGTGCCCTGCCAATGCCTACTTTCCCCTTTAAGCAGTTTTTGTGTGCATCCCACACATCCTATGGTTTTCCTTTCAGCAGCCTGCCTGTGTCTATTAAAGTCAGAAGGATGCCCATGGCCTCAGTCTATAGTAGCCCTTGGCCAAGAGTTGGTATTAGGAGCACCGGAACCCTTCAATCTTGCCTAGAATTGGGGTAACGGAGATGTCATCTGCATCCCCAGAGTTTCCTTGTGATTAGGTGGAAGCTCATTGTAGATATTCTGCCTGGGATCACCACTTTGATAGGCTTCGGCTTCCCACCTCAGAGTCTGCATCTGGAATGCCCAACTGACATGGGTTCCAGCTGGAGGCATGGCTTCTTGGTATCTGATGCAAATACTCAAGTCAGGTGCTGGGTTTTTTTTGGGGGGGGGCCACACCCTATGACAATCAGGGGTTACTCCTGACTATATACTCAGAAATCGCCATATGGGACTCAGGCGGATCGAACCAAGGTCTGTACTAGATCGGCCATGTGCAAGGCAAACACCCTACCCTACCTACTATCTCTCTGGCCCCTAGTGTTGGTTTATTTTTTACTGTTCAGTAGAATTTCAGAATTCAGAATTTCAGAATTCCTGAGCCAGGGGCTGCAGAGTGTCCAGAAGTCAGGTGACAAATGTCATTTGCCCTGGGGCATCTGGATACTTAGATATAAGTGATGTTGGACTTGAACTTGTCTCCTAAATACCCTTTATTCATTCCTCCACTGGCTCCCTGATGTTCCATGAAATTTACCCCCAACTTCCCTTTAATAAATGCTCTCCTTCCTTAAGGCTCCACACACCAGGCCATTGGATTCATTCCACATACGCTTGTTAGCTACCTCTCTATGCACAGGCTCAGCTTATGGAGCACTGAGGAAATGAGAGCCGTCTTTCTACTTTCTAACTTCTGATGTGGCAGTTTCCTATGGCTCCACCATCTGTTATGTTGGGATAAAGTGTTCTCCCCCTCCAGTAATGAGTTTGCTCCCTGGTGGTCCTTTCAAAACACTCAGAGATCTTCAAATAGAGGATAGGATTCACAGGGAAATTAGTGGGCCCTGCCTCTAAGAAAGAACACTCTCTCCATAGGCCATCACTTCCGGAGTCCATTAATTTGACCCGGATGTTTCAGAATTTGTCAGCCACATTTATCTCCCCTGTAGTCTCTCGGAATGTACCAAATGATTCTCTGATGTTCTGAAATGAGTAAAACTGGTAAGAGAAAGCATTTACCTATGATGGTCCTAAAGGTTTAATGTGAGAAGAACCTGCTAGCATGGCCATATTAGGTTTACAGGAAAATGACTTCTGTTAGCATGACTGTTGCTGTCAGGAGTATAACTGAGATGTGTTCAAACAAAGGCCACATTGACTTAACTCTTGGTGTTTGGCATATTCATAGCTTGTGACCATTGTACATGGACTCGTTCCACGTTTTTTACCGTTGGTGCTCTGGCATGTTTCAATTGATCTCGATAACTTCCCAGTGACTCATATACTATCATCACTGTTATACTTTACAAAGAAGCTGAGGTCTCAATGTGTTGCATGGGAATTCAGGACTTGTCCTAGTCTGAGTTTTGGTCTCCTATTTCTAATATTTGTGCTCTTCTACTCTTTCAAGCTGATTCTCAAGTGTCAGCCTGTGCTAGAATCACCTGGGTACATTTATCCACACAAAGGATGTGGAATTTTCTCTCATTCAGCCCTGGGACTCTGCATTTCTCAGAGTTTCCAGGAGAGGCCAGGACTGCTAGTCCCAGAACATAACTTTGTGAAGCAGATCTCTAGTTGTGTGCCCCCACTAAGATACTGAATATTGTTTGAAATGACTTCCCAGTCTACGGAGACTTAGCTGAGTCTTGGTTTCAAAGTCAAGAGCAGTTTCTTCAGCTTTCTATGCTCATGGGGCTGTGAGAAAGTTGGAGGCATCCCCCATTACAAGTGAAGAGAGGTTGGTGCCCTTCTGGTTTCCAAGGACCCATGGATTGCACCAGGTGTCTTTTTGATCCAACTCCTCACATCTCCCAGAAAGTGAACCTCCAGTGAACCATCCTTCATGATGACCTATTTAGCTATATAAGTCATTCAAGGCCATACCCACTCCTCAGACAGGGCTCATGACTGTTGATATGATTCAATTAGAGAGTCTTCGAAAGAGGCCTTTTTTTATTGTCTACTCAGTTCACTCTCTCTCTCACAGGGGCCCCCAGCAGGTTAACTCAGCAGCTGTTCTGCAGTTCATGCCAGACCTCTTGAACCATTGCAGCTGACAGTCTGTTCTGAGAAGTGAAGGATCTGGCCACTGAGGGGTGTAGACAGTAGCTGTTGTCAGTAGGACAAGAACTCAGCACAAGGATGCGTTTTGCCAAACACACATGCCACAGATTGCAGCTTTGTCCCAGAGAAACTTCTCTCTTTTCAGAAATAAATTTCTTGGCTCTTCTTGACTTCCTGTTGCCTGGAAAATTCAGTCTCCTTTATGGAATCATTCCCCAACCCCTCCCCTTTTTTTTTTGCCATGCACGGTGATGTTCAGGAGTTACCCCTGGCTATGTGGCCAGAAATAGCTCATGGACTGGGGACATATGGGAGGCTAGGGGCTTGAACAGCAGTCCGTCCTAGGTTAGCTCATGAAAGGCAGACACCCTACCACTTGCGCCACCACTCTGGTTCCTCCCCAACCCTTCTTTCCCATCATATCTCTGCTTAACTTTTCTTTTTCTCTGCAGGCTCTTTGGCCAAGACGGTCTCTGCGCATCCTGTGACAAACGGATTCGTGCCTACGAGATGACCATGCGGGTGAAAGACAAAGTGTATCACCTGGAATGCTTCAAATGTGCTGCCTGTCAGAAGCATTTCTGTGTGGGCGACCGATATCTCCTCATCAATTCCGACATTGTGTGCGAACAGGACATCTACGAGTGGACTAAAATCAATGGGATGATCTAGGCCCGAATGGCTGGGCAGCTTTGGGGAGGTGTTACACAGAAGTTGCTGTCTCCGTGAGCATCTTCCCTCTTAGGCACTTTGGGGATTTTGAGGGGGTGGGGGGATGACGTGAGGCATTTCTTAGGGAATGGCAGACCCTAACTGGGCACCAAGACAGCATCTAAGATATAATGCAAAAGACAAGTCTGAAATATAATGAGAAGATAGAGGATCAGCCTTTTGGAAGAATGTCTGGACAAGGGCCACAGCCAGTCTGACATGGTTAGTGAAGGATGGAACATTTGGGGGGTACCAGGTACATTACCCTCTGATGGGTCCTCACCTCTACAGATAGGGAGTTGTGCTGCAAAGACATTGACCCTTGGGAAGTAGAGACACCCCATTGATTTCTGTTTTTATAGGCCTCTGTAGTGGTTCTGTCCCAGTCACTGTCTTCTGCCCAAGGGAAGGACAGGGAGGAGAGTGGCCATCTTGCTTCCCTTGGGTCACCTTCCCAGAACCCAAAGCTTTACACCTTGATGGACATGAGACCTATTTCCATCAAGAAAGGAACCAGTAACTTTTTGCTCCTTCTTTATAGCCGAGGCATTCATTGTTTTTTTAGACACTTTAGCATTTGAGGCCAGGCGTTCCACAGATTGTTTCTATACAAATGTAAATCTAAAACAAAAAAAAAAAAAAAGAAAGAAAGAAAGAATCGCTCAACTATTTTATTATCTTAGATTATATCAAACTATTTGTCGTGTGTAGTAAATACAAACAAGGAAAGCTCCACGGACAATAAAAGGTGGCAGACTAGAGCACAGAGTTGTTTTTTGAATAATGACTGACAATTTGGGATGGCAGAAAATGGCTTTTCAGATGTCCACAGAAAAGTAAATAAGCAATTTACTTTTAGGTCAGCTAAAAACTCGGTGTTATCGCTGGGCAGACAAGTCTCTAGATTATTGGCAATTATGTAAGAGCTCATCCTGTAGCTCAGAGGACTGTAGAATAATTCAATTGTTATTGTAAAACAGTGAGTTTCACTTCAGCGTTTTATGGAAGGCAAGATCATTGCCTTTGGGAAACCTGTAACCTAGAAAGGACACAAATACATAAAACAGATTCCCTTTGGGAGAGAAGGTAATTACCTAGTTTGAAATGTGGCAAAGATGCTGAGCTTGACACTTCGATTTTTCCGAGTCGGTGTATTTCAGGGTATTTTATGACAAGTGGTTGAGAGGACCTTACTTTGAGGATTTAGAGCAGGCACCTTCCTCTGTACTTTTTGCCTTATACCCACCCCCTCCTCAACCTACCCTCCTCTGCCCGACTCCTCTACCCAACGTAGCAACCATGAGTGGGATCAGAGCGCCACCTGCTGGTCACCACCTCTCAGCCGTCTCATACAAGAACTTTCCCCACCCACGAAGGAGAAACCCACATGGATCATTTTTCAATGATTTCATTAAAAGATTGATAAGTACCAATACATCTTTTTGATTGTTTGGGGCCACATATGGCAGTGCTCAGAGATAACTCATGGCTCCGTGCTTAGGGATCATTCCTGATGGGGGTCAGGGGACTATAAGGGGTACTGGGGATGGAACAGGGGTCAGCTGCATGCAAGGCAGTACTTTACTATCTTTCTGGCCTAAGATGTCTTAGTGTTTCCACATCAAAACATCACAAACATGATCTAACACTAAAGTTAATTAACTGTGATTTTCCTTCAAAACCTCCACTATGTTTTGGCTTTGTTTTCTGCTAGGGCAGAAAACAGGGGGGAAAAATGAAGTGAAGGTTCTATTGGTCTGTAAGATAATAAGAGTGATTTGGAAAGTGGAAGGATTAAGGTGGCCTATTTAGAACAAGTTTAATTATATTGCATTTCCTAGGTAGGTGGAGATTAGGCGCTGCCAAGGAGGGGAGTTGTGTTCTAAATTAGAGGTTCTTAGGGTAGGAAAGATAGTGGGTAGTGCACTTGCCTAGCATCCAGCTAACCTGGGTTTGATCCCATGAAGCCTGTATGGTCTCCCAAGCTCTGCTAAGAGTGGCCCCTGAGCACAGAGCCAGGGCATGCCCTGAGCTAGGTGCGGTCCCAAAAGAAAATTAATGATTCCCTACATGTGCCCAGAACTAGCAGTATCAGCATAACCTTATTTAATAAGCATAACTTATTAAAATCAAAATTCCTGGGCCACTCCCAAAACAGTTTACAAAATGCCTCTGGGAATGGAATTCAACAATGTGTGTATTACTGATTCTAAAAGATAGTCCTGACTTGAGTTTATAAATGGCTATTCTCAGTCAATCCCCACTTGGAAAGATTGTTCATAATTTAAAGTTGTTCATAGTTAATATTGAGCATAAAAGCTAATCACTGGATGACTTTTCCACATGAACAGCACTATTTACCCATGGTCTCTAGCTTGAAAACTTTGCTACCACTTTGTGTCTCAGCTTTTATGTGTCATCTACCAATAAATCCCAATTCAACCCACCATCTCTAATCTTATCAAGTATGATAATATATTTTTAGCTCCGCAATTATTTTAGGGGTAGTAATAGGCAAAAATAAAAATGGTTTGGAAATGTAAACTCCATTCTTCTTCCCCATGGTTGTAATATATGGAAGATTCTAGAAATCACTGTTATTACTGTCATTCTCCATGAAGCAATAATAATTCTTTTTTTTTTCCCCACCCCAACCCGCTGCTCCCAATAATAATTCTTATAGCCAATGGCATCATCCAGCAGAATTGTGAAATGCAAAGGCAGTCTTTGCAACAAGTAACATCAGAACCCCAAATATTTAACCCATAACTGGTTTTAAGAGGAAATATTTATAAAGAGACTTTATGAGGGGCTAGAGTCCACCCTGGTGTTCCTTTTCTGGCCATATAACCTGGGTGTCCTAGAACTGGAGTTAGATGTAAGTACCTTTCTTGGTCCATGGCCTTGAGTCAAGAATTTGCTTCTCACCTCTTGCTCTGAACGACTTCCATTCCAGACCAGCTCCCTTCATTGCGACTGTAAGATCCCTAAGATCCCTTTGGCTAGGGATCTTGGCATCCCAGGTGTTACAATAGATGAGAACCTAGGAACCCTCTTATGAGAAGATTTGGGTTTGAGTTGGAGTAATTTGATTCCTCTTATCAAACATTTACATAGTGCTTACCACATGCCAGGCTCTATTCTAGGTTCTTCTGAATATTAGCTGTGTTCATTCACACAACAATCTGTTAGAGGCAATTTCTATTTACTATCATATACATTTTCCTGTCAGGGAAACTGAAGTACAGGCAGGTTTAGTTACTTGCCCGTGGTCTACAGGTAATGGCAGAAAAAAGTTGTGACTACCACCTAGACTCACCTCCTTACCTCTCCTGAGTTTCTCCTCAGCAAAACAGGGAGAATTCATACCTGCTTCATGGGTGATTTGATAATGTTGTAACAGGAAATCAAGGAGTTTTGTTTTATTTACAACTGACCATCCTTGTGGGTCTAGGATAGGTAAGCACCTGAAACCTTAGACAAAGACTTAAGAGTTCAAGAGCCTTTTTATAGGAATAATGCAAACTCATCATAATCATACATCATATAATAAAGTAGGGACATGCTTATCACTACTTCTTATTACTAGTTATTGATAATTATTTGACTCAACACTGTCTTATCAGCATGAGTACACAGGGTTTCCAAGACTTAGTTTGGAACAGAATACAGACATGGTGGGCATCTTTCAAATTCTACACCCCTACCACACACAAAACCAGCTCAAAGCATATATAGTAAATGTTACAAAGTTAACAAACAATCAAAGATACAGATACATAACAGAAATTTTCATTATAACAATAATATTTAAGTATAGTCAAGCCACAAATGGAAACCAAACCCAACATACAGTTGGTGTTCGCTCCATAACAAAGATCAAAGCAAGAAATGCTTTGAAAACTAGAGTTAAGGGGACAATAATTAGTTACCTAGAAATGGCATTTAAAATGACTCTGGACTGGTGAAGAGGTGACCCAAAGGCACAAAGATCTTAACCTGGCATGACAAGCTGTCAGCTGAGCCCGAATGGTCATGGAGAAGGTGATGGGTCTTGGCTGGAGAGGGACTGAGGTCTGCAGAAGGAATTCTATCATTAGTGGGGTCAATTTTACAGGAGACAGTTCCTTACCAGGATTTTGCTACTGGTCCTCCTCTTGACACACTCCACACTCAACAATATACTTCCACTTAAGTCCTCTCCTCCTCCAGGTCAACCTCTCAGTCCCTACAGTCCACAGCTTTTCATTCACTGCTTCTCAACTGTTTCTCAAGCTCCAGTGATTGGACCCTCTTCATTCCTATGAGCTGAAGAATATGCAGCCTCCTGGGTTAAACTACAAATTCATAGATATCCAAATGGCACACTCATGGTGCCTAAACTAGAGCTTCTGAACTCTAGTTTGAATAGGTGGCTTCTTCTTTAGTTCATGAAAAAAGTGCCACAACTATGAATTCTAGAGAGGAGAGGGATAATGTTGTCTGTGTATTTGTCAACCCCCCTTTCTGCCACTCCATATTCTAGCACCTTGGCACCTAAAAGATGTTTTACATGTTACTAGAGTGATTATTGATTCTCCTTTCTCCTTTCAGATCCTTTCTTACCTAGAAAATGTTGTTCATTTTATTTATTTAAGTTTTTTTTGGTTTGGTTTTTGGGTCACACCCAGCAATTCTCAAGGTTAATCCTGACTTTTATACTCAACTATCACTCCTGGTGGTACTTGAGAGACCATATGTGGTACCAGGGATTGAACCCAGGTCAGCTGTGTGCAAGGCAAGGGCCCTACCTGCTGTACTGTCACTCCAGTCCTGTTCATTTTCTTTTAAACTTGGTTCTTTACTCTAAAAAATTGCTTCAGAATGAAGAGTTTATTTTACATTGTACATTCTTCAGCATCAATTTGCAGTGTGGCTTTTGTTTTGTTAGGATGTCATATCTTGTGATGCTTGCATTTGCAGTGGTTCTAAACGTTGGTCTTCAGGGTCCACTGGCATAAAAATGTTGAAGAAAAGGGCTGGAGTGGAACACATGCTTGACTTGGGTGGCATCTGTAGGTTTTGGCATCTGACATCTCTGGTGCCACTAAGACCTATAATCATTGCTTTGGAGACACCTATTTTTGAAAACTAAAAGAAAAGGTTGAAAATTACCCAGAGGTTATGACTCTCAGACATGAGCCAGTCCACAAGTGTAAAATAGTTGAAACTGAATTATAACACCTTAACCAGTGCTCTGAATGTGAAAAAGAAGAAATAGTTATTTCAAGGTTGAATAAGAAAGGGGGAGGGTTAGTGAATAAATAGTCTCAGGATGGGAGGTACAAGGTGTGCCCGTAACATCTCATGAAGTAAAACAGGAGAAGATTAAACAGGCATGTCACCAAGGCAAAGAAGCTAGCTTGCAGGGACAACTGATGGCCAAATCTGAAACAATTTACCAAAATAAGGATAATAATTAAGTACAATCTTGGACTACTAAGGAACTGATCATAGGAATTCATGAGCTTGTATAATAACAAATGGAGGAGAAGGCCAGTCTCTTGAAGCCTGAATCAGCAGAATACTGAATGCCAATTGGTAATTGCAGAAGGTGTGGAGTTGGTTATTTTGATTGGGGTGTTTTGGACCATACCTGGTGATGTCAGAGATTACTGCTGGTTTTGCACTCAGGAATTATTCCTGGCGGCCTTGTGGAACCATATGGGATGTTGGGGATCAAACTCGGACTGACTTCATGCAAGGCAATGGCCTATCCACTGTATTATCTCTTTGATCCTAGGTGTGGAGTTGGAAAACTGTTCCTGCAACTCTCACAGTTAAAGAATAGAGTCAATCAAGAATAAGAACAAGAAGACTTAGGAGTTCGTAACACACCTCCCTTAATAGAATTTGAAGTGGCAAAGGGAAAAGCTAGTGACAATACAGTGGCGAAATAGTTAACACTTTGACCATGTGAATCAATACAGAGCAGATAGACCTTTGCGCTTTTGATGTCAAGCCCTGCAAAGGACAGTAGTTACACTTTTTAGCATCCTAATGGAATGTGTAAACCTGAACGTCATTAGGCGACAAATCGTCAAACTCAAACATGATGGATATTGTATTCAGAAGGAGGCAGAAGGAGAAATCGATTCTCCAGAAGTCTCAATGTTCAAGAAACAAGTAAAGTTGTAGGGATGCTCCAGGTTTGGAAAAGGCTGACACCTGACAACTGAATCTAATCTCTAGAACTGTATTAGAACCCATACTGAAGCGGAGGAAAATGCTATCAAAGGGAACCTGGGATCACTCAATGACAGTGCATCTACTTAAGCAATTGGGGTGTCTCAAGTTTGATCCCCAGCACTGACCCCCCCCCATGTGTCAGGTGTGATGCCCACAGCACCATGACAGAATGTGCCATTTCCAAGTAGGAAAACTTCACTCCTACAGTGAGATTCTGACAAGCATCACAGCTGAAGTGAGCCAGGGCAGATTCTAGTATTCTAACCCTGCAACTGTCTGTGCCATGCCAATCACTGCAGCCACAACCTCAAAAGAGAGATGGAGAATATGTTTTGAAACATTGATATGATATAATGGCAAATGATATCACTGGATTAAAATCAGAATATGAATGTCAGATTATATTGCCCAAATTTTAATTGTGAAATTAATACTGTTAACAGAATAGCCCTACAACGAGGAAATATACTCTGAAATATTTAGGAGTGAAGTTTGGTTATGATGTATGTAGCTTCTTATCAAGGTGTTGACCAAAAAATAAATTACCTCTGAGTATGCAAATAAATACTGACATACATATCTATACTGTCTAGATCTACTTATATTGAATATGTAAAGTAAATCTTGATTTTTTTTAAATTTAATTTGGACTTCTGGTTCAATGCTTGCTCTTGTTTATTTGCTCAGTTTTGTTTTGTTTTAGGCCATACCCAATGATGCTCAGGGATTACTCCTGGCTCTGCACTCAGGAATCTCTCAGGTTTGGGGATCAAAAGGATGCCAGGTATAGAATACATGCAAGGTCTCCAATATGCAAGGCAAGCACCCTACTTACTGTACTATCTCTTTGGCCCCATTCATCCCAGTTTTAATGTGCTTCTGACCTTTGTCATGAAACAAAGTGATCTCCAGTGAGCATCTGCCCCAATATACACATAACAGTGACCATGTGCTTAGAAGGAATCAGTGCCAATTTCTGAACCAGGTTATTTCCCCATCATAAGATGAACTCACTACAAATTTTGCAATTTCTTTGAAACTGATATCAGGATTTAATTGCCCAGTCCTGTAATGCATGCATTATGGGGCCATGAAGCTAAGCTATAATGTTTTGCACATGATCTAAGAATTGAGTCTATAAAAAAAAGTTTCAAAGCACCAGAGTCACTTTCGTTCTCTGCCAGAGGACATGTATTAATTCTCCTGGAAAATCATCATTTCTGTGAGTTAATAGAATCTTTGAAGCTAAATCAAGTCAATTTCCATTGTTACCTTGTGAAGCTTTTGAACTGGGCTCACTGAATTATCCTCTTTGCTGGCCACCTTGACAGATGATATTTTGAGGAGCCGAAGAAAACCCATAACAGCAGCATCTATGGTCTACGTTCTGGGCCTTTCCACCCACCCCATTCGTTCTCATGGCTTAAGGATAGAGTCTAGGCAAAGCTTCCCTAGAGGCAAGGTAGGTAAAATAAATTTGAAAGCAAAGAGCACTGAATTGGAAACAGAAAATTGGATTTTGTCACTTTATTTTTAGGGATATCTTTGGGCCACACTTCAGTTTCCTCATCTGCACAACAAGGAACTTTGGGGAGATGATTACTTAGAGTTTGCTACTCAAAACTTGGGATACAGATAGGTAAGGCTGGAAATTGCGGGGAAGGGGAGTTTGAAGCAGCCAGTATCCAAGAGGTAACTAGTAACTCTTACCTCCAGGTTTCCCACCCACCATGATGAGGCTATAACCTCTCTGACCATTAGGATACTGCAAATGATTAGAGCGTGGCTTCCTAGATAGGTCATCAAAGGCTTTTGTGCAGGGGTGGAGAACAAGTTCGACACAAAGAGCCAAAATTTTAAACTGTGAGAGTCAGAGAGCCACACCACGCAGTGACCTGCCAAAACAGACAAACACTCACACAAAAGCATATAATTTTAACAATAATCTATTAATCACATATTGCATTTCGCAATTTTGAGTGAGGGTAAAATCCTGCAGTGATGGTGAGGGTGTGCTCCACAGTCAGAACTAACGGCGAGATGTGACCCAACATGTGACACACGGGTCCCCCGCTCACTGGCCCTGCAGTTGTTTCCGAGGGATGGGAGACGGGAGGACGCAGCCTGGGGCGGGACTACGCGCTCGGAGATCTCTCCTCAGAGGTCCCTCCTCAGAAGCAGCAGAACAAAATCCAAACTTGGCAAAGAGCCACAGTATACAAAATAAAGAGCTGCATTCATTTTGGCCGGGAGCCACATGCGGCTCGAGAGCCGCGTGTTCGCCACCCCTGCTTTTGTGGTTTCTTCTATGCTGTCTCTTTGTCTCTCATGTTGGGAAGAAAACCAGCTGCCAAGTCATGAAGATGCTTAGACAGCTCCATCATGTTTTCCACAGGGTGAAGGGGGAACCAAGATTTCATGCCTACAGCCAACACTCTCACCACACATACAGGGCCTCCTTGAAAGCAGATGGTCTACCCCTGTTGAGTTTCCAGATGACTGTTTGCCTGGCTTCCATCTTGACTGTAACCTTGAGAAACTCCAGAGTCCGGATTAGTTGACTAAATCACTCCTAAATTTTGTATTTCTTTTTCTTTTCTTTTCGTGTGTGTGTGTGTGTGTGTGTGTGTGTGTGTGTGTGTGTGTGTGTGTGTGTGTGGTACTCAGGGCTTACTCATGTGCTCAGGGGACCATATGTGAGACTACATATTGAACCCAGGTTGTCAACCTACCAGGCAAACTCCCTATCCTCTGTACTATCTCTCAGGCCTTTCACTCTTGAATTTCTAATTCACATATCTAAAAAGAGATCAGTAATTATTGCTTTGAGCCTCTGAGTTTTGGGGAGTAATTTGTTATGCTGTGAGCTAACAGAAACAATTTTAAGGAATAATTTCATACCTGTGGACTCTGATATTTATATTGTCTGTTTTTATATTTCTAATTTTATGTTTTCAACTTTGTGGGTATTCACTCTTTGTAGTACTTTATAAAAGTGTCAGTCCAGGAAAAAAATTCATTTTTCTTCAATTTTCCAATGATGGTCTTGGTTCTGTTTTTTTACCTGCCCATTTTTAGGGAGAATTGTTTGAGCTATAGCCAGCAGTGCTCAGGGCTTACTCCTGGATCTATGCTTAGGGATCAATCCTGAAGGATTTGGGGACTATATGCTGTGTGGGAGATTGAACCTGGGTCAGATGCATGCAAGCCTCGGGCCCTACCCATTATACTATTGCTCTGGCCTGCCTTTTATTATAATTTTATACAGTCTATGACTATTTTTGTATATATACTCTAAGGTAAAGTGTCACTTTTTTATGATTCATAAAGTGATTCTAGGAGACCAGTAAAATAGCATAATAGACACTTGTCTTGCAAGTGTATGTCCTGAATTTGATCCCTGACACTGTATATCCTGAGCCCCACCAGGAATGATCCTGACCAAAGTCAATTATCCTGACCAAGGGGGCAGGCTTGGAGAGGGAAGATGGGGAAATTGGTGGAGGAAAATGTTACACTGGGGTTGGGACTGGTGTCAAAATATCAAATGCCAGAAACAACCTTATTATGAGCAACTTTGTAAACCACAGTGTTTAAATAAGGCAATAAATTTTTTGTTATTGTTTTTTAGGTCACACTCAGAGACACTCAGGGGCTCTGCACTCAGAAATTGCTCCTGGCAGGTTCAGGAGATCAAATGTGACGCCAGGAATTGAGCCGGAGTCTGTCCTTTGTTGGCCGCTTTTAAGGCACACTCTACCACTGTGCTAGCCCCAAAAGAAAGTAATAAAATTTAAAAAATGTATTTAATATTAGCTGATAAAATAAGAGGAGATATAATGTAGAAAAGTGTCTTTTTGTTTTGTTTTGGTTTGGTTTGGTTTTGGTTTTTGGTTTTTGGGTCACACCATCAGCACTCAGAGGTTACTCCTGGCTCTACGCTCAAAAGTTGCTCCTGGCAGGCTCAGGGGACCATAAGGGATGCCGGAATTCGAACCACCATTCTTCTGCATGCAAGGAAAATGCCTTACCTCCATTCTATCTCTCCAGCCATTTTTTATTAATTACTTTATTTAAGCACCGTGGATACAGAATTGTTCATTGTTGGGTTTTAGTAGAAGAGTGTTTTTGAGGGACAACTTGGAGAGAGTCAAGAGACTAGCTCAGCAAGAAAGCATTTGCCTTGCAAGTAGGAAACCTTGAATTTAATCCAGGCATCACCATGTATATATATATATGTGTGTATGTATATATGTAACATGCATATATATGCATGCATATATGTGTGTACATATGTAGAAAGAGAGCAAGAGAAATGAAGTTGGACCTCATTCTTATCAGTCTCCTCATCTGTACAGTGGAGACAATAAGACTTTAGAATATGATAAATTATGGATAAATCACATACCCCACATAAAGCACTTCTAGTATTTGTGCATGTTATGTGCATTCATTAAGGATGTGTCAAGATCTTTTTCCTGCCAAGTACCCATCCTAACACCAATGTTATCCATGATCCCAGAGAACTTACATTTTACTTATTTATTCTTTGTTTTTTGCTTTTTTGGGGGGGACACCTGACAGTGCTTGGGGTTACTTTTACACATACTTGGCATTCAAGAGATTAGTCCTGGCAAGGCGTGGGGGACCATATGTGATGACAATGATTGAACTGGGCTGACTATATGCAAGGTAATACTTTCTCTCCAGCTTAGTACTTACATTTTAGTGGTAGAAAACAGAAGCTGGATAATACATAAATATTAAGTTAATTCCAGATCATGATGGATTAAGGATTTTAAAAAATTAATTTGAACAATGTGGACCAGAGAGATAGTACACAGGCTAAGATGTTTGCTTTTCATACGGATGATCCTATTTGATACCTGGCACAACATATTCTCCCAAGATTACTGCCAGGGATGTTCCCTGAGCACAGAGCTCAGAGCAAGCCCTGGAACACTAGGTATGGCCCATGCTGGCAACTGGAATCATTAGAAAAATGTGTAATTTTTTGATCCTGCTATATGAGATCAACTTTTTATATGAGATTTATGTGAGATCAACTTTTCCAATGATTATTAAACCCAGAATTATTGAACAGGGGAAGGCATATATTATATTTTGTAAAGGTAATATGAGATAAACACAGATATCAAGTAAAATATAATCTGGAGAATGCTTAGTTTGAGATAGATATTGGCCTAAAATAACCTACAACACCTCTAAATGCTAACTAAGATAGATTCAAAAATAGTTAAATGCAAACTGAGCTATGGAAAAAGGTAGAAAATATTAGGCCCAGAAATAGAAATTAGAAAACTAATATAAAGTTGGCAGTGAGTTGCTCTGGGATCAGCTACTAGACACAAAATACAGACTCCATTCAGGTGTAAGGGTTTGTGGGAGGTGAGAACAAGATTCTACATAAAAAGTAGCACAGCATAGGAACACATTCACATTGAAAGGGTGAAGTGGAAAAAGTAACTAGTGTAGGCCAGGTTTCAAGGAAGCTTTAATGTCTGCTTATATTCTGGATGAGAGAAAACCAGACTCCCTGGAGAACATAAAATCCCAGGCCTACACCTTGCACAGGTTTGGATTTGACAATAAACAGTCAAGCCCAGGATTTTGCAGAAAAAATTATACTGGGCAGCAATTCACCTGGTCTCACAAGAAATAGGCAAGTACATGGGTTAAGGCACCTGTCTTGTATGCAACTGATTCTAGTTCAATATTCTATCTTGCATATGGTATCCTGAGCACCACTATGAGCAATCAATGAGAATAGAGCTAGGAGTAAGACCTGAGCATGGTCAAGTATAAACCTTATCACTTCATGAAGCTCATCACACAGATCATTTTGTGGTTGTTGTTTTTGGGCCACATTCAACAACGCTCAGGGGTTACTCCAGGCTTTATGCTCAGAAATCACTCCTGGAAGTTTCAGGGGACCATATGGGATGCCAAGGATCAAACCGAAGTCATCCGCATACAAGGCAAACACTCTACCCTCTATGCTATAACTCTAGCCCACAGTTCACATTTTTAAAAACAGGATTTTAAGAAGAAAACAAATCAATTTTGCTTTCCTAGAAAGTAAAGCAAAATAACTAAAATTAAAAACTTGATGAATGGGTTGAATAGTTTAGACAGTTGTATTAGTGAGTGCACCAGCAAACAAAATTTTGAAAAGCATTCAGAGCAAGATTAAGAAAAAATAATGCATGCTAGAATGTTGACTGGTCCAACCTTTTGGGAAAACAATATGAACATTCCTCAAAAAAAAAAAAAAACTAGAAATTGAGCTTTCATTCAATCCAGCAATATCACTCCTGTAAATAAACCCTAAGGGCCCCAAGCACAATGCAGAAAAGGCATCTGCACTACTATGTTTATTGCAGCACTATTCACAATAGCCACAATCTGGAAACAACCCAAGTGCCTCAGAACAGATGAATGGATAAAGAAACTATGGCATATCTACACAATAAAAATACTAAGCAGCCACAGGGAGAAAATGAAGTCATGAAATTTGCTTATACATGAATAGATATGGAGAATATTATGCTGAGTGAAATGAATCAGCGGGAAAGGGACAAACAGAGTGATTATACTCATCTGTGGGATATAACAAGAAAAAAAAAACACAAAAAAGAAACCCCATAGCATGAAAATAATACCCAAAGACAATAGATGTGATGGTGTGAAGTGCAGTTAACACAGAGAAGGGACTATTATGACAATAATAGTTGGAAAGGACCACTCTGGTCAAGATCTAAAAATTGGAAGGAAGTAAAGTGATATATATGATATCCCTTCAGTAACAGTATTGAAAAACCACAGTGCCTAAAAAGGGGGGGGCAGAGACACATAAAAACAGAGAGATAAAGATAGAGAGAGAGAGACAGAGAGAGACAGAGAAGCAGAAGAAACATGTCTGCCATAGCATTAGGCTATGAGTGAGTGTGGAGGTGGGGGGCGGGATAACTGGAGGGTAACTGAAGAAATTGGTGGCAGAAAATAAACACTGGTGAAGAGATGAGTGTTGGAACATTGTATGACCAAAACTCAACTACAGTAGATACAAATTTTTCTTTTATCAAAACCATGTTAGACTGTGAGTTTTCAACAACTAGAAGTTCCTAAAAAAAAAAAAAAAAAGGAATAAAAAGACATTTGGAAAAGATGTTAACTAAAACTTTCCCAGAATCAACTGAAAAGCACACAAATTTTTACATGTAATTGGCAGAATACATTAGTTGTTATCCAGAAAGACAGATCAAAGGATGTAGGGTGTATATGTGTGCATAAGAGAGAGAAGAGAGTAAAAAATAAAGAGTGAGAGAGACTAATAAAATATGATTTCATTTTCTTGGAGAAGTACTTTGGAAAAGAATTTGGTACAATCCTGCCTTATTTTGTATGATTATTCTGTTTATAGGTAATTTCCTCTTTTTAAAAATTTCATCAGGGATTCCCAATCTTAAATGGAAACAGACATTTTGGTTAAATTCTCATTTCTAGGAAAAGACAGAAGAAATGAGAAAATAAATCTTGTACTCCCTAATAGTTTCCATATCCTGGTACCATAGAATAGAATTGCTGCAGTTATGGAAAGAATCTTCCTGTGGTCCAGATGCCTTTGTTAGGATATTGATCATATAAGACCTAACTGGAACCCCTGAGGTACACTAGTGTTCCCCCAGCATGCCAATGTAGTCCCTCTTCCTCAGAAACAATAGCTACAAATTGTTAATTAACATTGCTAATTAGGAAGCAATAAGTGTGTAAACCAGTGTTCCCCAAAGTAGATGATTCTACACCCCAGAGGTACAGGGGCTGGTAAAAGCCTCATGTGCATTTGAGGGTACTTTATATTTGCCTGCTTAAAGAAAATAGATTTCCAGTGGTGGAAAACACTAAATCATCATCTTCTTCCTCCTGTTCCCTCTCCTTCTTCCTCTCCTCCTCCTCCTTCTCCTTCTTCTTCCTCCTCCTTTTTTCTCTTCTCCTTCCCCCTCTCCTCCTCCTCCTCCTCCTCCTCCTTCTTTCTTCTTCTTCTTCTTCTTCTTCTTCTTCTTCTTCTTCTTCTTCTTCTTCTTCTTCTTCTTCTTCTTCTCTCCTCCTCCTCTTCCTCTTCCTCCTTCTCCTCCTCCTTCTTCCTCCTTCTCTCCTTCCTCTCCTATTTCTTCTTCCTCCTCTTCTTTCTTCCTTCTCCTCCTCCTCTTCCTTCTCTTCCTCCTTATTTTCTTCTTCTTTCTTCTTCTCTTCCTCTCCTCCTTCTTTCTCCTCTTTCTTCTCTTTCCCCTCCTCCCCCCTCTTCTTTCTCTTTCTCCTCTTCCTCTTCTCTTCTTCTTCTTCAAAGAAGGTAGTCAAGTACATTTATGAACCTGTGATCTAAATGCTGGCCATTGCAGTATTAACTCTGCAATAGTAGACTTATTAGTCAGAATACTTGGGTGTGGCTCCTGGCACAAATCTGGAGTATTCTCATAACCATAAATCCCGAGCATTACTGAATTTATCTTTATTACTTGGGTATGAGCCTAATATTTTAAGGCTTGAGACTCAAAAACTCACAAATCCAGGATTTAGGGTGGGTATAGAAATATGTTGATCAGTTATATCTTCCCAATAGTTGGACATACTTCTGACACAGAAGCAAGATAACTCCAAAATGTTTGTTTGGTTTTTGTTTTGGGGCCACAGCTGGGTGTGCCCAGGGTTTGCTTCTGGCTTGGCACTCAGGGATCACTTCTGGAGGACTCAGAAAATATATAGGTCAGTCACATGAAGGCCAGTGTCCTACCTGCTTTACTATCACTTCAGCTCCTGTTCTAAATTTTTCTCACTACTGCAAAATTGGAATAATGAGTCCTACTTATTAATGTTACGCAGTGTTGTGAGAATGTCTGGAACATTAGGATAGAAGCTATTACACAGTAAGTAAGTACCACTTAAGTAGTTGCAATTATTAATTCACATGCTCACATTTAAAAACTAATGATTAACTTAATACATTCAAAATGTTTACTTTGCCAACTTTATCTTAAAAGGGGTATGAAACTTGAAAGTAAAGTGATATGCATGATACCCCTTTAGAAAAAGTATTTTAAACCATGTTGCCTAAAAGGAAAAAAGGAGAGAGGAATAAAGTGTGTGTGTGTGTGTGAGAGAGAGAGAGAGAGAGAGAGAGAGAGAGAGAGAGAGAGAGAGAGAGAGAGAGAGAGAGAGAGAGAGAGAATATCTGCAGGCCAGAGAGATAGCATGAGGTAAGGTGTTTGCCTTTCATCCAGAAGGTTGTTGGTTCAAATCCTGGCATCCCATATGGTCCCCTGAGCCTGCCAGTAGCGATTTCTGAGTGTAGAGTCACGAGTAACCCCTGAGCGCTACCAGGTGTGACCCAAAAACCAAAAAAATAAAAGAAAATATCTGCTATAAAGGCAGGCTGGAGGTGAGGGGAAGTGGGGGAATGAGACTATGGGAGGGCTACTGGTGAATTCGTGATGGGAAATGAAAACTAGTGAAGGGATGGGTGTTAAAGCATTATAGTAACTAAAAGTTAACTATCAATAACTTTTTAACTCTATTTCACAATAATTTAATTAAAAAATTTAAAAGAAAAATATAGCTAATAGTTGGAATCAACAACAGATGAGTGGATCATGAAGATGAGGTATATATATTTATACAAAAGATATATAGATATAGATATATACAATGGAATACTACATAGCTGTAAGGACTGATGTAATTATGCAATTTTCTGCAACATGGATGGAACTGGAAGATATTATGTTAAATAAAGTAAGGTAGAAGAAGAAGGATAAATATAGAAAATGATATCTATTGAATTAAGTCTTCAGGTTCCAACACCAGAACATTGGAGAGACACAGGTCTGAAAGCAGATGGTGGTCTGGGAAATAATTCACACACACACATACACATATACATACACACATGCATGGAGAGATAAAAGGGTTTTCAGGAGTTTCTTTAGCTCCCAGAAAAGCAGCCAACTCCAAAGAGTTATGGAAACGTAAGGCCTGACTTCCTCTCCAACTGAGAATTTAATCTGAGGAAACTTGTTACACCTGGAAGGTGGGACTTGCTGGTCTCAATACCAATCCGAGGTGCTATATTCAAAGCTGATTCCAACCAATGAGTAACAAGGCATATACTGAGTGAGGTGGAAACGAATCAATTCCGTAATCTCAGAGATATCACTAATATGTGGTATTTATAATAACTTTATAAATAAATGCAATGATTTAAATAGAAGTTGTTGAGAACACTCTAGGCCCAGCACATAATGAGGAGAAGGAAAGAAATTGAGAGGAGGAGGAAACACACAAATATGAAAGGATGGGGGACAGGGGTCAAGGAGTCGAAAATGCATTGGTGGTGTAAAGAAAACACATAACTAAATATCCAAGGCAGAGTCAATAACAATGAAGTCATGAGACCCAACCATAATAACAATAATAAAAGATGGACCTGTTATACTGGCAGGGTAGGGGGTATGGGAGTGATAGCATGGGATGGAATCTGTGTATATCAGTGGAGAGAGGTTAATACTGGTTATGGGATTGATTCTGAAACATTGTATGTCTGAAAGCCAACAAGGAATAACTTTGTAAGTCACAATGGTTTAAATCAAAATTTTTAAAAGAGAAAGAAAAGTAAGGAAAAAGATTACTTTTGTTCAAGTCACTATTAGAAATAATGGGTCAAGCAAAAGAATAGAACCAGGAAATTGGAGATCTGAAGGACAGAGTGCCACACTTATCTTTTCTAGAGGAATTAAAAAGAAATCCAGAAAAAGTAAATAACAGTAGCAGAGGTGACATCATGACCAATGAATGACTCAGTGCCTATCCCAAGTTCTTCAGAATCCGTTGCCATGGATTAAAAAGGCTTTATAAAAACTGCTTCAGAAAATCAAGATACTCTCCAGACAAGAGTTGCATGAACACAATATTGGGGCAAATAAAAGCCAAATTTGCTTTTTTTCAAATATCAACTTTACCAAATATCAATTCCTCTAATGGCAAAGACAATCAGAGCCAGCAAAATGCCTGGTGATTGGAAAGATTAACAGAACCCAGGTCACCTGTTTTCCATTATTACTGACAACACCTTCACCTATTATACCTTGGAACAACATTCCCATGTATCCAACAAAGACAAATTTCAAAGAAGCAGCAGCAAGGTATGCTATATGTTGCAATGCCACCGATATTCAAATATGCCTTCCTGAGCTGTATCTAATGTCAGCATCATTTTTTTAAAGAGACATATCAGTTTCGTTCAAGGTTTTTATTTTACTTTTCCCATTCTTCACTGCCCAGACTAGGAGGGAAAAAAAATACAAAGAATTACCAGCTACATTACTTTTTAATTTAATGCCCTTGAGTAAGGGCGATCGTAACAAGGCATGATAGAGATTTCAGGATGAACAGTTGTTAGTGCAACCCCTTCCATGAATATTTGTTGTAGCAGCTGTTTTGGCCATCATTCTCTCAAGGTAATGCCTTGCCTCCCATTGTCATTGTATCTTGGAATCAACTTATTTGAATTCCAGACACATCAACAGCACACGGAAGGGCCCCTGCCAATTTTTGCAGCTCACTTGGAAAAGAGCATCATGAAGCATCACTCATTTATATGACTCCCAGGCTCTGTTGTAAATTCAGTGTGTGGGCCTGCCTCCAGGTGCAACCCTGGAGCTTAGCTCTTGAATCTTGTAACCCTTTACCACCAACTTCTTCCTATTAACATGTTCGGAAAAAGTCCAGGCCAGTCTTCCCCGAAACCCCCACATTTTTGAGCTTCTGGAAGTGCGAATGGAATCCGAGCTGCTAGAGCTGACCTAGAGAAAAGAGGCAGCTTTTTAGCCTTTTTAGTTCCGGCCTAATGGGCTAAAATCTGAAAAGCATGACACTGAACTTGCCCACAGATGCCCCATTGGCACTTTTTTTAGACAGAAGAAGTCTGGTTCCAATGAGCAGCTGTCTTTCAACAGTAGAACAGCTGATGACGTTGGACTGAGAAGGAACCATTAGCAAGAGTGTTCTTTATTTTTTATAAAGATTTTATTTTTTCTGAATGGGAAAAATGCTCACAACAATAATGAAAAAAAAAGTTGCATTATACCAAATGTTTATTTATACATCTATATATGTTTTATTCTGCATGCATGTTCACATCCAGAAACATATTTAAATGGAAGAAAATGTGTGAAAATGGAGAGATTTTTTTTCCCCCACTGGCTTCTATATCTCTTATATTTTCTAAAACACACAGATAATAAGTGCTATTGCTAAGGGGGAGTTTTTCTCAAAGGTGCTTTTTGCTATTTAGATATTCATAACTGGGCTCGGAGAGATAGCACAGCGGCGTTTGCCTTGCAAGCAGCCGATCCAGGACCAAAGGTGGTTGGTTCGAATCCCGGTGTCCCATATGGTCCCCCGTGCCTGCCAGGAGCTATTTCTGAGCAGACAGCCAGGAGTAACTCCTGAGCACCGCCGGGTGTGGCCCAAAAACAAACAAACAAACAAAAAACCAAACAGATATTCATAACTATTCCATGAGTAGTGATATGGAATTCCCTTCCTTTCCTTTTTTGTTGCTATTATTGTGATAACAGAATTGGGGGTTAAATGATTTGTTGTGACATGGGAACACAAATGCGACCTGATGGCATTCAGTATGTAGGTGGTGCTTGGGATTGAACTAGCAGCCTTATGCATGAAAGTCTGAGCCTTAGCCCCAGGTTCATAGTTGTTTAATTAATTGCAGGGATCAAAGCCAAGACCTTCCACCTTGAGGCACATTCTCTACCTCTGACCTACATCCCCAGCTCCAACAGAGACAAATTTAAATGAAGGGCTATTTGCAAAAGGGCTGAGACACAGACAGCCCTGAAGGTCCATCTTGGAAAGTAAACAAAGGACTGTAACTCTGTTTTTGTTATGCATCATTTCAACATTAAATCTTGGAAAATTCACCTGTTTTTTAATTATATGATTAGGAACTTAAGTCACTGGAATGTAACAGTTTATCATAAAATAACCATCTTGACTATGGCTATCAAAAATTGTTAAAAATCAGGGGCCGGGCGGTGGCGCTGGAGGTAAGGTGCCTGCCTTGCCTGCGCTAGCCTAGGATGGACCGCGGTTCGATCCCCCGGCGTCCCATATGGTCCCCCAAGAAGCCAGGAGCAACTTCTGAGCGCATAGCCAGGAGTAACCCCTGAGCGTCACAGGGTGTGGCCCAAAAACCAAAAAAAAAAAAAAAAATTGTTAAAAATCAGTCAAATTATATATCTTTATGAAGATTGTGTGTGTGTGTGTGTGTGTGTGTGTGTGTGTGTGTGTGTGTGTCCCTAATGATCCTTGGAGGCCTGGGGATCACTCCTGGTGATGCTCAACTGAAAGAGTCTTTCAGGTTCAGTGCTAGGGCCCGGTGATATGATGCTGTTGAGTCTCGAGGTGCTCAGGTACCACCAGGATTACCATTGGCCGTGCTTGAGAAGGCAAGTGGGATCAAAATGGGGCTTCAAGACTGGAAGGTACACATGCTAGTCCTTTGAACTATTTTCCTGACCTCTTACTTTTAAGTAGCTCTTATTTCACAAGGAAGTGATCTATAGGTCAGTAGTCCTTCAAATACCACTGGACTTTACATTGCTACTTAACCTGTTTAATTTTGAAATGCTGCTTTCTTTAACTGACATTTCTGTGTTAACAAAATTAATTGTATCTTGAAGTTAACAACATTATTTGGAAACAACTATAGTAAATTGTGACACAAAATGCAGCAATATTGGGGGGGGGACCACCATATTTAATTAAAAAAGAACTTTCAGGGGCCGAAGTGATAGCATGGAGGTAGGGAGTTTGCCTTGCATGCAGAAGGATGGTGGTTTGAATCCCAGCATCCTATATGTTTCCCTGAGCCTGCCAAGAGCAACTTCTGAGCATAGAGCCAGGAGTAACTCTTGAGTGCTGCCGGGTGTGACCCAAAAACAAAACAAAACAAAAAAAGGACTTTCATTTTTTCTTTTCTTACATTGATGAATTATATATATATTTATATATTTTATATGATATATATTTTTAAATATATTTATTAGTCCATTAAATTGCCATTTCAAATTGACAGTCATTTCTCAAGTCATATGAGATATAGCTAACCCTAACAGCTATTACAAGTACTCTCCAAAAGTTTAGCAGGAATACAGATGTTCAGAATGACTCCAGAATTTTTGACTCCTCAAATTTGCATTTCCCTAAAATATCCAGGGAGATCTGTATGCACCTGAAAACTTGAGATGTACTGATACAGGATACTAAAAAGGCCATAATACTCTCTCTGCAGTATAAACCTTTCATTTGTAAGTTATATTATTGTGACCAATAGAGAAAAAAAATAGAAATGTGTTTTGAATCATAGGTGAATTGAGAGGAATCCTTTTGCCCTTTCTGGTGTTTTTGCATTGGTGAAGTGTCTTCATGTCAAGAAATTTTAAATTGTTTTAGTATTAATAGTGTCTTTTGAAATTCATTTTGTTTTTGGTGGTGGTGTTTGTTTTGGGGACCATACTTGGCGATGCTTGGGGCGTACACCTGGCTCTGCATTCAGGAATCACTCCTGGAAGTACTCTGGGGACCATATAGGATGCTGGAGATTGAACTGAGTTGACAATGTGTGAGGCAGTCACACTACCCTGAAATTCACACACTGAAATTCACTTTTCTCAAATATTTTCTTATTTCATCATTATATATTCTCAAAGGCATAATAGATGCTGACTTTTTATTCCTGTGTAATTTTTATTATATCATTAATTTTATCTTTTCTACAAATTAGTATTGAACCATGTATTTTAAAGAGGCTATTTTCAGTCTACCTTTTAGTTTGCATTTTAGAACCTATATTTTGATTCAGATCATCAACATGTAGTGTATACTCCCTCTAATTAAGTTTTAGTAGCAAGATGGCATCTAATCAATTTTCCCATCTCATATTCAACAATGATTTAGAATTTTATGTTCTGCAAATGCATTCTCAGTGTAAGCCAACATTTGGCTGAAACTGAAAAGAGTGGTCATATATTTCTTGGATGATATTAAAAAATTCAGTGCTGTCAGAATAGATTTTTGTTCCTTCCCTCAATACAAAAAGTAAAGGAGATACAGAAATATAAAATGACATATAATTTTGGAGGTTCAGTTGCACTCTGTTATGTTCTTTACAAATACTTGTGGTATTGTTCTGTACATTTGTTTTTAGATCTAATTGTGTGTGTGTGTGTGTGTGTGTGTGTGTGTGTGTGTGTGGAGTCTTGCAAAACTGTGTATATGCTTTCTTTCATCTTGCCACCTACTGGATAACCCTTTTGTCCAAATATTCACATAGAAAGTGTTTACTTGGTGCAAATCCACAAATTGAATAGCATCTGTTCTACCTGTTTATTTCTACAATAATCAAATTGACCCTATTTCTACCTTTAAAAATGTCTTACCTTCTTGCAAAGTAACTCATTCATTGCATCTGCTGTCATTTTTACTTCTTTGTGATTTTTTTATTTCATGTCTTATGATCATGTGGTATTGTTCAGTGAATAATGTGCTATTAAGTTACCAAATGTGGCATAGTTTTCTGCCAAAGGAAAAAAAATTCTCATCATCAGTAATTGTGGTTTCCTGGAGGGTCCCTGCTTAGATGCTGTTTAACCAGGGGCTGACACATATATTCTGTGCTCCCTAGGTTGCTTCTCATTTTCAAAGTCTCTAGTATAGTGACTCTCTGAATTGCTATATATTGAAATCACATTTCAACTTTGAATTATTGTATTTATTTGAATTTGTTTATTGGTTCAAGTACAGGTGATTAAACCCAAGTCTGTCACATGCAAGGAATCACTTTACCACTGGGCTTCTACTTTACCCAGGCTTCAACTTAAAGAGCTTTTGGAAGGGGAATATAGGCCATGCAAGATCCAGCTGTGAGCTCAGGGCTTACTTCTGGCTCTGTGCTCAAAGATCACTTCTGGTGGTGCTTGGGGACCACATGCAATGCCAGGGAAAGAACCAGGGTCAGTTGCATGCCAGAAAAAAATGGCCTTTCCCTTATAATGTATCTCTCTGGACCTCAAATTATAATTCTCAACAAGGTTGATGAGGCACTTAAAATGCTTAACACTATTTTTGATGTTTCATAGTAATGTGTGTGGAAATAACAGTAATCCTTGCTCTCATTTTCAAGCTTCAATTGAGATTTTCCCCCATATCTGAAGATTTCATAGGTATAGGTAGAGCCCAGCAATTATGGAGGTAATGTAATGTGGACTTTTCCATCATTAGTAAAAGTTTATGAATAACTTCTGAAAACTTTCTACATGCACTAGTTAAATTAGGTAAAATTGTATGAAATTTGATAAAAAATAAATTTAATGAAAAATTAAATTTTCTGGGTCCCTGGATGTCTCTGAGAATGAGAGTTTGATCCCAGCATTGCCCCATATATCAAAGGTCATTCTGGATGGCACAACCGCTATGATACTTAGTACCACAACTAAGTGCATACCACCACCAAGTGACTGAACCATCACACAGCATTCAGTTGTTCAATAGCCCAACAACAAAACACAATGGAAAGGAAACTTTAGTTGAAATTATAAAAACTCTTTATAGCCAATAGTTAAAAAATTAAGTTATAAATGTTGGTAGATTTGCAGTAACTTTCTTTGTACGCACAAAGCTTAAATGGTAATACTGTTTTTAGTTATATTGCCTCAACTACAAAAAATAAACAAATAATTTTAAAAAATTCAAGTTTGGGGTCGGAGAGATAGCATGGAAGCAGGGCGTTTGCCTTGCATGCAAAAGGATGGTGGTTCGAGTCTCAGCATCCCATATGGTTCCCTAAGTCTGCCAGGAGTGATTTCTGAGCATAGAGCCAGGAGTAACCCTGAGCGCTGCCAGATGTGACCCCCCAAAAAAATTTTTTTTAAAAATTTATTCAGATTAAGCCAAAATAATTCTTCACTCAATTTCTTTTCTCCAAAAAATGTATTCAATGATTGAAATGATTCTTTCTCAGAATCTTGCATCTCAGTCTAAAATTAACTTTAAAAACTCTATATTATCTGAATATAAATTATTAGTTTATCTTAGAATGGACATGCTTATCACATACAAATTACATAAGTAACACTCTGTTTAATACCGTCAAGAATTCATGTTCTTGCTAACATTACCCATAAATATAAGCAATTGCTATTATACAATTACCAGATTATTAAATTAAATTAAATTAAATTACCAGATTCTAATTTATGCACATGAAATTTATTTGGTGTATTAGTTAAGCATATGTATTTCAATGGTGAGTCATCTGATGTAAATTCTTGTAAATTTACAGTGAGAATTTAACAGTAGTTTTTCAGGTACAGGAGATAAGCAGCGGAGGATGTGAAATGAGATATAAATTAGCCAGTGCACTAATCAGAATGGAGATAGAAATAAATCGTACCCATCAGCATATCAACTACAAAAGAAATTTCTGGTTTGGAAGCAGAAATATTTTGAGGTGACATTAGATCTATGTTGGCTTTGATGGTTGACTAATTTTTCTTTTATTGGGGCGGGGTATGGCAAGACCCTTTACTGCCATCTGCTGGGAAGTTGTAATAAATTTACATATCACCCATCTGCCCATCTTCATGAAAATGGAGGTAACAAGCTGATAGCAGTATTGAGAATAAGTAATCCATGTTTCTGATTACATCCAGGATGTGTCCTCCTGGATGAGAAGCTGGTAAACAATAATCCTGTGTCTACATCCATCCCTGTCCCCTCTAGATTTAACTCTGTGTCTCTCATCTACTGCCAAAGAAGCAATGGTTCACCGATAGCAGCTTTCTTGAGGCCGAGCCTGGTGTGGATCATCCTTGTTTTGCATGGGAAAACAGGGGAGCAAAGACACAGCATACATCTAACTTCTATGGAATGGCCTCTCTCTCACTCTCTCCAGCAAATCCTACTGAAATCCGAGGCCTGCCATCGCTGCAGGAGGTGTAAGAGCTGGAGTGAGTCTCCTGGGAATGGGGGTGACCACTGACCCAGAAGGACAGGAAAGAAGGGCCTAGCTCAGGTAAATACAAAGGGGGAAAAGGTCTCTCTCCAATTAGAGATGAACCAGCAGGATCTCTTAACAAAATAACTTTAATTGGGGTTGGTGTGAGAGCTTTTCACACATCAGCTACTATTTGGTGTAAATTCATAGGTATCTTATTAGAAAAAGAAACATGACCTCTGAGAAACTCTGCTTGGAAGCAAGCACCATAAATTTATTCATGTTTTCTATTCTCAGATCAACAGAATAGAATTGAGAGCCCAGTAGTAAACCCTCAAGTGTATAAACATTTAATTTATGACAAAAAAAGAGGCTAATATGAAATGAAGCAAGGAGTCGCTTTAGTAAATGGTGCTGGAACAAATGCGAAAAAGGGGAAAAGAAATTAGATCCATTTCTCTAATTCAAAATGGATGAAAGATCTTTATATCATACCTGCCTTGATAAAACTCATTGAGGTAAACAGAGGTAGGATTCTCCAAGACCGAAAACAGAAACAAATAAATAGAACTGCATCAAACAATAAAGCTTCTGGACTGTGAAAGAAATGGGACCTGAAATCAAAATATAGCCACTCTATGGAAGAGGAGAAATTTCATTTCTATGTATGGAATGGGCTGTATACCATACAACAGCCTTTACTTTTAAAATATTATAATCCACGAGAAATTCCAATGGCTGCTGGGCTCTTTCCCATCAATAAGAGAAAAATAGCTGCATGGGACATACAAGAGATAATTTCCTCCAAACTGAGATTAACACTTGAGTGAGCGAGATCCAGACTTCAAGAGCAGCCGTGGTAGATTCCCGAGGTATGGATGTGCATACAGCAGGGTTATAAAATCACTTATTGTTCTTGGTCAATCTGAATCCAGGCTGTGCTAGTGAGTCTCAGTTTGGTACTTGTCAGGGAAAATGAGGGGAGGCTTAGAGGTTTAAAGTCTTTGCTGGGGGGGCTGGAGCAGTGGTGCAAATGGTAGGGCGTGCAAGGCAAACGTACCTAGGACGTACGAGGTTCGATCCCCTGACGTCCCATATGGTCCCCCAAGCCAGGAGCGATTTCTGAGTGCATAGCCAGGAGTAACCCTTGAGCATCATCGGGTATGGCCCAAAGCCCCCCCAAAAAAAGTCTTTGCTAGATTACCCGCTCTGAACTTTAAGGAAGTGCTCAGATGCTGGAAATCTCACCAACTCCCCTCCAGGTAACAGCAGTGACCACCTTAATTATCTCTGGTTCCCTTCAGACCTCATGGATCATTATTTTACCCAAGTAGGCCCAGAAGGCCCTGTACTTGTTATAGGCCCCTAACAGCCTGTCCCAGTCTGCCTCTCTTGACAAGTGTGCAAAAGTAGTAATGTACTAGAACAATGATCAACACGGTGGGTCGCAGAGATAGTGAGGAAATGGGACAGGTAGGCAAGGAAAAGAGAGGATAGAAATGACAGGCACCAAGAAAGTTGGAGAAAAGGAAGCAAAATCATGTGGGCAGTTTGGGGTGAGATTAGAGGAGACTTTCAGTGAGAAGCTGCTGGGGAAAGTTTGATGGCATCTCAGCCCCAGCAAAAGATCCATCCCACAAGGTGACCATTGGGTGAAGAAATGGGGGGCCTAGGCCCCTGCTCCAAGCTCTCAGGTCACTGTAATTTCCTGTCTGCAGAAACCCCACTTCCTTTTTTTTTTGGCGGGGTGAGGGGGCACACCAGGAATTGCACAAGGCTGAGAGGTGGAAACTTTTGAAAGTGGGATACAAGGAAATGGGGTCCTCTCCCCTCCCTTCAGACCCCGGAATTTCCCCCCAGGTACATCAGAGCAGCAGGGGGTTTGCGGGATAGTTCTGGAAAATTGCCAAGGAAAATAATGTGGAGAAAACCAGAATTCAGCGACCAAACACTGACTTTCCCTTAGCAGGGAGCCAAGAAGCACAACTGGGCAGGCAGAGCCTGAAGAGACCCAGCAAGATGCTCCGGAGACTAAGCGCCACCTTCTGGCCTCTGCTTGGCACTTGGTCCAGGACGAAGGTGGGCAGAGGAGGAGTGTTTGCTGCGACTTCTTCTCCCCTTCCATCCTCCTCTCTCTCTGAGGAGCCCCAAAGGCGGTGAGAATACACATGTAGCAGTAAATAACGAAAGCCAAATCCTTATTGTACACCTTCACTTGTATTGGTGCCAGTGTCTCTTGGGAATAAAATTTCTAGAAATGAAATTCCCGAGTCAATGGGCAACAGCATATGTATGTTTTTACTACGTAATTTCCCTAGACATTATATATTATTTTGCATTCCCATTGGTAGTGTCTGTTTTCAAATTTTAACAATGGACTATGTTGTCCACTCTTGGGGTTTTTGCAGTTGGACAGACATGAAACGGTATCTTAAAGCAGTTTTATTTTGCATTTATCTTAGTATGAGCAGGCTGGGCATCTTTTTCATATGTATATGGGCTTCTTTTTCTACTAAACTTTATTCAGCCAGAGAGAGTACAATCGGTAAAGTGCTTGACTTGCACACAGCCTGGGTTCTATCCTCAGCATTACACATGGTTCCTGATCACTGCTAGGAGTGACCCCTGAGCACAGAACCAGGTGTAAGCTGGCTCTGAGAACTGCCAACTCTGGTGCCAAAAATAAAACAAATGGGGGCCTGGAAGGTGGCGCTAGAGGTAAGGTGTCTGCCTTGCAAGTGCTAGCATAGGACGGATCGCGGTTCGATCCCGGCGTCCCATATGGTCCCCTCAAGCCAGGAGCGATTTCTGAGCGCATAGCCAGGAGTAACCCCTGAGCGTCAAACGCGTGTGGCCCAAAAACCAAATAAATAAATAAATAAATAAATAAATAAAACAAAAAAGAATATTTGTATATTGTTATTCCTGTTCTACTGGGTACAGAGGGACAATAAACTAAACATAAAACAAATCACTTAATATTACAAAGTACTAAGAAAAAAAGCAAAAAGAGATTGTGATTAGGGGGTATGGGGTTATAGGTGAAGGAGATGTTACATGAGATTTGAGCAGTAGCTTTAATTGTAGACATGAGGAAGAAAGAAGATTCCAGGCAGAAAGTACACCTGGATCATAACCTCTAACACAGGTAAGTTACAGAAAAGGCTTGGAGACACATGTGACTGAAGTGATGGAGAGAAGAAAGAGAATTTAGGTGTCCAAGAGGTCATCAAGGCCTGATCTTGTGCTTGTGCAGGCCCAGTAAAGGATTTTTCATTGTATTTAAAAACGAAGTGAGGTTTCCATGGGGAGAGTGGTGGTAGGATTTGATTTACTGAAGTTTTAGTAAAATCACTTTTGGCAACTGTACCAGAGGAGATGACAGCAAGACCGGGCACAATCTGGAAATAGGAGACTGGCCCTAGTGATGCAAGTCAGACATGAGGATGAGCTGCACTGCGGAGGAAAAATGACCTGGTAAGAAGTGGAGGAAGACCGTGTTATTGAACACACCATGTTATTCTTTCTGCCTGGGAGCTCTTCCTGGCTATTTTTTGTTCAGCTCTCTGCTCAAACAAGTCTTTCTTAGAGACCTTCCTTGACTGGCCCATGTAAAATAGTAAGCTCACACCTATATAATCATGTCACTCCTTTGATACATGTTGACACTAGCCCCCCCCCATAGTACTAATCACCATTTACCCATACTCCTCCTTTCTCTTCCTTGAAAAGAGTGAAATCCTATGAGTAAAGATTGTCATATTTCATTCACTGCTTTATTCCCAGTACTCAGGATAGTACCTGACTTATCAGCTCAAAAGCAATGGGTTAGTTAACATAATAATCAAAAGGATTTCATTTCGATTGAGTTTTCTGTTGTGGTGTAACACACCAGTAGCTTAAAATACTACATCTTTACAAGTTCACACAGTAGAGGCCAAAAATTTGGGAGCTGTTAGATAGGTGGATTCCAGTACATAATCTTTCTTGGGATGTCCTGTCCATCAGGACTTGAACCATTGCAAGATGTTATTGGGGTCAATGACTCTTTCCAAGATAGATCATTTTTATGCTATGGCTTTGGGCAGTGGATTTAATTGAACCTTTTCTAACCTAACCTCAAAAGATGACATCCATTACTCCTGCCATAGTCTTTGATCATACGAACCAACAAATCAACAAATGATGAGGGGAAAGGAAACAACCTAGAGATCTAGCCCTTCACAAGACTGTGATCTTGGGGACCTCAACTTTTCTTCCTCAGTTCTAGCCATTCATCTGTAGCCCACATCTAGCATACTGATGACCATAGGAAACAGAGGGTTTTTTTTTTAAACTTTATTAATATGATAGGTTTTGGGACCACACCCAGCTGTGCTCAGGGGTTACTCCTGGCTCTGCACTCAGAACTTACCCCTAGCAGGCTCAGGGGACCATATGGGATGCTGGGAATCAAACTGGGTCCCTCCTGGGTTGGCAGCATGCAAGGAAAACACCCTACTGCTGTGCCACCTCTCTGGCCCCAACAGAAATGTTTTTAAGTTAATAAAACTTAAGTTAATAGAGGCAACATTGTAAAAATTAGTATTTTGTGGTCCCCAAGTCTCTTGGGTTCTCTACATCATAACAATGACTGGAGGACATGGAGAGATTTAAGTCTCATTTATTGAGACTTAGTTAAATTTTATTTATTCTGCAAGAGCCCCCCCAGGAAGATGGCACAGGGCACAGGGTTCCTTGTCTTGTCTGGCTTTCTAAACAAAGGCAAGGTGGAGGTTTAAAAAGCCAGGGGTGATTAGTGAGTAGCACAGAAGCACGGAGGGATGCAGGAGACAGAAAGTCAGGTGCACAGGCTCCTTTCTGGGAGGGAGGTCACATTAACTTGTTCAAGCTCCATCCCTCCAGAAGGTTTCAAGTGTTAAAATAAGAAAACATGAAGTTAAGGGTCAGTTCTGAGGTTCATCTTGGCATAAACTATATTTGTCCTGTTCTTGGGCCTTGTTCTGGAAACATGATCACACAGTGCTCGGAGATGGATGTAGCTTCTAGCCTTTACTTTAGAGACAGCAGTAGCAAGCAGGAGCCTGCAAGGTCAAGCAGTGCTGGGCCTCTTCTGTTCTGCCTCAAAGCAAAAGATATGGGGAGCTGAAGTTACGGACCAGCTCAGGATCCAGGAGGGACTGGCAGTTGGGCAGTTGAAATGAGGCAACTGTAAAGAATCTGAGAGGCAGTTGGAGGGCAGGCTGATCAGGTGGAGGCAAAAACTGAGCAGGGATAAAACAAGGGCAGGAAATCAGAGGCAGAAGAAGGGAGAAGTAGTTCTCGAAGCAGAAGTGAGCAGTTGGAAAGGTCCTTTGATCTGAGAAAGAGTTGAATCTGCCTTTGCTGTTCCTGTGTTAGAGACAGGAGATGTGTGAGGCCTTCCAGGTACAAGTGGTCTAGCGATAGAACCAGAAATGAACCTGCAAGTCTAAGTCACAGAAATATGACAAGTGTGCAGATCCCATTGCTGGGTGCCAGGAGAAGGGACCTACAGTAAGTTGGAGAACTTTTCTTGATTCCAGGATAGAAATAGGCCCTCAGGACGCAATCAATAAGTGCAAAGATGGAGGTGGGAGGGACACTGAATTTAAGAAAGAGGGACACAAAGCTTTGTGAGTTAATGAGGAGGATGAAATCGCTGGAGGAAGGACAGGTCTTCAGGGCCACGCCTGGTTAATCGGGCCCTGGGGGGTGGGGGGAGAGAAATTCCTCCCTAAGCATCCACAAACTACAGAGGCAGGGCTGCACCCGGAAGACTCCACATGCAGGTTCTTCTGTTTTTCTTCAGCTGGTATGTTGGGGGCTCTGGGCAGGGCAGCTAGCCATAGGCCCCCTGGGCTGACCACTTAGTCCAGGGGACTGAGATCCCCCCCCATACCAGATGGGTCTTCAGGGCCACACCTGGTTAATCGGGCCCTGGGGGTAGGGGGGAGAGAAATTCCTCCCTATGCATCCACAAACTACAGAGGCAGGGGCTGCACCCAGAAGACTCCACATGCCAGTTCTTCTGTTTCTCTTCAGCTGGTATGTTGGGGGCTCTGGGCAGGACAGCTAGCCATAAGCCCCCTGGGCTGACCACTTAGTCCAGGGGACTGAGATTTCCCCACCCCCACCCCAGACTAGACTCCATTCAGGAGTTCTCTTCTTACTATTATTCATTTTCAAAGTACTTTTTTACAACACCCAAAAATATTCTTAATTCTCGACTGTTTTTAGGAAAAAAATGGAATTCCCTAGATTTGGAGGATAATATTCAAATAGGTCTCTAAAATCAGTGTATATGTAGACGTGACTTCCTATACAGTGGTCCTCTCTGACTACCAAGCCTAATCCATAAACAATTCATCTATACAATGTATATAACCCCTCTGATATATTTCCCCTCCTACTACAGAGCCCCTTCTACTCCCTCATCTCCCAATCCAGATTCATTATCTTCCCCTTAATTAACCCTCTTTACCCTCAGTTCTTTAATTTGTTAGGCACCAAGACTGACCTCCTGCCCCAACAGATTCTGCCCTTTCGCACACCCCTACTAAGCTCATTATTACTCCTTAACTCTCCCACCCCCAACCATCAGTACCTCACATTTACCCTTTTTAACTTCAGTACTACACAGTTCTGATCACAGACAAAGTCATGCATTGGATTTAACAACCCCCAACTATTTCAAAAGACATAAAATGGACCCATATGGTCTTTTGAATATTTTATGTGTATTTTCTTTAACAGCTATAACTCTTTCTAAATATTCTTTTACCGTGACGATTCTACCCACTGTTTATCTTGTCTTCTCTTTGTGAGCTGTTCAATAAGGAATTTTGGTGGAAGAGTCCCTCAGTTTAATGCTTATGATTGAACCATGTCATGGGGATTGTTGGACTTGTTCTTATGGCCCCCACATGCGCTGATAATGCCATGTGGCATTGTTCCTGGTTTTCATAGGCTCATTAAAATGGGGAAATACTATACATACAAATAAGTTCTTATCTAATAGAAATTGAAACACACAAATCTTGTAGTGCAATGGGACCTTACACCCTGAACATTGATATAATGACCTGGCACAGGCCTCAGAAGAATGGGCATCCTCCATTCACCCCTGTACCAGGGAAGCTATCTACAAAACATCCAAGGTTTTTTATAACAACACCTGGAAGCAATCCTCTACCAGGGAAGACACTACCACGGTTCTGACATCGACCTGCTCAAAAGAGACTTCCCTTAACACTCAGAAGACTTGACAACGACGACCTGCTTACAGGACAGGGTTCTCTGCATTGTCCTTTAATTGTGAGGTGAAACGAGAGGACACTCTGCACCCTCCTGACTGCAATATAGGATATGCAGATTCCAGGATCTTTAATACATAAACATGATACCAACAACAGAGACTGTGTGAAAAATAAAAGTGTATTGGCACTACAGACAATGACCTGGATTGGACAAACTAGTTTGCCTAGAGTTGATCTTTTGCCAGGAAACTTCAGGGGTAGGGTCTCCTTGTATTTAAGCCAAGGCTTTTTGTTTCCATGTCCCTCATATTTTGGTGGGCCTATGCAAACAATAATTGCCACTCTAACACCATTTTTACTGTGTTGCTTTGACTCTAATCCTTAAGAAAAACAACCCACTTAAATTTTTGAGGTTAACTTAAACTAATATGCATGTGGATGGAAATGTAAAAAAGTACTTTGCCTTCAATTGTTTAAGGAGTTACATAAGTTTTATGTCTTTAGATTGCTTTGCGTGCTGCTAAGAAATACTATGTACTACAATCTGGGGACTTGAGAGACAAAGTAATTGTACATGGATTCTGTTTTATTTTTCTTAATGTTCTTTAACTGAAAGTTCAAAGTTAAATGTTCAAAGTTCAATGGGACTACTGAGAATTCTGTTTATGGGTGATTGTCCTTCCACTGTAACTTTACCTTGTCTTCTTTCTTTGCATCTTTGTTCTCATAATTAAAAATAAAAAATTAAAAAAAAAAGAAATCCTGGAGAAAGGAGGTGACTGCAGTTCATGGTGTTAAGGCCACAGTAGAGTGGTTAAGGTACATGCCCATGAAGGCCACATGAGCACCACTAGAAAGGCCCCCCAAAACAAAACAAAACAAAACAAAACAGAGCAGGTGTTGACCACACTTGGCAATTCTCAGGGTTTACTTCTGACTTTAAACTCAGGGGTCCAAGTGTGTGCCAAGTATTAAATCCATATTGAATGCGTGCTAGGAAAGTTGAAATAGTTGAAAATAGTATTCATAGTACTACTGCCAACATTTTTTGTTTTGTTCTGTTTTTGAAGGCATTTAGACTAGAATGTTTTTAGAGGGACAATTGAATTGGCTGGAGGCCTCTGAAAAGGCTAGAGGGAACATAGGGGTGTGGAAAGCAATGATCTGTCTGGGTTGGCAAATAGGTAAAAGGGGCAGCAGTGCGAGTCAGAGGGAAGAGGAGACATTTCTTGGAATCTGAGAGAACTGGGCAGAGAAATTGCTGAGAACATAGAGCAAACAGCATGGACAACAGGAACGGCATAAAGTCCCATGATACATGATCAGGATATGTATGGGGGCTGGGGGAATTATAGAACAGGGCCAATTAGTTGATGTGTGCAGTGCCAGGGATTAAACTGCTGCCAAGTGCAAGGCATTTGTACTACTACAGAGCCACATCCTGGCCCAAGTTGCTAATTTTTGCCTTTGTGCACATGATGGGCAGTTAGTGTGCTGGGGAAGAAATAAAGGCTTGTCAGTTGCATAGGCAGGGAAAGCCATGGCTTTCCCTCTTGCATGTCAAAGGAGGCACAGGTGTTCTTGCATTAGGCTTGGGCAGCCTACCAGGGGGTGGAAAGAACCTTTTGGGATAGCTGCAAGTCTTGTATACACTGGCTCTTGACCAGAAAAGCCGTGTAAGTGCCACAGAGCAGCAGACCTGCTTGGCAAGAGCAGATTTGTTTGGGGCAATAGTTGAAATGTTACCTCTGCCCTACCCACCCCTCTCCAAATCCAGAGGTGAAGGGCTGGAGGAGTGACTCATAAACTGGGCCTGGAGAGAAGGCCTTGGCAACATCAGGCATATCAGGCCACTTTATTAGGCTTTCTAGCCTCTTAGTAGAACCCACCCTCCCCAGCACTCCTTACTTGCTACATTTGCTCACTGAGCATGTCTGGCCCACAACCTCATGGGAAGCATTTTATATAAGAGGAAAGAGTGACTGGGAGATGCCATGAAGCCTTTTTCTTTTTTAAGGTGGAGGCCAAACCTTGTGATACTCAGGGTTTACTCCTGGCTCGGCACTCAGGGGTCATTTCTAGAGGGGCTCAGGATTATATGGGAAATGTATGCAAGGGAAATCCCCTACCTACCTATTGCTACAGCCCTATAGAATTTTCTAAGCTTACAGGGGTGTGTTATGGAATGCAACCTCAAATTATAATCTCTCTTTTCCTTTCCAGTCTCATGGTGGTGCTCATATACCCCCATGATTTTTCTCTCTCAGCCTTATGCAGCAGATGCATCCACCTTCACCCCTGCAGCTGCTCCCCATGGAACACAGCAACAGTCTGGCTGTAAGAAAAAGGCGCTTCTAACCTATGACTTGAACTCGTGCCTTGGACCTCACGGAAGCCTCCACAGGATCTGGGGGCCTTCTGGTGCATGCCTCTTCTTCATGCCTTCTTTTTTTCTTACTGATCACCTCCTAGGAGCATCCGCGTGCTCTATAGTTATGCAGTGTTGTCAGGAAAGACTTGGTGTGTCTGACACTGCAGGAGGCAGCTCAGGCCTAGATGCCAGCATGGATGTCAGAGCTCAATCCTTGACTTCCCCCCCGCCCCATGCACGTAGATTGAGGGACTGGGCCTGATTCCAGCCCTGACTGACTCTGGCCAGGCACACAGGCCCACAGGCCCTCATCAAATAGCTGACTGGCCTCAACTCCACCAATGGTAACTCACTTCCTTGTAATGACACTTTTTTGGAGTCAGTGATGATGTTTATTTTCTGGGATTATGCTGGATTAGGGGACTCCAGTCATGGGTTGACTACTAGGAAATGAGCAGTGTCTAACTTGGCCTTTTCTATTTAAAAGGGAAGTTAGCTTGCCTCCAGCTCTGAAGGTGCCCAAGTTTGGTTGGGAAGACTCAGAGGACTGGGAGAAACATATGGAGAGACTCTAAATCTCCAGTTGATTTTATAGTGACTCAGACCTGCAGCACTATTATCTGTCCCACCTGGATTTACCACTCACCTCAGCATCTGGGGCTGCTGGCACCAAGGTAAAGCATCATGTGGCTGCTGTAAGGAACATGGCAACTTTGCCCCTTCAGGACTCCATTTTGGGCCCCACAGTGCAGATAGTGAACTAATGCCTTTGTGGAAAAGATCTGCCACAGATAGAGCTAAAATGAAGATTCTTTAAAACCTGTGCTCTGGACTACTGAAATGGCATCTGGAGGCCTTCTCTAGTGGGGACTGCTGGGGTTTTTTTTGTTTTGTTTTGTTTTTGTTGTTGTTGTTTTTAAACCACAAATCTCAAGAGTTGACTCTGATAGGTAGAGTGTCCAAACAGACACAAGCACAGGTAGATGACATGTTCAAATAAGAGGCTACTCAGAGGAGCACACAACCAAAAGTCCAGATTGCAAAAGTGGCCGATGTCACTACTGAATGTATCGAAGGGGCTTGGAAAGGCCACAGGAATAGGAGGATAGCCAGAACCAGCACTAAGAAGTCTCAGGTAGGTTTTGGGCCCTGGCAACTTGGCTGCTGTACTGAACCAGTGTCTGTCAAGCCAATTTTTTTTTTTATTTTTGGGCCACACCCGGTGACGCTCAGGGGTTACTCCTGGCTATGCGCTCAAAAGTCGCTCCTGGCTTGGGGGACCATATGGGATGCCGGGGATCGAACCGCTGTCCATCCTAGGCTAGCGCTGGCAAAACAGACACCTTACCTCTAGCGCTATGGCGCCAGCCCCTGTCAAACCAATTTTCTTCACAGCTCCTAGGAACCCTTGCACTTTCCCTATGTCTGTGCGTCAATCACTAGGTTGGTTCTATCATCTTCTCTGGGTGATATCACCTCCCCTCTTGTCACAGGGGAGGAAGTGGGAGTATCCAACTGCTCAAAGTCTAGCAGTAACAACTTGGAAAAGGAAAGGGACTTCCTGGGGTTCCCTGTGGGAAGCACAGATATAGGGGCCAGCAACTCAATATCCTCCAAACCACTTGACCCAAAATTTTTATTAAGCCACTATTCCAAAGCTTCTGCTCCTTCCTTAGCACAAATCAGTCATGATGGAGGGATAAGACCATTTCAGGGTGAATGAAGGAGAGGTCTGAGGTCCTTTTTCATTATCATTGTCCTTTTGGCTTCATCCCTTCCTTGCCCTCCTCCCATACTCCAATTATATGCTCTGTGGCTATTTCTTTACTATTGGAGGGTGCACTCAGATAACCCAATTGGAAGAATTGGGCTTTCCTTTGCTTTCTACTCAAGGATATCCCCCCTGCCCTTGACCCCTGTTTACTTGCATCTCTGCTGCCAAGTTCCTGGAGGATCAATTTAAAAGGATACAAACATACTGGAAGAACAAACTCTAAGAATCAACTTGGCTGAGTCAAGTTTGTCTTTCAAAGGTGGTCATTGCACATGTACACACGGACACCTCTGCATGCCTGTGTGAGTATTACCATGACCAAGTTAGTCACCCACTGTTCCCTATGCTGAGAAGTTCCATGACTGTACTGAAAACAGTACAATTTGTTTATTCATTTTGCCCTGTTGATGTTTGATCAGGGGTGAACTTTTGTTTAAGTCTTTGTGTTAGAACTATGTTCTCTGTTTTAGTGGGCCTAATGAATAGTTTTATTAAAAGCTTGCACACTTTTCTCCAGAGGATCATGTCATAGTGCCATAAATGATTCATGAAGGTTCCAGGTGCTGTAATTTGATTTGTTTTTTTTTTTTTCATTCCTACATTTTTCCAGTGTAGTCTTGGTTAGATTTTGTACTTCTCTGATGACTAATGAGGTTGAGTATTCTGTTGGGTACATATTCAGACAAGAAGCAGAATCCTATCCTGTTTGAGAAGGGTCTGTTCTTTTGGTTTCTTTTGGTAATGTCCCAAAGTTGTCAGATAGACCCATTCGTGTTTGTACTATCCAGGGTATGGCGTGACTTTGGTTTGGGATTGAGCACAGGCTGCAGTCAAGGTGCTGGCCTGCAGCCTGGATTTTTTTTTAAAGCACATGTGTTGATGGGCTGATTCCCTTCTCTGTAGCTGTAGAATTTATGCCCTATTGGCATCCCGTTGATACTGCTTCCAAAGACTCTGCCTGAGTTAAGGTGCACCAAGGAGGATATCATCCTTTTCATGGGCTGTGTGAGGTGATGAGCATCAGCTTGTAAACTTTCCTGAATTTCTACCTAGGTTTTAGCATCTGCTTTTTAGTCTCCCATCCGCTTCAAGAAAATAAGTCTAAGCCTCCAAAAGCCTCTTCAAAAGTTCTGAAGACCCTACCAGGATAATTCTAAGTGAGTTCTCTAGTGGGTCGCCTCAATACACTGCTTATCTCTAGGAATCTGGTCCAGCTCATGGCCCACATCCTAAGATAACCTGTCTCTTTCAAATACTGTCCACTTCTTTCACTGCCTCAATTCTAGAGCATTTTAAAATAAAGACCTCAGTTTCTCTGTCTGGTTGTCAATCTCTCAGCTTCACCATTGCCCACACAGACTGAAGTGACTTTATTAGTGTCCATCATTGGACCTGAACTTCTGATTTGAGATGTAGCCCCCATGGTCCATGTACCCTTGAAAGTTAGTTCTTACTATGCTAACTGTGCTATCCTGAGATTTTTCTTGCATTTGTACTCACCCCTCCTTCTTTTCCTCCTCCTCCTCTTAAATTCCACACCTCTGTGCACTGTACCTCAGCACATATATTACCAGGGTTGCTCTGGAGAAGTCAGTTCTGAATTCATTCACAGATGAGAAGCTATTTTTAATCTGGGATTAGATGCAAGGGAGGAGGGGAGAGAAGAGTTGCTTATTGTTGCCCTCTTACACTCATATTCAGCATAAACAAGAAGGAAGTTTGTGCCATAAAGGTATAAGGATCCAGTAAACTGTCAAGTCCTAGATTTGAGTTGTATCATCCCCTGAACCTATTGTATTTATCTCTGGGCTTGACTTCCTCAAGTTGGGAGGAGGTAAGTTGGGCTAGGTGATTCCTAACAGCCTTTAAAATTTTCACAATTCAGTGCTCTCCACTAGGAGTTCTCAACTCTATTTGTGTATTAAGATCACCCTGAAGACTTAGAATAGAAACATCTGAGCTCCAGATCCAGGGATATAACCCAATTTAATTGGCTCTCAAGTGAAGCCCAGGTGCCCATGGTTTCAGAAATGCTGTTAGGCAATGATAATGTTGGATTGGGAACCAAAGATCCATGTTTGGAAGGGGAGACCACTGACAGAAAACAGGTATTCAAAGTTGTGACCTCATGCTACCCCCAGCTGTTCAGATGGATCACTACAGGTAGATTTCTGCATCCAAGTATTTAAACCTGGGGCAGGAAAATGTAGACGAAAGAAGTTGGAGGGACAGGTCCAAAAATGGCTTCTATAAGACCCAAAGGTACACAAATTCAGAGGCATTTTTTTTCATTGTTCTTACAACAGATGAAGTTACTCAGGACTCAATCATATCTGCATTACGTGGGAAACTTCTTCCCTCAGGGTTCTTTAGACTTGGTATAAGGGAACTCAGGGTTGGAGGTGTTTTTGAGGTAGAAAAACCAAGCTGAGATGAAATAATATATAAATGCTCAGTCTGATTAAAATACTGAGTTAAGTGAGTGAAAGAGGGCGAAAGAGGACGGGGAGACAGAACTGGAGGGAATTTGACGTGGTGGTGGTGGTGGTGGTGGTGGTGGTGGTGGTGGTGGTGGTGGTGGTGGTGGTGGAGAGAGTAAACAGTATTGTAAATCACCATGTCTAAATAAAAAAAAAAGTGCATAGCCTTAGTTTTTATTTACTAGTCACTGTTACTGGGCAAGAGTATTTCTCTGTACCCCATAGCACTCGTTTGAATACTCAAGTATCAAGTACCCTAAAACACACACTCAAAAGACTTCAAACTGTTTAGGATTTTAGGACCAATGTATGAAACTGAAGTCTTTCCCTACCTGTGGTTAAGTCTGAAAACTGGGACGATCCAAATAATTGTTTTTAAAACAATTATGAAGCACTACACATAAGGCAAAGAACAATCTAGGAGTGGACACACCCAGCAATGCTCAGGAGTCACAGTTGAGTTAATAGTGATAGAAATGAGGGCTCCTGTGCTCACTTTTTGTTTTTGTTTTTGGGCCACTCCATTGATGGTCAGGGGTTACACCTAGCTATGCATGCACTCAGAAATCACCCCTAGCCTGGGGGAACCATATGGAACGCTGGGGGATTGAACCTGCGGTTAGTCCTAGACTAGCACTTGCAAGGAAGACACCTTATCTCTAACGCCACCGTCCAGGCCCCTCCTGTGCTCACTTTTGCCTGACTATATAGCTCTATCCTTTGAACTATTAACACTAGTTGTTGGGCTGGAGAGTAAGACACTTTTTTGCACGTGGTCAGCCCTAATTCAATTCTCGACATGACATATATGATCCCCCAAGCACCGCCAGGAGTAATACCTGAATGCAGAATAAAAAGGAACCCCTGAGCACCAACCCACTGTGGCCCCCAAACTGAAACCAAACCAAAGATCAAAAGAACAGCTGCTAGTCTTGAAGACTACAAATCAATGGTGAGGATCTTGGGGAAGGAATGGGCTGGAGAGATCCCCAATGTGTGGTGGTTCACAGGCACATGATTTTCCAGATCACTCGTTTTTTGATTGCTCACCATCAAAAACATTTCATTTGAAGTAATTTAAGAAGAAACAAAATATTTTGGTAGGTATATGGACATTTTCACAACCTGATCTAAGAATGCATCTTACATTTGAAAGTATGAGGTAGAAATATATTCTAAGTTGAACAAAGTCACATTTTTTACAAGATAAGATTTTTAATATTCATTAAATATTTTAGAAGAGTTTCTGAATCTCAGTTTTATTCACTAGCCTAGTCACTGAACGATTCAATCAAAATATAGAATGAAATTGTGGGGCTTTCTTCAGCATGTCCATATTCAACAAAAACTGTTGTTTGTTAGCTTTGTTCTCTAAAAACAAGTCTTGCAAGAGATCACTGTTGCCAAAAATAACTTGTATTCCACACAGGAGCCAACACAGGTGAGAATATCAGGTGGCAGTCATTATCCTTTTAGTGACAACTTCTTTTCCAGAAAGAGCTAGTTCCAGGTTTGGAAAAAGAGGAAGTTCAAGCTTGCTGTGGTGTTTTATGTCTAATATTTCTGATCTGCTCTGAGGTCGAGCATTGATGCCCGTCATTCTTTGGGTCTGAGGAAGATAGAGGCTCCAGGACAAGTTTTTTTTTGTTTGTTTGTTTTTTTGTTTTTTGTTTTTGGGCCACACCTGGCGGTGCTCAGGGGTTACTCCTGGCTGTCTGCTCAGAAATAGCTCCTGGCAGGCACGGGGGACCATATGGGACACCGGGATTTGAACCAACCACCTTTGGTCCTGGATTGGCTGCTTGCAAGGCAAACACCACTGTGCTATCTCTCCGGGCCCCCAGGACAAGTTTTAATAATGATGAATTTGCTTTCCAGGCTTCTTGCCAAAGGCACTGTCTCCCTCAAATGTGGTTGTGAAGTTGGTAGACAGACAAGGACACCCCTGGGTAATGAAATCAGAAAAAGTCATAAAGCCAAGATGTGATGGAAAGAAGTTCCTGCTCCAGATTCTGAGTGACCAGTTCAAGCTCTGTGGTCAGAACCCATCCAGACTCCTCAAGGGACCAAATTTTCTAAATAAAAATATTTTTATTCATGATCTGGTTTCTTGAGAAAATCTTTCCTGTGGTGGAAAAGCCAAACCCTAGTGGGACTGGGACTGATTTATTTATTTATTTTGTTTTGTTTTGTTTCGTTTGTTTTTGGGTCACACCCAGCAGCACTCAGGGGTTACTCCTGGTTCTACTCTCAGAAATCACTCCTAGCAGGCTTAGGGGACCATATGGCAAATGCCTTGCCTCCATGCTATCTCTCTGGTCTCATGGGACTGATTTCTTTTCCTGTCAAGAGCACAATCTCACCTCAGTTTGAAAATTCCCAAAACTCAGCTGGTCAAATCCCCAAAACTCAGCTGGTCAGATCCACTTCCCACACTGATTAGTTAAGGACACCTCAGATGTAACTTGAAAGCTTTCTTCACTGACTGTCAGGCCCAATGTCTGTGCCTTATAGGAGTTTGCGTGACTTCTGTGAATCCTGATCTCCCTGGACACTTGGTGAGGTGGTGATGGGCCATGAAGAAGGAGAAGAAACATAATTATTTGCTCTGTGAATCCCCACAACAAACTTGCAACAGGTGCTTCTCTTGCTGTAGGAAAATCCCTAGGTATTTTCAACTGACATCATCTCTGTGCTATACTCTTTCTCACTGAAAGAATCTTAATTAAAAGTTTTTCAGGGATGCTCTGAAATTCTGAAAGTTCTGTAAAGTCTGTAAGACAATTCTGCAAGGAATTTTATTTTACTTTAAAATACAGCCCTTACTGTTAATTTCAAAGAGAACTTTGGGGAGTAAAACCAGCTCTTAATGCTGTGACCAAATAATGGAAGAGTCCCTGGTTGCAATACCACTCAAACTCCTGCCTTTGACTGCTGTGAGGAAGTTGTGAATGGTGCCTGCTGTCGTTAAGGCCATTGTGGGATAATGATCAGACTTGAGCAGCAGTAAAAGAAAGCATAAATGGGGAGAGGAACCACAATAATGACTTAAATAAAATAGTATTTATTATTTAAATAATGCATATATTTTAATACATCATATAAAAACCTTTACTGTTTAAAAATGCGCAAGTCCTTTAGATTTTTGTTGTTGCTCTTGTTTTTTGAGGGGGCAGAGTTTGAGTTCACTCAGTGATACTTGCGAGCTAAGCCTTGATTTAGTGCTCAGGTATAACCCCTAGCTATGCTTAAAACTTAAAAAGCGGGGCCGGAGAGGTGGCGCTAGAGATAAGGTGTCTGCCTTGCAAGTGCTAGCCAAGGAAGGACTGCGGTTCGATTCCCCGGTGTCCCATATGATTCCCCAAGCCAGAGGCAATTTCTGAGCGCTTAGTCAGGAGTAACCCCTGAGCATCAAACAGGTGTGGCCCAAAAAAAAAAAAAAAAACCCAACAAAACAAAACAAAAAAAAACCTTAAAAAGCATGTGGTTTTCATGCTTGAAACTTGGCTGGTCACTTGCAAGGTAGTACTTTACCTCTGGTAAAATCTTTCCAATCTGAGATGTTAGTTTTTATAGTTTTTATGACACACAGGTTACTTCCAGTAGATGAAAATTTACATTTAAATTAAGTTAAAAAGACAAAATGTTCATCTTTTGCAGGGCTGCTGCTAATTCCAACATTTTGGCTGATCAAACACTGTACTCATATTTTGGGGGGTATCTGAGGTAGGATGAAACCTAGGTGTAAACAAAATTCAGTCCTTAATATAAAACTTTCTACATTTATAAAAAGTTTTAAGAGGTTATCTGGGATCAATTCACAAGAACAACTTTAAACAGGAGGTTTGCCCCCCAGATGCCAGCCTACGATTGTGGCACTAGAAGGAAAGATGTCAGCAAGAAAGCACAAGACAGACTGAGAACAAAAAGAGATGCTTGTCAGCTCTATTTCTAAAAATGCCTATCTGTCACACTTCAACATTAGGTTTGGCTACATAAGCCAGATAAATGATAAAATGATAGTATAGCAATAATAGCCAAAGAAAATAGAGATGAGAGCCAGGTGGACTGGTCCATGGTAGGAAGCTTGCCACAAATAGCAGAGGAGTGCAGTTGGAGCAGAGAAGGGATCACTAGAACAATGATAGTTGGAAATAATCACTCTGGGAAAGAACTAAGTGCTAAAAGAAAGTAAAGTGATATGCATGATACCCATGACACCCCTTCAGTAACACTATTACAATCCACAGTGCCTAAAAGGAAAAGAGAGTAGAAAAAGGATAGAGACTGTCACAGAGGTGGGCACCAGCGGTAGGGTAGGAGGAAAACTCAGGACATTGGTGGTGGGAAATATGCACTGGTGAAGAAGGAATGGATGTTGGAAATTGTATGGCTGAAATTCAATCATGAATAACTTTGTAATTGTATGCCATGGTGATTCAATTAAAAATATTTTGAAAATTAAAGGAAAAATTTCCTCCTTTTGCAAGTGCTGTATTTCTCTAACTTCTCTTATAATTTATCATTTTCTTGGTAATTTTTTCACAGAGTCACATATCTACTTGGCACCCCCAACATAGTATATACTTAAGACTCAGAATGCAGATGTAACCTATAGAGAGAAGTATTGTTTCCAAGACAAGCAAGCATTTTATTAAATGTAAGAGTACACAGAGTGCCAGACCATAACAGGTCACTTTCTGAAATAATTATGGCTATTATAAACTGTTATGGGAATGGTGTGTGTTATTTTCACTATGAGATGTAATACAATGGGGGGTTAATGAAGCTCAAAGTCGTTTACAGGGCACTCGGTCCTCTACCATGTATTTTCTTGACTCCCAGTCTCCAAGGAGTCTCAGATCTCACTGCGGTGTTCAGCATCTATAACATATGAACTTCTTGGTGAAAGCATAAATTTCTTAGAATTGACATGGCTATGCCAGAGAAACATGATTAAAGACGGGAACTGACCAACGATGGAAGTGTGAGGTTGACACAGTAGTTTCTATTCTTATATGAACACACAGACATCTGCTTAAGGAAACAACAGAATGTTTGGCTGTTAAATTTTGCATTCTTCACAAAGGCAAATTTTCGATGAGAGGCAAAATTTTCTGATTTATACTATTTCTGGGGCAATTGTTACACTGACTTCTGTTCTTCTATCTCATGATATCTCATCACCACACTCTGGTAGTAAATATATACATTGCTTGAAAGTCTCCAAACCCATGTGCCTTGGCTCAGTTTTTCCAGGATGGAATGAATACATAAAATGTGTGTTTAGTGCTTGCATCATCCATATTAAGGAATGTTTGACCCCCACAAAGCTGCTAAATTGTATCATCAGGCATTTAGCTCACTAATAATGTACTGGAGGAGTTTATTACAGAACTACTTGTCTGAGTAGGTAAAAACAAATGATATTAGGCTTCTCTAAGGAAACAGACAAGATTCAGGCCTGAGTGGAATTAAATGAGTAGATTAGAAGTATGAGTGGGGGCCAGAGTGATGGTGCAGTGGTAGGGCATTTGCCTTGCACGCGGCTGACCCAGAATGGACCATGGTTGAATTCCCCTGGCGTCCCATATGGATCCCCAAGCCAGGAGCGATCTTTGAGTGCATAGCTTGGAGTAACCCCTGAGCGTTACCAGGTGTGGCCCAAATAATAATAATAATAATAATAATAATAATAATAATAATAATAATAATGAAGAAGAAGAAAAAGAAGGAGGAGGAGGAGGAGGAAGAAGAAGGAGGAAGAAGAAGGAGGAGGAGGAGGAAGAAGAAGAGGAGGAGGAGTAGGAGAAGAAGAGGAAGAGGAGGAAGAAGAGGAAGAAGAGGAGGAAGAAGAAGAAGAAGAAGAGGAAGAAGAGGAAGAAGAAGAAGAAGAAGAAGAAGAAGAAGAAGAAGAAGAAGAAGAAGAAGAAGAAGAAGAAGAAGAAGAAGAAGAAGAAGAAGAAGAAGAAGACGACGACAAAGACCACCTCCCCATCCTTGGCAAACTCAGTTCTTTAGGATTGGTAACCACTGGCCATTGTTATTCCCTTATTATGTAAAAATATTATTTTATCCCCAAACCTTCCCAATTTCTTACCAATGTGTACCGTTTGCATCCAACTGAAAGTCAGATGAGGCGAGGGGTGTCAAGAGTGATAGTACATCAGGCAGGACACTTGCCTTGCACACAACCAATCTTTTTTATTTTTCCTTTCAGGGTGAACTTTATTTTTTTCCTAAATATCTTAATTTAAGCACCATGATTACAAACATGTTGTGGTTAAATTCTACTAATAAAAAAGAACATCTCCCTTCACCAGTGCAACATTCTCACCACCAATGTACCCCAAATCACTCCTCCCCCAACCCCTACCTGCATTTGAGACAGGCATTCTATTTCTCTCACTCTTGATTTGATCCATGGCATCCCTTGTGGTCCCCTGAGCATAGTCAGGAGTAATTCCTGAATGCAGAGCTAGGAGGAATCCTTGAGAACTCCATGTGTGGCCCCAAAAGAAAAGAAAAGAGACAAAAAGACCAACATAAGAGCTGAGGTGAAGAGATAACTGAGCTCTCTTGCCTCCCCTACCATTCTCAATCCCATAAAACAGGGACTGGCAAACTTTTAGGAGAGTAACCCTTTTTGCTAGAAGAAAAACTTTAACCTAGCCACGCCTACCAAGTGTTGCTAATCCAGTCATTTTATTGCTTGTGCAGTGCTGGGGTTAGAATTCAGGGTCCCACATATGTAAGTCCAAGTGCTCTACTACTGAACTATGTTCCAACTGCAACCATTGTAGGAACAAAAGTGTTTAAGCTTCAAAAGGATACAGTAGGACTCCAAAAGCTGGGCACTTTCTCAGCCCTATAGGCTGCTGAAATGATGGATGGTGTTATTTGGCAGCCTGGTGTAGTCCATCTTGTATGAGAAGACTGCATTTTTCTCAGCCACAGTAGGACACAAGCTTCAGCCACACCCTCAGTATAAACCATTTTAGAAACCACCAACAGGAAACACTTTAAATGAATCTAATCACCAGGTCACATCTGGAAGAGTTATATCAACCACACAAACAAGCTGAAAAAAATAATTAAAGGCTAGCTAGACAATAAATAAAAATAAATAAATAAACCCAACTCTCCCTCCAAGCCTCACATTGGTTTGAAAAATATAGAAATACCTAAAAAATTTTAGCTAAAAAAGATGCAGGGTTCTAGAATTTGTCTGAGAATTAAGTTTGTATGACAGCTGGAATTGTGCCTTAAAATCTCTCCAGTGCACGCGCATGCGAACGCGTTTATGTAACCTGGATCAAAGAAGCAGCAAAATCTATTCCATTGTTTGGCAATCAGATTCTGGCCACTTTTCTGGGCAGCATAAGTCCTGGTAGTTTTCTCCTTCCAGCTCTCCTCAGAAAATCTAAATTGGGTTCCTTCAGGTTTGGTTCCTTCTGTTAGATACAGGCCACTTTCTGACCAACCACCAGTAGCCTTCCCACAAAAGGTGCTTCTTTTTGGATGAGGCTTTGTTTGGGAAAATTGGTGTCTGGCAAGTTGATCCTTTGATCCATCATAGAAAGAGGTTCAGGGCTAAGAGGTTGCTTGAGAATCTGGAGAAAGTTTCTGGTCCTTGGATGGCCCAGATGGACAAGGTCTTTCCAGAAGCACTTTAGCATGAGACAGTAAATGTGATCTTCCTGTGGGTTGAAGAAATGGTCCAAATCAAATAGGAGAAGGATATGTACTCTCACTCTGATCCATTGGAGTATGGTACAAAGGCCAAGAAGACTGCCGCAGTTATTCAAAGGGGCAAATTACCAACTGAGACTGGCAGCCTGGGAACATGGGGCCAGAGAGGACTATTCTGAGTTAAGCCATATAGAAGAAACCAGTGCTGACCCGAGTGAGTACCCCTTGTGGACATGGCAGGGGGCTGTGAGGAAGTATCTCACTTACAAGCACATGTGAGTAAGTATGTGAGGCCCTGAGTTTTATTCCAAGCACAATAAAAAATAAATGAATAAAAAATATCAAAGTTTATTAGGTTGCACATTTCTTCCTTTTGATTTTGGTGCCAACATGACTTTCGAGTAAGATAGATTTTTTAGTTATTTAAGATTTTGGCATTTTGTTGATCATGGATGGGGGGTAGTGGGTTTGAGTCACATCTATTAATGCTCAGGGATCACTCCTGGTGGAGTTCAGGAGACCATATGTATTGTGGGTCAGCTATGTGCAAGGCTTTATCCATTATACCATCTCTCCAGTCTGTGGGTTTTATTTTATTTGACTTCTCTTCTGATTTTTTGGGCTACATGCAGTGATATTCAGGGCTTACTCCTGACTCTGCTCAGGGATCACTCCTGGTCTCCTAATGAAACTCAGGGGATGATATGTGGTTCTGGGGACTGAACCAGGGTAGCCTTGTGCAAAGCAAGAAGACCCTTACCCCCTGTCCTATCTCTCTGATTCTTAAAAAAAAATACAGTATTAAAATGCTTTCTTAAAAGGATCTCTCTAACCCCTTTTAAAATATATTGTATTAAAATGCTATTTATCTTGTTTATTAAATGTGGGTTTTCTCTCTTTCCTTTTTTCTTATTCTCTTAAATTTTACATGCCAGGTGTTTTTCTTACTTTAATCTCTGTAACTTCATATTTGTGTTGTTCTGTTGTATTTGTTCAACGCGAATATGAAGTAGTAGGTATTAGTTATCCAAGTAAAGGGGAAAATGCATCAGTATAACAGAGGAAATACAGTATTATTTTTGGGGGGTCATACCTGGTGGTGCTCGGATTATTCTTGGCTCTGCATTCCTGGCAGGCTCAGGAGATCCTATGGGATGCCAGGAATCGAACCCAGGTCTGTTCTGAGTCGGCCAAAGTGCAAGGTAAACGTCCTACTGCTGTGCTATCTCTCTGGCCCCCTGAAATACAGTATTCTTGAAACTTCTAAATCTCAAATTTAAAACAGCCTACTGAAGGGAGAGAGCAGATAACAAATTAGGGCTAAGTACTTTTAGAAATATTTATCTATTAACAAATATGTTTTCTTGTTAACAAATGACTATTTCATCTTTATCCAACTAAACTGAATTTAAACTTACAGTTTGTGAATGTCATGTTAGACCCTGGAGGTAAGAGGATGAGGAAGATTATCCACAGTCTGGGGAGAAAGACAAACAGGAACCAACTGGTGCATATTAATCCAACTTGACTAATGTTCTCAGTATGTATCTGTCAGTTATATATCTGGAAGTATGGGGATTAAAGCAGGGCTTTTATGCTTTTGTTTTTCTGCTGCATTTATCTCATTTTACCTGTAGGATTTGAATTTATGAGGATAGCATGGCGATACCTTTAAGAGAAAATATTTTTAATTGAATTTCCCTAGTGAGAAGGCACACTGAGCTAGGCAAGCCCAGAGTGTTTCTTTGGGTAGGAGGCAAGAAAAGGACAGTTGAAATCAGTTCTTGGTGTTTTCCCTGGAAAGGCAAGTCAAGGCAATGTGACTTCAGACAATCTAATTTGAACAATGGTGGGTTAGAACTGTAGGAATTCTCTAGGTGTCTGACATCTGGCTCTGGGATGTTAGATATGCTGGCATGGCATGTGTGTGTTAGATAAGGATGGGTTACCTCACACATGAAGCATGTTCTAAGTTAAGGTGTTTGCTATCTTTTGCAATTAGTTAGCCCAGTTAGGATCCTTCCTTCCAAGGACCCACCTCCTATCAGTGAAAACTTTAGGATGTTAAAACATGAGATATAGAAAATAAAATCATGTTCATCCAGTAGGGGCAGGTAGGAAAAGGTTATAAATATTAGACAAAAAACATACATATAACAATATGATGGAATCAGTAAGAATAGTGTGTCTTTTTTAGATGGGTGGAAATAATTTTTATTTTTCAAATAATTGAAGAAACTTTCTTTGGGATGTGGGAAATTTGAAGACAGAGATGATGTATTGATAGCTCTGGAAAATTCACGTTTATTGAGTAAAATTAATTTATTAGAGTACACAAAGGTGGTTTTTTATTTTGTTTTGATTTTGGGCCACACTCGATGGTGCTCAGGAGTTACTCCTGGCTCTGTGCTCAGAAATGCTCCTGGCAGGCTCGGGGAACCATATGGAATTCCGGGAATTGAACCTGGGTCCATCCTGGGTTGACTGCGTGTAAGGCAAATGCCCTACCACTGTGCTATCTCTCCAGTCCCAACACAAAGTTTTATTACCATTCTCGAAGAAGGGATTTTCTCGTTTGCTAGGCTTTGTTTGTTTTGTTTTTGGGTCCACACCAGGCTGTGTCCAGGACTTACTCCAGTCTCTGTGTTCAGGAATCTCTCTTGGTTGTGATGCTCAGAAATTATTCTTACTTAACTCATCCCATCCACTTTGCATTGCTCCATGGGCTGAAAAATAACTGTGACCACCAAATTGAATACAGTTGAGTCTCTGATTCAATCAAAATGAACCTTTTACTTGGAGAAGGGGATGCATTTATGCCCTGGATGGTCAACTGCCTGTTTTTCTAGTTGTCCGCACTTCGGGGTTCCAACTCAAAGACCTCTTACAGAGCAGACACAATCAGAAGTTCAGTTGTGTGCTGCAAGAGCACAGGGGAGAAGCAAAGGGGTGGCAGAGATGGGGGTTGGAGGTGACAAACAAGGGGTTTCAGACCCCCCAAATGAAGAAAAGGTGACTGGATGGAGGTGGAGTAAAAGATTCTGTCCTCCAAAGCCAGGAGCGATTTCTGAGTGCATTGCCAGGAGTAACCTCTGAGTGTCCCTGGATGTGGCTCTCAAAAAACCAAAAAATAAATTCAGTGTTCAAGTAGGAAACAGTCTTAGGCGATAAAGAATATTAAATATCATCCGTAGAGCTAAAGGAAACCAAGCAGAAGATGTGACAATCAAGAAAAAAAAAAAGAGGGGGATCAAGGCTGGGCCTATATAAAGTGTAGGTAGGGCCTGGAATGGGAGAGCAGAGAGCCCAGCCCGTTGGATCTAAAAAGTGAATTTGTCAGTTATAAACACAGCGCGCGCGGCCGAGTGGGCGGATCCCTAGGAAGAACACGCCCCCTGATGGGCGTGGCCACCCTGGGTTTACATAACCCGCCGGAGCTAGTGGAGGACCCGGGAAGACCCGGGCGTGGGCGGGGCTAGAGGCGTGTCCAGGGGCGGGGCCGGGCTTGCAACGGCCAGGCAAGATGGCGGCCTTGGAGACGGAGTCCGTGGCGCTGACCCTGGAATCGCTGCCCACCGACCCCCTGCTGCTTATCTTGTCTTTCTTGGACTATCGGGACCTCATCAAGTAATGGAGAGATCCGAGGCGTCTCGCAGGCCGCGTTGGTTGTTGGCGGGGCGGAAAGAGGGGAGGGGAGGAGGAGGGGAGACGCTGGCGGAGGGAGTGAGGCCTGTGGAGGGAAGGCCCCGGATGGGCGTCCCGACCTCCCGCATCCCGCCACCGGGTGCCGCTTGCCTGGGCCGCCTGGAACCGGTCGGAGCCACCCGGGGGCACCGGAAGTTCACGCTCTTCCTCGGGCCGGGCTGGGCTTGGGTCAGGGGTCACGCGAGCTGTCACTCGGGCCTCGGAGGGAGCCACTTGCAAGGGGGCGGGGGCAAGGAGACCTGCTCCAGGTCTGGCTCCTCCCCAGCCCTGGCCATGTGGGAAAAGCCAAGCCCTGGGTTCGAACGCAGCGCTCTTTCCTCAGCTGTACCCCCTTGGGGACTTCGGGGTCGGGCACCTTTTGGGGCTTTGGTGCAGCCTCTCCCACAGACACCTCCCCTAAGCGCCTCCCACAGACCCCAAGCGCCTCCCAGCATCACTCGCCCCCCTTGGGTGCAAGCACTTCCATGACATTGTTATTGTTTTTTTTTTCTTCCAGGTTTGGGGGTTCTGGGGGACTTCGAGGCTTGCTCCATAGAGTTTTTGCTCTCTCAGCCGTTTCCTTTGGGTTGCATGGAGGAATTTTTTTTTGGGGGGGGCCACACCCGTTTGACCCTCAGGGGTTACTCCTGGCTATGCGCTCAGAATTGGGGGGACCCTATGGGATGCCTGGGGATCGAACCTTAGTCCATCCTAGGCGCTCAGCGCTTGCAAGGCAGAAGAAGCCTTATCTCCAGCGCCACCGCTCCGCCCCCAATTTTTGGGTTTGGTTTTGTTTTGTTTTGTTTGGGTGCTCGCTGACAGGATCGAGGTTCACTCCCGATGGTTTTTTGGGTTTCCCCGCTTGACCAGCCTCTCTGTTCCCGAAATAAACACCGGTTGCTGGTTCGGGTGCAATTGAAATGCAAGGTCCCTTCAGTGCTTTGGGATGGGAGGAATGGCGCTGTGTATTTATTTACACCCTGCTTGGCAGCTGGGGGCCTGGCTCTCTGTCTTTTTCCACCGTTTATATTTTTTGCTTAGATGGCGGGATCGCCCTCCTAAGCATGACTACACGAGATTTGCTGGTTTTGTTTTTTTTGGTGTTTGGATGAAGCACCGGATTGGAGGATTTGTGCTCCAGTTTTTAGAAATAAAGCGTTATTGGTAGCTAGGTTTCTTGGTTGGCCTAGCTAAGTGGTGACAAGGATCCCTCCAGTTTTATATTGTTGTTTATATCACTTATCTAGAGAATAACGATTTTTACACTCAAGTTTTATTTAACAAAGCAAAGAAATGAAGTTGCCCTTTTTTTTTCCCTTACCCGGAAAAGACATTTGCAAGCTGCTTTTGCTTTCATTGTAAATATTTGTTTGCAAGTGCCATACAGGCAGCCAATCTGGGTTCGATTACAGGCATTTCCTATGGTCCCCTGAGCACTGCCAAGAGTCAGGAGTAAAACCCTAAGCATCGCCAAAAGTGACTTCAAAACAAAAAAATATCATATATTCTTTTGGTCTGTGAGCAACTTTTTGTCAGAGCGCCCTTTCTAATCTATTGGTGCCACTTGTTTACATAAAGATCATAAACTTGAACTTTTTGGGGAGCATTTAAGGCCCTTATCTCTTTTCAGAAAACCAGTCTACTCTAGCCAGATTAAGCCCCTGTCAAGCCGTCCACAGGCTTGCGGCATCTTGTTCTTGGCTTGAGCTCTTGACCGTGCTAGAAAGGGAATGCCTTGCTTATGCTGCTCTCTCTCTCCCAGGTTCACCTTTTTGGCCAGATGAAATGTCTATACTTGGCTCTGTTGAGCCAAGTCTTGGCTCTGTTGATTTCTCTCCATATCTCCATACCTGTTATATCTGCAAATATTATCATGCTTTATAGACCATGACATTTTTCAATATAGAAACTGCCCTGTTTAAGCTTATTATTTATCACTATTCAACAGAAAAAAAATTTTTTTTATTTAGGTTTTTGGGCAGCACCTGGCAGTGCTCAGTGGTTTCTCCTGGCTCTGTGCTCAGAAATAGCTCGTGGCAGCCTCAGGGAACTTTGTTGGATGCCGGGAATTGAACCTTGGTCCGTCCTGAGCCAGCTGCATGCAAGGCAAATGTCCCACAGCTGTGCTATGGCTCTGGCCCTAAGAAAACGATTTCTGAGTGCCTTCTGTGGTCCCTTGTTAAATGTTAACCTGGTTGAGTATCTCCTATGTGGAGCTTATAGTCAGAAGACAAGAGGGAGAAATAAGTGTATAATGAGGAGAGGTGCTATGTGCAGTGGAAGAAAAATAGTTGTGCTAAGGAATGAGAGGATGGAGTAGTTCTGCAGAAAATAGTTTGTGCCACAGCTGAGGATACAATAGCATGACCTGTGGTAGAGCTGGAGGCCTGGTGTTCCAGGAGGTAGACAGTGACTCAGAGGCAGTGGTTTGAGAAGAAACTGGAGAGAGCATGCAGGACCTTGACTTTTTTTTTTTTTTTTTTTTTTGGTTTTTGGTTTTTGGGCCACACCCAGCAGCGCTCAGGGGTTACTACTGGCTCTGAAATCGCTCCTGGCAGGCATGGGGAATCATGTGGGATGCCTGGATTTGAACCACCCTTGGTCCTGGGTTGGCTGCTTGCATGGCAAATGCGCTACCACTGTGCTGTCTCTCTGGCCCGAGGTGGTAGATTTTTATTCTGAATGATTTAGGTAAAAAGTTAGTTGTTTTCTTTTTGTCTGTTTTGTTTTGTGGGGCACATCTCTCGATGCTCATTATTCCTGGCTCTGCACTCAGGAATTACTCCTGGTGGTGTTCTGTATATGGCATGTCAGCAATCGCACCCATGTTGGCTGCATGCAAGCCAAACACCCTACTTGTGCTATTGCTCCAGCACCTAGATTTGAAGAGAAGTGATATAATCTCTCTATACATGTTTTTTAGAAGTAACTAGAGTTGTATTTGTCAAGGTTCATGAAAAAAAAAACAATAAAACAAATTATGTATGTATTAGTTGTTGACACATTTAGGAGACAAAGTCCTCTATGATTTGCTGTTTGCAGACTGGAGACCTAAGAAAGTTGGTAATGTGGTTTCAGGAAATAAGAGCTGGAAATCCAGGGGTTTAGATTCTAGTGTGCTTCTCCAGACCAAGAACCAGAACAGAGTAGTGTCTCAAATTCACACAGTCAATTACTTTTTTGTGGGGGGAGGTCACACTCATCAGCGCTCAGGGGTTACTCCTGGCTCTGCGCTCAAAAATCGCTCCTGGACCATGTGGAATGCTGGGATTCGAAGCACCTTCTATCTGGATCAGCTGCGTGCAAGGCAAACGCTCTACTGCTGTGCTATCTCTTCAGCCCCCACACGGTCAGTTAGAAAGCAAATTTACCAACCTTTTTGACCTAATTGGGCTCTTGATGAATCCTAAAATACTCACCCTTACTGGAGAAGGTCATATAGTTTACCTCATTTACAATTCTTTTCCAGAAGGAACATCACAGCACATTCAGCAGTAATGTTTTACCAGTTTTCTGGGCATCCCTGACTCAGGGATGCTGACATAAAATTAATCATCATAGGGGCTACAGTGATTGTACAGTGAATAGGACATTTGCCTTGCATGTGGCTATTCTAGGTTCAGATCCCTAACATCTGATCTCTGATATTTAACATTCCTAATATATAGTTCCTCCAGCATCACTTGGAGTAATTCCTAATCCAGAGCTAGGAGTAATCCCTGAGCATCACTGGGTATGGCCCCAACAAAAAAATAATTAAAAATACCATAGAATTTTATTCAGAGAAAAGTTTCCAGTGTATTGCAACTCTTTCCTGCACATACAGCTCATGTTTTCTGTCTAATCCATTGCTAAACTTTGACATTTTTAATACATAGCTGCCAAATTGGATTATGCTAGATTGGATTAGTCATTGTTGTGTAATCCCAGCTGCAAATCTTGACTCAGAGATTCCATGAACCCAAGGTTGTGTAATGCCATCTTCATTCCAGGTTTCACGTATTGAGTATTTATTCATTCTTAGCCCTCACTGTGTTAGCAGATTATATGAGTCACTTTTTATTCGTTTATTTTACTATCTTTTGTTGCTAGGGATTGAACCCAAATTCTTACACGTGTAAAATATTTATTTTACATATTTCACTGAGCCACATACTTGTTGCATGTGGCAGTTTTAGAACCCTTATACCTCAAAAACAAATCTTCCCCCAGGGTAACTGAATCAGAATCACTTGAACAGTAGGCTTTGATGTACATTAAAATCACCTTTGGTGATTATTCTAAACAGCATTCTTTCTATGTTTAACTAGGAGGAGAGATTAAATAAAGAGGGAATAGGGGCTCAGAGAGATAGCATGGAGGTAAGGTGTTTGCTTTGCATGCAGAAGGACGGTGGTTCGAGTTCCGACATCCTATATGGTCTTCCGAGTCTGCAGGAGTAAGCCCCTGAGCGGTGCCGGGTGTGACCCAAAAACCAAAAATAAATAAAGAGGGAATAGATTTTGAATTCACAACACTGGAGAGAATCTTGTTTGCAGATGTTAAACTTTTGAGTTGGGCTGAGGAAGGATGGTGTTTGCATAAAATGTAAAAATCAAGGGGCTGGATGGATTTCTGAGCGTAGAGCCAGGAGTGTCCCCTGAGCGCTGCCAGGTTTGACCCCCAATAAAACAAACAAATAAACAAAAAAACCAAAATGTAAAAATCAAGATTGAGCAATAACTCAGTGGCCTGGAGCAGATATACACAGGAAGCCTGGATTTGATTCCTGGCACCTCATGGTCCATGCAACACAGGCCCCATAGCATATTAGGTATGTCCCTCCCAGATCTCCCCAATTAAAAATCAATGGCTATTGCATTTACCAGCGTTGTTTGTTTATTTTTTTTAAACTTTTTTTGTTTTTTTGTTTTTTGGGTCACACCTGGTAGTGAGCGCTCAGGGGTTACTCCCAGCTCTACGCTCAGAAATCACTCCCAGCAGGCTCGGGGTACCATATGGGATGCTGGGATTCGAACTACTGTCCTTCTGCATGCAAGACAAATGCCCTACCTCCTTGTTATCTCTTCGGCCCCTTGTTCCAGCTTCTATGATCTATTTTTGACTGTAGTATTTTTTGGGGGCGGGGGTCACACCCGGCGCCGCTCAGGGGCTACTTCTGGCTCTAAACTCAGAAATCGCTCCTGGCAGGCTCCGGGGACCATATGGGATGCTGGGACTCGAACCACCCTTCTGCATGCAAGGCAAAGGCCTTGCCTCCATGCTATATCTCTGGCCCCTGACTGCAGTATTTCTTAAGAAAAAAGTTAGAGGGGCCGGGCGGTGGCGCTGGAGGTAAGGTGCCTGCCTTGCCTGCGCTAGCCTAGGATGGACCGGCGTCCCATATGGTCCCCCAAGAAGCCAGGAGCAACTTCTGAGCGCATAGCCAGGAGTAACTCCTGAGCGTCACAGGGTGTGGCCCAAAAACCAAAAAAAAAAAAAGAAAAAAGTTAGAGCTAAAAAACTCCCAAAGGCCCAGGTATTTAGTATCTGATGAATATCTTATAGATCTAAGAAAATATCCCCTAAAGTAAAATCACTTTATAATATTTTCTGGGTAGAAAGAATTACTCTCCTAATAATAGAGGGAAGTGCTTTCATTTGGATTTAACTCCATTGATTGGTGTGTTTTATTAACTTTCATATAAAAATCAGTAATAGAGATTTGGGGATTTGTGAACACAAATAGTTAAATTTTACTACTCATTCATGAGTAATTAACACTAATTAACTTGTTTGACAGGTTTTAGAAAATTTGCCTTGCATTTATAAGTCTAAGAAATAGAAAATGAGGGGGCCCGGAGAGATAGCACAGCGGCGTTTGCCTTGCAAGCAGCCGATCCAGGACCAAAGGTGGTTGGTTCGAATTCTGCTGTTCCATATGGTCCTCTGTGCCTGTCAGGAGCTATTTCTGAGCAGCCAGCCAGGAGTAACCCCTGAGCACTGCCGGGTGTGGCTCAAAAGCAAAACAAAACAAAACAAAAAAAGAAATAGAAAATGAGAAAAGCAATAAATTGAAGCTTAAAACAAAATAGTCTCATCTTTGTTTTTGCATTTTTTTTTATTTTCTTTTATCCAAACTTCGAATCTGGATACTGCCAGTTGTTGCTATGTCAGCAGAAGACTTAGCCAGCTATCAGGTCATGATCCACTGTGGAGAAGGCATTGCAAGAAATACTGGCTGATAAATGAGTGAGTATTTGGCAAATTTGTAATCTTGAAAGTCAGCATCTGATCTCTATAACATCAATCTATCCTGTTTCCTTTGATGGATCCTGTTATGCCTTTCAGCAAACAATGCAGTTCTCCAAGCTTCTTTCTGTTCATGTCCCACTGTTGATCTCCCTATGTGAATTCTGTTGCATGTACTGTGTGGTTTATAGTAACTACTTTTTAGTGCTCTGAACTTCCAGGCCTAAATGTCCATCCCTAGTAATTTCCACCAAGCTTCCTTACTTGTTTCTGTGACTATCAGATGTTTTCATTGTATGACCCCTGCAGAGGGCCACAGAGTTCAACAAGTGTTAATACACTTAGCAGAATAAAAATGGAGGTGATAGAAGATGGGAGTTGGGAAAGAAGAAAGGGTAGGATGTTAACATCTTTGATTGGAGTTGGTAAAACTCAAAAAGGGGATTATGTGTGTTAAAAGCTGGAAGCTACTCAGTACATATGAGAATTAGAAACATTTACTCTGAGAAGGGGAAGAATGGAAAAGCATTTTCAGTGTTGCTTTTTTTTTCTTTTTTTACTTAACATCAATAGGTAGATATAAAATTATAAATCGAGAATACAGACTTAAACATTGAGAGTTATAGCGATAACTAGGAAATAACAGGTTTCCTCTGAGGGGTTGCACTTAGAACAGGAAACTAGTTTCTCATAACTTCTTTGCTGCATTTGCTACATTATTTATCTTAATAAAAAGATACTTTCCTTCCAGATCCTTCCCACAGAACATGCAAGTCAGAAATGAGTCATCCTAAATATACTCTTTCTCTTTGTACATTCATTCAAATACCAAGCATTTTGTATATTTTAGCCACTGCATATTTCTTGAATCTTCCTAATCATTTTTTGTAGCTATGCAATTTTAGTTTAGTTCACCAGATTATGAGAACTTTTGCCAAACTGTCCTAATTTATTTTAGTGCCTCTGCATTTCATTCCTTTCATTTCTGCCCAAACCCCAATAACAATCTGCTTCTTTTTAGTGGTGACAGTGTTGGGGGTTTGGAGCTCTTATAGCCCTTTGCTACTGGAAGTACTCCTGGCTCGATTTTGGGTGACTTAGCACTTAGCAGTGGTAAGAGGACTATAAGTGGCAAAAATAAAACTGCAAGATTGTGCCCAGTCCTTTGTGCCATCACTCTAGCCTCAATTCTACTTTTTTTTTGGGGGGGGGGGTGGAGGGTCACATCCTGCTGTGCTCAGGGGTTGCTCCTGGCTCGGGGGACCATAAGGGATGCCTGGGATTGAACCCATGTCCATCCTGGGTCAGCTGCATGCAAGACAAATGTCTCACCACTATGCTACCACTCCTGCCCTTTAATTTTACTTTCAGAATTCAGCTTTTATGTTAACTCTTCAGTGACTCTCTTTTATTCCTCACAGGGTATTTATTACTTTAAGCCCCTCTGTGGCACCTTTATTCTGTCACTTCTGACTCCTAAATTTACACTCTAATTTCCTTCCTACTCTCAATGTACCTTAATTTTTTAAAAAAAATTGTTAATACTATAGGCATCATGGTTATAAGTTTGTTATAGTTTAAGAAATTAATGAACTACACTACACTACCTCCTCCCACCCCCCAATGAAGTGCCTTAGACCCTACAATACTATATTGTATCTGAAAGCAAAACATGAATCTTGTTATATCTTTAGTGTTTAAATAGACACTCAATAATTGTGGAATTATAGTAAACAAATTGTGATTATTTTATATAGGTAAATTAAATGAATATCTTAGTATCACTTTGATGTTTAAAACTATGTAGTCAATATGTTTTTAAGAGAAAATTGAAATTCACACCCCATATATTAATCACATTTTATCAAGGAATAGAACATTTAGGGAAAATTTTAGTAAAATCATGGCCTATAAATACATGAAGATTTACTCAGCATCATTTACTAGGGAAATACAGATCAAATCACAATGAAATACCACCCCATACTGATGGGAATGGCCTCAGAAAGATTGAAAGAATCAGTTGTTGGTAAGGACATGGAGAAAAGGGAACTCTGGCTCATCCTGGTGGGATATAAATGAGTGCAGCCTCTCTCTGGAAAATGGCATGGGGAGTCCTTAAAACAAAACAAAACAAAAATAATAGGGTTTGCCACAATTACACAGTGGGTAAAATGGACTGGCAAAAATGAAATCTGGCTAGATAGCACAAAGGGCCGGTATAAGTTTTGCATCTAGGAGGCCTAAAGGATCCTTCCCTGAGACCACAGCAACCTGAGTTGCGAGTGGCCTAAAACCACTTAGACAACCAAACTTTCCCTGTGACTTGCTAAAAATCAGTGTTTACCAGAGTACATTGGGGAGGGTGAATGAGAGGAAAGGATAGAGAGAATTTTTTGGTGTTGAGCCAGCCCTGGAACTTTGATAGTGAATGTTTTAAATCCTATACACATATAGCATATAAATATATACTTCTGAAATGGTTAAGTAGTGTTAACCAGTTAAGTCAGTTAAAAAACATTTTATTTTATTAGAAAAAGAGAAAATAGACAAATTTACCCACGCTTTTCTCTTTCTGTTAAGACTTGAAAATAAGTGATTCAAATCTTACTCTGCCAACAATGACTTGTTAGATTTTTTGAAGTATGAATCATTTTTTGTTTTCTAGTCTTAATTTATGTTTAAAGTAAGTGTAAAAAGGAAAGTGAAAGTAATGAAATTTCCAATAGTCTATTGGTAAGTCTAAATACATGTGAATTTCGTCTCAAAAGATTTTTAACCTCACTTTCCCCATCTAGGGAAGAGAAATCACAGAAGAATCAGTGCTGGAAATCTCTCTTTATAGATGCTTTCGCTGATGTTGGAAGATATATTGACCATTATGCTGCTATTAAAAAGGCCTGGGATGATCTCAAGAAATATTTAGAACCCAGATGTCCTCGTATGGTATTATCTCTGAAAGGTACTAGATATGCATGACCCTCTTCCCCCAGTTTACTTCTTATGGCATAAATAAGTTAAATAATTTTTAATGTGTCATCTATATTAAAGTGTGCTAATTCAACATTACCTGTATTTTATTATTTGCATCTGTCAAGGAAACAGATTACCTTTGTTGCTAAAGAATCCTTTGTTCTATGCTTCCCTCTTTCTGTCTTCTTTCATACCTGTATGATTATTTATGAGAAGGAAAAACTGAACTATTAATTCTTAAACATATTTTAAGTAGGGTGAGCTCAAAATGCTGACATTGCTTAAATTAAGGATAATTTTTGTGATTTTTTTTTTTTTTTGTCGTCATTGTATTTTTTAGGCCATACCTGGTGGTACTAAAGGCTTACTTCTGGTAAACTTGGGGGACTATAGCCTCCTTAAAAAATATTTGATTTTGATTTTATTTATTTTTTTTATAAATCTTTATTTAAGCACCATGATTACAAACATATTTGTAGTTGGGTTTCAGTTATAAACAGAATACTCCTCCTTCACCAGTGCAACATTCCCACTGCCAATGCTCCCCCTCCATTATCCACCCATGCCTGTATTCACTACAGGCATTCTACTTCTCTCATTCCTTTTAACATCGTCATGCTAGTTGTTAGTGTAGTTATTTCCCTAATAGCATTCACCACTCTTTGTGGTGAGCTTCAAATTGTGAGCTGGTCCTTTCAGCCCTTAACTCTATTGTCTCTGGGCCTTATTACAGTAATGTCTTTAATTTTTCTTAAAACCCATAGATGAGTAAGACTATTATGTATCTATCTTTCTCCCTCTGACTTATTTCACTTAATATAATAAATTCCATGTACATCCACATATAGAAAAATTTCATTAGCCATTCATCTGTTGAAGGGCATCTTGGTTGTTTCCAGAATCTGGCTGCTGTAGATAGTGCTGCAATGAATATAGGTTTGAGGAAGTTTTGAATTGTATTTTTGTGAGGAAGGGATTTTTGAATTGTATTTTTGTGTTCCTAGGTTATATCCCTAAGCGTGGAATAGCTGGATCATATGGGAGTTCAATTTCTAGTTTTCTTGAGAAATCTCCATATTGTTTTCCATAAAGGCTGAACTAGACGGCATTCCCACCAGCAGTGAATGAGTTCCTTTCTCTCCACATCCCCACCAACACTGATTGTTCTTGTTCTTTGTGATGTGTGCCAGCTCTGTGGTATGAAATGGTACCTCATTGTAGTTTTGATTTGCATCTCCCTGATGATTAGTGTTGTGGAGCATTTTTATTCATGTGTCTTTTGGCCATTTGTATTTCTTCTTTGAGGAAGTGTCTTTTCATTTCTTCTCCCCATTTGTTGATGGAGTTATATGGTTTTTTTTCTTATTAAGTTCTATCAGTACCTAGTATATCTTAGATATTAGCCCCTTGTCTGATGGGTGATTTTGTTTTTAAATTAAAAAAATGACCTCAATTAGTCTTTCCTATTTTCAGTACAAGTTAATGTTTGTTTAATATTCATAGTATTTGGGAAAGATCGATAAACACCTTTCAGAATAAGCACAGGGGCCGGAGAGATAGCATTGGAGGTAAGGCATTTGCCTTTCACACAGAAGGTCATTGGTTCAAATCGGGCATCCCATATGGTCCCCCGAGCCTGCCACGAGCGATTTCTGAGCATGAAGCCAGGTGTAATTCCTGAGCGCTGCCCGGTGTGACCCAAAAACCAAAAAAAAAAAAAAAAGAACAAGCACAGTATGAAAGAATAAGGAAAACACCCTCTTTTGACATTTAAAGATCAATAAAAACTTAAATTGAACTAACATCTCTTTCACCCTAGAATCTCTGCTTATACTGCTATGCTTTTTTTGTCCAGTTGCATCATGAACTATTAACAGGATGTTTACCATTAACTTTTCTTTTATATTAATAATTTTTATTTTGACCAAAGTGGATTACAAATCATTCACAGTAGTATTTCAGGTACATAGTGACATTGAATCAGGGGCATTCCCACCACTAATGTTGCCCTCCCTCCACCCCTGTTCCCAGCATGCATCCCATATCGCCCCTCCTTTGCCCCCCCCTCCCCCGGGCTGCTAGTACAAGTGGTTCCTTCTGTGTCTAGCCTGTTGTAGATTGGGTATTGTTTCTGTTGTAGTTGGCTTTGGATTTGGTGTTCAGGTCTGATCATTTTTATTTCTACTCAATGTTCATACAACTGATTGGTCTTGGTGTCCTCCATTATTTCCCCCTCAATTTGTGAGGCAGAACAGGATGGTTCAAGTTATGTATTTCTGTTTGAAGGTAAGAGAAACAAAAGGAAAAGAAGAAAAGGGGGGGGGCAAAAATTCAAACAAGCAAAAAAATGGGAGGAGTCCTTTTAGAGATTATAAATCTCATTTTAAGAAAAGAGAGGGAAAAAGGAAGAAAAACATAAAAATAATGCAAGAAAAATCAAAGCCAAAATAAAACAAAACAAAAACAAACAAAAAACCCCTGAAAAGCACCACAGCAATACTGACAACAACCGAACACTAACCATGGTCCTGAAATAGAGACGAATCAAAGCACAGGTAGAAAAAGAAAAAAGGGCAAAGAAAATAGAACGGAAAAAAAAAAAACCACATGGGCCCAGAGAGATAGCACAGTGGTGTTTGCCTTGCAAGCAGCTGATCCAGGACCAAAGGTAGTTGGTTCGAATCCCGGTGTCCCATATGGTCCCCCGTGCCTGCCAGGAGCTATTTCTGAGCAGACAGCCAGGAGTAACCCCTGAGCACCGCCGGGTGTGACCCAAAAACCAAAAAAAAAAAAAAACACAGGCAACAACCTTTACAAAAAATTAGGGAGATTAGAAAGGGAAGTCCCCTGGCCTAAGAATACAGGGTTCCTCCACCCTTGAATTACACTGTCGTGGGTATAACTACAGGCTCTGTACATGCTCTTTTACTCTTCTAGATCCTTTTGTGATGTCTGGAAGTTTTCCGCTCCATCATGGATGATAAAATCAGGCCTCTGTAGCTAGTGATTTGCACATGTCATAGGATGGGATCTTTTTTTATAGTTCCAGAAGTTCTGTTCCATCACTGTTGTTTTAATTGGTCTTCTGTAGTTGGTGGTCTTGGTTTTTGCACCTATCCTAGGACGAAGCCTAGGATAGAGTCATTGTGCTTCTAGAAGTTCTGCTCAGTTGCAGTTGTCTCAGTCACACCTCTGGAATTAGAGATTGTGGTTGTTGTATAGGTCGTAGGCCAAAACCTGGACTAAACCTGATCCCGGGATAGATTCTGCCCAGTCATGGTAGTTATGGTCTGTCTTCTGTAGTTAGCGATCTTGGCTTTTGCATTGATCAGAGGATGATATATCTTCTGATTTCATCTTATTGTTAGATGTTGAGATGAGACAACCTGCTCTTAGACCAAGTTATTGCCATTTCCTTGTTGTCAGGATGTGTCATACCAAAACTGGCGCATATTGGTGTCAGAGCAGTATTAAGAATGTCCCAGAGGGAGTTTGGTTCCTGGAACTGTTGTAACTTGATTTTTTTAATTCAACCCCAGTAAAATACAGATATATTTAGCTTCACTATACTATAAATATATTGCTGCTCACATAGTTTTGCCTCCAAGTTAAAAAAAAAATTTATTTTTTTTTTTCAAATTTCCAGGCCAGAGTGATATATTTCTAATTGGTAGTTTTTGCCTTGCATATGGCCAGCGTGGGTTCAGTCCCCAGCATCCAGTATGGTTCCATTAGCCTGCCAGGAGTAATTCATGACTGCAAAGCCCGAAGAAACCCCTGAGCACTGCTCGTTGTGGTTAAGAAACAAAAACAGAAACCAAAAAAAAATTTTTTTTTATTTTCCTGCTAAAAGGAATTATTTTGTTTGTTTTGTTTTTAGGCTACACCGGGCAGCACTTAGGGTTACTCTTGGCTCTGTGCTCAGAAATTACTCCTGGCATATGGGATGCTGGGGATTGAATCTGGGTCAGCCGCATGTGAGGCAAATTCACTACACACTGTGCTATTGCTATGGCCCAGGATGCATTCTTTTTTTTATTGTTTTTTATTATTATTATTATTATTGGACCACACCTGCCAGATCTCCAGGCTCTGCACTCAGAAATTGCTCCTGGCAGGCTGGGGGATGGGGGAAACCATATGAGATGCTGGGGATCAAACCTGGGTCTGTCCCAGGTCAGCCACGTGCAAGGCCTTACTGTCGTGCTATCACTCTGGCCCCTCTTATTTGATGCATTTTTTTTTAAATAAGTTCTCTCAAAACAGTATTCTTTTACTTTTCATATTTCCATTGTAATTTCCATGTAAATCATGAATCAATGACCCAGGTATTTTCTACTGGGCATTGCCTTTGGGTTGGCTATGTGCAAGGCAAGTGCCTATCTCTGGGCCCTAGAGGAAAGCTCTCTTGGTTAATGTTTATAAAGGCCTTTTAATTTCTTGGAAGAAAATTGGTATTATTCACATGGCATATGGTATAAATAATTTCAAGAGATAAATACTTTTAAGAATAAGTATTTGATAGTGAAAAATAAGTAAGGATTTCTAAGAGATGTGAAACAAAGCTAGGCATTTAGCTCTGGTTATCATCATTGTGACTATTATGTGCCTTGCCTTCGGATCTCTTTTAGCTGGTACTTTTTGGCCATCCAGAATATGGTTGTATACACTTAGTAGGTCTAGGAATTTCTCAATAGTGATGTATGTCCTTGACAGTTGACTATTCATCAGGTTTTCTTCCTGGGTCTCTGGGACCCCAATAATTCTTATGTTGTTTCTATTGAGTTTATCCTAGAGTTCTGTTGTTGTCAGTTTGCTATTTTTTTTATAATAATTATTTTTATTTTGACCAAAGTGGATTACATATCTTTCACAGTAATGTTTTAGGTATATATTAACATTGAATCAGGGGAATTCCCATCACCAAAGTTGTCCTCCCTCCACCCCCTGTTCCCAGCTTGCATCCCATATCCCCCTCTCCTCCCTTACCCCTCCACCCCTGGCTGCTAGTATAAGTGGTCCCCTCTGTGTCTAGCTTGTTGTAGATTGGGTATCAATTCTTTTGGCTTTGGCTTTGGATTTGGTGTGTGTGTATATGTGGGTTTTTTGGTGGTTTTTTTTTTTGGTTTTTGGGCCACACCCATTTGACGCTCAGGGGTTACTCCTGGCTATGTGCTCAGAAATTGCCCCTGGCTTGAGGGGACCATATGGGATGCCGGGAGATCGAACCGTGGTCTGTCCTATGCTAGCACTTGCAAGGAAGACACCTTAACTCTAGTGCCACCTTCCCGGCCCCTGGGGGGGGGGTGGGTTTGGGTCACACACGGCCTCGCTCAGGGGTTACTCCTGCTCAGAAGTTGTCAGATAAGGGGCTAATATCCAAAATATACAGGGCACTGACAGAACTTTACAAGAAAAAACATTTAATCCCATCAAAAAATGGGGAGAAGAAATGAACAGACACTTTGATAAAAAAGAAATACAAATGGCCAAAAGGCACATGAAAAAATGCTCCTCATCACTGATCGTCAGAGAGATGCAAATCAAAACAACGATGAGATACCATCTCACACCACAGAGATTGGCACACATCACAAAGAATGAGAACAATCAGTGCTGGCGGGGATGTGGAGAGAAAGGAACTCTTATCCACTGCTATTGGGAATGCCATCTAGTTCAACCTCTATGGAAAGCGATACGGAGATTCCTCCAAAAACTGGAAATTGAGTTCCCATTCTACCCAGCTATTCCACTCCTAGGGATATACCCTAGGAACACAAGAATACAATACAAAAACCCCTTCCTCACACCTATATTTATTGCAGCACTATTCACAATAGCCAGGCTCTGGAAACAACCAAGATGCCCTTCAATAGACGAATGACTAAAGAAACTGTAGTACATATACACAATGGAATATTATGCAGCTGTCAGGAGAGATGAAGTCATGAAATTTTCCTATACATGAATGTACGTGGAGTCTATCATGCTGAGTGAAATAAGTCAGAGGGAGAGAGAGAGTCACACAGAATAGTCTCCCTCATCTATGGGTTTTAAGAAAAATAAAAGTCATTTTTGCAACAATCCTTAGCGACAATGAGAGGAGGGCTGGAAGTTCCAGCTCACTTCATGAAGCTCACCACAGAGTGAGTGCAGTTATAGAAATAACTACACTGAGAACTACCATAATCATGTGAATGAATGAGGGAACTGGAAAGCCTGTCTAGAGTACATGTGGGGGTGGGGTGGGATGGAGGGAGATTTGGAACATTGGTGGTGGGAATGTTGCACTGGTGAAGGGGGTTGTTCTTAACATGACTGAAACCTAATCACGATCATATTTTTAATCAAGATGTTTAAAGAAAAAATATAAAAACTGAAAGAAAAAAAAAGTCGCTCCTGGCAGACTCAGGGGTGGACCATATCGGATGCCGGGATTCAAACCACCAAAATTCTGCATGCGAGGTGTAAACGCTTTACTTCCATGGTATCTCTCCGACCCCGTTTTTGTTTGTTTGTTTGTTTGTTTGTTGTTTTTTGTTTTTGTTTTTTTTTTTTAGGACTTTTTTCCAGCCTCTTCTCTTGTATGGAGACGTTATGCAGCTCATCTTCTTTATCACTGATTCTGTCCTCAGAATCTGTTACTTACTCTGCTGGTGAAGCTTTCCAGTGAGGTTTTCATTTCACCTACCATGTTTTTTAGCCCTGATATTTCTGTTTACATTTTTCTCATTTCTACTCTTGTCTTCCGGGCCATAAGTTCATTGAACATTTGTAACATTTTCCTCTAAAGTCCTGATCAAAAATGTTATGCATATGGCAGGTGTTGGTTGGTTTTGCACAACTAGCTTCTTCAATCACAAGGTGTGTTGTGGTTCTGCATTGTTTTTCCCAATATAAACTTTGATGTACAGTACTCTTAGTAAGTGTTGTACAGTTCTTTGGAACTAATGCACAGCCATGGAGCAAAGCAGAGTGGCTGTTCTCTTGCTGTTCTCACACTGATGAGTTCAGGCTGAGGATTTTCCCTTTTTAAGTCTCACAACACTGCCTTGGGCACCACCAAACAAACACCCCATTCTTGGAAATTCTATCTTTAGTTTTTTGAAAAATCACCATACAGTTTTTCAAAGAGGCTGAATCAGATAACATTTCCACAAATAGTGAATGAGAGTTCCATTTTCACCATATCCTTGCCAGCACTGGCTTATTCCAGACTATTTGAAGTAGCCCATTCTCACTGGGGTGAGGTGCTATCTCATTGTTGATTTGATTTGCATTTCCCTGATAATATGAACATTTTTATATGCCCATTGGCCTGATAGCTTTCTCTGTAAGGTAATGTCTGTTCAACTTCTCTTCCAATTCATTTTGATGGAGTTGTTTGCTTTTTGTTGTTGAGTTTTGTGAATGCTTTATTTATATGGATATTAGCCCTCTTTCAGATGCATGATATGCAAGTATTTTCTTTTTTTCTTTTTCTTTAATAATTTTAATTGAATCTTCATGAGATAACAAACTTGTTCGTGATTGAGTTCAATTATACAATGCCCAACACTGAATCCATTCATCAGTGCACAATTTTTGCTACCTAAACCTCCAATTTGATTCCCTTCACCCTTCCACTACCCTTCCTCCTGTATGCTTCTATGACAGATACTTTTCTTCTTTCTATCTCTCCCTCTCATTTTTCCTTTTTTTCTTTTTAAACACACTGTGTTTTGCAAATTGGTTTCCAAAGGAGTATCATACATATCACTTTACCTCCTTTCAGCACTTCGTGCTTTTCCAGAGTGATCATTCCCAACTATTATTGTTATGATGGTCTTTTCTCTACCCTAACTTTATTCCCCCACTCTTGGGGCGGGGACTGGTCATTTTGGTCCTTATTTCTATTGTCTTTAAGTATTATTACTATGCTATAATATATATATATATATATATATATATATATATATATTATTTTTTTTTTTTGGTCACACCTGGCAGCGCTCAGGGGTCACTCCTGGTTTTAGGTTTAGAAATTATTCCTGGCAGGCTTGGGGGACCATATGGGATGCCGGGATTTGAACCACCGTCCTTACGCATACAAGGCAAATGCCTTACATCCATGCTATCTCTCCAGCCCCTACTATGATATTTTTTTTAATGTCCCTTAAATGAGTTTGATTATTCTATTTCTATTCCTCTGACTTATTTCACTCAACATAATACTCTCCATATCCATCCATGTATAAACAAATTTCATGACTTAATTTTTCCTAACAATTTCATAGTATTCCATTGTGTAGATTTAACATAGTTTCTTACTCATTCATCTGCTCTCAGGCATTGTAATATCTGTTGTGATTTCTCACCTTTTATTTCTGGTTTATTAAGATTCTTTTACTTTGTGAGCCTTGCTAGTGGCTTATTGATTTTGTTGGTTTTTTTTTTCTTTTCTTTCTTTCTTTTTTTTTTTTTTTTCAAACAAGCTCTTGGTTTCATTGATCTTTTGGATTGTTTTAGGGGGATTCCAGTTAATTTCTGCTCCAAGTTTTATTATTTCCTTCCTCTTACTGCTTTGGGCTCCTTTTCATCATTTTCATTTCTCCAAGTTAAATGGTCAAATTATTTATGCGGGCCCTTCTTTCATGATGAATGCTTGCATAGCTACAAACATTCCTGTAACATTTTTTTTGCTGTATCCCACAAGTTCTGGCAGGGATCGTCTTCATTCTTATTTGTTTCCAGGAATCATTTACCAGTAATTTCCTCTTTCATTTCCTCTCTCACTCGCTGTTTGTTCAGTAACAGATTATTTCATTTCTAGGTATTTGAGTTTGTTGCTCTTTCTATTTTTAATTGACTTATTTTAATGCATCATTTTGAGAAGATAGTTGGTATGATTTCTGTCCCCTTGACCATGTGGAGGTATGATTTGTGTCCTAGCATGTGGTCCATGTTGGAGAGTGTCCCTTGTAATTTGGAGAAGAATGTGTATTCAGATTTTTGATACTTACTTTTTTTTTTAGTTTTTGGTTTTTGGGCCACACCCAGTAACACTCAGCGGGTTACTCCTGTTTATGCACTCAGAAATTGCTCCTGGCTTGGGGGACCATATGAGATGCCAGGGGATTGAACCACAGTCCATCCTAAGTTAGCATGTGCAAGGCAGACACCCTACTGCTTGCACCACCGCTCTGGCCCCTGATATTTACATTTTTACTAGCACGTTCATGTCATTCTTTATATTATTGACTTCCTAGTAAATGTTCAATTTTAATGTGTATTTCTTCATTTCATAGAGATGTTAAGTGAGTATTACTTTTAGTTTCTAGTTCCCAAGTGTATATTTCTTTTCTTGCCCAGTGCATTGACAAGGTTCTTTTGTGCAGTATTGGATAGTAATGGCTATAGTTTGTATCCTTCTGCCAGGAGTGATCTTTGAGCACAGAGCCAGGTATTGCCCCAAAACAAAAAAATATTTCTCATTCTTATTAGGCAGAGTTTTGAGATCACTCCCAAGATTACCACCTTGCCTGTGTATCCTCTGAGTAACAGTTGCTTTTTTTGATTATCTGTAGGGATCTAACAAGATACAGTCCTATGCTAGGACTAGGTCAGATGGCAAAGGTAAACAGGTGTTACAGATATTATAAAAAGGATCCCAAATTACTTGAATTTGACTAATCCTTAATCACAAGATTAATTATGCCCAGTCAGGAGAGTGCCTAAAGGAAACCGGATCTTGTAGAAATCAGAGACTAGAAAGCATGATCTCCTATTTGCCCTGAATCTACAGACTGCATGTTGTGAGGAGCAGATTGTGACATGAAGTGGCAAGTGGCTTCCAGCAGCTGAATTAAACTGGATTTTGCCAACAGACAGCTTGGAAGAGCAAAGTAGCTCCATTTTACGACATGATAGGGTCACCAAAAAAAAAAAAAAAAAGAAGAAAAGAAAAGAAACTAATGCTCTGAGTTGAGATTCCAGTTCACTCATGCTCTGACTTCTAACTGACAAAAACTATGAAAGAATGTGTTTTAAGCTGCTAATATTACAGCAATAAAAATGAGATAATTTTTATGATCGCAGATACATTGTTTCCCCCCTTTTTAGTATTTAAAATGAATGTTTGAAGCTGTGTTACTAGTTGCACAAAATTTGATATATAATAGCTATAATGTGAATTTAACATTGCAAGAAATTCTCCATCGCTTCTGCAAATGCTATTTTTTTACAATTTATTTTGCATTATTTGAGTAGTGCTATTCTAGCTTGCTTTTCTGTATATACATTATTAAGATTTAACTCATAGACCTGATTCTGGTTTTTTTTTTCCTTCTTTCTGTTTTTGTTTATTTGTGGTGGTGGTTTCTGGTGGGTGAGGAGGTCTGGACAGGCCTTACTTGTGGGGAACTGGGGTGGAGCGATGCACAAGGGGGTAAGGTGAGGGCATCATTGGGAATGCTGCCTAAGATTCTTTTTGGAGGGTCCTAGAGGGGCTGAACTGGGGATCCCATTCATGACCTCAAGCTTATAAAGCAAGCATTCTGTTCCATTGTGTGTTATCCCTGCATGTTATATTTTTTTAAATCTTGTCATTATTTCTCTTTTTTTTTCTTTTTGTTTTTTTTTGGGGGGGGGGCCTCACACCTGGCAGTGCTCAGGGGTTACTCCTGTGCTCTCTGTGCTCAGAAATCACTCCTGGCAGGCTCAGGGGACCATATGGGATGCCAGGATTTGAACCACCGTCCTCCTACATGCAAGGCAAATGCCCTACCGCTGTGCTAGCTCTCTGGCGCCTCTTTCTCTTAGTTTCTTTCATCTTAATGCATTTGCTACTATTTTTGAGTTTAAGTATGCTGTTTCTATTTTGTTCTCATCTATATAGGTATTCATCTTTTTATTCTTCTGAAATTCTTTTAATTTAATTCTAATTTTTTTTTTTTTGGTTTTTGGGCCACACCCGGTAACGCTCAGGGGGTTACTCCTGGCTATGTGCTCAGAAGTTGCTCCTGGCTTGGGGGACCATATGGGACACCGGGGGATCGAACCGCAGTCCGTCCAAGGCTAGCGCAGGCAAGGCAGGCACCTTACCTTTAGCGCCACCGCCCGGCCCCCTAATTTAATTCTAATTTTAATTCATTAAAGATTAATTAACCTTTTCAAAAAATTCTTTAAATTTTTAGTGCTTTCCCTAAAGATTAAATTATGAATCTTTCACTTAGTTACAGTCTGTTATAAATTAGTATTTTCACTGCTTCTTGGCTATGAAAGACTTTAGATTACTTTTCTTTGTTTTGTTTTGTTTCTTTGACCACACCCGATGATGTTCAGGGGTTACTTCTGGCTATGCACTCAGAAATCACTTCTGACTTGGGGGACCATATGGGACACGGGGGTTTCAAATGCCTTACCACTCCAGCCCGGCTTTTAGATTACTTTTAACTTTAATTACACTTCCCTTCTGTCTTTGTTGTTTTATAGTTTTTTTTGTCATTCGGATTTTCATCATTTTATATCCGGAAACATTATTATTATTTATATTCATTATCATTTTAAACACCTTTGAATTAACTTTCTGTTAATCCATCATTTTTGCTGGTAACCCACCATCTTTATGCTTCTATCTGCGATGAATTTTCTTTTTACTATTTCATTTTCCTCCTATGCTTATTAGACCTGGTAATACTAGGGAATCAGAGCTCTACTGCTGAATTTTCTGGATATTTTTGATCTAAAATATATTTTATTTTCACTTTATATTATATAGATACAGAATTTAACCAACAGGAATTTTTGTTTTTCTTTGAGGATCCTATTCCTTTTTTTTTTTTTCCATTGAGAATTTAGCTGTCAGTCCCAGCTATGGTTTCTTTGAAGGTTATTATGTGCCTTTTCCCTTCTCTGCTTTTAAGAAATTTCTTTGTCTTTGCTTTTCAGCAGCTTTTCAAAGATGTGCTCACATATTTATATTTTTCCTAATGATTATCTTCCATGGGTTGATTGACTCTGTAGTTGAAGTTTTTTCAATTTTGTAAAATTTAGTCTGCATACCACCAAACCATCCAGCTTGATGAGCTTCATGCTTATCCCTCCCTCACCTTCAAGTTCTCTCTATTGTGAGATTCTCTAGAAGCCTTAAATTTTTGTTTTTGTTTCTTGTGGTTTTTTTGTTTTTGTCTTTGGGTCACACCCAGCAGGGCTCAGGGGTTACTCCTGCTCTGCATTGAGAAATTGCTCCTGGCAGGCTCAGGGGACCAATGGGACGCTCGGAATAGAACCCAGGTCCATACTGGGTTGGCCGCATACAAGACAAACGCCCTACCATTGTGCTATTGCTCCAGCCCCTGAATCTTCTATTACTTAGATTTCCTAAATGTTTTCAGCAAAAAGTTTGATCCAGCAACTTGATAGGTCATTGCTAGAAATGAATCTTTTTACTTTATATTTTTCAACTTTTGTTTTGTTTTATTTGTTTTAGGGCCACACCTGGTCACACTCGGGTTACTCCTGGCTATGTGCTCCTGGTTTGGGGGGACCATATGGGATGCTGAGGGATCAAACCGCGGTCCTAGGTTAGCGCATGCGAGGCAAATGCCCTATTACTTGCACCACCGCTCTGGCCCCTATTTCTCAAGCTAGACTAGATGTACTTATTATCCATTCTTAATAATAGAAACTTACAAATGTGAAAAATTCAAATTAAAGACCTCCTACAATATGAATCGAAACTGATCACCTTTATTTTCCACTAAGAGATTAAGCAAAAACTCTTGACAATATCAATTAAGGGAACTTGACAACATCAGTTAAGGTTTTTGTTGTTTTGTTTTTTGTTTGTTTTTGTTTTTCAGTCACACCTTGTGATGCTCAGGGATTACTCCTGGCTATGCCCTCAGAAATCACTTCTGTCTTGGGGGACCATATGGGACACTGGGGGATTGAACCTAGTCTAGCACAGGCAAGGCAGACACCTTACCACTTGTACCACTGCACTGGCCCCTATTTTTGTTTTTACTTTTATTTTTTTTAAATATGTAAAATATATTAAGAAAAAAAGGTATTTTCTAAAGTTTGTATTGTAATGTTGAAAAATATTGCAGATCTCATTGATGGCCACTTTCTCCTATTCTATTTAGTGCCATTGTTTTCCCTGTTGAGAATTGGCCAGTTCAGTGCTTCAGAGATCAAAAGCACTGAAGTACTTTTCAGATTGTATTTTTCTGGCTAGCACAGATGGATTGTATTTCTTAGATTTTGATTTTTTGTTACTTCATAATTTAATTTGTGTGTATGTGTATGTGTGCATTTGCAGAGGGTGCCCGAGAAGAAGACCTAGATGCTGTGGAAGCTCAGATTGGTTGCAGGCTTCCTAATGATTATCGATGCTCCTATCGTATCCACAATGGACAGAAGTTAGTGGTTCCTGGGTAAGCTATTTACTCTTTTGGTTATTTTTTTTTTTTTGTGGTCATGGGAAGAACTTTCCTCAGTGGTGCTTAAGGGTTTAGACATTGGCTACCAATATTCAGCATGGTAGTGTTTACCTGACGGTATGTGCTCAGGCTTAGCCCTGTAAGGGGCAAGCAGACCCACTCCAGAGACATAGAGGGCTGGACATGCAGACTCATGGAAGCCACACATTCTGCCCTTTGAGCTATCTCTATAGCTCAGTTTTGGTTATTTTTAATGACAAGTTATTTTGTAGGATGAAAATAAGTTGAATTTATAGTTACTCATTATTTGTTTAGCACTGTCAAAGATTGAACCCAGTCTTTTTCTTTCAAGGCATGCTCTCTACCACTAAACCACATGTGACCTTTGTAGTTACTCTTACAGATAAAGTATAGGAATTTCTTCTTTCTCCATATAGCAGTTCATTAAGGCAAAATCTTAAGCATAATTTTTATTTTACCAATATAAATGTTATTCAAACTATCTACAAAGGTATTATTATAAATCAAAATGAAATCTGATTGGAGTGGGTCTATGTACAGATGTATATGGGTATATTTTAACTGAAACAGGTGAGAAATCAGGTATAATCTTTAACTGAATGGTCTGTCTTAAATTTCCTTTTAGAAAATAGTATTAATCGTGGAGTGTTTTTTCGTTTATTTTTGTGCCGCACCCAGCAGTACTTAGAACTTACTCCTGACAGTCTTGAGGGAGGGACCATATAGGGCACTGGAGGATGTGTGTATGTGTGTGTCAAACCCAAGTTAGACCATGTGCAAGGAAAACACCCTACCTGCTGTGTTATTTCTCTAGTTCTGAATACTTTTCTTTTTTTAAGCATACCTTTTAGTAGAGGTCAAATTCACAGACTTAAAAACTAATTTGAATGGGTCTACTCCTTTTTCTTTTTTAGGAAATTAAGTTATTTTAGAGTCATTACACTATGAAAGTTGTCTAAATTTAGAGTGAACTTTGCATAATTCTCACTGTAACTTGGTATCTTTTTGGAAACCTGCAAATTCATATATATCTGTGAGGCTATGTTATTCCATATCTGGGTTGAGTATTTACACGAAATCTTGGAAGTATTTGTATACTCAGCTTACAAGGTAGTATTTAGAAATATAATAATGGTCTGAGTGACTTTTGTTTTTTGTTTTGTTTTGTTTTTAATCAAACTCAAGTTGAAGAATTGTTACATTTCTGAAGCTAACAGGAGAGAATTTTACTAGCAGAGTTGTAAAGAATTGTTTCCCAGATTGATGTGACTTAACAGTTCATTTCGGTACAGAATTTTGAAGTATCCTCAGCCCACCTAGGAGAGGAATCTTTTCAAGGACTACACCCCATATTGTTTTCATACATATTCAAGAAGAATTTGGATCATCTGTCCCAAGTTTGTGAAAGTTGAACAACTTTTAGACTGATTTACATTTATCAGGCCAGGTAGGATAGTGTAAGCTAAAAGCTGAGTTTATGTAAAGACTACAGGGAGAATTTACTTTTTAAATTATTAGTCATTTATTGCATACTTAGCAAAACAGAGAATATCCTGGTAAATATAATCTTGAATAAGCAAGATTTTTAATTTTTGACCTGGTGATGCTCAGGGTTAATTCCTTGCTGTGTACTCAAGTACTCCCCTGGCAGTGCTTAGGGACCATATATGATGCCAGGGATTGAACGTAAGTTGGTTGAGTGCAAGTCAAGAACCCTGCCTGCTGTCCTATCTCTCTGTCCCAGAAGCAAGATTTTTTGTTTGTTTTGTCTGTGGACCACAACCACCAATGCTCAGGGTCTCCTTGCTCTATACTCAGGGATCATTCCTGGTATGCTTAGGGGATTTGTATGGGGTGCTGGGATAAAATGTGGGTTAGCCATGTGCAAGGCAAATACTATGCTTATACTATTGCTCAGGTCCTCCACAAGCAAAATTTTAAAATGCTGACATTTAGGGGCCGGAGCAGTGGCGCAAGTGGTAGGGCACCTGCCTTGCACATGCTAGCCTAGGACGTACTGCAGTTCTATCCCCCAGTGTCCCATATGGTCCCTCAAGCCAAGAGCGATTTCTGAGTGCATAGCCAGGAGTAACCCTGAGCGTCACTGGATGTGGCCCAAAAACAAACAAAAAAATGCTGACATTTAGACACTTAGGAATCAAATTCATGGCCTTGTATCACACACATATGGCAAATACTCTACCACTGATCACATCCCTGGCCTAGGAGTTTGAATTTAATATATAAAAGGAGTAGTACTTAGAGAGGGAATTGGTTTATAATTTATAGGCGAATCTGTTCTTGTAAAGTTGTAATTTTGAAATTGTTATTCCTCAAAAAGATGAAGCATATCTGTTTGGTACGGCAATTGATTAACTGTTGAGTCTGTATTCTCAGGTTATTGGGAAGTATGGCGCTGTCGAATCACTATCGTTCAGAGGATTTGTTAGATGTTGATACGGCTGCTGGAGGCTTCCAGCAGAGACAGGGACTAAAGTACTGTCTCCCTTTGACGTTTTGCATACATACTGGTTTAAGTCAGTACATAGCAGTAGAAGCTGCGGAGGGCCGAAACAAAAATGAAGTTTTCTACCAATGTCCTGTAAGTAGCAAATGTGTTTGAGGTTTTAAGATATGTTGTAATGAGCATATAAGTGTGTGCATTTAGTATGTAGATGGATAGAGAGAATTCTGCAGTTTAATTATAGACTTATCTAGCCAGAAGGTGCTAGAAGAGATTTTACCACTACACTAACACTGCACACACAGCTGAAAATTGTAATAAGTCACTTTAAATTAAGGAAAATGAGGGCCCGGAGAGATAGCACAGCGGCGTTTGCCTTGCAAGCAGTTGATCCAGGACCAAAGGTGGTTGGTTCGAATCCCGGTGTCCCATATGGTCCCCCGTGCCTGCCAGGAGCTATTTCTGAGCAGACAGCCAGGAGTAACCCCTGAGCACCGCCGGGTGTGGCCCAAAAACCAAAAAAAAAAAAAAATTAAGGAAAATGAATGAGTTTTTGCTTAAGTGACTATTGTATACATTTATAATTTAAAAAAAATTAGCTTTGAATTTCTTTTAATTCAAATTCTTAGTATAGTAGAAGCATTTGAAGGTTTATCTTTAGTATATATGAGTTTTGAAAAAATATGAACCTATTTAAACAGAACTTTGGTATTATTTTAATGTATTTCAGAATTTATGGTATTTTGTTTTGTTTTGCTTTGTGGTTCTGGGGATCAAACCCAAGCCTCACATTTGCAAGGACATAGCTAGCTACCTCTGAACCATAATCCTGACCCATCCCAAACTTTGATTTTATTTTTATTTCTTCAGCTCTCAGTAATTTTATATATGTTGAGTTTTAGTTGAGTTTTATGTTTGCCTAGATGTTTACTATCATATTTTCCAGCATATAAGACGACTGGGCTTTTAAGACAACCCCACTTAATTTTACATTAAAACATAGGTTTAGGCCTATATTCGCTGTATAAGATAGAACGTTCCTGTGCTGCAACTGTATGTACCACAGTGAGCCAGTCACAACAAGCAAAGTTTCTAAGGTTATACTGTAATAGACTTCCTCTCTGACTCTGGCCAATCTGAGCAGGCTTTTTACAGTGTAGATTCGGGTCCAGAACATCGCCTAATTTGCATTCATAAAAAGCCTGCTTGGAGTGGCTGAGTTAGAGAGGTGGTCCGAGCAGCCTTGCAGTGATTGGTACAGGATCAAGTTGGAAAATTCGTTTTGTGGCAATATCCAGACAATTTTCATTTAGCGGCATATCAAAACGTTTTTTGGGATATACTCGGCATATAAGACGACCCCTGATTTTCGGTTGACTTTTTTTTTTTTTTTCATTTCAAAAGTCGTCTTATACGCCAGAAAATACAGTATTTAATTTAGGAGTGGAATAAAAATAGAAAATATTTTTCATACTAACCCGAAATACTTGATTCTTAAATTTAAAGTATTTGAAGTGCTTCCATTCTGAAGATTTTTCAAAGTTTCATCCTCTTATTATGTTTGACTTAATACTTCTGTGGGGTTGTTGTCTAATAACTTGGTTTCTCAATTTACTAATAGAAGTGACTAATTTAGAATGTTCAGATTGTGTTGGCTATGAATCCAGAGTCCGTCCTTCTAAAAGGACTTTGTCAAAATTTTATTGCCAAAACTAAGCTTTCTAATTCTTTTCATTGTTGGAAAGAACCTGCCACTTTTCTAAGAGCTTTATAGAAAGGGTCTGAAAATAGAAATCATAAAAGTGAAACTAAAAAGCATGAGGAATGTTGAAGTATTTGGTTACAACACATTTTATTTTATTATTTACCTTGTTTCTAGGGGTGAAAATGGATAATGAACAGTGAATAATTGAGTTAAAAATACTTTTCTCAATTACAATTTTCTCTTTCTTATATAGGATCAAATGGCTCGGAATCCAGCTGCTATTGACATGTTTATCATAGGTAGGGGAAAAATGTATGTTTTTCCTTTTTCTTCTGTTGGGAAATAAAATACTCCACCCTATTTTTTTCATAAGCCATAAGAAATTTAAGTTTTCTTATGTATTTGATTGCATAAAATAGATAGAATTATTTTTTAAAATACACTGAAAATAGTTTTAAAATATACAAAACTGTACCTCTCCCATAAATTTTATGGAAGGTATGGAATTTTAATGACATTTTCATGTGACTTCTTTTTTTTTTTTTTTGGTTTTTGGGTCACACTGGCAGCGCTCAGCGGCTACTCCTCACTCTACACTCAGAAATCGCCCCCTGGCAGGCTTGGGGATGCATATGGGATGCTGGGATTCCAACCACCATCCTTCTGCATTCAAGGCAAACGCCTTACCTCCATGCTATCTCTCCAGCCCCTTCATATGACTTCTTAATTTCATGCTATGGGTAGTGATTATTTAAATATAGTTATGAAACACTTTTTTAGAATAGGTCATTACTAGATATTAAAAAAAAAACCTGCTATAGTCTGATGTCCTTAAAATTTTAAAGATGTATATACCCTCAGACTCAATTTTAAATTGTTACCTTCTATCATTCCCTTAAGGGAATAACAAGATGCTCTAAGTTTAGCATCTCATTTTTAGCCTGGCAGAGTGCAAGAATTAGGTTAATAGAAACAAGATGACAAAGAAAATCATTGAACAACATTGATTAAGGAACTAATTTATACTTGCCACTGAGAGGTACTGACAGTAAATAATGGGTATATGAGATAGTTAGATTTTTTTTTTCCAAAAAAATGATGTAAATATTTTTTGATCTGGACACTGTTATAGATATTTGGGTTGTTTTCATTTTCTGTTTTTCCTTCTGTGAGCTGGTCACTGAGACCATGGAGGACCTCTTTATACTTAAATCTGCTTTGGTGCAACTGGACTACTTTGAAACTGGCCTGGTACCAGAACACCTCTATTATATTTAGAGTGAACCTGAATGAGCACAAAGTTCTGCAGAATTTTGTGCATTTGTCAGAATGTACCTGGAGCAGGCATATACCCTGATCACCTGAGAATAAGGTGATTCTTATTTTCAAAAAGAGAAATCTTAGTTCCTGTAGATTTTAGTTTGGGGGCCAAACCCAGACACCCAGCAGTTCTCTGGGGTTATTCCTGGCTCTGTAATCAGCCTCAGTGACAATTTGGGGTTCTATGAATCAAACTCAGGTGGCTGTTTTCCAGGCAAACACCACACCCGGTGTACTATCACTCTAGCTGCCCTGTAGTTCTTGTAGACATAGCTGTATTTGCCTTCGGTTCATTATATTTCTTATGCTATAGAATAATAGAAAACTTTTTTTAATGTTTAATTGTTCTAATGTTTAAATGTTTTATTTTGGGGAAAAGGGGCACAACAGGCTGTTCAGAGAGCTTTCTCCTGACTCTGTGCTCAGGAATTACTCCTAGTGGGCTCAGAGGAACTTTATGGGGTGCTACGACTTGAACCTGGGTCTGCCACATGAAGGCAAGCACTACTATTTCTCCAGAATCAAGACTTCGTTTTCTTGACATGTTAAATTTTTAGATCTGTATTTAATTGTAAGAGTCAAAAGTGATTTGAAGGCAGTTAAATATTCCCTAGTTGGGAAACCAGAGCAGTAATACAGCAGGTTTGTTTACAGTCAGCCCAGGTTGGATTCTTGGTTCCCCATATGGACCCCCAAATTTATAAGGAGTGATTTCTGAGTACAGAACCAGGAGTAATCCCAGGACATTGCTGTTTATAACCCAAAGCAAAACAAAACAAAAGCAAAAACAAGATTCTCTAGGGTAAATAAGAGATAAAAAATGATGTGAACAGGGGCCAGAGAGATAGCATGGAGGCAGGACGTTTGCCTTGCATGCAGAAGGACAAAAGGATGATTTGAATCCGGCATCCCATATGGTCCCCCAAGCCTGGCAGGAGCGATTTCTGAGCATAGAGCCAGGAGTAACCCCTGAGCACTGCCGGGTGTGACCCAAAAACCAAAAACCAAAAAAAAGAAATGATGTGATCTAAGACTGGTAAAATAGAAATATTTATAATATTGATAGCATCCTTTTAAACATCGAGACATTTTTAATAATTTTCTTATTTCCTGAATATATTTGGCAAAACCATTTGTTCTCTTCCCTTTTTAATTCTGTTTCTTAGGTGCTACTTTTACTGACTGGTTTACTTCTTATGTCAACAATGTTGTATCAGGAGGCTTTCCCATCATCAGAGACCAAATCTTCAGGTACTTCACTTGAGGTTTTTGACTTGAAATAGTTTTTGGTTTTGTTTTGCCTCATGAAGCTGTATTGAGACTTACTCCTGGTTGGCTCGGGATCATAAAGGGTGTTGGGATTGAATCCAAGTCAGTTAGTTGCATGCAAGATAAGTGCCACTGTACTTCTGCTCTGGCCCCTTGAAATTATTTATATTTTTAAACATAGTTAGCATTTTATTTACAAAACACAAACTGGGACCATTTCAGTAACATTATAGATTGCATATATTTTCTTTAATTCCTTTTTTTGAGATAAACCATTTAATAAAACAAGAGATAAAAGTCAGATGCATGACTTTTTGGGTATACATAGCATACTGTGACTTTAAAGGTTGAAACACTTCCCTTTCATTCATTTATCACATATTTTAAATTTAGTTTATTTTATTATTTTTATTTTATTTATCTATTTTTAATAATTATTTAATCACCATGGCTACAAAGAGGTTCATAAGTGAGTCAGTCATTGAATTTACAGTACCCTTCACCAATGTAACTTTCTTTTTTTTTTTGTTTTTTTGTTTTTTTGTTTTTCGGGCCACACCCGTTAGATGCTTATGGGTTACTCCTGACTACGCGCTCAGAAATTGCCCCTGGCTTGGGGGGACCATATGGGACGCCAGGGGATCGAACCGTGGTCCTTTCCTTGGCTAGCGCTTGCAAGGCAGACACCTTACCTCTAGCGCCACCTCGCCGGCCCCCAATGTAACTTTCTTACCACCAATGTCCCTAGGATACAAAGGCCACGCATGGAATGGGAGAGATTATTCACCCAATACCCACCAAATAAGGGGCTAACATCTAAGATATACAAGGTACTGACATAACTTAACAAGAAAAAACATCTAACCCCATCAAAATAATGGAGAGAAGAAATGAATAGATATTTCCTCAAAGAAGAAATACATATGACCAAAAGGCACATGAAAAAAATGCTCTACATCACTAATCATCAGGGAGATGTAAATCAAAACAACGAGGTATCATCTCACACTACAGAGATTGGCACAAATCACAAAAAAATAAGAGCAGCCAGTGCTGGCAGAAGGAAAGGAACTCTTCACTACTGGTAAATGCCTTCTGGTCCAACTGTTCTGGAAAACAATATGGAGATTCCTCAAAAAACTGTAAAATGAGCTTCATTTGATCCAGCAATACCACTACTAGGGATATATCATAGGAACACAAAAACAAAATACGAAAATGCCCTCTGCACACCTATATTCATTGTAGCACTATTTATAATAGCAAGAATCTGGAAGCAACCCAAATGCCTGACAAAGAAAAATGGCTAAAGAAACTGTCGTACATCTACACAATGGAATACTGTGCAACTGTTAGAAAAAAATGAAGTCATGAAATTTGCCTATACATGGAAAGGCATTGTGACTATTATGCCTGAGTGAAAAGAGACAAAGTATAGTCTGAATGAAGAAAAATAAAAGACAGTGTGCAATATCCATAGATAATAGAAATGAGGGCCAGAAAGACCAGCAGTGATAATCTCTTACTGGGTTATTGAGATGTTATTGATAGGATAGAGTTAATAGTTTACAGCAACCTAAGTGGCTGAAGTGATGGATTAATTATACAGTAATGGCTTCTAGAATAAACATGTCATTCCATTTTTAATAATTTTCATTGTCCAAATTAAATACTGATTTATTATTGGGACTAATGGTCATTAGACTTCAACTGCTGTGCCTTAAGATTCCAAATATAATTTAAAGTTTTGATCTTATTTTTTTACCCCTTTGGTTTTTTGGGGTCACACTCAGAGGTGCTTAGGGCTTACTCTTGGCTGTGCACTCAGAAATCACTTATGATGGGCTCAGGAGACCATGTAGGATGCCAGGGAACAAACTTGGGTTGGTCCCATGCAGGGCAATTACCTTATTCACTATACTATCTTTCCAGCCCAAGTTGAAAGTTTTGACCATAAAGGTTAAACAGTTTCATGTTGTGTCTTTATTATTAGGATTGAATTAATTGATGTCTAAATGTTAAATTTTAATAATGACCTAGGTATGTCCACGATCCAGAGTGTGTAGCAACAACGGGAGATATTACTGTTTCAGTCTCCACATCATTTCTGCCAGAACTGAGCTCTGTGCATCCACCACACTATTTCTTCACCTACAGAATCAGGTGAGAATTTTAATGGCACTGCTTGTCAGCTAACAGAAGAATTTTTGGATAACAGATGTTGCCTCCTTTGAAATGACATCCAACACATATTAGACTGCATCTTGCTAAAGTACTGAGGAGGGTAGATGTGGAAATTTTCTCCAACATAGTATTTGTAAATAGTTGACTTTACGTTAATTTCTAAATTAAGTTCTTGCATTAATACTGTGCTGAAATTATTTTGCCAGGTACTTGTGAGTTGAATTGGTAAATTTTATTCATCATGTAAACTCTGTATTAGCATTGTGATGCATTTTAGAAACTTTCAAGTTGACCAAGATAAAAATTACCTGGTAAATTTCCTATCTGGCCTATCTGGTTTATCTGGTATATGCTTAATAATACTGGACATGATAGTAAATGTAAGATTTTATTAAATAAAGAAGATTAGCTTGAAGTACACAGTGCTTTGATTAAATAATCTATTGGTATTAGCTATTTAGAATACTTATTTTTGGATATGTTTTTAGATAGTAGATTCACATGTGTTTACTGGAATTTTAAGCATCATGGGATTTCTTTTCTTTTGGGCCACACCTGGCAGTGCTCAGGGCTTAATTTTCTTACTCTGCTCAAGAGATTGTTCCTGACAATCCTCAGTGACCATACACAGAGTCAGGGATTGATCTGGGCCAGTTGTATGCAAGCCAGGCCCTCTGCTCACTGTACTCTGTTCCACATTTTCTTGTAAACATGCTAGTATTTTAATATTGTTTATAGTTTTTGTACATTTGTTTGTGTTGTTTTGTTTTATTTAGATTGTTCCTAGGATTAAGATATGCCTAAAATAGTAATAAACATTTCCACATGTGTATGCAGTATTCACAAAGTAAGAGACAGTAAATTCCTAGAGAAAAGGGGGAATCCCACCACCACCACCCACCAAAAAAAAAAAAAAAAAGAGAAAATAAAATATGGGCAAAGATTCAGATGTGATCCCATTTCTTATGTAGTGACTTTTTTTAGGCTCTTTATGAATTAATGGAGAAATGGAAGGGTTACATAACCTTGCATCAAAAACAAAAGATTCAGCTTTTTTCTTTGCCATATGCTTTAGAAATTACTTGCATACAAAATCTTTATTTAAATAGCAAGAGGTTGCTGTCATCTTCATTTTATAACCTTTTCTTGCCCTTTCTATTGTTGATCCTTATACAGATCAAATGAGTAAATTAAATGAAAGCATTTTTTTTTTATGAATAAGACAAGCTAATCAGGTCAAATCTTTTGAGAACTGAATAGAAATAGGTTAACATGGACTGGTTTAGGTTTAATATAATATGATAATTTCTTCTAAATACTTTAGTACACACACACACACAGCTAACTCCTTTACCTTTTCTAGAATTGAAATGTCAAATGATGCACTTCCTGAGAAGGCTTGTCAATTAGATAGTCGCTATTGGAGAATAACAAATGCTAAAGGTGATGTAGAAGAAGTTCAAGGACCAGGAGTAGTTGGTAAGTACCTGTGATTTGGATACCAAGTGCTTCTAGAGAGGCATCTAATTGCTTTTGAAGAGCATGCATATTTGAACACAGCTTGGAAAGTGCATGATACAGCTAATAGATAAGAATGTATCTTTTTAATAGTTGTATATATGGTGTGGAAGATAAATATTCTGGGCTTTTATAACTGTAGTAGTTTGTTTTATAAATATAAATTTAAGGTCATTATTCTCTTCAGTAACACAAATTTTCTAAAATTATTGCAAGCTCAGTTATTCAAACTTTGTGGATTATCTTGGTTTTTGGACTCTTATTTTTATTGAATATAATTATCATTACCATATTCTATAGGCTTATAAGGCATAGGGGGAAAAGATAAAATAAATACCATAGTTTTTGAAATATTGAAATAAAATTAGTTTATAGTCTTCTTATTCAGTCATCCTAGCTACGATTGACATTTAAAAATTGACATTTAAAAACTGATTGTCTTAAATTATATCCTCAGTGTCCCAATATTTTTGGTGGGCTTTATGATAAAAGCATTTATTATATTTAAGTTATGTACTTCCATTATTTTACCTCAGGTTATATAAGATAATTTTAAAGTTGCCTAATTAATTATTGCTACGAACAGATGGAGTCATTTAAAGATATATTTCCTGAATTTGATATTGGAAATTTTATTTAAAACTTTGAGGTCAGGGTCAGGTGCCAAAATGGTAGCACAGTGCGCAGGACGTTTACAGTAGGTAGGACATTTGACTTTACACATGGCCAATTTGGGTTTGATCCCCCACATCCCATTTGGTTCCCCGAGCCTGCCAGGAGTAACCCCTAAGCAACTCTCTTTCCTGTCATTTTTAGTTTCCTTGTTATCTTTCTTAATGAGTACCATTTTGTTTGCACTTAATACAAGATGCCTCTTGTTTTATGTTTTAGTCTCTTACCAATCTACTTTTGCTTTGGGGCCACACCTGGCAGTGCTTAGGGCTTGTTTCTGACTTTATGCTCAGGGAATCATACTGAGCTCTTACTGAGCTCAGCCATATGCAAGGCAAGTACCTTGACCCCTGTCCCATCTCTCCAACCTCATGTTTTTTTAAAACATTTCCTATATGTGTGAGCTAGTTTTAGCACTTAAAAATATTACTTATGTGTTGAAGATGGTGTCTGCAATGCTTCAAAACATGTTGAAATAGAAAATATTGTTTTGGATTTCTTTTTATCTACTAGCTGTTCTTCCCTCAGTCCTCACCAACACATACTCTCACACGTGCATGTACCTACGCAGGCATGTGAGAATTTAGGGTATATCAGAACATATAAACATACTTATTCTGTTAATAATGTTACATTTCCTTTTAGATTGTTTTTCCAATTGCACATTTACATTAAGTACTTTTACTGTAATGAAAACCATTTTTATATTTTGGTTTATTTACTGTTTTCTCTGCAGGTGAATTTCCAATTATCAGCCCAGGTCGTGTATATGAATACACAAGTTGTACCACATTCTCTACCACATCAGGATATATGGAAGGATATTATACCTTCCATTTTCTCTACTTTAAAGACAAGGTTTTTAATGTCGCCATTCCCCGATTCCATATGGCATGCCCTACATTTAGAGTGTCTATAGCTCGATTGGTAAGTGAAATTTTCCTTTGGTAGTGATTTACATGACGCTGTATAATTTTCTAAATAAAGAGTCCTCAGAAAATAGCCAAACACTTATAAGTGTATTTATAGAACTCTAGATATTCTGAGGGATGGGGATGGAGATGGTACAGGAGATAGCAAATATGCGAAGCTCCGTATTCTAAAAATGATCTTTAGTTGCTGTATTTTTTTTCCATTTGTTTTTCAGTAGACTATTTTTAGAGTAGTTTTAGAGTCAATGTAAATTTGAATGGAAGGCACAGAAATTGTGCACATGCTATTTACTGCATAGACTGCTCAATCACTATTATCTCCTACTTAATGTTACAACTAATATATCTTCATTGAAACATTACCACTAAAGTTCATAGCTTAATAAGAATTTTCTGTATATATTTACATAGAAGTTACTATTTAATATATAGAATAGTTATTGTCTTTAAAGATTTGCTGTTTTCCAAAAGTAGTTCTATGGTATAATGAGAAACAGAGTAGGTCAGTCTTTAATAGCTTTACTATATTTAGTCCTTAAAAGCAATTTTTACATTTTTTTGCTATAAGTCACAATTTTATAAAAACAGTGCCAAGAGGTGTCTTGTTCAAGCTCACACTTTTTCTTTCCCTTGAACTTGTGTCTTTCTTGCATGTCTTTATCTCTTTGCTTGCTTGTTCTTTCAGGTTCATGTTCTCTTTTGAACACATACTCCTTTTCTTTTTTCCCCTCCTTGCATCATTTAAGTTTTGTTCAGTAAACTTCACTAAAACAAAAAAATAAAAAAATACTGCCAACATTCTGCAAAGATTATTACAAAGAGGGTTTAACAATAGGTGTATCAATTTCTCCTGGGATTGTTTTGGAAATTATGGAGGTGTATTTTAGAATCATAATCTTGGAACCAGGAATGTGGCTCATAGATTACATAGGTGTGAGGTTTGGGGTTTACTTTTCAGCCACTACATTTTTATTTTCTGCCACCCAACCCTTCCCAGGCCCCACTATTGTCTTAGTGGACCCTGAACACCACTGGGCTTTCCCAAAATGAAAAGAAATCTTGATTGTTAGAATTATTTTATCAGCAGACCAATCTTAAGGACTATATAAAAATAATTTTTAAAAGTTGTGAAGTTCTGAAAAATGTAATATAAATTGTATACCTAGCATATAGTTGACTTATAGGTGTAGAATATCCATAGAGTGCCTAGGACTCCTGGGCATGACTCCTGGGATGACACAGCCCTCATGGGTAGGTCTGAAATTGTCTGGAAAGAGCAACATGTTTGTGAGCTGAACATCCTTGCTTTTTGGAAAGAGAATGAGAGCACCTCAGGTCATTGTGCTTGTTACATGTCTGATAAAAAGAATCTACAGTCTGAATCTGCAGATTAGGTTTCTTCTCACTGTAGGAATGCTTTTTTTCTGTGCATTTTCAGCACTGGGAACTTGTCAATTCCCAGAAAAAATGGAAATGGAAAGTTTAAGTCTAGGTTGGGGGACGTATGGGACGCTGACGTGGGGTCAAACCACGGTTCGTCCTAGGCTAGCGTGGGCAAGACAGATGCCTTACTGTTTGCGCCACTGCTCCGGCCCCATATTTTTAATTAATTATATTTTTATTTAAAGCATTGTGATTTACAAAGTTACTCATATTTAAGTTTTAGACATACTGTGTTTCAGCACCAAACTCACCACCAGTGTCAGTCTTCCCCAACCAAAGTTCCTGGAATTTCCCTGCCCCAGCCTGCCAATATAATAGCACCTTTTTCAGTTTGGTTGGTAAAGTTTGGGTATCATGATTTCATTGTTGTTGACTATGATTTGAATTTTTGTTCTGTCCTTAACACTACTAATGTACCTGAGTCCCCTTGACCCTGTTTTATTCACATCTGTCTTTTTCCTCCTCAACTAAATTTCTTTCCTTGTTCTCACTATACTCTGGGGCCAAGGAGTATCCTGGTCAACTTTTTGTAAGTCTTCTATATATTTACTGAGTAGTCTTATTTTCCTGTTTTTTTGAGAGATAATTATTGAACTTTATAACTATAATTATAGTTATCTATTTTTCTTTTTAGTTTTCTTTTGTCTCATGTGTTTTAACAATTCTTATCACAGTACCAGTATTGTTTTTTTAATTGCGTAGCTGCTACACCGTCCACCAACATAGTACTAGACTTCTTCACTGTTATCTCAAATTCTCTCTCTGATTACTCCTTTCAGCATCCTCTGATCACATATATCTGACCATATATCAGTGTTGTTTCTATTGTGGGTTATCTGATTCCTTGATTTATTTCTTTATACTCTGCACGAGTGAGATTATCTTTTCTTTGACTCACTTCTCTTGGAATTATTTCCTCTAGTTCCATATGTGTACAGCAAATCGTAAGATCTAAACTCTTCTCATAACTGAGTATACTGGTATATGCCACTTTTTTCTACTCGTGTTATTGGGCACATGGGTTGTTTCTAGATCTTGGCTTTTGTAAGCAATGCTGTGATGAGCTTAGATGTATACATATGTCCTTTTAGATTAAAAGTATGGTGTTCTTGGGGTAGATGCCAGGAGTGGAATTGCAAGGTCATGTGGAAGCTATATTCTTAATCTATTTTGAGAAATTCCCACCCAAACTGTTTCCAAAGAGTCTGAATCAAGGAGCAATTCCATTTCAGAAGGACAAGTGTTCTATTAAATTCAGGGTCACCATCACTAGAATGTCATAGATAAACAAGGGCATAAGGAGACAAACATAAAAGCACTGTCTGGGTTTTAGGGTACCCTGAGAAGCCATCAGAGGTCTTACAAGGCAGGCCATTTATTCAATACAGTGTAACCTTCTCTCCCCTAGCCAGGCTCCCAACAAGTAGCCATTGTTTTACAGAAACACTAATCACAGTTAGCAAGCACATCAACAGTCAACATGAAGAGCAGTGTCTGGGTTTTTCCACGTAGCCAATCAATAGGCACCCTTAAAGTATAAAGTATCCATCATAACTTACTATTCTATTTTTGCCTACCTTGCCCTCTGCATCTGAAAGACCCTAAACTTATTCTTTGTTTTCCTGGGCATACATCCTTGGTGTATGTTTGCAGCTGCTATCTATTCCCCATCTATTCTTTTCTTTCCTGCTAATCTGTTCTTTCCTGGGTGCATGTTTGCAACTCACTATTTTCTATTTTATCCAGAGAGTAACCCAATCTTGGTGTTTTTCGGCAGGGGACTGATTTCCCACACATTAGCAGCAGATGAAAGTTCCTTTTTTTGTTGCAAGCTACACTCTGGCAGATGATGAAAATTTACACAATCTGCATATACTATAGCAAGAAAGTCTACAAACTATTTTTAGACTTCATGTTTTCCTCCCCATAAGACAAGCCATTATCTGGACTTTATTAACCAGCTTTGAAAAATAGTTTCTTTTTGGACATAACCTTGCCAGCACTTATTGCTTTGAATCTTTGTGATATAGACCATCTTCCTGGTGTGGGGTAATATTCCATGGTCATTTTTACTGCATTTTCCTGATAATCAGTGACTGCACATTTTTTCCATATTTCTGTCAGCTATCTTTGTTATCTTTGAGGAATAGTCTACTCATCTCCTCCCCCACTTTATGATGGGGATGTTGTTGTTGTTGAGCTTTGAAATAGCTTTATATCTTCAATATTAGCTTTTTAATGTGTGATGTGTGACTATTCCCCCATTCAGTGGGAGTAATATTTTATTTAGAATTTATTTCTTTTGCATTGCAGAAATATTTTTATTTTCAAGTAATCCCATTTGCTTACTTCTGCTTTTGTTTTCTTTGCCAATGCGATCATATCATTTGAAGACTCCTTCGAGGTCAAGATCTTAGAGTCCTGCCTGTGTTTTCCTCGTTGTATAGAAACAGGTTTGATACCAAGGTCTTTACTCCATTTGACTTAAAACTTTGTATGTGTTGTGAGATAGAGGTCCATCTTATTTCTGTGACTATCCAGTTTTCTCAGCACCATTTGTTGAAGTAGATATTCTTGCTTCATTTCATATACCTAACCCTTTTTTTGTAAAAAACAAATAAACAAACAAACAAAAAAAAACAACTGTCTATTCTGAGGGCTCATATTTGGGCTCTCAGTTCTATTCCATTGACTTAAGAGTTTTATCTTTGTTCCACTACAAAGCAGTTTTGGTTACTGTGACTTTTTAGTAAAGATTAAAGTCTGGTAATGCAGTACTTTCCATATTTTTTTAGAATTGCTTTGGCCATTTGTAGGAATTATGTGGTTCCATAAAAAATTTTAAAGTATTTGTTTTATGTCCTTGAAAAATACTTTGGAAATTTTGGTGGGAATTGCATCTATAAATTACTTTGGGTAGGATGTTCATTTTACCAATGTAGATTCTTTTAATTCATGAATAAGGAATTGATTTCCTTATGTCATATTGTCATATTTACTTGTCATTTTTACTTGCCATATTTACTTCAGAAGTAATTTATAATTTTCATTAAATTTGTAGATCATTCTGTTCCTTCGGTAAGTTGATTCCTAGATTTGAGGGTTTTTGGAAATGATTATAAATTGGATAATTTTTCAAAAATTAAAAATTTTTGGGTTTATAGTACTATTGATTATTTCTTGTACCTATCTCTCTTCCCTATGGACATCACTCCTAAATTGGATAGCTCTAAAAGTTTTTTCTCTTCTACATTATTATTACATAAAACAATGTAATAGATTTCCAGGCATTGATTTTGTAGCCTGCTACTTTATGAGTTTATTATTTCTACGAGTTTTCAATAGGATCTTTAGGGTCTTCTGAGTATCATGTAATCTGTAAATAATGATAGCTTAATTTCTTTAACAATTAGAATTCCTTGACTTCCTTTCTTGCCTCATTGTTGTATAAGGATTTCTGATACTGTGTTGAATAGTAGAGGTGAAAGTGGAAATCTTTGATTTGTGCCTGATCTTAGAGGGAAGTTTTGCAGTTTTTCCCCATTGAGGATGATGTTAGCTGTGAGTTTATTGTATGTAATCTTTACTTTTTTGTTTGTTTGTTTTTTGTTTTTGGGCCACACCCTGTAACGATCAGGGCCTACTCCTGGCTTGTGGCAACCATATGGGACACCGGGGGATCGAACTGCAGTCCATCCTAGGTTAGCGTGTGCAAGGCAAATGCCCTACCGCTTGTGCCACCACTCTAGCCCCTTGATTACTGTCTTAATTTCCAAGAAAATAATTGGTAAATTGAGCTGTTCATATCATATTCTCTCTCTCTCTCTCTCTCTCTCTCTCTCTCTCTCTCTCTCTCTCTCTCTCTCTCTCTCTCTCTCTCTCTCTCTCTCCTCTCTCCTCTCTCCCTGCCCCCTTCTTTTTCCCTATCCCCTCCCAATCTCCCCCTCTCCTTTCCCTCTCCTTTTCCCTATTCCACTCACAGCTGCCTCAGTGCATACTTCTATTTCAGGGAACCATATGAGACACCAGGGTTTGAACTTGAGTTAGCTGTGTGCAAGGCAAGTAAGTGCCTTACACAGTAAGCACCTTAGCCACTAAACTGTTTCTCTGGCTTCCTAGTTTGTATTAATGTCATACATTCTTTTGTATTTCTGGGGTGTCTTATAATTTCTCCTCTTTCATTTCTGGTTCAATTAGAAAACAACCTTCTGGTTTTATTTATTGTTACTGATTTTACATCGTTGACTTTCACTATGATTTTTTTTTCTCCTACTTTCTTTACACTCCATTAGTTGTTCTTTTTCTAGAGGTGTAAGTTAGGTCACTTATTTCTTCTATTCTTGTTTCCTATGAATGTCCAGAGTCATGAACTTCCCTGCTAGTACAGTTTTTGCCATGTTTCATAGGTTTGGTAGCTCATGTCTCCATTCTTTTCATCCAGTAATCTTCTTATTTCTTTTTTAACTTCCTTCTTTTTCCAATGGTTGTTCAACTTCCAAGTGTTTGAATTTTTCCTTTCTTACTGTGTTTTATTTCCAACTTCAGAGCATTGAGATCTATAAACTTGATAAGATTTATATTTTCTTGATTTTTTTGAGACTTGTTTTGTGCTTCACATATGCTGTATTTTAAGAATGATCCACATATACTTGAGAATAATGTGTACACGGCCTTTTCTGAATAGAGGTCTCTATGCATGTCTGTTAAACCCATCTCGTTTTTATTTTTCTTTAAAGCTACTGTTTTATTTTTTACTCTAGTGGACCTAATTCAGTGGTGAGAATGTGGTATTAAAATCTTTTACTGCTATTGTTTTGTTCTTCACTTTTTCCTTTAGGCCTGCTAATAGTTTTAGGTATATTGATAACGGTTGTCTTATTAGTGTGTTGATTCTTTTGTTCATTATATTAAAATGTTCATCTTTTCCTACCTTTTTATATTGAATTCTATTTTATCTGCCTACATGATTGCTTTCTAGCCTTTTACTTTTTGAATCTTTATCATGAGTTCAGTTGAGTTTCTAGTAAGTAGTGAAGATTAGGTTCAGATTTGTTGGTTTTTTTTTTTTTTTTTTTGTATCTGTGTTTTTAGGCTACACCTGGCAGTGCTGAGGATTACTCCTTGCTCTGCACTCAGAAATTGCTCCTAGCAGGCTCAGGGGACCATATGGGATGCCAGAGATCGAACCCATGTTTATCCTGGGTCAGTCATATGCAAGGCAAACACCCTACTGCTAAACCTTCACCCAGCCCCTGAGTTCAGTTTTCTAATCCAACCAGCCACTTTATACCTGTTTTTTTGTTTTTTTCGATCACATGTTCAGGCCTTGGTCCTAACTCTACTCAGGGATCCTGTCTGGTGGGGTTTCTGAGAATATGTATGGTGCTGGGATTAAATCCTTGTTGGCTCATTAATTTAAACCACCCTACGTACTGTACTATCTCTCTAGCCTGACTCTACGCTAGGGGTCTCAAACTCAATTTACTTGGGGGCTGCAGGATGCAAAGTCAGGGTGAGGCAGGGCCGTATAAGGGATTTCGCTTACCGAATATTTGCAATAAAAAATCGCATTAGTAAGAAAAAAACCACAAAAAAATCGCATTAAACATTTGCATACCCCAAACAGAACTGCTCGGGGTATGCAAATGTTTAATGCGATTTTTTTCTTACTTATGCGATTTTTATTGTGATTATTCGGTAAGCGAATAATTGCGAATACTGCGATATTTGAAGGCCAGCTGCAGGCCACAAAATGTTGTATGGAGGGCCACAAACGGCCTGCAGGCTGCGAGTTTGAGACCCCTGCTCTACGCCTTTTGATAAGTGTGTTCAGGCCATTGACATTAAGCAAAAATATGAACAAAGAACTTTATGTCATCTTCTGTGTATTCCTATAGTTAATCTTCATTTCCTTAGCATTTATTTATGAGGCCATTTAATGTATTTGTAGGGCTGGTTTAGTTACCAAGAACTTCTTTAGCTGTTCTTTGTCAGTGGAGTCTTGTATTGCACTGTTCAATTTGAATGATAAACTACCTGCATGAATTATTTTTCTTTTGGATGCCTGTTTTATTCAGTGTTTTGGATATATTATACCATTCTCTTCTAGCATTTCATTTAAAAGATTTGCTGTTCTTTTTTTAATTGAATCACCATGAACTACAAAATTACAAAGATATTCATGATTGAGTTGCAAGGACAATTTTCAAACACCAGTGCCCTCACCAGTGTCCTCTACCCTCAATTAATGTCCTAGTTACCCTTCGGGTATACCCCTGAGACTGCTTCTGAATGCTGTGATTTTGTTTTTTAATGAGGATTTTTTTCTGCAGGTAATATTTGATTCTATTCTTGCTTCTCTCAGGATAGTTTGCTTGGCTCTTGCATTTTAATTATTATGTGTCTTAGTATTTTTTTGATTGGTATTCTTTGTACTTCTGGATCTGGGAACTTTTCAGCTATTATTTTCATGGCAAAGAATTCTTTGTCGGGCCCAGAGAGATAAGCACAGCGGTGTTTGCCTTGCAAGCAGCCGATCCGGGACCAAAGGTGGTTGGTTCGAAGCCTGGTGTCCCATATGGTCCCCAGTGCCTGCCAGGAGCTATTTCTGAGCAGACAGCCAGGAGTAACCCCTGAGCACAGCCAGATGTGGCCCAAAAACCAAAAACCAAAAAAAAAAAAAGAATTCTTCGTCACTTTCCTCTCCTTCTAGTGCTTAATAACTAAGACATTGTTTCTCTTTAAAGTACAGTAAATAAATATTATATACTTAGTAGTAAACAAGCGCTTTCTAGGAAAATCAGAGCAAAGAGGTCATACTTGATTATCATTTTCACATCCTGTCTGTTTGGTTTTTGGTAGTGCTGAGATCAAGCCCAGGGCCTCAACACACAGCACGCTTCTGTTCTACTTGTGAGCCACAATCCTGGCCTACCTTCGTCCTCTTTTCTGTGAGCCTACAAGTTAATAAGTTTTATCAATCTGCTACAATGATACAAACTCAGTAACATTTCATATGGGATAATTAGGAATAGTTCATGAAGTAACTGGCAGTTATTACAAACTGCCATGTGAAAAATCAGTATATCTTATGGTGCAATATGTTCACCATTAAAATTACACTAAGGATTTTCCAAATGTGCTAGAACATATAGTGTAAAATTTTGCATTAGCCACGTGCATTATGAAAATGTGATATTCAGTCAATAAAAGTTCATATTTTACGTGCTTGGTGATCTAGATTTTAGTTGAATGAAAATTTACAACAAATGAAGGTAAAACTGATTAAAATTTTTAGAAAAAAAATGTTCTCTTTCAAGGAAATGGGTCCTGATGACTATGAAGAATTGGAAGAGGAAGAAGAGGAGGAGGAGGAAGATGATGATGATTCTGCTGATATGGACGAATCTGATGACGAGGAGGAGGAGGAGAGAAGAAGAAGAGTCTTTGATGTCCCCATTCGCAGACGTCGCTGCTCTCGCCTTTTTTAGCAAATTTCTTGCTGTTGGATGCTCTGTTAAATAGATTTCTGAATAATGTAAATAACTAAATTGTTCTCAGCATATAGCAGGAAAACTAGCATGAAATATTGTCTCAGGCCCTGGTTCTATGCGACACTTTTTAGGAATTGGGTTCTTTTGGTTTCACTTTGTGTTTTGAGATGAGGAATGGGGATTCTTTCTTTTACTTTTTTTGGAAGTCAATGGAAAAATAGTTTCTTGCTAAGGAATAGACATTTTTTGGTTTTAAAATATTTTATACTTACAAAAAGTTGGAAAGGGGAGGAAATTGTTTTGAATAAGGATTTAAAATGTAGTAGCAATATCTATATAAGGATAGGGAAGAACTACATGACTGATTCTGTACAAAGATTTCTTGCAGTTGTGTTATTTAGAAATGAACAGAATTTGTAATTAGGCTAATCCATTTAGTGATTCCGATATATTTTATACTCATAGGGGACTTAATGACTAAATAACTTGAATGCTGGTTGTTTGTCCTTTCTTAGACAATCTATTCTTGAATTTAAATTTTTCATCACCACAACCTTGAATTTAAATTCACTATGACCTTGATCTTGAATTTAGTCTTCAATTCTCCTGACCTTTGATTTAAAGTTTTCGCACTATGACCTTAAATTTAAAGTGCTTTAATACTACAATATTTATCATATTGTTCTCAGATGTATCATTTTTGAAATGTAGTGTATAAAAGTATACATTGTATTATTTATTAACAAAAGATTCTTCATAATGTCTCATGTAGTCAGAGTTTGTAAATACTGCTTCTGTTATGTTTCTCCTTTATACACTTGACTGTCAAACTTTGTGATAAGTGACATGAATTTATGTTAAGATTTAGTATGTTTTCCTGAAAAGTTGATTTTTCCCCCCCTGTAATTATATAATTGAGAGTTTGGAATGAAATCCAGGTGTCAAAATTCACATTTCAAGACAAAATTTTGGTTCTGGTTTTGTATTTTGTTTAACTTTCTGTTTATCATAATCATAATAAGCTCTTGCGGTTAAGTAGATAAATGAAATCCTTATTCTTTGGCCTGTTACCAGATGTTACTAGAGGCCCGTTTGGTCATTTGCTGACTTGATTCACATGCTGCCTGCACTTCACCTGCATCTTCCCGAAGATTAATTCTTTTGTAGGGGAAAGTGTACAGAGAGGAAGTTAAACACTGGTTAAAGCAGCTGCCATCAGGGACCATGAAGACTGGTTTATCCTTTTCTATTGGTATAGGTCAAAATATTTTGAAGCACAGTGAGTGGTTTTACCTAGCTTTTATTTATATATTTATTCATTTCATTATTATTAGTTTTGGGGTACAAAGGACCAAACTTAGATCTCATGCATATAAGATATGTGTTTGACTGGTAAGCCAGATCTCCATTCCCTTTCTACTTATTTTAAAAAGTAGATCATTTTTCTGGCTGCTAGATCCCTCTCTTAGACCTGGTTCTCCTTTTATTTAATCAACACATATAATTTTTTTTTACTACAAAAGTAGCTTAAAATGAGTTTATGCTGGAGATAAATCTAACCTTAATATACATTGATATTTCTATTTTCTGTAGGACCTTGTACTCTTCAATTTTAAGAGCTTTTAACAAATGAGTGAAAATTTAAACTCATTTTGAGGTGGTATTATCAGGATACCCAAGAAAAAGAAATGGACTTTATACACCCAAAGTAAATTTGGCTGAGTTTTTTTTTTAATGGTAGTGCAATGGAATTACCATTCTAATTATTTTCATCTTTCTCTTCCATCCTGAATACAAGGCTCGTCTTAAATCTCACATCATGATTTCCAGGTGACACTTGCAGTCATATTATTCTCAGGAAGGGTGATGAACATAAAAGTAAAGAGTCGGGTATAAAGCTGGAGAAATAATACAGAATGGTGTTCAGCAGTCCTGTGAAGGGAGTACAAATGAAGCAGGAATGAAAAAATTAGTATGAGCATTTTGGACACCTGCTGTTAAAAAAAAAAAAACAGTAATAGCCAACTGAGATGCTGCAGGCCTTAAATGGGCCAGTAGGCAGTAAAAGTAAAGTGAGGAGAGAATAAAATTCAAATACTAAATGATACAGTGGAAGGGGGTTGGTGATTAAATAGGCAGACATGGGACAGCATTGATTCCCAGGTTTCATTTAGCAAAAAGAAAAATTTTTCAGGAAAAGTTTTATTTTAGATATGAGTTAAGAGTTGGACATCTTGGGTTCAGCACAGTGGTGCTAAAGGTAAGGTGTCTGCCTTGCCAGCACTAGCCTAGGATGGACCGCGATTTGATTCCCCGGCATCCCATATGGTCCCCCAAGCCAGGAGTGACCCCTGAGCGCATAGCCAGGAGTAACCCCTGAGCATTACCGGGTGTGGCCCAAAAACCAAAAAAAAAAAAAAAAAAAAGTTGAACATCTTGTACCATACTTAAGAAGGACATTCATGTGAGCTACTAATTGGAGGATATGAATATGAAAACCAAGGGTGTGATCAGGTGCCTAAATAATAGATATAATAGATTTTCAGATAACCTACAAACATATTAACAAGCTAAAGTAGGTGCATTAAAGCTCTGGTGCTTAGTTATGCCAGGAACACCTATTGAGTGACTAGTAGAAGAGAATCTTAAAAGTACAACTTTTCTTAGTGGTAAGACTTGAAAGTATGGGGCCAGGCAATAGCACAGCGGTAAGACATTTGCCTTGCATGTGGCCAACGCAGGACGGACCCTGGTTCAAGTCCCGGCATCTCATATGTTCCCCCAAGTCTGCCAGGAGCGACTCTGAGCGCAGAGCCAGGAGTAACCCCTGAGTGCCACCTGGTGTGACCCAAAAACAAAGACTTGAAAATACAATGACCTGGATATGAAACCAAGAAAGTGAAATCTCAAACTCTGAGAGTATCAAAGGGGTAGAGATATTAAAAATAAAAAATAACATAAAATATTGCAAGCGAAAGAGTATGTATACAAGCCTTCACATGAAATAATGTATTGAGTGTTTTACACAAACACATATTGTTGAAGCAATTTTTTACACTCAATTTACAAGATAAGATTGGGGCATCATCAAATGCAGCCCATTTTCTGATATCCCAAAGCCATCAGTGGATGCTGGTGAAGTCATATATCTTGGTCCGTTACATGATTTCAACCCTGTCATTTGTGATTGCCCAACCTGGGATATTAGTCACCTGTGTTTCTTCCCTCTTGTTTCAGCAAAACCAGTCTTGAAAACGCAATCTTCTATACTGAATAACAGGATCTTATGCAGCTCAAAGCAGTGTCTTGGAGAAAATGATGTACTATAAGCCTGTGCGTGTACGTGTGAAAATGGTGTACTGTATGGTTACTATAAGCCTGTGCACGTGCGTGCGTGCGTGCGTGCGTGCGTGTGTGTGTGTGTGTGTGTGTGTGTGTGTGTGTGTGTGTGTGTGAAAATGGTGTACTATATGGTTCTGGTTCCAGGCCAGCCTATATAACTCTTAAGAAATTCCTAACTTAATTTACTTTAGCTCCAAACAAGTCAAAAGGCTTGACTAACAGAAAGGTAGAGAGCCTGAGAGAAGAGTCTCAGGGCTGCCTAATCAGACCAGTGAAAAATGGTTGGTTGGGATAGCCCCAAACATTTTAATGGCATAATTTTTTTTAAATAGGAAAACCAGAAATCTTAAGAGTTTTATTTTCTTAATTTTTCATCACGAATACACAGAGGACACCACACCTGTTGACAAGTCTGTAATGTCTGCATGTAATCAAAACTATGGGTTTTTTTTTTAATCTGGATTCAGAGCTTTCATCATTTTGAACATGGTAGATGCCCATTTTTGGTGTTCTACATTTACAGTAGGCATAAAACCACTGCGCTTTATATTGTCAAAGTGAAAACTAGCAATGGTATGCTGACCATTGCTGTAAGAGAAGCAGTCAGTTATGCTGAATATTTTGGAGAATAAAAGACCAAATAAAATGCCAATTGTGAAGAGAGTGTCTGATGGAATTCATATTTGATAGTCCAAGTATATCTCTCCATATTTATATATGGATTTGTTTTACTTTAGCCATTGCGGTTTACAATTCGCAAATATTTGTCTCTGATATATCTTTTTATTATGGCCTTTATGGTGCAAAAATCTTAATTTCATGCAGTCCCATTTGTCTTTGTTCCTATGTGCTTGGCCATTGGTGCTGAATAATTGACGATGCCTCTAGATTTCATAAAAGGTTTGACCTGTGTTTTTCTTGATTAATTTATGGATTCAGGACTGATCTTGAGACCTTTCATCTATTTTGTAAATTTTTCTGTTGTTTGCATATAGGGATGCCATGGATTTTTGTGTGCCTCTTATAACCTGCCACATTGCTGTCCATTGTTTCTTTGTTTTGTAGTAGACTCTTGGGGGATTTTAATAGTATCAAGTCATCTGAAAATACTGGTAACTTGACTTCTTTTCCAATGTGAGTGCCCTTAATATTTCCTTCTTGATTAATCTCTATAATAATTTCTTTTTTTTTTTTTTTTGGTTTTTGGGCCACACCCGTTTGATGCTCAGGGGTTACTCCTGGCTATGCACTCAGAAATCGCCCCTGGCTTGGGGGACCATATGGGACACCGGGGGATCGAACCACGGTCCGTCCGCTAGCGCTTGCAAGGCAGACACCTTACCTCTAGCGCCACATTCCCGGCCCCCTCTATAATAATTTCAAGCACTCCCATAGCAATATTGAAAATAGTGAGGACTTCCTGGGAGCCGGGAGTCTAGCAGGAGGAGGCTTGGCAGGCCCACGCCATGCCGGAGGCCTGCTTGGCCAGGCCTAGGGGGGGGTGCGGGATTTGGGTAACCCCAGCACCCCTCTGCCGCCTTGCTCCAGATCTCCAGGGCTTCCCCGGGCCACACCCCTGGGCAAGCCGGTGAGTTGGGTCCCTTGGTGGAGTTTGAAGGTACCCTAGGCCTTCCCCCACTATCCATGCGGCTCCTTAGGGAGGGTCTGGGTGGGGCTCTGAACTTCTGTTCTCCCAGCTTCTTGAAGGATCTCTCCTTCCTGGGAGCCGGGAGTCTAGCAGGAGGAGGCTTGGCTGGCACTGGTAATCTCTGTCCAGTCTATATTTTCAAAATCGCGCGGGGGCTATTGCCCCCGCGCGCACAAGAAACATTAATAGTACTCTCACAAGAAACATTAATAGTACTCACTATCATTGAATTATGTTTTTATGTATGCAGAATGTCCATTTTGTACTCTGCCCTTTTGCATACCCCTTCATAAGTTCATATTTCTCTTTAACTTCTGTAACTCCTATCATCATTACTCCTTTTTTACCCTTTCTAACTTAAGTACTGTTGAGTCCTAATTCACAGACCAAAGTGGTGCCCTAGAGTTAACACCCACCCAACTATTTTAAAAGGCATAAAAAGGACACATATCTTTTCAACATTTTATGGGTGTTTTCTTTGACGGCTATAACTTTTGCTAAATACTTTCTTATACAGTGATGATCCCCCCCCCCATGTTTTTTATCTTCTCTTTATGAACTGCTCAATATGGAATTTGGTGTGAAAGAATCCCTCAGTTTAATACTTATGTTTGAACCAAGTCATGGGTCTTGTTGGAAATGTTCTTATTCCCCCATATATCTGATAGCACCACGTGGCTTTATATCTTGTTTGCGTAGGCACACTAACATAGGAAAATACTATACATACCAATAAGTTCTTATCTAATAGAAATGGGAACTCACAAATCTTGTAGTGCAATGAGACCTTACACCCTGAACATTGACATAAAGACCTGGCACAGGCCTCAGAAGAATGGGCATTCTCCATTTACCCCTTGATCTACAGAAGACATTTACAAAACATCCAAGGTTGTATATAACATCACCTGGAGGCATTCCTGTACCAGGGACGACCCTACAGCTGCTCTGACATCGATCTACTCAAAAGAGACATCCCTTAACACTGAGAAGACAACAAGAACAATGACCTGTTTACTGGACAGGGCTTGCTGTATTGCCCCTTTATGGTGAGGTTTGTCTATAACATCACCTGGAAGCAATCCTCTACCACGGAAGACCCTACCACTGCTCAGACATCGTCCTGCTCAAAAGAGACTTCCCTTAACACTGAGAAGACTTAACAACAACAACCTGCTTACAGGACAGGGCTTCCTGCATTCCCCTTTCATGGTGAGGTGAAACGAAAAGGCACTCCACATCATGACTTCAATGTAGGACATGCAGATTCCAGAATCTTTAATACAGAAACATGAGACCAACAACAGAGACTGTGTGATAAGTGTGTTGGCGCTACGGACAATGTCTTGGAGCGAACGATAACTTTCCTGAGGCCTAGAGCTGGTCTTATGCCAGGAAACTTCAGGGGTAGGATCTCTTTGTATTTAGGCCAAGGCTATTCCTTTCCATGCCTCTCATATTTTGGAGGGCCTATGCAAACAACAATTGCCACTCTAACACCGTTTTTACTGTGCTCCTTTGACTCTAATCCTTAAAACACACCCACTTAAAATTTGAGGTTAACTTAAGCTAATATGCATGTACATGGAAATGTAAAAAATACTATGCCTCTAATGTTTAAGGAGTTACGTAAGTTTGATGGCTTTAGATTGCCTTGTGTGCTGTTAAGAAATATTATAATGTGCTACAATCTGGGGACTTGAGGGAAAAAGTAATTGCACATGGATTCTGTTTTATTTATCTTAACTTTCTTTGGTGAAAATTCAAAGTTAAGATATCAGCAAGGGGACTTCTTCTGATAATTATGTTATGGGTGATTGTCCTTCCACTGTAACTTTACCTTATCCTCTTTCTTTGCATCTTTTGTTCTCATAATTCATAATAAAAAATTATAAAAAAAAAAAAAAAGAAAATAGTGAGGAGAGCTGGCAATTTTGTCTTATGCTTGATCTTAGAGGGAAGGCTTTCAGTTTTTCACTATTAAATATTATCTATGGGTTTGTGTTAAAATGACTTTTATATTGAGATAAGTTCCTTCTATCTCCCTCTTATCAAGAGTTTTATATTCATCAATGGGTATTGGGTCTTGTCAAATGCTTTCTCTGCATCTATTGATACAGAGTAGGAGAATCTTTACAACTCTAGAAATCTGTTGTTTTAATCTGTTGCTGTTAGTGCAATTTGGAAAGCCTATGATTTTATCTTCTTTTTGTTTGTTTGTGTTTCTTTGGGCCATACCCAGTGGTGCTCAGGGACTACTCCTGGCTCTGCATTCAGAAATCACTCCTAGCTTGGGGGACTATGTGGGATGCCAAGGATCGAACCCACATCTGTCCTGGGTCAGCCATGCGCAAGGCAAATGCTCACTGCTGTGCTACCACTCTGGCCCCTAGATTTTATCATCTTTGTTTTTGTCTCTCCCATAGTCATAGGAGACAGAATCTTCTGTACTGAGATCAGAGTGTCTCGTGGTCCTGACAAAGCACTTACTCTTGGAGAAGGAACTGTGCTTTGGATCTATTCCCAGAACTCTTTATATTATAGTTTGTTTTGATTTTTAGTTTTTGAGTCAGCAATACTCAGGCTGGCTCTGTGCCTAAAAATCACTTCTGGCAGGATCAAGAAACTATATGGGATGCCCAGGATCAAACCTGGGTCAGCTAAATGGAAACGCATATGCCCTACCTGTTGTGCTATCACACCAACCTCACCCAAAACCAATTTAAAGGCCTTTCTGCCAGGGCTAGAACACTATCCAAGTAATAACTGGAGCCATCAAGCTGCATCCTCAAAGGGAAGTGCAGATCAGGTCAGTGGTTGTGATCCTAGGCCATTCGTGTAGGTATTCAATCCAGAACAGATTTAATTTTGCTTTCAAATAGGTCACAAGCAAAAAATAGACTGTAATAGAAAGATTTTAAGGGTTGAGAGATCCTGATGTCAATGAAGAGCTTCAGAGCTGCCTAATCTAAGAGCAAAGGCAAGTGGGAGTTTTTCATGTGCAAGAAACACTTGAATGAGAATTAAAAATGTTTTAAAACACACATACATACAAGAGGTATGGAAATCCAGAAGTGATGGAATTTCCTTTCTCTCTTTTGGTGGCAAACTGGAGGCGTACACCATTATCTTCCTTGGCTTGAATGGTCTTTATCTAGACCTGCCACCAGTCTTGTGAATCTGAACTGGGAGTCTGTGTCACTGTTATCACAAACTAAGCACCAAGTATCCTGAATCTGACCTTGTATGTTTGGTTTTCTTTGGGGTAATATATACAGAAACATGTTGGGACACAAGCAGAACAGAGCCTCGTTAACATATTAAGTTGAGCGGGGAGAGTTCCTGGGTCAGTCCTTGCTGGGATCTGGAATTTGGGGACAAGACTAGCAAATCTCGGGGGCACATCGTGAGACAACTTGTGCATCAGTCCAAGAACAGCTGGGTTGGGGCCACTAGAGACCCAGGTCAAGTGACCCACAGTTCATAAATGAGGTCAACTCCAGTATCTCAACGAATCCCAAGGTGGAGTAGGGTTAGCCTTCCTTAGGAGCCTCTCTGGATGTAGAAAGAAGGTCCCTAACATGCCCCCTAGGAACCTGGTCATTGATGCATTCTACGTCTTGTGTTCAGAGAAATCTGTGAGAAATAAAGGATTTAGCTAGATATCAGGACTATAGATTTGTCATAGAACCAAAAATAAAACTACCCACTCATCCTTTTGTTTAAATGTTCCTTTCTTTCTAATGTCCCCTATGATATCTCTATATAAAAATAACTCCAGTGATACTGGAGAGATAGTAAAGCAGGCAAGATGCTTCCCTTGCACACAGCCAACCTGGTTTGAATACCTGGTATTTTATATGGTTCTCTGAGTCCTATCAGAAGTGATCCTTGATTGAAGAGGCAAGGGTAAATACTGAGCACTGTTGGGTGTAGGCCCAAAGCAAAAATAAAAGTAAGATAAATCACTTTTTGTGTCCAATTAGGCAATATGGATTCCAACAGCTTCTAAACTGCTAGTTTGTATTCAGTAGTGCTTTCTCGACATCAACATGTCTCTTGAGTGGTAGTAGAATTAGATTTTCATAGTTGCACCCCTTTCTTTATTCTACACAACCCCTTTAAAACCATGTATTTTAGTGATTAATGAAAGCCTCGTTTTATTTTTATTTCATCCAGAGCCAGTGAAGCATATAATGATTTTAGTAGCCTAGGATCAGGCTCAGTGTGCTTTTAATCCCATTAGATGTGGGCATACCTGGAGTTTTAGGCAGTTAGATGACTGCAGAGTTAGTGGATTTATAGTGAGTTTAGGCTATTGACATGGTGGTGGTTGTGGAATGTATGTGCAGCTGCTGAGGCTTCAGCAGGGCAGGGGACTTACCCTATCCCCCTTCGGAAGTGCCCTAGTATGATCAGCTGCAAGACTACCATGATTAGTGGATTTATATGGCCTGTCTTGCCTCTCTTTAGAACAGGGGTCTCAAACTCGCGGCCCGCGGGCCGTTTGCAGCCCCTCCGTACAACATTTTGTGGCCGGCGGCTGGCCTTCAAATATCGCAGTATTCGCGATTATTCGCTTACCGAATAATCGCAATAAAAATCGCATTAAACATTCGCATACCCCGAGCAGTTCCATTCGGGGTATGCAAATGTTTAATGCGATTTTTTGCGATTATTTTTCTTACTAGTGCGATTTTTTATTGCGAATATTCGGTAAGCGAAATCCCTTATGCAGCCCTGCCTCACCTCGACTTTACATCCTGCAGCCCCCAGGTAAATTGAGTTTGAGACCCCTGCTTTAGAAAGTTGAATGAGAGGTGCTGGCAAAAATAGCAGTGGATGAGCATCATGGACAGGGCTCTCCAGTACCTAGTTTTGAGAATACTGGTTATTACTTGTTGGTTTTTTATTCCCTGTGTCCTTTCTACAGTCTGTAAAAAAAAAAAAAAAAAGGAAACAAAGGAAGATGCCTTCTGCTTGAGATCCTGCTCATTCTTGGTGTAATTCATTATTTAGTTAACCAGATGACGTGAACCTGTGGAATCTAAGCTTCCTTGGCCAACCAACCTCTTTTAAAAAAAATTGTTCCCCACTTACTTTATTGAGGTAGCAATGATTTACAATGTTGTTAATGGTCGTTTTATCTATATATTGTTTCAACATTATATCCAGCACTAGAATTTCCACTTTCCATCTCTCTTTAACCTTCAGATAAACTCAGTTCTATAGACCAATTTTCCAGTTGTTTCCTTTGGCCATTTGTTATTCCCTTCTATGAAAAGACAATTCTGTATTCGTCCATTTCTTTCTAACCAACTTCACTCAGCATGGTGCCTTATATTTTCATCTAAAGCACAGCAAATTGTATGTTTTCATTTTGTTTACAAATGCTCACTATTCCATTGTACATATATATGTATTCTATATATTCTGCATGTGTATATATTATATTGTACATAGTATATTCCATTGCCATAACTTTGTTGTTCATCTATTCACAAATGGACGTTTGGATTTATTTCCATATCTTAGCTATTATACTGAGTGCTGCAATGAGCATAGATACTTATATATCCTTTCAAATTAATGTTTAATGTGCTTTGGTGTAGCAACCCAGGACCATGCCCAGGAGAGATAAATTGGTGTGTGTGAGAGGGTAGAAACAGTGTATCTGAATGCGTATGAAGTTTGCTGCTTCAGGGGGGTATGTTGCTGAGAGAGAGAAAGAGAGAGGGGTGGTAATCTACTGGCTAGAGAGGGCCAGGGGAGGCCTGTATGTCCGACCTTTGAGAGAGAGAACAAAGAAAGGTACCTGCTGGACCATTGTCCATTACAGGGAGCTTGTCCAAGGGGCATGTGCAGGGGCTTTTTCAGGCCCAATTCCAAGGGTGTGTCTAAGGGGCATGTCCAGATCTAATTACTGTTATAAGATAGTAACAATATATATACATATATATCAACACTTTGGGGACATATTTCATGAGGTGCTTTTTCTGAATTGCATGAACCTTCTATTCTTACTTTCTTGAGACTCTCCATAGTGCATTTTAGAGAAGTTGAACCAGATGACATTGCCATGTGAGGGTTCCTTTTTCACCAACAACACTGGTTGTTCTCATATATGTTGTTCTCATTGGTGTGAGATAATATCTAATTGTTTAATAAGTGACTATGAGAAATTTCTCATATGCCTATAGACATCTTCTTGGAAGAAGTGTCTGTTCATCTCATTTTATAGATAAAGCTATTGACATTTCTGTTACTGAACATTTTTTACTTTATTTAAGGAAAATGCATCAATAGTTAACAAGTTAACCATAATGCATTTGTGTCCAGATACATTAAAGCATCATTATTGGAAAAAAAAGAATAAAAAGAAAAAGGAAGAGAAGAAAGTTTTTAAAAAAGAAAGGGATCAGAGAGATAGCACAGCAGTAGGGTGTTTGCCTTGCACAAAGCCAACCCAGGACGGATGGTGGTTCGAATCCTGGCATCCCATATGGTCCCCTGAGCTTGCCATTTTTGAGAGCAGAACCAGGAGTAATGCCTGAGCACCACCAGGTGTGACCCCCCCCAAAAAAAAGAAAAAAGAAAAGTACTGTAGCAAGCACATTTATGAAAATTATTGTATGAAGTCAGTAATACAATGGCAGAAAGCTTAATAAACTTCTGTTGTTATCTGTCCATTTTGTTAAATTGGTGTGTTCCTATAGGAATAACAGCATCAAACAAATAAAGTTGTCCAGAATTTCAAAGCACTGTGACTGTTACTGCAACTTTTAGGGGTGTATACTGAGTTACCAGGCCTACTAGAAGAAGGAAGATATGAGAAGGGGGAAGGGTTCCCACATTTGAGCCCTGGGATATCAGCCCAAATACCAGTGTACCTGAAGTTAATCAGATTGGTATGTCCAAGATGATGAGCTGTTGGAAAAATGGTAATTCTGGATGGAGGTGTGGCTTTGGCAGGACAGGGGGTTGGCCCACCTCCTCCTGAGATAGCCAGCTTTCTGCTGCATGGGCTGGTGTTCCCATGATCTTTCATGGCTCGATCTACATCTCATTGGTAGAAAGAGTGAGTCTGTGGAGCTGGCCAGGTTCGAACATGGTGACCGCATTGTGGACATGGTTATAGCTGTCAGGCTTCCTGGAAGAAAGAAGATATGGGGGAAAAAGTATGCCTGCACTTGCTCAAAAAAGCCCTGGTGATAGCAGTCCCAAATATCAATGTACCTGAAATTTGGTGTCCCCAAAGGGAATTGTAGAGGAGTGATGAGGTTTGAATATGGCGGCTACTGAACTTTGTGAATGCTTCAGTTCTTGTAACTTTGTGAATGCTTCAGTTCTTGCATTCCAGCCCTTTATCTGATATATTCTGCACCGTTGTAGACGTCTTGCGTCTCAGCAATTCTCATGGGTCATAGTCCTTTTATGGGAGGAAAAGGGGTAACACGAGCGGACGAATATGAAATATGAAATGATACCACACGCAGTATGTGGGGTCAACACGTTTCTGGCAGGAGTGCGACAAGTTTAATTTTTGAGCAGGGGGATTTATAGGGGTAAACTTAGCCACAGGTGAAGAATAATTGTAATCACAAAGCCTAGTACAACAATAACAATACCTAAGCTATGGGTGTGACTATAAAAATTTTAAGTTACAAGAGAGAAGGGCACAGCTCAAGGTAACTCTTAGCAAGCTTGCTTTAAATGCAAAATCAGGATTAGGAGAAAATAGGAAATATCTAGAAACTTGGTCTTTCTAGGCTGGACTCTATTGTTTTAGAGGTTAAATGAAGGGAGGTACCAAATACCCAGGAATAAGCTTCCCTATTTCTAAAGGAGGGTCAAAAGTCAAAATCTGTATTCTGGTTATGCCCTTGATTACCAGAAACTGCAGCTGCAAAGGATATATTTGAAAAGGAGAGAAAAATTGTCTTTGCTTTTAGGGCTGACTATATCCAGAAAAAGGGGTTCTCAAATAAACTTTGGTGCTGGAATTTCTGAGCCAAATTATTTGATAATAATATTATTATCTATTATTTTGCCTGATATATACAAAGGAGAGATAGTTAAATACTGGCTGAAAATGTAATGCCAGGCGTCTCTTTGGAAATTCCTCAACCATCCACGCAGGGGGAAAAGGCGTCCACAGCGGGCCTTTTGAGGAACCCCATGGGGTTAAATTAGTTCTACCCACCAGGAAAATCTGAGGATACATCTGGTGGGCTGAGCCCCGGCACTGCACAAATATTTTCTCTTATTAGTAGTTTGTCTTTTTATTTTACCTTAAATTTCTTCTGCCATGCAAAATTTTTTTAGATTTTGGATCACACCCGGCAGAGCTCAGGAATTACTCCTGGCTCTATGCTCAGAAATCGCTCCTGGCAGGCTCAGGGGACCATATGGAATGCTAGAATTCGAACCACCGTCCTTCTGCATGCAGGCAAACGCCCTACCTCCATGCTATCTTTTTGGCGTGCAAAACTTTTTTAAATTTGATGAAGTCTCATCTGGTTATTTTATGTTTTTTGTCTTGTTTTGATTTTGGTTTTTGGGTTACACCCGGCAGCGCTCAGGGGTTACTCCTGGCTCTATGGTCAGAAATCGCTCCTGGCAGTCTCAGGGGACCATATGGGATGCCGGGATTCAAATGAATGACCGTCTGCATGAAAGGCAAACGCCTTACCTCCATGCTATCTCTCTGGCCCCTGTTTATTTTATGTTTTGTCTTCTTTGCCTCTTGAGTAAAATCATTCAAAGCCTTTCTGAGGTCCATTTCCTGAAGAGTTCTACTTATGTTTTACTCAATGTATTTTATGCTTTCTGTTCTAAGATTTAGGAAATTAATCTGCTTTGATATAAACTTTATGATGGTATAGATATGGCTCCAGTTTTGCTTTTTACATGTGGCATTCCAGTTTTCCAAGTACCATTTGTTGGATAGATTGACTGCTCCATTTAGGAGAGAGATACTTCAAAAAGTGAAGTATGGGGTTAACTGGTAAGAGAATATGTGTGGAAAAAGAATTTAATTTGGTTATGGGTGCTCTTCCCTGAAGAGAAATTGGATAGAATGGAGTAATGAGAAATGAGTATGTAAAGGAAAAAGTGAATACAAAGCAAATTAGAGGATTTTAAAGGTTGAAATATAATATCAACTCCTATATTAAAAATGAAGGAAGATGGGACCAGAGAGATAGCACAACAGTAGGCCATTTGCCTTGTGTGCAGCCAACCCAGAACAGACCTAGGTTCAATTCCTGGCATCCCATATAGTCCCCCCACTCCAGCCTGCCAGGAGCGATTTCTGAGCACAGAGCCAGGAGGAACCCCTGAGGGCCACTGGTTGTGGTCCAGTAAATATTTTTTTTTTAAAGTGGAGGAAGGCAATAGAGATTCCCAAAATTTAGACAGGGCAGAATATAAATAAAATGTGAATAAAATAGTAACAGACTTGGAGCTTGAGAGATAAAACAGGGGTTAAGGTGTTTTTTGCATTACACTAGCCAGCACAGTTTAAGGCCAGACAGTATGGTCCTTAATCACTGCCATGAGCCAATCCTTGAGCATAGAGTTAGGAGTAGTTTTTGAACAACATCAGGTGTGACCCAAAATCAAAGAAATCCATAGATTTACCTGCCACTTGAAGCTTTACCCTTGTTTAAGTCAGCTACAGATGTTTCTTAAGAAAGGGAGCTTGCTGCAAACATGGGAACAATCTCAACGGATTATCTACCTGAAAGATTGCCTGTGGCACTGGGAGAAGAAAACTGGGCGAGGACAATCGATTCCATAGCTGCATTATTTACATAGAGGGCGCTGCTGGCAGGGAAATGTGATTTGGTCACTACTTACTCCAATGACTGGGCTGGTTGCATTTTTTTCCTAATTGCTTTTTAAATAGATTCTTCTTATGGAACCTTTTGACCCAGTCTAAAAAGAGTTTTCTTTCAGTGTTTTGAGACCCTGGTGAGAAGGTAGAGGATAACAACGGATAATAAAGCTGCTTTTATTTAAACATTTAAGATCTAGCCTAGATTATTCACTTTTGAATTCCCCCTTCCAATTATTTTAAAGATTAAAGATTAATAATTTTGGTCTTGGGATTTTGTGGAACTAGATTGTTTCTCTTCCAGTAAGATGCTGGTGCGGGTAGGGGCTGTTGGGTTTTCTGGTGGCAGGAATGGTTGTAGTTCTGAACATTGGTTTTTTGGGCCACACTCGTTTGATGCTCAGGGGTTACTCCTGGCTAAGCACTCAGAAATTGCTCCTGGCTCGGGGGAACCATATGGGACACCGGGGATCGAACCGCGGTTGCGATCTTTCCTTGGCTAGCGCTTGCAAGGCAGACACCTTACCTCTAGCGCCACCTCGCCGCCCCCCCCCCCCGAACAAATTTTTTTTAATTTAATTTATTTTAAAAAATGCATTACATAGGTGACATAACTGATAATAATACATTTTTAGGAAGACCAAAAGCAACGTGTTTTTTTTAAAAATATAGAAAGTTGAGGGGCTGAAGAGATAGCATGAGGGTAAGGCAGTTGCTTTGCATACAGAAGGACGGCGGCGGTTCGAGTTCCGGCATCCCATATGGACCCCCAGCCTGCCAGGAGCGATTTCTGAGCATAGAGCCAGGAGTAACCCCTGAGCACTGCCGGATGTGACCCAAAGACCAAAAAGAAAAAAAATAGAAAGTAGAAAGAAAAACTAAAGAGATGAAAGAGAAAGGAAAGGAAAGGATTTATTTTTGAAAACTATTGACTCACAATGAGTTCATTGAAGCACCAGCAGAAAGTTTGGTAAGCTTTTCTTCTTCTTCTTCTTTTTTTTTTTTAAAAAGGATAAGTTTAAAAAAAATACAGCAATAACAGTGTGAGAGTGGGAAGTGTTGTTTGCATAGGCCCAGAAAAATATGGGTAAACGAAAGAAGAAAAAAAAAAGCCTTGTCCTAAATACAAAAAGACCTTATCCCTGAAGTTCCCTGGCATAAGAGCGATTCTGGGCTCCAGGCATACTAGGTTGTCCAACCCCTGAGTCATTCTCTGTGGCGAGTTTTGTTCACACATTAGGTGTTGTTGTTGTCCAGTTTCTGTAGTTAAAGATTCTAGTTTCTGTGTTTCATCGAAGTCAGGATGTGGAGAGTCCTCCAGTTTCACCTCACCATCAGATGCCGAGCATCCTGCCCTGCAAGCAAGTTGCTGCTATCGCTGAGTCATCTGGATGTCAATTGAACACTCCTTGGAGTAAAGTCAATGCCAGAGTGGTGGCAGGGTCTCTCCTGGTAGAGGTTTGCCTCCTGGTGATGTTGTAGACAATTGTGGTCATTTCCGTAAATGGTCAATGGTTCAAAGGTGTATAGGCAATGCCCATTTTCGGAGGTCTGAGCCAAGTCATTATGCCAGTGTTCAGAATATAAGGCCTAACTGCATTACAAAATTTGTGTTTCTATATCTGTTAGATAATAATTTAGTTTGCATATGTAGTATTTTCCCATTTTAATGTGCCTATGCAAAAAGAGAAACACTGCCACAATGTATTATTAGTGCCTCTGGGAGCCGAGGGAACAAGTCCAACAATCCCCTTAATTTGGTTCTAACATAAATTTTAAAGCCAAAGACTACCATAATTCCTTGTTAAACAGATCACAAAGAAAGAAAAACAAACCCACTGTACTCTGGTCCCCAGAAATCTCTCTTTATTTTTATTTTATTTTATTTTATTTTTTTTACTGCTGCTAGAAAGGAAAAATGGATGATCATTTCATGATAAACATTCTGAATACACAGTTGCTATGTTCAAACCGGGCTTGCTCCATAAACTCACTCTTTTCTGGAACAAAAAGTAAACTGAGCTGTGAAAGATTATAGCTACATTGGCCCATGCAGCACAAAGCTGGCTACCTCAAAAAAAAAAAAAAAAAAAAAAAGAGGATGGGTCAAACCCCCGCCCTGCTGAAACCATGCTTACTGTCTTTAACGCCCAGAATCACCATTTCCCCAATTGTGAGTATCCCCTGCTCCAATTTCCTGTTTATCTCACCTGAAAGATCAGAACAGCCCACTTCTGAAATGGGTGGGTAGAGGAGTCTGCCTGCGGGGAGAGAGGGAATAAAAGAGAAAGAGTTAGAGAGAGGAGGAGGTCAGAGATTATTGAATAGGAGCTGCAACTAACTCAGCACGGATGCATGGAAAGCAGCAGAAAAGAAGACAGGCAAGAGCTCTGGAGAAAAAGAGATGAGAAAGACATGGCTTAGGAGCAGTAGAGAAAATAACAGGCAGATAGACAAGAGGAGAAGCAGCAGAGAGAGGCTATTTGAAAAGTTAACATAGAAGCATGTGAGGAAATGCACATGGCGGATAGGACCGTGAAATAAAACTGGCTGACTCCTATGAAAGTTAAACTGACTGCTTGTGATAATTTCTCTGCCGTTATCCTGCATCTTCAAACCCACAGGCCGAAGGGGCTACAGGCGCCGAACTGTGCCAAGAAAGGCCTCATCCCACACACTAGGACTCTAGAGTCTAGACTTTATATAAAAACAACACCCAATGGCCTGTCTCATCACTGACCCTCTCCAGGGACACTGATCTGACCACACATCACCAGGGCTTTTTTGGGAGCTAGAACAGGCACCCTCTCCCCCACCCCCTCATCTTCCAGCTTCTAAGAAAGCCAAACTGTTGTAACCACGCCCACAAACACAGTCACTTTGTCCAAACTGGACCTTCTTCCAGGAGGCCCTACAGCTGAGTATATATGCCCCTAAAATTTGTGATATCATAGCTTTGAATTTCTGGACAACTTCATTTGTTTGATGCTGTCATCCCTAAGGGAATAACCCAACTTAACTGACTGGACATATAACATCAGCTTACTAAATCTGCCATTGTGTCAATGACTTCATTGATGATACGATAATTTTACAAATGAGCTTGTTATTTTATTTTTTATTTTTTATATCCTTTTTTCTCTTTCATGTTATTTTTATTTTAATGTTCATTCTTTTTCAATAACTTTGCTTTCACTTATCTAAAAACAAATGTATTATGATCAACTGTCACAATGAGATTCATTGGGGGCCAGGTGGTGGCGCTAGAGATAAGGTGCTTGCCTTGCCTGCGCTAGCCTTGGATGGACCGCGGTTTGATCCCCCGGTGTTCCATATAGTCCCCCAAGCCCGGAGCGACTTCTGAGCGCATAGCCAGGAGTAACCCCTGAGTGTCACCGGGTGTGGCCCAAAAACAAAAACAAAAACAAAAAAAAACACAATGAGATGCATTTCTTAAATAAAATTTTAAAAAGTAAACACTCTCTCAATTCAGTAATTGCATTCCCTAATGTTTACCCAAATAAGTTAGAAACGTATTTACGTACAAAAAAAAAACCTGCACACTGATGTTTATAGGATTTACAAATGCCCAAATTTGAAAGCAGCCAAGGTGTTCTTTAATAGGTAAATAAATTAATGGATGAATAAACATTGGTACCTCTAGGCAATTAAAATATTGTTCAACACTAAAAAGATATGAGCCATGAAATTATTAAAACATACAAAATAAACTTAAATGCATGGATCTAAAGTGAAAGAAATCACATCTGAACAGGTTCCATATAATTTAATTCACTGATGATAATGCATTCTCAAGAAGGAAGAACTGAGAGGACAATAAGATCAGTGGTTGCCAGTAGTTAGAAACAAAGAGAGAATGATGGGAAAGATGAACGGCAGAATTTTTCAGACTGTAAAATGACTATCGTCTCACGTATTTGTTAACCAGAATATGTAACACCAAGAGTGACCCCTGTGTGCACCATAGACTTGGAGTAATAATGTGAGTCCATGTAGATTCATTAGCTCTAAAACTTGAGTTACTCCGGATGTGGCTTATTAATACGGCAGGAAGCCGTTGGGAAAGGAGAGTGAGATCCCAGGGTACTTTACATCACTCTATAAATTTAGTTATAAGTAAACTAATTTTAGTAATGGATAATATATCTTTATAAATATTTTTTCTCTTAAACACAAATACCAAAACTTCAGCTACCAAAAAAAAAAAAAAAAGCAATATAGCCAAGATAGGAGACAACTACAGGTGAATGGACAAGAAGTTTGGAATGGAATATAATGTTCAGCCATAGGAAAGAACAAAATCCTGTCATTTTCAGCAATATGGTTGGAAATAGAAATATTGTTGAGTGAAGTCAATCAGAAGGACAGGAACAAATGCAGAATGGTTTCTCTCATGCAGGGGTCCTCAAACTTTTTAAACAGGGGGCCAGTTCACTGTCCCTCAGACCACTGGAAGGTCTGACTATAGTAAAAACAAAACTTATGAACGAATGAATCTCACTTAGCTATAGAGTATATTTTAATGAGTAGTTGGACTCGATTTGCTTGTATTTTGTTGTGGATCTTTGCATCTATAGTTATTAGGGTTATAAGCCTATAATTTTCCTTTTTTGGTAAGTCTATTTGCTTTTGATATTGGGGTAATTTCAGAGATATTATTTGAGGGGCTGGAGTACTGTGGGTTGGGCACTTGCCTTGCATGCAGCTGACCTAGGAACATATGTGTACTTGGCATACTATATGGTCTTCGAAGCTGCCAGGAGTAATCCCTAAGCACTTCTGGGTGTGGCATAAAAAGAAAAAGAAAAGAAAGAAAGAAAGAAAGAAAGAAAGAAAGAAAGAAAGAAAGAAAGAAAGAAAGAAAGAAAGAAAGAAAGAAAGAAAGAAAGAAAGAAAGAAAGAAAGAAAGAAAGAAAGAGAGAGAGAGAGAGAGAGAGAGAGAGAGGTAGGGAGGGAGGGAGGGAGGAAGGAAGGAAGGAAGGAAGGAAGGAAGGAAGGAAGGAAGGAAGGAAGGAAGGAAGGAAGGAAGGAAGGAAGGAAAAAAAATAAAGAAAGGAAAAGATAAAAGGAAGGAAGGAAGAGAGAGGAAAGAAGGGAGGAAGGAAGAGATAAAGAAGGGAGGAAAGGAAGGACGGAAGGAGGAAAAAGTAGCTGGGAACGTGTCTGGTTTTTCAGTTTACTGAAAGAATCTGAAATGGGTTGCCAGTAGGTTTCTTTAAAAGTTTTAAAGAACTGGGGCAGGAGCGTTAGCACAGTGGTAAGGTGTTTGGACCTGGGTTCGATCCCTGGCATCCCATATGGTCTCTGAGCCAGGAACAATTTCTGAGCACATAACCAGGAGTAACCCCTGAGCATCACCGGGTGTGGCCCAAAAACAAAACAAAACAAAACAAAAAAGAGTTTGAAAGAACCACTAGTGGGGGCCAGAGAGGTGGCACTTGAGGTAAGGTGTCTGCCTTGCAAGCGCTAGCATAGGAGGGACCGCGGTGCAATCCCCTAGTGTCCCATATGGTCCCCCCAAGCCAGGAGCAATTTCTGAGCGCATAGCCAGGAGTAACCCCTGAGCGTCAAAACTAAAAAAAAAAAAAAAAAAAAAAAAAAAAGAAAAGAAAAGAAAGAACTATTAGTGGAATTGAACCCAGGTTAGCCACATATAAGGCAAGTTCCTTACCCTCTGTACTATCTCTTTATATGGAGTTTTTGTTCTTGGGTAGACTCTTGATTAGCACTTAAATTTCATTGAAAATGATAGGCCTTTTTAGATGTTCCTTATTTTCTTGATTAAGCTTTGGGAGTTTATAAGGGTTCAAAAATTTAGTCATTCGTGGGCCAGAGCAATAGTATAGTGAGTAGGGTATTTGTCTTTCATTTGGTCAACCTGGATTGATCCTTGGCATTCCGTATGGTTACCCCAATCCCTCCAAGAGTGATTTCTGAGTTCAGAGCCAGGAGTAACCCCTACGTTGTGATTTCAAAAAAAGAATTTACCTCTTTTTTTCTAGGTTCTCTTGATTACTGTTATAAAAATCCTTAAAGTAATCTCTGATGATCCTTTAAATTTCTATAATATCTGTTGTGATGTCCCTTCATTTCATTTCTGATTCAGTTTATTATCTCTCTCAGTATTGCTAGTGGTTTATCAATCTTGTTCCCCCCCCCCCTGCCAAAGAACCAGCTCTTGGTTTCAGTGATCTTTAGGATATTTTATTTCCATTCTTTAAGTTTTATTATTTAATTTCTCCTACTTGCTTTGGGCTCCTTTTCTTGGTAATTTTAATATTTCTTAAGTTATGAAGTCAAGTTATTTATGTGGATCTATTCTTCCCACCTGCAGAATGCTTGAATAGCTATGAACTTTCCTCTTAACACTGCTTTGGCTGTGCCTCACAGTGGTAGATAGTGTCCTCATTCTTCTTTTTTTCCAGTAATCATTTGATTTCCTCTATGACTCATTGGTTGTTTATTGGTGAGCTGTTTAATTTCCAGGTATTTGAGTTGCTTATTTATGTTTAACTCTACATTTCAGAGCCTAACAGTCTGAGAATATAGGAATACAATTTCTATTTTTTTGACATTATGGAGGTATGTTTTGTGTCCCAGCATGTAGTCTATCTTGAGAATGTTTTATGTGTGTTGGAGAAAAATATATGTTCAACTTTGGGGAGGGAGGCTCTATATACATCTACTAAACCCCTCTCTTCCATTTCAAGAGGAATTTACTCTTATCAATATATACACAACAAACCAAGGGGTAGAAAAGCATATAAAGTAACTGTCAAAAGACATAACAATATACATTGATGGCAACACAATAGTAGTGGGAGACTTTAACAACCCACTCTCAACACTGGACAGATCAACCAGTCAGAACATCAACAAACAAGTGCCCAAAATGAGGAATTTGAAAGAACTGGGGTTAATAGACATTTATAGGACACTCCACCCCCAAAAATATGAACACACATTCTTCTCCAATGTACAATGGAACATTATCTAGAATAGACTATATGTTGGAGCACAATTGAAGTGTCCACAAACTCTTGAAGATAGAAATTTATGATCATTTCATATCATAATGTTTTGAAGGTAATAAAAAAGATAAAAAAAGAAAGGAAGAAAGAATGAATGAAAGAAAGAAAAAAGAGACAAGAAAGAAACAGAAAGAAAGAAAAAAAGGAAGACAAGAAAGGAAGGTTATGGAAGGAAGGAAGGAAGGTAGGAAGGAAGGAAGGAAGGAAGGAAGGAAGGAAGGAAGGAAGGAAGGAAGGAAGGAAGGAAGGAAGGAAGGAAGGAAGTAGAGAGAGAAGAGAAAAAGAAATGGAAGAAAGTAAAAGGGAGGTAGAGAGGGAGGAAGGATTTTAACATTGGAAAAGCTAATACCATATTATTAAACTATAATTAGATAAAGATAAAATAATATGTATTTATTCTTATAAATAAATTTTATTATAAGTAAAAATTCTTATAAATTATAATTTATAAATTATAAATAAACTTTTCTTATAAAATAAATATTCCTGGGGCTGGAGTGATAGCACAGTGGTAGGGCATTTGCCTTGCACACACATGATCTAGGACAGACCTGGGTTTGATCCCCCAGCATCCCATATGGTCCCCTGAGCCAGGAGCAATTTCTGAACGCATAGCCGGAGTATCCCCTGAGCGTTACTGGGTGTGGCTCAAAAAGAAAATAAATAAATAAATATTCCTAAAACAAGTACATTCTTTTAAAAATGAATAACATGTTCTTTAAAATAAACCATCAGAACCTGTGGGGCCCAAATTCCTAAAGGGGAAGTTCATATTGAACTTACATCTAAAGACAAGAAAAATATGTAATAAATAATCCGCCTTACATCTTGAGAAGCTAAAAAAAAAAAAAAAAGAGCTCTAGGGGCCGGAGAGATAGCATGGAGGTAAGGTGTTTGCCTTTTATGCAGGAGGTCATCGGTTCGAATCCCGGTGCCCCATATGGTCCCCCGTGCACAGGAGCAATTTCTGAGCCTGGAGCCAGGAATAACCCCTGAGCACTGCCGGGTGTGACCCAAAAACTACAAACAAACAAACAAAAACAAACAAACAAAAAAAAGAGCTCTAGCAGCCAGCTCCATAGACTCACTCTATTTTCAAAACAGATGTAAAGAGATGTAAAACAAGTTGTGAAAAATCATGGGTAAATCAGCCATGCAACTGAAAATGACAATCTCGAATAGAGAAGTTGAGCCAAGTCCTGCCCAATTAAAGCCACATCAGCTGCACCTACCTACCACCCACAACCATGATTTTACCAATGGCCCAGCTTCACTACTCAACCATGGAGCTTGAAGAGACACCAAAACAACCAAAACTCCAGTTATTCAAGTATTTGGGCTGACATCTCCAGGACGTTTTTGCAGTAAGTATAAACACCCTCCCTGCCTCTGCCTTCTTATACTTTCAGAAGTGCTGGCAGCTGAAAATATGCCTCACAAAAGCTGCAATATTAGCCACAGAACTTGGAATTCCTGGTTTGTGTGGCCACAAAATCCCAATTTCTTTCAGTACTGTCATCCTAGTAAGAACATATAAATTTACTTTTTTTTTTTTTTTGGTTTTTGGGTCATACCTGGCAGCGCTTGGGGGTTACTCCTGGCTCTATGCTCAGAAATCACTCCTGGCAGGCTCAGGGGACCATGTGAATGCTGGGATTTGAACCACTGACCTTCTGCATGCAAGGCAAACTCCTTACCTCCATGCTATCTGTCCGGCTCCTTACTTTTTTAATTAAAAAATTAATTTCTCTATTTAAGCACAATGGTTACAAAAATGTTGGGTTTCAGTTGGGTTTCAGTCGTAGAATGTACATACCCCTTCACCAGTTCAACTTTCCCACTCAAATGTCCTTCCATTCCTCCTCCCCCACCCACTGCCTGTCTTTGGGACAGGCATTTTATTTCTCTCTCTGTCATTGTCATTGTAGTTGTCAATGCAGTACTTTCTCTAACTTCACTTACCACTCTTTGTGGCAAGCTTCACATCATGGAATGATTCTTCTGTTTTTTTATTGTCTCTGGACATTATTAACATATTGTCTTTTTTAAAATTATATCCTACAGATGAGTGAGACTATATTCTGTGTCTATCTCTCTCCCTCTGACTCATTTCACTCAACATAATAGTTTCCAGGTCCATTGATGTATAGGCAAATTTCATGACTTGATTTTTCCTAACAGCTGCATAGTATTGTGTAGATGTACCAGTTTCTTTAGACACTCATCTGTTGTCAGGCATTTTGGTTGTTTCCAGATTCTGGCTATTGCAAATAGTGCTGCAATGTACATAAGAGTGCAGAGGGCATTTTTATATTGTGTTTTCGTGTTCTTTGGGCATATCTCCAGTGTGGTATTGCTGGACCATATAGGAGCTCAATTTCAAGTTTTTTTGGGGAATATTGCTACACCCCACTCAGGAAGGGCACACATCAGAAGTGTTGCACTCCTGAAAAAGAATTATTTGCCAAAAAGGCCCGCTTAGAGTAGTCAAATCAGTTACCCTTTGCGTGGATTGTTTGGCTATAATTCTAAACGTGGCTGTAACTATCTCTCTCTTTATTTTTGACCATTATTAGAAATTAGGCCTCAGTACTTCTTTTTTTTTTGTTTTTTGTCATTTTTGGGTCACACCCGGCAGTGCTCAGGGGTTATTCCTGGCTCCATGCTCAGAAATTGCTCCTGGCAGGCACGGGGGACCATATGGGATGCAGGGATTTGAACTGATGACCTTCTGTATGAAAGGCAAATGCCTTACCTCCATGCTATCTCTCCGGCCCCAGGCCTCAGTACTTCTAACAAAGAAAATACAGTGCCCAAAGCCCGCCAAGAGTATCCTGCTGAGAGCTCCTTTGTGATCTCTCTCTCCCCTCATTTTCTTTTTTTTTTTTTTTTTGGTTTTTGGGCCACACCCGGCATTGCTCAGGGGTTACTCCTGGCTGTCTGCTCAGAAATAGCTCCTGGCAGTCACAGGGGACCATATGGGACACCGGGATTCGAACCAACCACCTTTGGTCCTGGATCGGCTGCTTGCAAGGCAAACGCCGCTGTGCTATCTCTCCAGGCCCGATGAAAGGTCTTTATATATATATAAAATTCTAAACAAAAAAAAAAAAGAAAAACTAGCTGTTTCCACCAATAACTGAAATCATGATAAGTACTTAGCAAAATTTCTCAAAAATCTTACGAAGCCAAACCCAATAATATATCAAAAATATTGCATATCACTATATATCAAATATATAATTAGTTATTTTATGACAAAGGAGATATGTAAATGAAGGAACTGAAGAAAGTGGTGTTTCTCAACAAATGGCATTGGGAAAACTGAATTGCCACATGCAAAAAAATGTGGAACTGTATCTGAATCTCTTATCATTTGCAAAAGTCAGCTCAGAGTGGTTAAAGACATTTTGTATCTGATTCCATGAAACACTTTATAAAATATATAAGTGAAAACTCCGGGGAATGGTCTTCAGAGGTTTAGTCAATGATTTGACTGCACTAAGACAACAAAAGCAAATGGGTCTACATCAAGGTAAACAGGTTTTACATGCAAAAGAAATTTGGGCTAAAATTAAAAAGAAATCCTCCTGAATGTGAGAAAATATTTTCATACATTACTTTAGATAAAAGACTAATACCCAAGATATATACTACAGATAAAAAACAGATACCCAAGAAATCACATAGCTATAAAATACCAAGAAATGTAGTCCTATAAAAAATGGGGAGAAAAAAATGAAAAAACACTACTGAAGATACACATTTGGTCAGTAGCCATATGATTAAGTATTTAAAATCAGTTGTGATCAGAGAAATGCCTATTAGAACAATAAAATAACACCTTGTACCAGTGACAGTGGCAGGTATCAAAAGACTGGACACAATCAGTGTTGGTGGGATGTGGTAAAATGGAATCCTTTTTCTCTCTTGATGGGAATGTCATCTGGATCAGCCCTTCTTGATAGTAGATGAAATCTGTTCAACAAATGAATAGAATTTCTATATAACCCGGTGGCTCCTTGTATGGCATCTGTCCTAAGAATTCAAAAACATTAATATGAATGGAATTTGCACACCTGTATTCATCAAAGCAGCAAATACAGTAGTCAGGACATAGAAACAACCCAAATGTCCAACAAGTGAATGATAGGACCTTTTGTTATATAGATGAAGTGGAGAATAGCACAGCTATCCTGTAGTTTGCTGTGACTTGAATGCAACTGGAGGGCTTTGTATTAGATGAAATAGATACAACAGAGAGGTTCAAAGATTGAAAGAGTTCTTTTGGGGGGGGGGCACACCCGTTTGAAGCTCAGGGATTACTCCTGTCTATGCGCTCAGAAATCACTCCTGGCTTGGGGGTACCATATGGGACGCCGGGGAATCGAACCGTGGTCCGTCCTATGCTAGCGCTTGCAAGGCAGACACCCTACCCCCAGTGCCACCTCTCCGGCCCCAAGAGTTCTCTTTTATTTTCTTGTGGCGTACGGAGAAAAAAAGGGACACCAAATGAGTACAAACTTTAACCTTTAATTATTGCAAAACCAAGATTACCACACAGTGGAAGGAGAGAGAGAGGAAGAGAGGGAAAAGTAGCTTGACTAGAGATGGCTTTAGGACAGTGAAGGAGTTTCCAGGACATTCTGGTGGTAGAGAAAGTGAAGTAAATTTGTACATCAAAAGCATAAAACTGTTGTAACTGTTAAACTATTATACAATAAATAAATATTAGGGATGGAGAGATAGCACAGTGTTTGCCTTGCACGCAGCCGATTCAGGACAGATGGTGGTTCAAATCCTGGCATCCCATTTGGTCCTCCATGCCTACTAGGAGTGATTTTTGAGTGCAGAGCCAGGAGTAAACCCTGAGCACCGCCCAGTGTGGCTCAAGCACCAAAACCAACCAACAAACACTCCCCAAAAACCCTAATAAGTAAACTTTAAAAGATTTTTTTTTTTAGGAGACCAAACTCAGCAATGATCAGAGGTTACTCCTGGCTCTGTGCTGGGGAATTATTCCTGGTGCTGCTTGGGGTGACTATGTGGGATTCTGAGGATCAAACCAGGGTTTTCCTTGGGCAAGGCAAGTGCTTTACTATCTCTCCTGCAAATGTTAAGATATTTTAAATAAAACTCTAAATTATATCAAAAAGCATTTATTAATCTTGATATTATAAATAAGAAAACAAGTTTTTCAAATTATTCTTCATGACAAAGATATAAATCATTGGGTTTTGCTAGTTGAGATTAAATGTTGAACTCAGCTATAATCAATAAGTAATTAACATATCTCCAATGCTTTTTTCCTACTTTGTCAGAAAAAGAGAAAGAAAATAAACTTAATTTATGCCAAAGAAGAAAACAACTTTGGAGAAATATTATAGAATTTATTGGGTACATTTATGCTTTATTATAATCATACTACAAATATTGTTTTCTGTGCATACATGTTTCACTTTTTGGGCATATATAGAATCTAATCAGTAAGAAATATTCAACAGTAAATGTTCAAATGTTAGCAATGAGCCTGATTAGGAACATATTAGATATGACAGTTAAGGAAATTGTATTTTGACCAATTAAAGACAGTAAATAGAAGTATATCACCAATCTTATTATGAAAGTAAATGTCTAGCAATTTTGCAACATCAGAAGTAGTTAGAAAACCGGACTAAATAGTTGGCAGTAAGTCAATTGCATAACATGACATGGTAATTTTCTAACTGACTATGCTGAGTTATTCATGTCAAATGTCTATAAACCAGCCTTCAAGAAAAACCTGTTTCTTATCCACTTTGTTGAATTTATTACATTAGCTTTAGAATAATCCAAACATTGAATGAATGGATTATTTTTTTTTTCTTTGTTCTATGGCATTTTCCAATTTAAAATACAACCAGGGGCTGAAGAGATAGCACAACGGTAGTGCATTTGCCTTGCAAGCACTGACCCAGGACCAATGTTGGTTTGAATCCCGGCATCCCATAGGGTCCCCCGTGCCTGTAGGAGTGATTTCTGAGCAGAGAGTCAGGAATAACCCCTGAGCATCACTGGGTGTGGCCCAAAAACCAAAAACCAAAAACCAAAAAAAAAAAAAAAAAATTCAACCAGACACTTTTGAGAAATGAAAGCTGAATAATAAAAAATGGTCTAATAATTTAAATAAAGGTTAAAATATTTTTAAGGGGAAGCCACTGAACTCTGCTGGAACTCAGATGCCAGCAAACCTATCTGCCTATATTCTGTGCTTGCTCCATTTTTGGCCTGCTTTCATCCTGTGTGTGGCTCATCTGCGGACTGCTCGCCTTCCCTGGAGACTTCCCTGGAGGTGAGCTTACACACCCAGAAAGGGAAAGCAGCTGAACTCTGCTGGAACTCAGATGCCAGCACCCCATCTGCCTGTCTTCTGTGCTGTGCTCCATTTTCGGCCTGATTTCATCCTGTGTGTGGCTCATCTGAGGACAGCTCGCCTTCCCTGGAGGTGAGTTTACACGCCCAGAAAGGGTGGAGCCAGAGGAGCACTGCCGCTCTGCTTCACTGCCATGCACATCATTTAGCCAATGAATACAACCACAACATATAGAAAAACCCACAATACAAGTGTGATAATGGGGAAACAACGCAGGCCAGCGCCAGACATAGAGAATGATGATGGCAACTCTGATGACTTGAACATGACCAACCAAATAGTCAGTCTCTCAGATAAGGAGTTTAGAGTTGCAATATGAAAGATGTTCAAAGAACTCAAAGAAAGTATAGAAGAGAACACTAATAAGAATCAAGAGAATATGAAGATAGAAATCAGAAAACTCAAAACTGAAATTTCAGGTCAAATATCAGGTCTGAAAAACTCAGTAGATGAATTGAAGAAAAACATGGTTGAGCTTTCCCATGGGTTAACAGCAGCTGAGGATAGAATTAGTACACTGGAAGATGAGATGAATAACAATTCCATACAGCAGAAGAACTTGGAAAAAAGCCTTAAAGCAAATGATCAAACAATGGAAAAATTACTCAAAGAATGGGAACAGATGAAAATAGAAGTCTGGGCCCGAAGAGATAGCACAGCGGTGTTTGCCTTGCAAGCAGCCGATCCAGGACCAAAGGTGGTTGGTTCGAATCCCGGTGTCCCATATGGTCCCCCGTGCCTGCCAGGAGCTATTTCTGAGCAGACAGCCAGGAGTAACCCCTGAGCACCGCCGGGTGTGGCCCAAAAACCAAAAAAAAAAAAAAAGAAAAGAAAATTGAAGTCTATGATAAGCTCAACAGAAACAACTTAAGAATCATTGGAGTCCCAGAGACCCAGGAAGAAAATCTCCAGGAAGAATCAACGGTCAAGAACATCATTAAAGAGAAACTACCAGAGCTAAAGAATACATGCGATCAAACCCTGCATGCCCGAAGAGTACCAACTAAAAGAGACCCCAGAAAAAACACCCCAAGACACATCTTAGTCACAATGATGAATCCCACAGATAGAGACAGAATTCTGAAAGCAGCAAGATTGAAAAGAGAAATTACATTCAAGGGAACATCCTTGAGATTTACTGTAGACCTGTCACACGAAACACTCAAGGCCAGAAGGCAGTGGTGGGACATAGTGACAAAACTCAATGAAATAAATGCTTTGAATACTGCACCATTCAAAACTCACCTTCAGGTTTGAAGGAACAATACATGGTTTCACAGACAAACAACAGCTCAGAAACTTTACAGACTCAAAACCATTCTTAAAAGAAAACTAAACGGCCTACTTTAAGACAAGACTGACCAACAGACACACCAAGCTTCAATATAAAGATGGCACTAACTCCGAGGACAATTCTTTCTCTCAATGTCAATGGAATAAATGCACCAGTTAAGAGACACAGAGTGGCTAAATGGATCAAAAAACTCAATCCAACCTTCTGCTGCCTACAAGAAACACACCTGAATAGTCAGAACAAACATAGACTCAAAATAAAAGGCTGGAGGAAAATCATCCAAGCAAACAACACCCATAAAAAAGCTGGAGTGGCCATACTAATATCAGATGATGCAAACTTCACACTTGGGAAAGTTGTAAGGGACAAAGATGGACATTTTGTATTAATCAAGGGATATGTACAGCAGGAAGAAATCACCCTCCTAAACATATATGCATCGAATAAGGGGACAGCAAAATATTTAATAAAATGGTTGACAAATCTGAAAAATAATATCAATAATAACACAATAATTGTGGGAGATCTCAACATGGCATTCTCAACACTTGACGGGTCAACCAGACTGAAACCCAACAAGAATATACTAGACCTGAAAAGAGAAACGGAAGAAAGAGGCCTAGCAGATATATGCAGGACACTCCACCCCCAGAAGCCTGGATACACATTCTTCTCTAATGTACATGGGATATTCTCCAGGATAGACTACATGCTAGCACATAAAACATACCTCCATAACATCAAGAGGATAAAAATTTTGCAGGCTACCTTCGCTGACCACAAGGCCCTGAAATTATATGTGAATTACAAAGGGACACAGAAGAAAATCTTTAATACCTGGAAGTTAAACAGCCGAATACTGAATAACCAGTGGGTCCGAGATGAAATCAAAGAGGAAATCAAAACCTTCCTAGAAACAAATGACAATGGAGAAACAAACTCTCAGAACCTACGGGACACAGCAAAAGCGGTACTGAGAGGAAAATTTATAGCTTTGCAAGCACACATCAGGAAAGACGAAGGGGCATACCTGAATAGCTTAATGACGCAGCTCATAGAATTAGAAAGTATTCAACAAAAGGACCCAAAAATAGGGAGACAGAAGGAAATAACAAGGCTGAGAGCAGAAATCAATGAAGTGGAAACCCAAAAAACAATCCAAAAGATCAATGAAAGCAGAAGTTGGTTCTTTAAAAAAATAAACAAGATTGATAGATCACTGGCAAAACTAACAAAGAAAGAGAGAAAGAAAAACTTGATAACTCGTATTAGGAATGAAAAAGGTGAGATAACTACTGATATGGTAGAGATCCAAAGGGTAATCAGAAACTACTTTGAGAAACTCTATTCCACTAAAAATGAAAACCTGGAAGAAATGGATAAATTTTTGGACTCTTATAATCTTCCACGGTTGAAGGAAGAGGATGTAGCATATCTAAACACACCCATCACTATTGAGAAAATTAAGACAGTAATCAAATGTCTGCCCAAAAACAAAAGCGCAGGCCCAGATGAATTTACTAATGAATTCTTTCAAACCTTTGAAGAGGAAATTCTACCAATCCTGGCAAGACTCTTTCATGAAATCAAAAAAACAGGAACACTTCCAAATAGCTTTTATGAAGCCAACATCACCTTGATACCTAAACCAGATAGAGATGCTATGAAAAAAGAAAATTACAGACCAATATTGCTGATGAATACAGATGCAAAGATCCTCAACAAAATCCTGGCAAATAGGATTCAATGCCTGATTAAGAAGATCAAGTAGGTTTCATCCCAGGAATGCAAGGATGGTTTAACATCCGTAAATCTACCAACATAAAACACAACATCAAGAACAAGAAAAATAGAAATCACATGATCATATCAATAGATGCAGAGAAAGCATTTGATAAGGTCCAACACCCATTCTTGATCAAAACTCTCAGCAAGATGGGAATGGAAGGAACCTTTCTCAATATAGTTAAGGCCATCTACCACAAGCCAGAGGCAAATATTGTCCTCAATGGAGAAAAACTGAAAGCCTTTCTTCTAAATTCTGCCACAAGACAAGGCTGTCCTCTCTCACCACTCCAATTCAACAAAGCACTGGAAGTACTTGCTATAGCGTTTAGGCAAGAAAAAGATATCAAGGGAATCCAGATAGGAAAGGAAGAAGTCAAACTCGCGCTGTTTGCAGATGACATGATACTCTACCTAGAAAACCCTAAAGTCTCTACAAAAAAAGCTTCTAGAAACAATAGACTCATATAGCAAGGTGGCAGGCTACAAAATTAACTCACAAAAATCAATGGCCTTTCTATACACCAATAGTAATAAGGAAGAAATGGACATTAAGAAAACAACCCTATTCACAATAGTGCCACACAAACTCAAATATCTTGGAATCAACTTGACTAAAAATGTGAAGGACCTATACAAAGAAAACTATAAAACTCTGCTCCAAGAAATAAGAGAGGACACACAGAAATGGAAGCACATACTCTGCTCATGGATTGGCAAAATTAACATCATTAAAATGGCAATACTCCCCAAAGCATTGTACAGATTTAATGCAATCCCTCTAAAGATACCCATGACATTCTTCAAAGAAGTGGATCAGGCACTTTTGAAATTCATTTGGAACAATAAAGATCCTCAAATAGCTAAAGCAATCATTGGGGTAAAGAATATAGGAGGAATTACTTTCCCCAACTTTAAACTGTACTACAAAGCAATAGCTATCAAAACATGGTATTGGAATAAAGACAGGCCCTCAGATCAGTGGAATATGTTTGAATACTCAGAGAATGTTCCCCAGACATACAATCACCTAATTTTTGATAAAGGAGCAAGAAATACTAAATGGAGCAAAGAAAGCCTCTTCAACAAGTGCAACTGGCTAGCCACTTGCAAAAAAAATTGAACTTAGACCCCCAGCTAACATCATGTATGAAGGTTAAATCCAAATGGATCAAAGACCTCGATATCAGACCCGAAACCATAAGATATATAGAACAACACGTAGATAAAACACTCCAGGACATTGAGACTAAGTGCAGAGGAAACTGCACTCTCCAAGCAAGTGAAAGCAGAGATTAACAGATGGGAATATATTAAACTGAGAAGCTTCTGCACCTCAAAAGAAATAGTGCCCAGGATACAAGAGCCCCCCACTGAGTGGGAGAAACTATTAACCCAATACCCATCAGATAAGGGACTAATCTCCAAAATATACAAGGCACTGACAGAACTTTACAAGAAAAATCATCTAATTCCATCCAAAAATGGGGAGAAGAAATGGACAGACACGTTGACAAAGAAAAAATACAAATGGCGGGCCCGATGAGATAGCACAGCGGTGTTTGCCTTGCAAGCAGCCGATCCAGGACCAAAGGTGGTTGGTTCGAATCCCGGTGTCCCATATGGTCCCCCGTGCCTGCCAGGAGCTATTTCTGAGCAAACAGCCAGGAGTAACCCCTGAGCACTGCCAGGTGTGGCCCAAAAACCAAAAAAAAAAAAAAAAAAAAAAAAAGAAATACAAATGGCCAAAAGACACATGAAAAAGTGCTCCACATCACTAATCATCAGGGAGAGGCAAATCAAAACAACTATGAGGTACCACCTCACACCCCAGAGATTGGCACACATCACAAAGAATGAGAACAAGCAGTGTTGGCGGGGATGTGAAGAGAAAGGAACTCTTATCCACTGCTGGTGGGAATGCCGTCTAGTTCAACCTTTATGAAAAGCAATATGGAGATTCCTCCAAAAACTGGAAATCGAGCTCCCATATGACCCAGCTATACCACTCCTAGGAATATACCCTAGGAACACAAAAATACAATACAAAAATCCCTTCCTTATACCTATATTCATCGCAGCACTATTTACCATAGCAAGACTCTGGAAACAGCCAAGATACTCTTCAACAGATGAATGGCTAAAGAAACTGTGGTACATATACATAATGGAATATTATGCAGCTGTCAGGAGAGATAAAGTCATGTAATTTTCCTATACATGGATGTACATGGAATCTATTATGCTGAATGAAATAAGTCAGAGAGAGAGAGAGAGAGAGAGAGAGAGAGAGAGAGAGAGAGAGAGAGAGAAAGACACAGAATGGTCTCACTCATCTATGGGTTTTAAGAAAAATGAAAGACATCCTTGCAATAATAACTTTCAGACACAAAAGAGAAAAGAGCTGGAAGTTACAGCTTACCTCATGAAGCTCACCACAAAGAGTGATGAGTTTAGTTAGAGAAATAACTACATTTTGAACTATCCTAATAATGAGAATTTACGAGGGAAATAGAAAGCTTGTCTAGTGTACAGGCGGGGGGTTGGGTGGGGAGGAGGGAGATTTTGGACATTGGTGATGGGAATGTTGCACTGGTGATGGGTGGTGTTCTTTACATGACTGAAACCCAAACACAATCATGTATGTAATAAAGTTGTTTAAAAAATAAAAATAAAATATTTTAAATAAAATATTTTTAAATCATTTAATCCAATGATCTTTTTCCTTTTAAAACTTAAGCCTTGCGAAATGTAGAGCAGAACAGCCTTTTGTGAAATGTGCACCACTTAATCACATGATAATGTCCCTCTAGAAAACATTGATCTATTTACATCTCCCTCATTTACAGAAATGAACCTCAATTTGTATCCTGTTGTGCATCTTAAATTTTTTTCTGTACTCTATTTGACTATCAGTACTTTATTCCTTCTTGTAGTTAATAATGGCTGTTGTTTAAATATACTTTATTTTTGCTTACCCATGGATATTTAAGCTGCTTTCTCTTGGTTTTTGGGTCACAACTGGCAGTGCTCAGGGGTTATTCCTGGCTCCAGGCTCAGAAATTGCTCCTGGCAGGCACGGGGGACCATATGGGATGCCGGGATTCGAACCAATGACCTTCTGCATGAAAGGCAATTGCCTTACCTTCATGCTGTCTCTCCAGCCCCAATATGCTTTCTCTTTTGTTGGTTATTGCTTTATAACACTTGTTTTGTGACCATAACCAGCACTGCTCATGGGGATCTTCTAGCATTTTCTTGGGTGAGTGGGACATTCTTGATGGTGCTAATTGGACAATGTTGTACCAAGATTGAACTTGGACTCCTGAATAAAATTATTGGGCTCCAGCCCTTTGAGCAATTTCTCTGGCCCTGTTTTTACTTCTGAGCTATTTCCAAATATATTACTGTTGTGTATTTGTTGTAATATTGATATTGCCTGTCATCCCACCTGGACCTTCCAGGTGGGGGTGATTAAGGAAAGAAATAAATAGCTTGTTGGGGAGGCATAGGGAGCTCTTTTGCCAGAACTGACGGCTTGTTCGGTTTGCTTTTTGGAGCTGGCTGCAACTGACAAAAGACTCCTTTTGCTGAACCTTTGGTCCCCTAATCATTGGCATTCGTTGAATGTTTGTGTGTAAAACTTTTCATGAACTGAGTATTTTTTAAATTGAGTCATGTTTAATTACAAGCTATTTATGATTAGGTTTCAAGTATGTAATCTTCCAACATCACTTCCCTCAGTCAATATCCCTAGTTTCCCTCCCACCCCATCTGCATCTGTCGAAGGCACTTTTTTCCTTTTTAGGTACTGTGGTTCACAAAACTGTTACTGAGCTGGTAGCATGCATATCACTTTACTTCCTTTTAGCACCCAGACTTCACCCAGAGTGACCTCTACCTTCTATTATTGTCTTTGTGGTCCCTGACTATCTTTCACATCTCCTACCACCCTGTGAGATCTCACACACACACACACGCACGCACACGCACACACACACAAGATTCCTACTAAAGATCAGTTCTTCTGCTCTTAATTTCTATTGTCTTTGGTCATTATTTATTCCCTTATGTTAATTTATATCCTGCAGATGAGTGAGCTCATCTGTGTCTCTTCCTCTCCTTCTAAATCATCTCTTAGAAGAAAATTCTCCAGATCCATCCACATATCAGTAAATCGCATGACTTCATTCTTTTTCATGGCAGAGTTCCATTGTGCATTTGTATCATTGCTTCTTTATCAAGTCATCTTGAACAGAATTTTGTTTGTTTGTTTGTTTGTTTTTGGGTCACACCTGGCAGCGCTCAGGGGTTACTCCTAGCTCTATGCTCAGAAATAGCTCCTGGCAGGTTCAGGGGACTATATGGGATGCCAAGATTAGAAACACCATCCTTCTGCATGCAAGGCAAATGACCTACCTCCATACTATCTCTCCAGCCCCTTGAAGAGAATTTTTAATACTTTGGTTATATATACCTACCAATGTGATTTTGAAGCCTTTTGTTAACTCTGTTTTTAACAATATGAAGAAGTGTCTGATTTTTTATCTGCATCCTTTGACCTTCCCACTAGCTCAGTGTGTAACCGCCAAATTCTTCACTTCCTTGTTCACACCAGTTTCTATTTTGTTGGGTTAGTAGTATGAAATGATCCTTTTTTTATTTTGAATTATATTTTCTTAATAAGTACTAATACAGATTATGTTTTTCCTATGAATATTGGCTCTTTGTATATATTCCCCGAAGAAATTCCCACATTTTCTGGCTGTCCTTGAATTGGTTGTTATTTATTTTTGAATAGTACACCTGCTTTCTTTATTATGGCTACTAGTGTCTTATCACATACAGAATTAGAAAACTTTTCCCCATTGTATAGGAAGTTTTTATTTTCATTTTTGTATACTAACTATCCTAAGACTTATGCTGCAGAAGATCCAGCATTGCATCCAGGTTCAAGGCAGGAAGAAATGAGGGAAAAGCTTCATTGTTTTTTATCTCAGAATTTTATTTTATGCTCAGAAAAGTAAACTCTTTCCCAGAGCATTCCATGCTCTCTCTGACCACATCTTCCAACCAGAGATGCCTCATGATGACCCCTGGGTGAGAGAGAAAATGGCAATGAGAATATTTAGTTTTTCGGGCCCAGAGAGATAGCACAGCGGTGTTTGCCTTACAAGCAGCCAATCCAGGACCAAATGTGGTTGGTTCGAATCCCGGTGTCCCATATGGTTCCCCATGCCTGCCAGGAGCTATTTCTGAGTGGACAGCCAGGAGTAACCCCTGAGCACCGCCGGGTGTGGCCCAAAAACAAAACAAAACAAAACAAAACAAAATTTAGTTTTTCTAGTAGATAAAAGAGAAGAGAGTAAGGGAGTTTCAAATTGTCATTGAGAAAGAGTCAACAGCTTCTACCATTCTTTTTGTTTTGTTCTGTTTTAGGGCCACACTAGGAGGTACTCAGAGGGTTACTCATGACTCTTGTTGAAAAACATATTAATTATTGAGTCCAGGATGGAGGTGGATGATAGTGAGATGAGGGTGAGGCCTTTCTCTGCCAGCCCAGGTCATGAACCGTCAACTCCCTCCAGCCAGTGGGTCTGAGGTTCAGGATAGCCACGAAGAAATGACCCACAGGCAGTCAGGTTTCAGGTGACATCAACTTTATTAAGGCCCTAGCCACCATGTGTGGCTCCTAAGCTTTTAACCTTTTAAGCCTGCTCCATAAGTAACCTTGTATTCAAACCTGTCTCTAACAGCCACCTCTCTTGCTGAATCCTCTTTCCATCCTCCCCCAATCCTCTTTCTGCCTCTCGAGGTGAGCAAAACAGGAAGTCAAAGACCCCACCCAAATGTGGCCAGGTCTGCCCCTAAAGGTGAGCAAAATAGGAAGTTGGGGAAGGGAAGTAACAGCTCTGTGCTCAGAAGTTACTCCTGGTAGGCTTGGGGGATTATATGGGATGCTGGGGATCGAACTCAGTTGGCTGCATATAAGGCAAACACCCTACTGGCTTTGCTATAGCTTCGGTCTCATCTTCTACCATCCTTGCAGCCACTGATTTATCTCTGCTTGTTCAATCCCTAAGGTTTATCTTCACCTCCTCAGTCATTATTTTTTTTGAGGGGCGGGCAACTCTGATAGTATATAGGAGGCTAGGTGGCCTGGAAATAGAACACAAAATCTTATTACATATACAAAACATGTGCCATACCACTTGAGACATATACTTAGCTCCTAAATTTCATCCTTAAGTTTCCATGAGGTATATTGAGCTCTTTTTTTAGTACTCCATATGATAGCCCTATATTAACATCTGTTACCTATGGATAGAATGTTTTCTCTTTTTTTTATTTTGTTGTTGTTGTTGGGTTTTTTGTTTTGTGTTTTTTTTTTATTTTGTTTTGTTTTTGCTTACATCCAGCAGTGCTCTGGGGTTCCTCCTAGCACTGCACTCAGAAATCGCTCCTGGCTGGCTGACCATATGGGATTCCAGAATTCCAACCACCTTCCATCCTGGGTCAACTGCGTGCAAGGTAAATGCCCTCCTGCTGTGCTATCTCTTTGGCCCCAATGAATAGAAAAATTTCACAAGCTTATCCTAGAAGTGCTACTGTCAGGATAACAGAATATGAACTAGTAAATAGTAAATAAATGTGAAATTCAGTAATATCAACCAAAAACACACAGTAAGTCTGCTGATGGGATCTAAACAATGCTCTCTCATCTTACAAGTCCTCTACTCTCCGTACTATCAACTGTCTCTCAGACTTCAGTTTATTTAAATATGTGCTTATTCTGCAACTTCAGAGGAGCACATTTACCAAAAGAAGCAATTGTAAGGGCTGGTAACTGCATTTTTGGGACACATTCTAGAAATAGTGGGTGTTGTGAAAGGGGGTGGAGATGCCTGGGTCCTACCCCAGGGGCAGAATAACACAATGATCAATTCATCTGAGGGAAAATAGAAGAGACTGTTTCTAGCTTCTCAGCATCATAATCTTTGAAATGTGACACAAACAACTTCCCACTAGAGTCATCCCCCTTGCCAAGAATAGAACAGGAACTCCCAGACCAGGAAAATGGCCTTGTCACGAAAGCTGGAGAACTCTAAGAGGCCTCCCAAGGAGAGTGAAGAGGTTAAGACTGGAGACGACCCATCTTCTGGCAATGCAGCTCCGAAGCTCACCAGCCACTGGCCCTAGGGAAGCCAATAAATAACCTTGTATGTGTCAGTTCCCCATCTGAAAAAGTGGGTAAATGGTGCACAGTGACCTCTTGTTCTCAGCAGAATACCAGGTAAGCAGCTTTTCAGGCTGCTGAGTTCCTGGTGCAGGACACCTCCATTTCCTCTGATCTCACTAGTACTCATGTGACCTTTGGAAACCTGTTCAACTGTATTTTAGCCAATCCCCATTGTGCAGAGCGGCACTGTGTGTTCCAGTATTTTCTCAATTTTATCCGTGGACAAGGGAGATCTTGGCTCTGCTTTGCAGATCAATAGATAAAGCCCTAACACAACTCTGAGTCAGCAAGAGTCCAGGATTTTATGTGACTTGTCTAATCAGGCTGCTGTGATAAAAGCACCATAGACTGGACGGCTGAAACAACAGCCACCTCATTCTCACCTTTCTAGGAATAAGAATCCAATTTGGAGTCCCTGTAGCTTGGTGTCTGGGATAACAAACACCTCTCAGATAACAGTCTTCTCACTGTGTCCCCAAAGGATGAAGGAACCAGGGAGTTCTCTGCAGTCTCTTTGATGAGGGCACTGATCTTCTTTTGGGGGGTAAGGGATAGTCTGTCATCTAGCCCCTTAATCCTCAAGGGCTCCCACCTTCTAATGCCATTCTGATGGGAGCGAGGGTGCCAATGTATTTGGGGTTTGGGATACAACATTCACTGTATAACTCTGCCATGTTCCAGCCCACAAGCACTTTGTGTCTGAAAAGCCATAAAGGAATAAGGCAGGCCAGAAATGATGACACACTCATAAAGAGGTGATCACCTGGTCGAGGTGGTATTACTGGCTTTATCTAGACACAGAACTAAAGTGACAGAGAGATACAGAACTTGGAGGTGGGGGGACTTTCACAGGAGGATTTCTATACTAGAGCAGTCTGCCAACTGAGGGAACCAGCCAGCAGCTGTCCAGGGACTAGTGTTTCTAAATGAATGTGAGGAACTTTCACTTTACTTGCATCACAGTTGTTAGAGTGATCTGCCACAGGCCCTGTGCAGACATCAATCTTCTGGCTCCTCTGTTTCTGAGAGGAGAGGAATGCCTGTCTGACTGTGGATTTGGACAAAATACCAGACTCTCCTCTCTACAGAGAAACCACTTACCAGCAGACACGGCTGCTCTTACCCCATGTGACTTACTGTTGGGTGGGTGAACTCAAGCCAGAGGTTTAGTATTTTGACCAGCTCTTTACACCCAAAACCATGTGCCTTAATTTCCATCACTCAAGCAGAACTCATGTGTATTTCCTGGTTGCAAATGCAAACCTGGAACTGCAGTGTTATGATTGATCTCCTAAATCCCAGCGGGTGGTAGTTAATGGGGAAATTATATTGAGAGAAAGCAGAAAAAAACTTGAACCCAGAGAAAGAACATTTCTGGTTTTTTGGTGTTGTTTTGTTTTAGTTTGGAAGCCACATCTGGAGGATTCTCAGTGGCTGATCCTAACTGTGCTGGGTAAGTATTCCCAGAGGAGTTTCAGGACTATGTGATTATTGGGCTAGAACCTGAACTCAGCCTATTGAGCCTCTTGCTCACAAAGGTTCTGTTAAAATGAGATGCAAAGGTGTTCTATCATATCATCATTAACTTGAGTTTTATTTTTGAAATTTCCTTTCAACTTCTGTTTAAATGAGTTGTAAATGAGTTCTCTATATTCTTGGTTTTTGTTTTTTTTTGGGGGGGCCACACCCGGCGGTGCTCAGGGGTTACTCCTGGCTGTCTGCTCAGAAATAGCTCCTGGCAGGCACAGGGGACCATATGGGACACTGGGATTCAAACCAACTACCTTTGGTCCTGGATCGGCTGCTTGCAAGGCAAACGCCGCTGTGCTATCTCTCTGGGCCCCAAGTTCTCTATATTCTTATAGCTAACTTGAGTTTCCTAAATATAATGTGTATACATATGTGAATCTATATGAGAAATAATCCAGTAGGTGTTACTTTTTCCACCATGGTTATCTTCCCCCATATGGACCTCTGCTACAAATGAAAGGGTTTATCTTCCAATAGGTTTATTGCAGATCCATTTATTATACCTAAGGTACCTTGTTATCTATATTAGAAAAAACAACATTTTTTAATTTGGTTTTTGGGCCACACCTGGCGATGCTCAGGGGTTACTCCTGGTTCTGCACTCAGGAATTACTCCTGGTGGGTTCTGGAGTCCATATGAAATGCCAGGGACTGAATCCAGGTCAGCCATGTGCAAGGCAAATGCCCTATCCCCTATACTATTGCTCTGACCCTGAAAAAGAAAACCTCTTTTTAACTTCACAACTCCTTTAAAATTAAGTCATCCTTTATAAAAAAAAAATTAGCTTATATTATCCTGAAGTTAAAAGGAAAAGCTGGTTTTTAATCTTTTAACTCATTCATAAAATAAAAACCATGTGCATATTTACATTATTTAAAAATTAATGGATAAATTTTTATGAGACTCCTCAACATCTAATAATAAAAGCTAATATTTACATGACATAGTCCATAAACAAGAACTTAGATTGTTAATCAAATTGAATATTGCACAGATAAAATTATGAGTTCAGAATGCTAAGGTTTTGAACAAGGTTTGAATTCAAAACCCCAAGTCATACATATGTACCATAATTCTTGTTCTTAAATATATATATATAACAGGAGAGAAGATGTGCAATGAAAGTAAAGAGCCTGCAAACACTCTACCAAAAATAAATATTTTAAGTTTTTTAAGCAGACAAATTTTCTGTATCAGAACAAATCCTTCTGATTTAAGACTTACTGGATTTGTTTAGAAGACTAGAAAAGTTTGGGTTTACCAAATGCAAACTATTATCTGCCATCCCAAAATTATCAGAGGATGTTGGTGGAAAGCATATGCCATACCATTTTATGATCTAGCATGTACATAGCCCAGACTAGATTTTCTTTTTGCATATCTTGCAATGTTGTTATTCTTCACTGCTTTGTTTAATAGTCCTAGTGATTGTGCCAAATTGTTTGTTTTTGGGCCACACTCAGGAAGTGCTCAGGGGTTACTCCTGGCTCTGCGCTCAGAAATCGCTCCTGGCAGGCTCAGTGGACCGTATGGGACGCTAGAGATCGAACCCAGTTCGGTCCCAGGTCAACTGCGTGCAAGGCTAACGCCCTACCGCTATGCTATCACTCCTGCCCGAAAGTTTTTTAATGTGATTTTATTATTTTATTTTATAATATATTTATTTAAGTACCATGATTACAAACATGTTTGTTGTTGGGTTTTAGTTATAAAAAAGAACACCAAAGTAGATTTTTTTTGTCCAGCATTTTCCCTTCCACTTTCAACCATATCCAATTCTGCGATGTAAAACCTTCCGTATCACTGCTCGTGGTGCCCAGCAGAGGGCAGTATCTCCAAGGAAGTATTTTTCTTTGAGCCTCTTCCCATGGTACTCCCCCCAAAAATCTTTCCAAGGGGACTGGGACAGGGCCTAAATGAGAAAAGAAACTTTCAAATTACTTCCTCCAAGAATAGAAATTTCTGCCTCCAGACCACCCAATGCAGATTTTAAAACCAAAACAGATCTTATTTAGGTTCCAAACAGCCTCGAGGCACGGAAGTGGCTGTGAATGAAGAAAATTAGGGATATAAGGGAGAACCTTGAGAGCACAAAGGAACCTCGAGGCAGCCTAATTCCACAGCAGAGGCAAGTAGGAGGTTGGTGTCAACACCAGACATTTAAACAACACGAAACACTATGGCTTAATTAACTTTTTTAATCAAGAAAGGAAAAGACAGGAGTCGTAGATTTTCATTCTTTGTGATAACGAATCAAAGTCACTATTGCCCTCCAGGGTCTGAAAGGTCATCTACAAACGGCCAATCTCTAAACGTAGCCTGGAATCCTAAGAAGACAAGATTCTCAGTAGATGTCTTGAGCGCGCAATAAACACGAAACACACAAGAGTCGGGGTTAACTTGGGCGCCGAGGACAGCTGGGTGGGGCCACTTAGGGGGCGGGCCACATGAAATGGACAGCCGGTGCGGCCAATAGGAGGCGGATCCATGCAGGGGGCGGGACCACATGAAACGGACAGCCGATCGGGCCAATAGAAGGCTTGGCCACGAAGGAGGTGGGGCCACAAGAAAGGGGCAGCTTATGGGACCATCTAGGAGGCGGGGCCACGTAGGGGCGTGGCCACGCAGAAGGCGGGACTCCGCGTAGGAGGCGGGGCCTAGACGCGCCTGGGTCTATAAAGATCACCTGGGCGGCCCAGTCCAAAATCCGGAGGATGCGTGGCCACCGAGTAACTGTTCTGCTCCGCGTTTGACGTGTCCAGGTAAGCTGCTCGGCGCTCCCGGATCCCTGCTGCCCGAAAACCGGAGCTTGGGGGAATTGATCGGTAGGTCTGGAGGGTTTGCTGCTGAGTAAATCGCTCTGAGGGCCTACCTCCTCAGAGAAGGGTATTTGGGAGACGGGGTTCCCGAGTCCCTCTTGCGTGGATCTCCGCCTTTCGGGGAATCCCTCCAGCCTCTTCTGAGAGCCCCTCAGGAAACTTCCTCAAGGTCAGATCCTAGGCTTGAAGTTCCTCAGAGAGCCCAGTGGAAAGCTGCCCTTGTTTGCTTGCTTGTTTGTTTGTGGCCACACGCTGCTGGGCTCAGGGGTTACTCCTGGCTCTGCGCTCAGAAATGACCCCTGGCAGGCTTGGGAGACTCTCCTCTGGGTCGCAGGAGATGAGCCCGAGTAGGCCGCGTGCAAGGCGAACCCCCTCCCCGCTGTGCTGTCGCTCCGAAAACCTGTCTTCTTCAGAAAGGAGAATGACAAGAGGTGAGGGTGCTCCGGCAAATCGCATCTCTTTCGTGGGGATACAATTTTCCCTGCCGGAGAGATAGTACGGAGGTAAGGAATTTGCCTTGCATGCAGAAGGTTGGTGGTTCGAATCCCGGCATCCCATATGGTCCCCTGAGCCTGCCAGGGGTGATTCCTGAGTTCAGAGCCAGGAGTAACCCCTGAGCGCTGCCGGGTGTGACCGAAAAACCAAACCTGGGGACGGAGCGGTGGTGCAAGCGGAAAGGCGTCTCTGCCTTGTCTGCACTAGCCTAGGACGGATCGCAGTCCGATCCCCTTGCGTCCCATATGGTCCCCCAAGCCAGGAGCGATTTCTGAGCGCATAGCCAGGAGTAACCCCTGAGCGTCACCGCGTGCCCCCCCCAAAAAAAAAAAACAATAAAAAAAATTTTCCCCTGAATTTTCACTTTATTCTAAAGTGGAGTCTTGGGACTGAAGGAAACCTTAACAGCTCTCAGCAGGAAGGTTTGGGTTTCCGACCCTTTGGCCGACTCACCACACCCCACACTCCTGGGGTGCACTTGTGTTACCACGGAGCCACAGCCCTGGCCACCGACCCCCTGAGTTTTATAAATTCAGTGGTGGGGTTTCCTGCTGTTTCAGGAGCACATGCCCATGGATCCTGGCCTGTGAGCAGCAATCTTCCCTTTGTCTCCCTTCCCTTCACTTTGCTTCCCTTCGCTTCACTTCCCTTTGCCTTGACTCGCCCTGCCCTGCCCTGCCTCCCCTCCCCTTACCTTCCTATCTTTTCCCTACCCTCCTATCCCTTCCCTCCTCTTTCTTCTTCTTCCTCCTCCTCCACCTTTTTGAGTCACACCTGGCAGGTGCTCAGGGCTTACACCAGCTCTGCACTCAGGAATTACTCCAGGCTGTGCTGAGTAGGCAAGAGCCTTATCCCCTCTACTATCTCTCCAGCTGGAGGTGTGTGGTTTCTATACCTCCAGCTCCCCTCTGCTCTGATCTGTTAGATTCTAGTTGCTACCCAGTGACTTCCTGCTCTGAATTCCTCAGAATTTTTCCTGCGCCCAGTACTTTCTTCCTGTCAAGCCCAAGGCCACTCTCAATTGCAGGACTATGACCAGGAGGTTCCATTCAAAGTCCTGATCTAACCCAGACTTGATTTTCCTCAAGAGTCAAAGGCATCACTGCGTTATCTGTCCTCAGCTATAGTAATTTTACAGCATTTCTAAGAGCCCGGATTTAAGACTTGCTTATACCTAAGTTATCTGGTTAACTTATGAAACAAAACAAAACAAAAAAATCCAGACACTTGGAGAAGAGGGAGAACCCAAAGATGAGTTTGTTGAATTGAAAAGCCTCCTCCCTGCCACTCTGCCCTCCTTGTGTAGTTTCCTCTGTCTGATGGTGACTGTAGCCTTGAAACTGTACTTTGGCATCACTTAAGGCTTTGGTCCTGCTTGATGTGCTAGACAATCTACGTAATTGTCAGTAAAATAACAGGCCAACTCCCAGTGTGTTGTTAAATAGACAATTTGAAGAATGGGTTGTTGATATCTGCTATCAATAGAAAGTAAGTGGTGGTGCTAATAGCTTGTGGGTCCTGGTGACTCTTTAGCCATTGTTCTTGAGCCCCACTGTTAAGCAAGGAGGCAGCTGATCCCATTAGCCTCAGTAGGTATAGAGTTCATAATTAACTCTGGGGCTCTGGGATGTCTTGGTAGTCAAAGAACCTTCCTTGATCATGTGAGGTTGGACTTTGAATTTTTAGTTCCCAACACATGTTTGGAGCACTATTTCAGTCACTCAGTTATTTGGGAAACCTCTCAACCCCCACAGCACAGATGATGGTTGAGTTTTCAGTGTCCTGCTGCTGAATATGTGTTAGTGTCACACCTTAGAGTAACCCGTTAGCCAGCACAGTAATTTGAGAAGTGTAAACAGGAACCAGAGAGAGCATGTAGGGTGTTTGTTTTGCAAAACTTCTTTGCAGGTTTGATTCTTAGCAGCACACAGTGTCTTTTCAGCACTGACAGGAATAAGCCCTGAGCTGGGTGTGACCCAAAAATTTAAAAAAAAAAAAAAATGAAGAGGAAGAAATAAAAACACTGTAGCTAGTTGTATAATGGCAGATTAATATGTGTGGGCACAGCACCACAATTAAAAAGAGGTTTCCACGATAACCAAAATGTATAAGAATATAATGATGGGCCCGGAGAGATAGCACAGCGGCATTTGCCTTGCAAGCAAGCGATCCGGGACCAAAGGTGGTTGGTTCGAATCCTGGTGTCCCATATGGTCCCCGTGCCTGCCAGGAGCTATTTCTAAGCAGACAGCCAGGAGTAACCCCTGAGCAACGCTGGGTGTGGCCCAAAAACCAAAAAAAATAAAATAAAATAAAATAAAAATAAAAAATAAAAAGAATATAATGATTAATTTTGTGCCACTCCAGGGGACCAGAATAATAGCACAGCATTAGGGCGTTTGTCTTGAACTTGGCTGACCCAGGATGGACCCATGACTGACTCAGATTTGATTCCTGGCATTCCATATGGTCCCCTGAGCCTGCCAAGAGTGATTTTTGAGTGCAGAGCCAGGAATAACCCCTGAGCACCGCTGGGTATGGCCCAAATACCAAAAAAAAAAATAAAAAATAAAAAATACTGTGGCACTCCTGGTTAATGCCCTAGGCAAGTGTAAGAGCTCCAGAATGGAGTATGAGGAAGGGAAAGGGAGGAAGTGGCAACATTCCAGAAACATGACTACTTTTTTAGGAGAAGTGTGTGACTCTTAGTACACAGGGTCAGTTGTAAGGCAACTCCCTAATATGCATGATGCTAGTGGCTTCTTTGTTCTCAGAGTGAAATCTGGGAACTACTGACTAAACCTTGCAGAAAGGAAAACATAGGAAGAAACAAAGAGAAAGTTCAAATAAAATGCCTGATATTGTGAACGGTGACAAAGTGATGGAATTCATATTTGACCGTGCAAGGACGACTCTTGAAATGGGAAGACATGAAACTCCTGGACCAACCTTGAAAGTGTAGACAGCCACAAACAAAACCCAAGCCAGACGTGCTTGATACCTTTGAGACATTCTAGGGAAGATGTATTTCTGTCTGTGCTCCATGCCTTTGTGAGGCACCTTCACTAGTTGACTCTTTACGGGCAAGAGCGACTTGTTTAGTGGAGGGACAGGATTATGGTACTTTATTAAAAGTAATTAATAATGATCTCAGTATAAATTGAAGCTCCTGTGGGGAGGCTGCAGACGGGTACAATTTAGAGAGTTCAAGGCTAGTTATCTCTGGCAGCAAGACCAGAGGGAAGCTGGGAGGGGCTGTTTGATTATGATGGATGTTGATGTCAATCTTTCCTGCACATGTCAAGCTATCAGCTTGGTTAAAACACAGACTATGAGTGTCACAGAGATAAGGGTGCATAGATCTAGTCCCTGAACTCCTAACTGGGAATGTTAAACTGCGTGTAAGTACAAAGTCCTATAAGTGGAAGCAAAAAAAAATTATCCAATATGGCTCTGCTACTAAGCTATTGCCTTGGGACAGGTAACTTCATCCTGGTTAAGTCTGTCTTTTCTTCCTTCCTTCTTTCTTTCCTTCCTTCCTTCCTTCCTTCCTTCCTTCCTTCCTTCCTTCCTTCCTTCCTTCCTTCCTTTCCTTCCTTCCTTCCTTCCTTCCTTCCTTCCCTTTCTTCTTCTTTCTTTCTTTTCTTTCTTTTCTTTCTTTCTTTGCTTTCTTTCTTTCTTTCTTTTCTTTGCTTTCTTTCTTTCTTTCTTTCTTTCGTTTCTTTCTTTCTTTCTTTCTTTCCTTCCTTCCTTCCTTCCTTCCTTTTTTTTCTTAGACCTTAGTTTTATTTTGAGGCATTAAATTAATCAACATTTAAGTCCTCAGGCACCCAGAAACAGTAACTGTGCTCAAGGGCATTTTGAGAATGTGGTGGAACAATCTCCTCCCTACTGTTAATAGCATGAGTTGTTTAGAAACTAAATTCATAAGAATCCAACTATAGTAAGATCTCAGAGCTAGCTTTAAATTCTCCTCAACTGTCTGAGGAGTTCTGAGTCTGGTATTTTAGTTTTTATTACTCTGAAAAAAATTACACAAATTTAATGGCTGAGCACCACACAAGAGTTATTAATCTTTCAACCAGAAGTCAGATGTGGTTCTCTCCAGGTTTCAATCATGGTGTGGGCAGGACTGAGATCCTTCTTGGAGACTATGTGGGAGATTTAGCTTCCTTCCCCATCCAGGCCATTGATATATAACAGTCCTGTGATTGACACTGTAGGAGGTGAGGACCTTTTTTTGGGCTTCCAGGGGTCAATTTGGATGCCTCTGCATGACCCCTTTCCTCTGACTTCAAATGTGCCATCTTTAGCCACAGTGGTGGGTGGGGTCTGTTCTCCCTCTTTAACCCTTTGCACATCTCTCACCTGACTTCATCTTCAATGTAAATTTTTTACTGTCCTTCGTCTACCTACCCCCCATAATCCAAAATAATGTCTATAACCATCATCTTCCCTACAGAGTCACTTTGCAGCAAGGATATCAGATTCACAGACATCAGGATTAGGTTGGGGTCTCTATGTAGGAGGGGAACATTCTACTTCGCACAGTGACATATAAGTTAGCTCCCTCTTCTGTCTGTTCTTCTGATCTATGGAGTGAGAGATTAACTTTACTTAAGAGCATTGTGTGAAGATTGAACATAGTTAACCTATATTAATATTCTTTTTCCCTCACAGATTTTGCTCACTCAATGGAGTGACACCGAAACAAGGCATTGCTGGAATTTAGTGACACTAACCTCGTGTAACCACATAGGTCCTCAAGAGAAGAGGTCCCTTCTCAACTCTAGCGTCTCATGCAATTTTCTGGAAGAGATGCTTCCAAAAATTTGTTTCAGGAGAATTACTTTAAGGGCACTTGGATTATTTTAATATTAAAATACCTCCAAACCCATGCAACTGACATGGATTCAGTCTCCGGATCACTATCGAGGGATCCCCAAGCACCACAAGGTGTGATCTCCCAATTTGCTATTTCTGATTTTAAATTAATATTTTATCACATTTCATCACATGAGACACTATTGTGACTTTTATATCCAACTTTATTATGTTTTGACTTCTTCTCAAGCTAGAAGGAATCAGTTTACTTTTTTTTTTTCTATTTGTTGGACTCTTGCTTTGCCTGAAGTCCTCTTCTCTCCCATGAGTCAAACGAATGCTCCTATGACTTCATGAATAGGTAGCGTGAAAGTGAAGTCACTCCTAAACCTACATGACTCGAGGTAGTTTTGCTAAAGCAGAGCTGGGGTGGACTGAGTCCCCTTTAGTGGTTGGGACTCATCTAGGTCTGCAACTCACTAGCTAAAGTTGCAGATCCGGGGAGCTCATCCCTGTGTGCCCCTCCACCTAGTGGCAGCAGTTCTCAGTGGGCTCAGTAAAGAACCTGTCAGCCTATTACTTACATTGATATAAGTTATGCCATGAAATAATTTATGTGCTTGTCTTCAAATTTATTTGCATTGATTAAGTAGATTAGTGGGGACCCTGAGGCTGGGGAGTCTTGGTTCTCTGGGATTCTCAAGGATCACATGCTATAGCTCTTCTCCCATCTGATGCTGGGTACTGGGATGCACCTAAAGCTTGTTCCTTTTAGGAGAGGAAGCAAATGGTTCTCAGTTGGCCTGGGAGAGTCAGACCTCATGTCCTGTGCTTTTGCCTCCCCAGGATATGAACTACCAACCTCTTACCTAGGCTGTCTTAGTCCTCACCATGGAGGGATTTTATGGACAGTGACCAGCATGGTGGGTGGTGGCCAGTGGTCTTTTGGGAGGGGACCCAGAGTCTTCAGCTCCCTCAGCTGCTTCTCTCATGTAGACCTGGAGCATTTTTTTTTAGTACACTGAGAAAAAGAGAGGGTGTACCACATATGAGAACACCCCCGGGCTTGTGGTACCAGTTCCCTGTGCTAATTGATCTGCTGACTTCATGTGTCTTATGCCCCCAGACCTTCTTGCTCCTGGTTTTAAGTCACAGGTTTTCATTTGTTGGTTCATAGCCCTCTGTGTCTCTCCTTTTCAGGTCCTGTAAACAGCTGCCATGGAAAGCAAAAGAAGACTTGTCCTGTTTGGGCTCTTGCTCATCCTGGCCCTCCTCTGTCGTTCAAGTGAGTTGATCCAAGGGTCTCAAATCAGGACCATCCAGGCCCCCTTAGATACCACCCTACTTTTTTCTTAAGACTTGGGAATATTGGACTGGAGAGAGAATACAGCAAGCGGGGGGGCTTTTGCCTTGCACATGTATGCACCTCATACGGTCCTCCAAAAACTGCCATAAGTGATCATTAGAGGCAGAGCCAGTGGTAAATTTAGAGGACTACCTGTTGTTGCCCCCAAACAAACAAAAACTCAGAAGATTGGCATTTATGGTTGACCTTATTCTGGCGTTAATTCTTTTCCTTCTGCTATTACAGCTCCACAATTGAGTGCCAACTTCCTGTATTACAGCCTTGGCTCCGTGGAGAGTGTTCTCAGTTATCACTCATTCTGGGTCTCAGTAGCTTTTTATGAGTATAGGGGGGCAAATTATGATAGGGGTATAATCATCAGTTTAAAGTCAACCCCTTTTCATGGGGGAACAGTAATATAGCAGGTAGGGAACTTGCCTTATATGCAAGGGTTTGATCTCTTGCATCCCATATGATTCATGAGGACTGTCAGGAGTAATTTCCAAATGAATATACAGGAGTAACTCCTGAGCATTACCAAGAGTGGCTGAAACATATGAAAAATAAAATTATAATGTTAACTTTTATAGGGCCTGGAGAGATAGGTAGGTACAGCAGGTAGGACAGTTGCTTTGCACACTGCCAAACCTGGATTCAATCCCTGGCGCCTCATATAGTTCCCTGAGCACAGCCAAGAGTAAGCCCTGAACACAGCTGGGTGTGGCACCCCAAAATAATAAATAAATAAATAAATAAATAAATAAATAAATAAATAAATAAATAAATAAAAAGTTGACCCCTCTTATTAAGAGCTGCTTAGTGGGCCCAGAGAGATAGCACAGCGGCGTTTGCCTTGCAAGCAGCCGATCCAGGACCAAAGGTGGTTGGTTCGAATCCCGGTGTCCCATATGGTCCCCCTTGCCTGCCATAAGCTATTTCTGAGCAGACAGCCAGGAGTAACCCCTGAGCACCACCGGGTGTTGCCCAAAAACAAAAACAAAACAACAAAAAAGAGCTGCTTAGGCTTCCAGTTATATTATGGTATATATATGGTGTGTGTGTGTGTGTGTGTGTGTGTGTGTGTGTGACAAGTCTTCTGATTTTGTCTTATCGTTAGCTGGTGAGGTAGGATAACCTGCTCTTAGGTCAAGTTGTTCCCATTTTCCTCATTGTCAGGATATCATATTAGAGCTGGCACCTGTTGGTAGCCCAGCAGTATTAAGGATGTCCCGGATGGGATTTGTTTCCTGTAGCTGTTGTGAAGAACTGTGTCGTTTCTATGTCTGGGATCCAGGGTTCAAGGCTGGACGGATGGTGTCTAATCACCTGAGGTCTAAGTTGGGTCCGCGTGACATATTTTCAAGGTGGGAGATATCCCTGTATTGTAAACAAGTATGAGTTCTTATCCCTAGTAGATAAGAGCTCTTTTTTATATGTAAGATTTCCCCTTTTTTTAGTGTGCCTTTGCTGGGAGAAATGGTGCTACATTATATTGTCGGTAGAACCACAAAGAAAGACTTCATTATAAGTCCCACTCCTGGACCTGTGCAGATACTGAGATCTCTAGATACAGAGGTCTGATTTTATCACCCAGGACAGAGCAGAAGTCTTCCAAACACCACAAAAGCACCACCGGGAGAGTAAATGAACCTGAGCGGAGTCTATAGTTAATCCCATGACAATATACTCCAAGGGTGAAGAGACCCCATATCTCTTAGGCCAAGTGAATTCCTTTAAGAATGACCCCCGGGCCCGGCGGTGGCGCTAAAGGTAAGGTGCGCCTGCCTTGCCTGCGCTAGCCTTGGACGGACCGCGGTTCGATCCCCCGGTGTCCCATAGGGTCCCCCAAGCCAGGAGCAACTTCTGAGCGCATAGCCAGGAGTAACCCCTGAGCGTTACCGGGTGTGGCCCAAAAACCAAAAAAAAAAAAAAAAAAAAAAAAGAATGACCCCCCCCCCAAAAAAAAGAATGACCCCTAGGGGCCGGAAGGTGGCGCTAATGGTAAAGTGTCTGCCTTGCCTGCGCTAGCCTTGGACGGACCGCGGTTCGATCCCCCGGTGTCCCATATGGTCCCCCAAGCCAGGAGCAACTTCTGAGCACATAGCCAGGAGTAACCCCTGAGCATTACCGGGTGTGGCCCAAAAACCAAAAAAAAAAAAAAGAATGACCCCAATATTTACTGTGCCAGTGCAGGAGGGAAAAAATAAGGCAAAAAGCACAAAACATTTTTTATTTTTTATATATTTTTTTTTAATTTTATCTTTTTTGTTGTTTTTTGTTTTTGTGCCACACCTGGCAGTGTGGTTACTCCTGGCTGTCTGCTCAGAAATAGCTCCTGGCAGGCACGGGGGACCATATGGGACACCGGGATTCGAACCAACCACCTTAGGTCCTGGATCAGCTGCTTGCAAGGCAAACACTGCTGTGCTATCTCTCCAGGCCCTTATCTTCATTTATTATTATTATTTTTTTATTTACCTATCTACTTTTTGTCGATTTCTTTGTTTTGGTGTGGTTATTGAAGTTGTTGTCCCCATTTATATTTATTTTTTTTCTTCTTTTCTTTATTTATGTGCTCTGCCATATTTTTTTATCTCAAGACCATGGCTTTTTTTGTGGTGCTTATCGTTATTGTTGGAGTGCTCACTGGATATTTGACACTTCTTTTTGTACTGTTGGGGTGTTTCACCTCTTTTTCTCCTTCGTCTCTCAAACCGATGATGAGAGCCTCTAAAGGATTCTGCCCATTTTGGAATTTCGGCGTATTAGACTTTTACCCCAGTTTATTACTTTTCTCTTCTTCAAATAAAACCACATAACTTGAACTGTCTAGGACTGCCTCCCAGTTAGAGAGGGAATTAAGGGAGGCACCAAGACCAAGACTACTAAGTAGTAAGCTAGGTACAGAGGGGACCACATATTCTAGCAGCCCCGCAGGTGAGGGAGGAGGATATGGGAGGTAGGACGAAAACGGAGGTGTAGGAAGGACAAATCGGTGATTGGAATCCCCCTGATTTTATGTAAATATGTACCTAAAATATTATTGTCAACAATATGTAAGCCACTATGATCAAAATAAAAATTGTATTAAAAATAAGAAAAAAAAAAGACCTCTATCTACCTCACACTTCCCCCTTCTTTAGTAAAAAATTAAAACAACATGGAAAATGAGAAATAGGCCCTAAAAAGTCAAGGTAAAAACTAGGCTAAACAATAAGCAGCAAAAGGAAAAATGTAAAGAAAATACTTGTAGGTCTAAAAACAGGATGTTCAAATCCAGAAACATGAGACAAGAAACCAACTACAAGCTCCAGAGAAGATTATTTCACAATTTCCGGAGTACATGCTGAAAAGTTCTTAGAAGATCTTCCTTTGTAGATCAGATGACGGAGCCGGAATTCAGAGATCATATATCTAGTAGGCTATGGAGATCTTAAGAAGCTATTGGAGAGTCCCAGTAATCGATAGTCAGAAATCCTCAGAAGAGATAATAGAGTCCGCCTTGCAGGCAAAGTGAAGTTTATTTTCAGTTCATACCCAGGATGGCAAGAAAGCCCATTTGGGACACAATTTTGAGTCCCTTCCTGCAGTGTCACATTGATGGATTCTTGGGCTTTTTCCAAGTCAAGTACAAATTTATGGAAAGATAGGATCTTTTTTTTTTTTTTTTTTTTGGTTTTTGGGCCACACCCGGCAGTGCTCAGTGGTTACTCCTGGCTGTCTGCTCAGAAATAGCTCCTGGCAGGCACGGGGGACCATATGGGACACCGGGATTCGAACCAACCACCTTTGGTCCTGGATCGGCTGCTTGCAAGGCAAACGCCGCTGTGCTATCTCTCCGGGCCCTGGAAAGATAGGATCTTATATTCATATTCTTTTGGCATTATTTATGCAGTTCTAGTTTTTGTGTGTATAGCAAGGCCATATTGCTTCATAAATCTGTAGCTCCATGAAGGTGAGCCAGTAAAATCATGGATAACTTTCTCTAAAGCAATGCATTTGGCTTCATACATGATTATTTTTGTAGAGATGGAGAACCCATTATTCTCATGTCCATATCTAATTGTGGCACTTTGCTGCATGTCCACGAAAAGTGTGCTTTTATCTGCCTTTTGCTGCCGATCCTCTTGCTTCCTCTATTCATGTTTAAGTTGGTGGTGGCCCAAAATGTCTCTCTGCTGCTTTGTTGCATGCTCCTTAGCATATTTTACTACCTCTAGTTTAAGAGGAAATTTTATGTTAGTCTATTGTGCTTTATCATCTTTGTATGTAGCATAAGGTAATATTTTTCTGCAAGAAAATACAGTAATGAAGGAACTGTTAGGAATGTGTGATGGTAAAAGTGCGTTAACCTGATTTTCTTACTATGTGGTATGTCTGTACAACAAAGGGGGCATAACACTGCAGATGTCGAGTGGTTAGTATAGACTCTCCTCACCTGCATTCAGGCTTCAGCTCCAGGGAGCATTTGCTTCATAAGACTCACAGACATTTCCACCCATTTTGTGTGTGTGTGGGGGAAATACATCTTATGATCTGAAAAATAAAGTAGTTTGTGTTCTGTGCCTCCCCCATAACTGTACATGCACCTGCATTTGGTGCTTTTTCTTTATGAATCTAATGGTATTTTCTATTTTCTCTCATGTTGTTTCTACCAGGCTTTTGTTGGTTCTATGAGTGGGAGGTGGAGAAATGTCAGGAAATACCAATGCCATGCACCAAGGACAAATTTGAAAATTGTTCTGCCTGCTGAGAATAGAGGGATGGGGACTGCCCTCCCAAACTCCCTCTGCTCATTCTTCTAGGGTGGATTGCAAGGTGGGGCTTGGGTTAGGAAATCATGTTGTATCAGCTCTTCTGCCTCATGAATTCCTGTGACTGCAAAGTCTGTTCATGCCCTAATGCCTGGCATCTTCCTTTAATAATTAAGCAGCCTCAGGTTTGGACAGGTCTGGTTACAGAGTTCTTTCTTAGTTAGGGTGTGAAGCGGGCACAGCACAAACACAGATGTTCACACAGACACTGAGGAACCTATTACAAAGGAAATGTCCTCCTTACCCTCCCTATTTTATACCAAATAATTTTTTTTCTTTTGGTTTTTGAGCCACACCCAGTGGCGCTCAGGGGTTACTCCTGATTCTGCATTTAGAAATGGCTTCTGGCAGACTCAGGGGACCATATGGGATGCCAGAGATCAAACCCAGATCTGTCTTAGTCGGCCACGTGCAAGGCAAATGCCCTACCGTTGAGCTATTGTTCCGGCCCCCAATAGAATACTTTCTATCCTGGTTTAGTTGCTGGAACATAAACTGGGTACATCATTGAGTACTTGTAAAGGAGTTTTGTGAACATTGAAAACTGGCTCCTGGGGCCAGAGAGATAGCATTGAGGTAAGGCATTTGCCTTGTATACAGGACAGTGGTTTGAATCCCAGCATCCCATATGGTCCCCTGAGCCTGCCAGGAGCGATTTCTGAGTATAGAGCGCTGCCAGTTGTGACCCAAAGAAAAACCAACCAACCAAACAAACAAACAAACAAAAATGGCTCCTAGATGCACAGATTTCTGTTTTTGGTTTTTTTTGTTGTTGTTTTGTTTTGTTTTGTTTTGGGGTCACACCCGGCGGTGCTCAGGGGTTACTCCTGGCTGTCTGCTCAGAAATAGCTCCTGGCAGGCACAGGGGACCATATGGGACACCGGGATTCGAACCAACCACCTTAGGTCTTGGATCGGCTGCTTGCAAGGCAAACGCCGCTGTGCTATCTCTCCGGGCCCTGCACAGATTTCTGAACATGGAATGAACCTCTTAGCTGTGTGCCCAGATAGATATTCTCCCCATAAGCTTTGATTCCTCAATTGAAAGGTTTACCAAGAAGCCCAATGAACTTTGGCTCTTTGCAGGAGAAAACCCTTTCTTCTCAAATAACCTCACAGACATCCAGACTAAAACAACATCCTTTCTTTTCTCTCTTATATATATGTTAACAACTGGAGCAGGGAAGACATTTTGAATCTTTGTCTTTTTTCACTGAGGCCTCCTCTCACAGGCATGACCAAGGCTGACACAGGGAGAGAAGAGGCACATAGAATTTGAGTGTCCTTGGTGGTAGCTTTACCCCTCAAGTATCTGTCTTGTCATCTGCAAACAGGATGGGGAAAGAGGGATTTTTGAATTTTTGAATGTTTCAAGGACTTTATCTAGAAACTTACCAAATTGAAGGATGTTGTTAGGTGGAGCCACAACCTTTGATGACAGCTGTGGTCTTTTACAGCAAAAGAGTTAACTTTTATCGATGCTTACAAAGTGAGGACCCATTTTTATTTTATTTTCTAAAAAATTCCCTCTCTAGACATGGATCTCATGTTGAGGCTTAGAACTAGAAGTCAGCTCTTGGGTTCTGAAACTGACACTTGGTCTTAGTTTAGCCATGATTTTTATATATTTCATCTTTGAAATTTTGAGGCAATAAATACTGCCAAGTACTGATTATTTAGCTGATGCTGTGTGGCAGGAAGTAAGTCATCTCTGATTATGAAAAAAAAATAGTGTCTGCATAAACGAGCAAAGTTTTCTTTCAGTTTTAGTTCTCTGTCTCTGCCCATGGCAAATATGGAATAGAACTCAAAAGTTCTAATAGCACCATTGCTACAAAAGTGATGAAGATAAAATGATCCAACTAAATATAGCTGACAAAAATGAATTCTAAAAACTTTTATCTTTAATTTCTGTGCCTCACTCTTGGGTTTTTATTTTTGTTTATGGTTTTTATTTTTCTTGTAATTTATCATTAGTTTATGTTCTGGAATTTCAAGGGCTGCTTTATTGCTCTGGTTTTGTATAATTGTCACACTCTAAAAATACCCTCTTCTCATTTTTTTCACCCCCTTCCTTTCCACCACCAATAACCACTGTAGTTCTCATTGAGTGTAGAGGTTAGTTGTGTTGTTTCTTGCTTTCAGAATTCAAAGAGATAGCATGGAGGTAAGCCGTTTGCCTTTCATGCAGAAAGCCGGTGGTTTGAATCCCAGCATCCCATATGGTCTCTCGTGCCTGCCAGGAGCGATTTCTGAGCATAGAGCCGGGAGTAACTTCTGAGCAATTCTGGGTGTGACCCCAAAAACAAAAACAAAACAAACAAAAATAAAAGAATTCAAATTTGGGGCCGGAGAGATAGCATGGAGGTGGTGCATTTGCCTTGCATGCAAAAGGATGGTGGTTCAAATCCTGGTAACCCATATAGTCCCCCATGCCTGCCAGGAGCGATTTCTGAGCCTAAAGCCAGGAGTAACCTCTGAGCGCTGCCGGATGTGACCCAAAAACCAAAAAAAAAAAGAATTTAAATTTTACATGATTGTATCTATTCAGTGATTCTGTCTCTCTCTTTCTCTGTCTCTCTCTCTTAATTTTAGGCAACACCCAATATTGTTCTGGGCTTACTCTTTTTTTTTTTTGTTTGTTTTGCTTTGTTTTTGTTTTTTTTTTTTTTTGTTTTTTGGATCACACCCAGCAGCACTCAGGAGTCACTCAGAAATCGCTCCTGGCAGGCTCAGGGGACCATATGGGATGCCAGGATTTGAACCACCGTCCTTCTGTATGAAAGGCAAACGTCCTACCTCCATGCTATCTCTCTGGCCCCAGGGCTTACTCTTTACTCAGGATTCACTCCTGGTGGGCTCTGAGGACCATATACAATGTTGAAAATGGAATCAGGGTTGGGTGTGTGAAAAGCAAGAGCCCTACATTAATACTCTTCCTTATTAATATTAATACATTAATTCTCTTCCTTCCTTCCTTCCTTCCTTCCTCCCTCCCTCCCTCCCTCCCTCCCTCCCTCCCTCCCTCCCTCCCTCCCTCCCTTCCTTCCTTCCTTCCTTCCTTCCTTCCTTCCTTCCTTCCTTCCTTCCTTCCTCCCTCCTTCCCTTCTTTCCTTCTTTTCCTTCTTCCCTCCCTCCCTCCCTCCTTCCTTTCCTCCCTTCTTCCCTTCTTTTCTCCCTCCATCCCTCCCTCCCTCCCTTCCATTCTTCCTTCCTTCCTGCTTTTTTTGGAACAATGATTATCTTTCACTTTCTAATTTGACTTAAAAGCACTTAAAATACCATTCATTTTGTCTCAAAGGAAAAGCATTGTTATCTTTTTTTATGTCAGGTAGTATTCCGTAGTATATAGAACACAGCTACTACATGTAGTCATCCATAATGGATAATTAGGAGGAAATTCTACACACTTGAATGAGAACAGTAGTGATTTTTCAAATTAAAACTTGGGGGCTGTAGCGATAGCAGAACAAGTAGGGCATTTGCCTTATAGGTGATGGACTCTGGCCCCAGCCTCAAAACAAAAACCATACAATCAAATCAAATAATTGGAGGCCACTTGCTACTGATATAAGTTAAATCTGGTATTTAGTTTTATTAGTATTCAGTTCCATAGGTTAGGGTGATAGTGTATGCTTTGCCATTTGGCTGGACTTGCTTCTGAACTGGCTCTCTCCCTCAGCAGAGAGCAACTTTAAGGAGAGCACCTCTCCTAGAGTTTCACAAGAATTCTTTTTTTTTTTGTTTTGTTTTTTTGTTTTTGGGCCACACCCTGTGACGCTCAGGGGTTACTCCTGGCTATGCGCTCAGAAGTTGTTCCTGGCTTCTTGGGGGACCATATGGGACGCCGGGGGATCGAACCGCGGTCCGTCCTAGGCTAGCGCAGGCAAGGCAGGCACCTTACCTTCAGCGCCACCACCCGGCCCCAAGTTTCACAAGAATTCTGCAAAAAGTCAGAGTCAATATTTTTGGCTTTGCAAGGCAAGAGAGCAAATTGAGGTTATTAATGCATACTTTTTGTAAACAACAAGAAAACAAATGTCTGCATATTTTCTTTTCTTTTTTTTTTTTTTTGGTTTTTGGGTCACACCCGGCATTGCTCAGGGGTTACTCCTGGCTGTCTGCTCAGAAATAGCTCCTGGCAGGCACGGGGGACCATATGGGACACCAGGATTCGAACCAATCACCTTTGGTCCTGGATCGGCCGTTTGCAAGGCAAACGCCGCTGTGCTATCTCTCCGGGCCCTGTCTGCATATTTTCAATTGGCAAAGTTTAAAATGTATGAGTACAATGATTTTATGAGACTTAAGATACTAAGGAGAAGATTGGGACTCTTTCCCCAAGAGAATAAATTTTACTTAATTGGACTTCAGAAGTTTATCTTCCCAATCAACTAATAGGGTGCAAGTATTCATAAGATCATAATGAGATTTCATGTGTTTCGTCTTTGGAGAAACATTTTTCATACAGATATGGCTAAACAAGAAAGACAAGTCCTTGTAAATAAAATTATATTATGCTCATTACTTGAGAGACTTTTTTGTTCGTTTTTGGTTATACCTAGTTATTCCTGGCTCTGCACTTAGGAATCACTTCTGATGGGCTTGTGGATCATATGAGATGTCAGGAATTGAACTTAGGTCAACCACATGCTCTGGCCCTTCACTTCGGAGATTTTTATATAATTCGGTTCATTTATTTTCTTATTATTTTGTATCAGAGTTTAGAATCTTAGGGGCCAGAGTGATAGCACAGTGGTAGGGCATTTGCCTTGCAGATGACTGACCCAGAATGGACCTGGATTCGATTCCTGGTGTTCCATATGGTCCCCCAAGCCAGGAGCGATTTTTTTATTTGTTTGTTTGTTTGTATTTGTTTTTTTATTTTGGGGCCACACCTGGTAATGCTCAGGGGTTATTTCTGGCTCTGCTCAAAAATTCCTCCTGGCTTGGGGGGCATGAGCATTGCTCCTGAGCATCACTGGGTGTGGCCCCAAAACAAAAACAAACAAACAAAAAGAATATTGACTATACCTTTAGTTTGACTGGAAAATAGATTTCCTGAAGATTGGTGTGGAAAAGGAAGTTCTTGTGAAATGCTTACATTTGTCCCATAGATCAAACATAGGGAAGATAATCTTTCCTCTATATTCGGGAGGGTAAGTTGAGGCTAGTCTAACACTTACTGTTGGGTTTTCTTCCTGATTATAGGTCACAGCCTGAGGTGCTATGAGTGCCCTAAAAATGTTCTACCCTGCACTGAAACTGTGACCTGTGCCAGTGATTTAGATGCATGTATGTCTGCGTCGGCTGGTAAGTGTCTATTCCTTCCCTCCCAAGGGAAAGTATTTGTGTCATTCCAATTCAATTTACTTTATCATCAACTCTAATAGTACCATTGTATGAGGCCTGAAGCACTTTTCATACATTTTTTTTATTTATTTTGGGGAGAGTCTACTGATGTTCTTGGAGATCTTATAAACCACCCACAAGAATACTTGGCCCAGCTATGTAAGGGATGTTTCTGTGCAGAAGCTCTATGATACCAGGGGCCATCTGGCCACACAAAGCTGTGCTAAGGGCCATGAGAACTATACCTGGGAGAACTCAGCAGGCTCTGGGGTGCGTGCTCAGTATCAAGTGTAGTTCACGAGGTATGCTAGACAAGTGCTCCAGTCTCTTGAGACTGTATTTCTCAGGACCCTCACTCTAATCCCTTGAGATAGCATTCTTCAGTACCCATTTTTATATGTTTGTTTTGGTGCTCAGGACTGACTTACTCCTGACTCTGTTCTTAGAGATATTACTCCTCATGGGCTTAGGGGACCTTATGGGGTGGTGCCAGGGATCAAACTCAGGTCAACCTGTGCAAGGCAAATGTCTACCTGCTGTTCTAACACTCTATCCAGCCCCCGCCCCCAATTTCCTCTTCCTTCCCTCCCTCCCTCCCTCCCTCCCTCCCTCCTCCCTCCCTCCCTCCCTCCCTCCCTTCCCCTCCTTCCTTCCTTCCTTCCTTCCTTCCTTCCTTCCTTCCTTCCTTCCTTCCTTTCCTTCCTCTTCTCTCTTCTCCTCTTCCTCTTCCTCTTCCTCCCTCTCCCCTCCCCTCCCCTCTCCCCTCCCCTCCCCTCCCCTCCCCTCCCTCCCCTCCCCTCCCCTCCCCTCTCCTCTTTTGATTTTTGGGCCACACCTGGTGTTGCTCGGGTTACTCCTGGCTCTGTACTCAGAAATCAATCCTGGCAGACCATATGGGATGTTGGGAATCCAATCGAACCCAGGTCAGCCGTGTGCAAGGCAAATGCCCTACTGCTGTGCTATCATTCTGGTCCTAAGTTTCCATTTTTAAATATAGTTCATCTACTACAACTCAGGACAGTCTTTTATTTTCATTCTCAGTTAGAAAGCTCAGTATTTGAATATGGGGGTCCATTTAATTCCAACATTTTACAATTAGTAGCAACATTAGCACCCCTTTTCCCAGATTTTGCAAGCCTTAGCACATGCTGAAACCTGAGTATAGGAGCATCAACATTTAATAAGTAGAATATGTATATGTTTACTAATGTATAAATATTCTGAAGTGATTACTATAATTAAATGAACATTTATCATTTTCTCTTCATATGAAATGAGAATACTTGAAATCTATTTGCAGGGCCTGGGACAAGCTCAGTGGAAGAGTTTCTCTTCCAGTCCCTTCTTGTCCTTCCCTTCCCTTTTATCCTTTCCCTACCTTCTCTCCTTTACTTCCCTTGCCCAATCCCCACTTACATGTATCTGCCATGTAAGCTTGAGCCTGTGCATTAGATGCCCTGTATCATCTTACATGATAAATGCAATTCCTGCTGCTACACAAAGTACATGATTTTATCACTTTATCACAGTTTATCACAGTCACATGTATTCAAGTGTGTGTCACCTAGTCTTCCGAACAAAAATTTCAAAGGTGGGCCCGGAGAGATAGCACAGCGGCGTTTGCCTTGCAAGCAGCCGATCCAGGACCAAAGGTGGTTGGTTTGAATCCCGGAGTCCCATATGGTCCCCCATGCCTGCCAGGAGCTATTTCTGAGCAGACAGCCAGGAGTAACCCCTGAGCACCACCGGGTGTGACCCAAAAACCAAAAAAAAAAAAAAAAAATTTTTCAATCAGTCAACAAATAAAATTAAAAAAAAAAAAAAAGGGCCCCGAGAGATAGCACAGCAGTGTTTGCCTTGCAAGCAGCAGATCCAGGACCAAAGTTGGTTGCTTCAAATCCCGGTGTCCCATACGGTCCCCTGTGCCTGCCAGGAGCTATTTCTGAGCAGCCAGGAGTAACCTCTGAGCACCGCCGGGTGTGACCCAAAAACAAAAACAAACAAACAAACAAACAAACAAAAATATATATATATTGTAGGGGCTGGGGAGATAGCATGTGGGATGCTGGTACGTGTGGGATTGAGCTCTGGGTCTGTGTGCAAGACAAGTGTCCTATCTGCTCCATTATCACTCCGGCCCTCTTGGACAATCTTTTCTTTTCTTTTTTTTTTTTAGCCCGAGAATACTTCAGAGCTCCACTCTTTCTTTCTATTCAAACTTTCTTTTTTTTTTTTAGTTAAACAACTTTATTACATACATGATTGTGTTTGGGTTTCAGTCATGTAAAGAACACCACCCAGCACCAGTGCAACATTCCCATCACCAATGTCCCAAATCTCCCTCCTCTCCACCCGACCCTCACCTGTACTCTAAACAGGCTCTCCATTTCCCTCATACATTCTCATTATTAGGACAGTTCAAAATGTAGTTATTTCTCTAACTAAACTCATCACTCTTTGTGGTGAGCTTCCTGAGGTGAGCTGGAACTTCCAGCTCTTTTCTCTTTTGTGTCTGAAAGTTGTTATTGCAAGAATGTCTTTCATTTTTCTTAAAACCCATAGATGAGTGAGACCATTCTGTGTCTTTCTCTCTCTCTCTCTGACTTATTTCACTCAGCATAATAGATTCCATGTACATCCATGTATAGGAAAATTTCATGACTTCATCTCTCCTGACAGTTGCATAATATTCCATTATGTATATGTACCACAGTTTCTTTAGCCATTCATCTGTTGAAGGGTATCTTGGCTGTTTCCAGAGTCTTGCAATGGTAAATTGTGCTGCAATGAATATAGGTGTAAGGAAGGGGTTTTTGTATTGTATTGTGTTCCTAGGGTGAGTGGTATAGCTGGGTCGTATGGGAGCTCGATTCCCAGTTTTTGGAGGAATCTCCATATTGCTTTCCATAAAGGTTGAACTAGATGGCATTCCCACCAGCAGTGGATAAGAGTTCCTTTCTCTCCACATACCTGCCAACACTGCTTGTTCTCATTCTTTGTGATGTGTGCCAATCTCTGGGGTATGAGGTGGTACCTCATAGTTGTTTTGATATACATCTCCCTGATGATTAGTGATGTGGAGCATTTTTTCATGTGTCTTTTGGCCATTTGTATTTCTTCTTTGTCAAAGTGTCTGTCCATTTCTTCTCCCTATTTTTTGATGGGATTAGATGTTTTTTTCTTGTAAAGTTCTGTCAGTGCCTTGCATATTTTGGAGATTAGCCCCTTATCTGATGGGTATTGGGTGAATAGTTTCTCCCACTCTGTGGGTGGCTCTTATATTCTGGGTGCTATTTCTTTTGAGATGCAGAAGCTTCTCAGTTTAATATATTCCCATCTGTTCATCTCTGCTTTCACTTGGTTGGAGAATGCAGTTTCCTCCTTGAAGATGCCTTTAGTCTCAATGTCCTGGAGTGTTTTACCTACGTGTTATTCTATATATCTTATGGTTTTGGATCTGATATCGAGGTCTTTTATCCATTTGGATTTAACCTTCATACATGATATTAGCTGGGGGTCTAAGTTCAATTTTTTGCAGGTGGCTAGCCAGTTGTGCCAATACCACTTGGTGAAGAGGCTTTCTTTGCTCCATTTAGGATTTCTTGCTCCTTTATCAAACATTAGGTGATTGTATGTCTGGGGAACATTCTCTGAGTATTTAAGCCTATTCCACCGATCTGAGGGCCTGTCTTTATTCCAATACCATGCTGTTTTGATAACTATTGCTTTGTAGTACAGTTTAAAGTTGGGGAAAGTAATTCCTCCCATATTCTTTTCCCCAATGATTGCTTTAGCTATTTTAGGGTATTTATTGTTCCAAATGAATTTCAAAAGAGCCTGATCCACTTCTTTGAAGAATGTCATGGGTATCTTTAGAGGGGGATCGCATTAAATTTGCACAATGCTTTGGGGAGTATTGCCATTTTAATGATGTTAATCCTGCCAATCCATGAGCAGGGTATGTGCTTCCATTTCCACGTGTCCTCTCTTATTTCTTGGAGCAGAGTTTTATAGTTTTCTTTGTGTAGGTCCTTCACATTTTTAGTCAAGTTGATTCCAAGATATTTGAGTTTGTGTGGCACTATTGTGAATGGGATTGTTTTCTTAATGTCCATTTCTTCCTTATTACTATTGGTGTATAGAAAGGCCATTGATTTTTGTGTATTAATTTTGTAGCCTGCCACCTTGCTATATGAGTCTATTGTTTCTAGAAGCTTTTTCATAGAGACTTTAGGGTTTTCTAGGTAGAGTATCATGTCATCTGCAAACAGCGAGAGCTTGACTTCTTCCTTTCTTATCTGGATTCCCTTGATATCTTTTTCTTGCCTAAATGCTATAGCAAGTACTTCCAGTGCTATGTTGAATAGGAGTGGTGAGAGAGGACAGCCTTGTCTTGTGGCAGAATTTAGAGGAAAGGCTTTCAGTTTTTCTCCATTGAGGGCAATATTTGTCTCTGGCTTGTGGTAGATGGCCTTAACTATATTGAGAAAGGTTCCTTCCATTCCCATCTTGCTGAGAGTTTTGATCAAGAATGGGTGTTGGACCTTATCAAATGCTTTCTCTGCATCTATTGATACGATCATGTGCTTTTTATTTTTCTTGTTGTTGATGTTGTGTATTATGTTGATAGATTTACGATGTTAAACCATCCTTGCATTCCTGGGATGAAACCTTCTTGATTGTAGTGGATGATCTTCTTAATCAGGCATTGAATCCTATTTGCCAGGATTTTGTTGAGGATCTTTGCATCTGTATTTATCAGCGATATTGGTCTGTAATTTTCTTTTTTGGTAGCATCTCTGTCTGGTTTAGGTATCAAGGTGATGTTGGCCTCATAAAAGCTATTTGGAAGTGTTCCTGTATTTTGATTTCATGAAAGAGTCTTGCCAGGATTGGTAGAAGTTCCTCTTGAAAGGTTTGAAAGAATGCAGACATTTGATTACTATCTTAATTTCCTCAATAGTGATGAGTGTGTTTAGATATGCTACATCCTCTTCATTCAACCGTGGAAGATTATAAGAGTCCAAAAATTTATCCATTTTTTTCCAGGTTTTCATTTTTAGTGGCATAGAGTTTCTCAACGTAGTTTCTGATTACCCTTTGAATCTCTACCATATCAGTAGTGATCTCTTCTTTTTCATTCCTAATATGAGTTATCAAGTTTCTCTCTCTCTCTCTTCATTTGTTTGTTTTGCCAGTGGTCTATCAATCTTGTTTATTTTTTCAAAGAACCAACTTCTGCTTTCGTTGATCTTTTGGATTGTTTTTCGGGTTTCCACTTCATTGATTTCTGCTCTCAGCTTTGTTATTTCCTTCTGTCTCCCTATTTTTGTGTCCTTTTGTTGAATACTTTCTAATTCTATGAGCTGCGTCATTAAGCTATTCAGGTATGCCCCTTCTTCTTTCCTCATGTGTGCTTGCAAAGCTATAAATTTTCCTCTCAGTACCACTTTTGCTGTGTCCCGTAGGTTCTGATAGTTTGTGTCTCCATTGTCATTTGTTTCTAGGAAGGTTTTGATTTCCTCTTTGATTTCATCTCGGACCCACTGGTTATTAAGTATTAGGCTGTTTAACTTCCAGGTATTAAAGATTTTCTTCTGTGTCCCTTTGTAGTTCACATATAATTTCAGAGCCTTGTGGCCAGCGAAGGTAGCCTGCAAAATTTCTATCCTCTTGATATTATGGAGGTATGTTTTATGTGCTAGCATGTAGTCTATCCTGGAGAATATCCCATGTACATTAGAGAAGAATGTGTATCCAGGCTTCTGGGGGTGGAGTGTCCTGCATATATCTACTAGGCCTCTTTCTTCCATTTCTCTTTTTAGGTCTAGTATATTCTTGTTGGGTTTCAGTCTGGTTGACCTGTCAAGTGTTGACAATGCTGGGTTGAGGTCTCCCACAATTATTGTGTTGTTATTGATACTATTTTTCAGATTTGTCAACCATTTTGTTAAATATTTTGCTGGCCCCTCATTCGGTGCATATATGTTTAGGAGAGTGATTTCTTCCTGCTGTACGTATCCCTTGATTAATACAAAATGTCCATTTTTGTCCCTTACAACTTTCCCAAGTGTGAAGTTTGCATCATCTGATATTAGTATGGCTACTCCAGCTTTTTTATGGGTGTTGTTTGCTTGGATGATTTTTTTTCCAGCCTTTTATTTTGAGTCTATGTTTGTTCTGACTGTTCAGGTGTGTTTCTTGTAGGCAGCAGAAGGTTGGATTGAGTTTTTTTGATCCATTTAGCCACTCTGTGTCTCTTAACTGGTGCATTTATTCCATTGACATTGAGAGAAAGTATTGTCCTGATAGTTAGTGTCATCTTTTTTTTTTTTTTTTTTTTTTGGGCCACACCCTGTGACGCTCAGGGGTTACTCCTGGCTATGCGCTCAGAAGTTGCTCCTGGCTTCTTGGGGGACCATATGGGACGCCGGGGGATCGAACCGCGGTCCGTCCTAGGCTAGCGCAGGCAAGGCAGGCACCTTACCTCCAGCGCCACCGCCCGGCCCCTAGTGTCATCTTTATACTGAAGTTTGGTGTGTCTGTTGGTCAGTCTTGTCTTAAAGTAGGCCATTCAGTTTTTCTTTTAAGAATGGTTTTGAGTCTGTAAAGTTTCTGAGCTGTTGTTTGTCTGTGAAACCATGTATTGTTCCTTCAAACCTGAAGGTGAGTTTTGAATGGTGCAGTATTCTAGGCAAAGCATTTATTTCATTGAGTTTTGTCACTATGCCCCACCACTGCCTTCTGGCCTTGAGTGTTTCCTGTGACAGGTCTGCAGTAAATCTCAAGGATGTTCCCTTGAATGTAATTTCTCTTTTCGATCTTGCTGCTTTCAGAATTCTGTCTCTATCTGTGGGATTTGTCATTGTGACTAAGATGTGTCTTGGGGTGTTTTTTCTGAGGTCTCTTTTAGTTGGTACTCTTCGGGCATGCAGGATTTGATCGCATGTATTCTTTAGCTCTGGTAGTTTCTCTTTAATGATGTTCTTGACCGTTGATTCTTCCTGGAGATTTTCTTCCTGGGTCTCTGGGACTCCAATGATTCTTAAGTTGTTTTTGTTGAGCTTATCATAGACTTCTATTTTCCTCTGTTCTCATTCTTTGAGTAATTTTTCCATTGTTTGATTATTTGCTTTAAGGCTTTTTTCCAATTTCTTCTGCTGTATGTGTTGTGGTTGTATTCATTGGCTAAATGATGTGCATGTCTGTGAAGCGAAGTGGGCTATCTTTTCACCGGGTCTTTTTTTTATTGTTGAGGTGTCAAATGTTTGTAGGTAGTTTGATACTAACATCCAATGATTCACCAGTCAGTCACATCAGGAAAGACAAAATACTAGATACTAGACTTTTATGATGTAGTATTTGTAATCATGTTCTGTTATATAGTTTGTCCTTTAATTTTTTTTATATAATTCTTTGAAACAAAACGGTTTAATTTAATAAAAAAAAACAAAAGCTATTTTTTTTACTGAGTTTTAAAAAGCGTTTGGAGCTGGAACGATAGTTCAGCTGGTAGGGTGTTTGCCTTGCATGAGACCCAACTGATCCAGGTTTGATCCCTGGTATCCCGTATGGTCCCCCAAACCTGCCAGGAGAGATTTCTGAGCTCAGAGCCACGAGTGACCCCTGAGAGCTGCTGGGTGTGGCCAAAACAAAACATCTAGCAAAGAAACAAAAAATAAATTAAAAGCTATTGAGCCAGAGTTGTGGCTCAGACCTCACATATGAGAGAATCCCAATTTAGTCACCAGCAATCATCCTCCTTCCCTGTAAAGCAAAATAAACTATTATGTATGTATGTCTATATGAAAATACTGTATGTGTTTTCACGTAAACACATTCAGTCCTATGCATTTCCATTTTTGTACCATTGAATTACGTGGTATTTTAATTTTGTTTCTACCATAGTTTTATTCAGTCTTTTTAAAAAAAAAAAAAAAAAACAGACTTTTTGGCGCTGGAGAGATAGCATGGAGTTAGGGCGTTTGCCTTGCATGCAGGACGGTGGTTCGAATCCCAGCATCCCATATGGTTGCCCGAGCCTGCCAGAAGCGATTTCTGAGCTTAGAGCCAGGAGTAACTTTACCCCTGAGTGCTGCCGGGTGTGACCCAAAAACCAAAATCCAAAAAAAATAAAACCCCATAAAACAGACTCTTTGTTCTTTAGTCTCAGTGACCCTTAACCTTTTTCATGAGTAATTTCAAGAAGTAGGCTTGCTGGACAAAAAAGAGCATGTATTTTCAAATTGTGGCAAATTCCTAAAAGCATTATAACTGCCCATTTCTTCCCACATACTCACACTGTTCAGGCGCAGATAAAATTTAAGTTCTATAAAAAATTCCATTAGAACGATATCATCTTTTACTTAATTCTTCCCCCTTACGAATGTAACCAGGATGTTCATTCTTGCCCCTAAAGTCTCTTCTTTCACAGACAAGGTTCAAAAAACTGAATTTGGACCAAAACATTAACCACTTACTTGCCTGCCATTGTATGTGTGTTCCAGCTGCAGGACAACACAGTTATTTTAAATGTTGGAAAAGAAAGGACTGCAAGTCCTCGGAAATTTTAAAACAGCTGTCAGAAAGCAACTTGAAGTACCATTGCTGCGAAACAGACTTGTGTAACACAAATCTACCGTCCAGTGCACCAGTCACATCAGGAAAGATATTTCTGCTAGTGGTCCCATTGCTGGCAGCAGTTTGGAACATGCGTCTCTGAATCAACTGAAGGAGGGCTTCTCCAAAACTTCTACTTTTGAGTATTTAATGTCTCCTTTGTTGCTGTCTTCCTAAAATTTCCTGTTTTCAACTCAGTCGGGTAGAAAAAAAATAAAGCTAATACAGGGAACTGAATGAGATACTCAGATACTCTTCTGAGTATACAGCTGGTAAGGTATTTGCCTTGCATGCTGCTGACTTAGGTTCAATCCCTGGCATTCCACCTGGTCCCCAGAGCCTATTAAGAGTGACTTTTAATGCAAAGCTAGAAATAACCCCTTAGCACCCCTGGGTATGGCCCAAAAAAAACAGAGTTTGTATGCAGCTAACCTGGGTTTGATTCCTAGCATCCCAAATTGTTGCTGAACCCCCACGAGTGATTCTTGAGTGCATTCCTGGAGTAACCCCTGAAAACCATGAGATGTAGTCCCCAAAACAACAACAATGAAAAACCCTTTAAAAATTGGTACAGCAGAGTGATTAGAATAATTGAATATTCTTCAAAGGGTTCCCTATGAAGGAGGTAAACTTTACAGAGAGGTAGGTAGCAGTGACTGAAATCTGAGCTTTCCTAAATTTCTTAATAGTCTATAGTTTTGGCTGTCTTTAGTTAAAAACAAAACAATACTAATAAGAAAAATGAAAAAATGTGTTAAAATGATTTTGCCTGTCATGTTTATTGTATTGCAATGTTGGAAAATTTGACTTTGTCAGATATGGTTAATGACTGAACATTTCACCATTCTATGCTGCATGTGACTTATAGTATTTAGTGTGCTTATTTTTTTTTTTTTTTTGTTTTTGTTTTTGTTTTTGGGCCACACCCGTTTGACGCTCAGGGGTTACTCCTGGCAATGTGCTCAGAAATTGCCCCTGGCTTGGGGGGACCATATGGGACGCCGGGGGATCGAACCGCGGTCCTTCCTTGGCTAGCGCTTGCGGCAGACACCTTACCTCCAGCGCCACCTACCCGGCCCTAGTGTGCTTATTTTAAGGTGCTTGGATTCATTGTGATTCAATTCTAAGTATTAATGCAATTGGAAGAGCCTTTGGGGTTGCAGTCTGGGACCTCCCAGTGGATTATGAACAAGATTTGTATTTAACAAGCTGACATTTAGTGTGTTGATTTCTAGCTGACTTGACATAGCTTTTGTAAAAATATAAAAAAAAAAATTTGTAAAGTCTATTATATAATCACAGATGCCTAGGATTTTGGAAACTCTATCAGTGTTCTATTAAGTGAGATACCTTTTCAGGAAGAAGAGTGTCATCTTTTTTTTATGGGATCTGGTAGAGTTAATGACATTTGTGTTCTTGTTATCTTAGCTCTATTTAACATCATACACTGAACTTTGCAGATGAAGGTTGAAGTTCTTTAATACTTTAAAAAAAAACTTTTTGATTATGTAATCTATTAGTCAAATGGTAATGAATGAATAAATGATGCTTTTCCTAAAATAAAATCTAATCATATAGATGAGTGTGGTTACTGACCCAAGAATAAAAAAAAATCTGCATCCTGCCTAATGCACAGAGAGATCTGACAGTTTACTGATGCCAATATTAAACACAGATACTTACAAATGAGACATAATTATAATTTAAGGACACTGGTGGAAGGTTTGGAGCTTTCTAGTAAGGTGTAATAACTACATCAGGAACCAGAGAGATACTACATTAGGTAGGGCACTTACCCTCATGTAGCCCACTTGGTCTCGATCCCCAGCATTCCATAATCCACTGAGCCTGCCAGGTATAATCCCTGAACCCCAGCATGCCTGGCACATACACACACAAATTAAATTATTGGGGCCAGAGCGATAGGGCAGTGATAGGACATTTGTCTTGCATGTGGCTGATCCTCAATGGACCTTGGTTTGATCCCCAGCATCCCATATGGTCCCCCAATCCAGGAGCCATTTCTGAGTGCATAACCAGGAGTAACCCCTGAGCATCACTGGGTGTGACCTAACTCCCCCCAAATTAAAATATTAAATAATTGCACGCATAAAATCCATACGTTGGCATATTCTTTGCAACCAAGCATCCCTGACTGAGACAACTCTGTTGAGAAGGCTTAAGTGACTTGCTAATTAAACCTCACTCCCTTCTTCCCCTAAGCTATAGTAAGAAAGCTAGGATTGGAAGGCATATAGATGCTGTGAGTAAAGCCTCTGGCTATTGAACCTGAAACCACATTCCTCACTGATCTTTATCAGCTAAGCAGGATTTGTGTTTGTGTATCTCTCTCCCTTGGTTGCAAATGCAAACAAAGACCAGGGCATTACTGACTAGTCCCTCAAGCCCTACTGGTTTTGGCACATTATGAAAAATTGATGGAGAGAAAATAACACAAGACCTAGAGCCCAGGGAAGAAAAGTATGTTTAAATGAGATGCAGTTTGTCCAATCTCCTTTGCACAACGTTGGTTTCTCTTATCTGTAGCTGCACATATTTATAGAACACTCCAGTGGTTTTCCGTATCCACCATTATTCTTAGTCTCTCATGTGGACTCAGATGAAAAGTTTTAATCTTCAGACTGGGGTTTGAATCTTCAGACTCAGGGGTCTCCATTATGACACCTGCATTTTCTTTTGTGTTTGTAAACAGTGGCAACCACTTTTTTTTTAAACTTCATTTATTTTTTTTTATTTTGGGGTTTGGGCCACACCTGACGGCTCTCAGGGGTTACTCCTGGCTCTGAGCTCAGAAATTACTCTTGGCAGGCTCAGGGGACTATATTAGATGCCGGGAATTGAGCCACCACCCTTTTTCTAGGTCAGATATGTGCAAGACAAACACCCTGCTGCTATGGTATCTCTCCAGCTCCTGGCAACGACTTCTTAACTCATTGTTTATTACTTGTAACTCTAAAATTGTATTATAATTAGGCTGTCCAGTATGTCATCTAGTTATCTTGGAGTTAAGGGGGAAACCTGTAAAGCTTTTCTTCTTTAGATGCCTAGATATGCACGAAGAATCATGTGAACATTGGAAAGGGCGCTTGCCTTATATATAGCCAGCCTGGTTTGATCCTCAGCAGCCCATATGGTCCCTTGAGCCCACCAGAAGTGGTTCCTGAGCACAAAGCCAAGAGAACTGCTGGGTGTGGTGCCCCTTCCTTCCAAAAAGTCATATTAACATTTTAAAAGCATAGTGGAAAGTCAGAGCCCTCAAAGGGATGAGCATGAGCTTGTATGCAGGTGACCCAGGTTCAGTTTCTGGTATGGCTATCCTAAGTACTGCTAGAAATATCCCTAAGCATAGAGCTGACAAGAGCTCTCAGCACCGCCAGATGTATGTCTCCCTCCCAAACATAATAGAAAATTTCTTTGCCTACCTCAGGCTTTTTACTATAAGAGCTAACATTTGCTGTTGATGTGCTATGAAGAAGAGCTTAGATTGGGTGTCAGGATGGTAATAGAGGGGAATGCTTATATGTACCTGATCTAGGTTCAAATATCCGGCACCCCAGATGTGTTTCTGAACTACCTGGAGTGACGCCTGAGCCCAGAGCAAGGAGTAACCCCTGAGAGCCACCAGGTGTGGCCCAAACCCCAAAATAAAAAAATAAATGAAGTTTTAAAAACAGTGGTTGCCACTGTTTACAAGCACAAAAGAAAATGCATGTGTCATAATGGAGACCCCTGAGTCTGAAGATTCAAACCCCAGTCTGAAGATTAAAACTTTTTATCTGAGTCCACATGAGAGACTAAGAATAATGGTGGATACAGAAAACCACTGGAGTGTTCTGTAAATATGTGCAGCTACAGATAAGAGAAACCAACATTGTGCAAAGGAGATTGGACAAACTGCATCTCATTTAAACATACTTTTCTTCCCTGGGCTCTAGGTCTTGTGTTACTTTCCATCAATTTCTCATAATGTGCCAAACCAGTAGGGCTTGAGGGACTAGTCAGTAATGCCCTGGTCCTTGTTTGCATTTGCAATCAAGGGAGAGGAGATACACAAACACAAATCTTGCTTAATGTGGTTTCAGGTTCAATAGCCAGAGGCTTTACTCACAGCATCTATATGCCATTTCCCTTCCAATCCTAGCTTTCTTTTTTTTTGGTTTTTGGGCCACACCCAGCATTGCTCAGGGGTTACTCCTTGCTGTCTGCTCAGAAATAGCTCCTGGCAGGCACGGGGAACCATATGGGATACCGGGATTCGAACCAATCACCTTTGGTCCTGGATCGGCAAACACCGCTGTGCTATTTCTCTGGGCCCCAATCCTAGCTTTCTTACTATAGCTTAGGGGAAGAAGGGAGTGAGGTTTATTTAGCAAGTCACTTAGGGTATTGCGGCTTTCTGGGGACCCCAGCCAGCAGGGTGAAGGGGATGAATGCCGCAACTTATTCGTGGTTTCGCTAAAGCCAGCCTGATCCGAAATATCTGTGGAAAAATCTGTAGAGGTTAGAAGGAATGGCCTAAGTCTTGTTTCTGATCAAAGGCAATTTTATTAAGGTGGGTAAGCGCTTATATATTTTTTACACAAAGGGAGGCATGTCTCAAAAGCTATTGGTCATTTTGAACCAGCTCTTATCCAATTATATTCCAAGCATAGGCACATAACCAAAAATGGGTAAAGGCACTAAACATTAAGCCTATGGGGCATACAATCATTGGTCAATTCAAACAAGCTTTTCACCAATTATATGCTTACTACAGGTATTTGGCCAAAAAGGGAAAAAGGATAGAGTGTGCTTTGTTAAGCACAGCCCATAGGAGGTGGGGAGGGGTAAAGGGGAAGGCATAACTCAATGGCTAATCCTAGCAATCTTTAACTTGACCGGAATCAGAGACATATAAGAAAATACTATCTACATCTTGTCCCTGGCCTCATGGCCCTGTGGTTAGTACAAGGGGCTAACTTTTGTTGCAAGATTTCCTATTTGCTCATGGGCTAAGAACCTGCCGACGGTCATGTATTCAGCTCAGTGGAACTTTCCACAGAGATAGAGGCTAAGGTTGATAGCATCCATTTTGTGCAGGCTAGAGCAGTCTCCCACAAGGTATATCCCCCAAATAAAACAAAAAAGAACTTTGATTGTCCACCCAAGTGAGTAGGTACCATTAGTATTTCAAATACATGGAAGTGATATTCAGAGAGTTAAGTGGATAGCAGAGCCAGGGGATAAATCCAGGATTCGAGTCCAAACCCTACTTCTTTCCACTGCTATAATTATGAAAAACTGGAAGATCTAAGTTTTCTTATGTTTGGTACAAATTAAGTGGGAACAAGCAGATCAATAGAACATTATAGTGCACATTCACAGAGCCTTCAGAGATGAATGAGATTAAGAGAAGGTTAGACTTGAGAAATAAGCCATTTCAGTAATGGGTGTTAAGTTGTGAACAAAAAATAAGGCAAAAGCAAAAAAGTTTGAGCCCGGAGGAGGGGGGGCAAATGTACAGGGGCACCACAAGAGATAGGTGCTATTTAATCAGCTGTCACATGCAGACTCAATGCCATCTCCTGACTGAGATAGTTTCCCTTCTAGATAAGGAGAGAGGAAGTCAGGACCTTCTCAGAAAAACTGTCATGTGACCAAAGTAAAATGGAGGCCCTGCTCTGGGCACACAGTCAAGAGGACAGAATCATCCCGTGTCTGCTGACTTACAGTCCTTTCTAGTAAAAATAAACCCTGGATCTACGTGGTTATTTGGAGTTATATATTCCGATCCCTTCAATTCCCACATCCTATAAAACTTCTAAAAATTCCCTATATTATATTGGTGGCAGGAAATGAACACTGATGAAGGAATGGGTGTTGGAACATTGTATGACTGAATCTCAACTATTATTAACTTTTTAACTCTGAATCTCAGTGATTTAATTTTAAAAAAAATCCCGATATTTATTAAGTTCTACCATATGCCCGGCCTTCTAAGATACCCTCAAGAAACTTAGAGTGAGAGACACAGAATGATCTCTCTGATACGTGGAATATACAGAAACATAATGATTAATTAATAAATGCCCAGAGGAAACCAAGAACATGAAAACTGATATTCAGTAGAAAACATACTGCCTGAGAGGGGGATAGGGGAGAGGACTGGGAAGGACAATGTCTGGTGGAGGACAGCGTTCAGCCAGGAGGAGCTAATGCGGAAAGGTGGTAAAGTGTTAATGTCTGAAACCCTATCAGCAACAGTACTGTAAACTATGACAAAAAACTAGGGGGGGGAAAAAGTGTCTCTGGTAGAAGCAGACTGGGAGATGGGAGGCAAATGGTGTGGGGGTCGGGGCATTGGAGAGAAGCGGACACTGGTGACA